>NC_135173.1:37753864-38353864 GCF_041146795.1 Maylandia zebra | reverse complement strand
CCTGAAGGTTTGCGGCGTCTCCCAGCAGAGTCTCAAGAACATGGAGGTGATCCAAAGAGACCAGCACCCTCTCTAGGAGAACTGGACAGGGTTGTATATGGTCCTTAACCCATCAGCAGGACCTGTATCTGCTCCTTTGTACAAAGAGGAATAGAATGAACACTGCCATAGCCCTCCAGCAGGCCACTGGTGTGAATGTTTTGAACCAAACAATCAGAAACCTTATCTTTATATGGCTGGCTTGATAGCCCGGTGTTGTTTAGTGTGTCCTGTGCTCACTGCCCAGCACTGTGTTTGGAAACTTGCATTTGCCATAGAACAGCAGAATAAAGTAGTTTTGTGTGTTGTTGCAGTCAAATTCTTCCAAAATGGAGTAGGCTCCATTCAACACTACTTTAGAACTTCAGGTTGGTTTGACTCCCAACCTGGGCGTGTATCCAAATTGTTGACACCCCCCCACACACCAAATGCTATCCAAACATATCATGGAATATGTGCGAGAGATATATAACGGACATCACAAGGATTAAGAAAGTCCACATCAGGTGTGCAGGAACCAGGACACACTGATGAGAAATTTGCAGAGAAACAACTAGTAGCTCAGTGTTCCAACATCTGGAAGAAGCAACTGCTATCACAACTAGAGATAGATGACGTGCAACACAAACGCACCAGCAAGGCAGAGCAAGAATGCCAGGTCAGGGGTGAGATATCAACACCCCTACCCTCCAATTCAATTTCAATTCAATTTTGTTTAGAGCACCAAATCAGAACAACAGTTGCATCAAAGTGCTTTATACTGTAAGGTAAAGAACCTACAAATACAGAGAAAACAGACAAAACCCAACAATCATATTATCAACTATGAATAATCTCTTTGTCAACAGTGGGAAGGAAAAACTCTTTTTAACAGGAAGTAACTTCTGGCAGAACCAGGCTCAGGGAGTAGCAGCCATCTGCCACGACTGGTTGTGATTGAAGGGAGGAATGCAGGAGAAAGACACATTATGGAAGGGAGCTAGAGATGAGTAATAACTAATAATTAAATGCAGAGTATTGTATAAACACATAGTGAGTGAAAAAAGTGAAGAAGAAACACAAGTGGGGCCTTCCCACAATGCCCAGCAGCCTAGACTTATTGCAGTGTAACTAAAGGAGGATTCAGGGTAACCTGATGTTTTGTCAATAAGTAAAGTTTTAAGCCTAATCTTAAAAGTACAGATGGTGCCTGTCCCCTAAATCCAAACTGCTAGTTTTGCAGAATAGGTGCCTGGAAGGTTTAGGCTCCGCCTCCCATTCAACCTTTAAATACCCTAGGAACTACAAGTAAGCCTGCAGTCTGAGTGGGAAATTCTCTATTGGGGTGATACGGTACTATGAAATCTTTAAGATAAGATGGGGCCTAATTATTTGAGACTTGTATGTGATAAGAGTGGTTTTACATTTTATTCTGGATTTAACAGGGAACCAATGAAAAGAAGCCAGCATCTAGTTGTTATAAGTAATCTTGCCGCAGCATTTTGTAACAACTGAACGCTTTTCAGGTAGTTTTTAAGACATACTGATTAGGGCTGCCACGATTAGTCGATTAGTCACAATTAAAATCGTCGACGACTAATTTAATAGTCGACGCGTTGTTTGAAGTTTTGTAAGATCCCAAAAGACGCAGGAATAAGTAGTAGGATTAAAGAGTGTAATAACGGACTGAAACAGAAGATGGCAGCACTGCATGTACAAGGATGCCAGCTGCCGTTAAACCTCGAAGAAGAAGAAGCAGTGTCTGGTATCATAGCTGTGTCCAAATTCAGGAACCGCATTCTTCTGTGCCCGCATTTGTAGGCCGATTACGTTACAGTGACACGACGAAGACTGTCCAAATTCGAAGACTGACAAATGCGGTCGACAAACACGATCTTCACAAAAGAAACGTTTAACATATTTTCAGGCGAGAATGTAGCTGTGCAAACTTCAAATATCTGCTTGGTTTATCAAGACACCACATATTTTCAAAAGTGCTCTGACGTTTTCGGAGACGCCTGTTACCCACCAGCTTGATATCTAGCCGGGGCTCAAGGCTCACTAGAGCTGGTGAGAACACCGGACCCCCGGCAAATCGTTTTCAAACCCACCGCCGTCTTTCGCTACTTAGGTTAAACATGATATATAAGTCACTTAGATAACTTAAAAATCTTATTGTTTGGCTTTTTTCAGTATTTTATTTATTCCTGAGTAAATCGGTTTGGCTGAGATTAAAGTTATACTTTTTACACAGCTGAATAAACGTCAAGCAGACAACTGATTACCAGAAGTGTGAGATGCTCGAGAATATACTGTAGTGTCCTGTTATATTTTAGATAGCAAGGAGCAGACAGCTGAGTTTATTAAACTCCACCGAAACAATCTGCAAATTTCATTTAAATTTAATAAACTATCATCCTGTCTTTATTTTTAGTTAGCACATACCTTAAACACTTAAAGCTGTAAGCTAATGATAGTTATATAAGAGCAGATGCATGCTGGTGCAATAAGCTGTACGTTTTATGTCCAATGGATGCATGATCTCATTAGTCGACTAATCGCAAAAATAATCGGTGACTAGTCGACTATCAAAATAATCGTTTGTGGCAGCCCTAATACTGACAATAACAAATTAGAGTAGTCCAGCCAATTACCAAGACTACGTGAAGTACCAGGTCTACCAGATGATGTGAATGCAGCATTACAGACAACACCTACTGCAACCATTATGGAAACCAGCCAGCTGATCTACACCACAGAAGCAGTGCTCACTGAGGTTCCCATTTGCCTGTGGGATTCCCCAGTACTTGTAGCTATCCTCATTGCCTGCAGTGTTGCCTTCTGGTAGTTTGATCATCTCAGCTCTGACTACCTTCCCTCTCTTTGTTACCATCCGACTACACTTCTCCAGTCCGAACGACATTCCAATGTCATTGCTGTATAGCCTGGTAGTGTGGATCAGTGAATCGATGTCTCGTTCACTCTTGGCATACAGCTTGATGTCATCCATGTAGAGGAGATGGCTGACAACTGCTCCGTTCCGTAGTCGGTATCCGTAGTCAGTCTTGTTAATGATCTCACTGAGGGGGTTCAGGCCTATGCAGAACAGCAGTGGGGACAGAGCATCTCCTTGGTAGATCCCGCACTTGATGGTGACTTGTGCTATGGGCTTGGAGTTGGCCTCTAGTGTTGTACGCCACATCCCCATTGAGTTCCTGATGAAGGCTCTTAGGGTCCCATTGATCTTGTACAATTCTAGGCATTTCAGTATCCAGCTGTGGGGCATTGAGTCATAGGCCTTCTTGTAATCAATCCAGGCAGTGCACAGGTTGGTCAGTCTGGTCTTGCAGTCTCGGCTGACTGTTCTGTCTACCAGTAGCTGATGTTTTGCGCCTCTGGTATTCTTGCCAATTCCTTTCTGTGTCCCGCTCATGTATTGACCCATGTGCCTGTTCATCTTAGCCGATATGATGCCTGACAGGAGCT
Source organism: Maylandia zebra (assembly GCF_041146795.1). Taxonomy (NCBI): domain Eukaryota; kingdom Metazoa; phylum Chordata; class Actinopteri; order Cichliformes; family Cichlidae; genus Maylandia; species Maylandia zebra. Next base: position 38,350,360 of record NC_135173.1, on the reverse strand, counting down.
TCCATGTAGTACTGAGGCAGGTTATTGGTCGGTAGTTGGAGGGGACCGGTCCCTTCTTGGGGTCCTTGGGGATCAGGACCGTCCGACCTTCGGTTAGCCATTCCGGGTGTCTCTTGTTAACTAGCAGCTGGTTCTTTTGTGCTGCCAGACGCTCGTGGAGTGCAGTCAGCTTCTTCAGCCAGTAGGCGTGAACCATGTCGGGCCCTGGTGCTGTCCAACTCTTCATACTGGAGACCCTTTCTTGGATATCTGCCACTGTGATGGTTACTGGACCCTGTTCAGGGAGGTCGCTGTGGTCTACCCTCAGATCCACTAGCCACTGAGCATTGCCGTTATGGGTTGCGTCCTTCTCCCATATGCTCTTCCAGTATTGCTCCGTCTCCAGCCTTGGTGGTGCTGTTCTCTTATTATTATTGGTCCCTTGCCACTGAGAGTACACCTTCGCTGGTTCTGTGGAGAACAGCTGGTTTATTCTCCTGCCTTCTATCTCTCTGGTGTACCTCCTCAAGCGGCTGGCCAAGGCTTTGAGTCTTTGCTTGGCAGTTTCCAAGGCCTCAGGTATGGACAGCTTGCTGTATTTCTTAGGCACCTTCCCCTTCCAAAGGCTGGTACTTTGGAACTCCCATTCCATCCAGCTGCTATTACATATATATACATATACACATATGCATATACACACACACACATATACACAAACGCATATACACACACACATATACACAAACGCATATACATATATATATATATGTATGTATGTATATGTGTGTGTGTGTGTGTGTGTGTGTGTGTGTGTGTGTGTGTGTGTGTGTGTGTGTATGTATGTGTGTATACATATGTGTCTGTATATATATGTATATATGTGTGTGTAAAGGAAAGCTTTCCCTGTTACTCTATTAATTCCAGAGATTGCTTGTGCAAATGCTGTGAAGAAGTATGTTGAAAAGGCTATTACAGCAGTGTTTCCAAACTTATCAAAATGACAGGAAATGATTGAATATTAGTCCATTCAAGTGAGTCTCTTTGTTCAGCCATGTGCACTGGTGTACAGCAATGTCTGACTTATTAGTTTTTTAATACTGTGCATAAATCCATTTACAGGGTGTATGTGTGAGAGAGTGCGTGGTTGCATTTGAAAGCGATTCAACACCCTCACCTCTTCTAGACCCACAAAGTCTTAGGTGATGCAACATTAGAGACCACAACTAACAATATATTGTGGAAAAAAACAAGCTATAAAGTAGGAAGAGGTGTGAAAATCTAGTATCATAAGCATTGAATTCGTACTGAAAGGTTTTGTACATCAGTACACTAGATATCCAGAAAGTAGCATGTTCTTAACACAGTAAATGTGTGGATGGCTGAGTGTCCCATCACATATTTTGTTAATGCCATAACCCAATTCCCATCAGAACTAGGGATGGGTATCGTTTAGGTTTTATCCGATCGGTACTTTTGAAACGGTGCCGGTGCTCAAACGGTGCTCAAACCGGTGCTTAAAGAATGGAGAACACAAAATTGGTCCAAAAACCTCTCATGTTCAGCTGTTTTTTGTAAAAATATAACAATGTTAGCCTTTTCTTCAGCTATGGGGCATATATGGTATCACTCTTGGCTGGAAGCAGTGCTTAAACAATGGAAAAAACACAAACTTTGTCCTAAACCTCTCATGTTTAACTGTTTTCCACTTTTTCTTAGGTCATTTTAGCCTTTTTAGCCAGGGTGAAGGGAGTATCTGCCATCAAACAAGAGGACAGCCGCATGTAGCTATGATGATGTTTGCTAGTTCACCTTACATGCATTAATGTAATAACGTGGTTAGCCTACTCAACGTAAATTAGCTACTCACGCAGAGAAGAACGGCTGCTGCTGCCGTCATCATCTCCATCTCCTCTTCGTGTTTTTGGGGGATGTTGCATAACAGGCAACCCACCCGCAGTAGATGTGCTCGGTGTGAGGTCTCGCAGCAAGCTATCAAATACGGCGCATTTCTGGGCTTTTAAAAAAAACGCTATGCGTCGCCAGGTGTTTCATCGGATTTGAGGTGTTACCTCCTTTGACAGTATCACAGTATCAGCTTAAAGCACTTGTTGCAGGCTGCTGAGTTTGCATCTTTTGCTGTGAAGTACAGCCAGACTTTTGACCGCTTCGCCTTGGACATTTTTAATCTGTAGCTCTGCTCTAACAGAACGTACGTACCTGGCCCCGCCTACTATCCTCGGAAACGTAAAATGATTGGCTAGAATCTAAAGTGTATCACAGCTCAGGAAAAAAAGCACCGAAATGTGCGCTGCTTTTTGGTCTGGTTACTACCGTTTATGTCAGAACCGGTGCCATCATGGCACCGGACACCGGTACCCATCCCTAATCAGAACATTGACTAATAAAAGAAAAGTTTAGTTTTCTCATCACCCATCACTTTCTTGAGCCTTAATTGTGACATGGCATGATACTGAAATCTGAGGACTTTTTATTTTGTCCTGACATATAAAAAGCAAAAAACAATTTATTGTGACAATGGTACATAAACATTTTCTTACAGCTATAGATTGCACTTGAAATGAAAGCAACATTTTTAATGAGGAAGTTATTTTTCATGATATGCAAACAGTTTTGCTCTAAAGGTTCCCTCTCTCTATTTTATTCTTGAGTAACCCATGGATCCTTGTCAGAACTATTATTATCTCATGTTTCCTAGAACAAGCAATAAGTTAAATGATCTTTCAGGATCTGCCTCAGTAATACTTGTACTGAATGTGACTTCACTAGTCCATCAGCACTCTCATTTTGTTAAATGATTATTTTTACAAGCGACCTTGGTTATGTATTATTTGTATGAGACAGACTTTAACTTATTGACAATGTCTAGACAATAATTTTCCAGCTTACTGCTGAGACATTAAATCCATGACAGCCAGAATTGAGGAACTAATTGGGGAATTAATAAGATGCGATGAGGGCTGCTTTTACATCATATGGTGGTGAACAATCTGTTTAGCAGACAGAAATCCCAGTGTCTCAAGACTCCATCTTCTGCTTACTTATTTATGATTCTTGCACATTATCAGCAGTTATGAGATATTTCCTAAGTGATTCAATGGAGAACACAAAGTTTTTGTGGAAATTCAGCCTTGTAACTGGGTCAACTCTGTCATCCTCTACACTCAGGACAATTTGGATTGCACCTCTGCTATTCTCGAGGGCAACCAAATTTACTTACTTAAATAAGGTAAACTACAGTAAAGTAACAAAAAAAAAGGTATAAGGCCCACTACAATAATCAGTTTGACCTGTGGCCTGACCAATAAGGTGAAGACAGAAGTTAGCTAGAAAGGGAGGCACTTGCTTCACCAAACAATCTACCCTAAAATAACTAAGAGTTTCCTTTGCAGGGCATCTAGTGGTCATCCTTGGAAACAAGGTGCAGAGCTCAGATATCCAGAGGGAGCGCCAAACTGAACCACAGCTCCTCTGTGTCGAGAAGAGACAGATGAGGTAGTTTGAGATGGCTCCTGGAAGTAGTTATTTCTGGCCAGCAGGGAAAACAAAAACCTCAGGGCAGAATCAGAACAAGCTGGGGCGATTATGTTTTCTGTCTGGCCTTGGGAAGACCCAAGGCATTCCCAACATGGAGAGAAGACAGAAGGATGGACATCTTAGCCTATCATGATATGAACCCAGATATAGCAGATAAGCTAAAACCACCTGATAATAATGACATTTCTAACGTTTAACTAAGCATAATGTGTTAAAACACAAGACACCCTGGCTAGATATCATATGTCTAAATCATGTTGACAATGTTTTTCACTTGCTGTCATCTTAAATTTAGGATGATCACAGCTCCAGCTGGTGTGATGTCACGGCACAAAAACAGCATGACACTCTTGATTGTGAACTTAATTGTTAATGTCAAGTTCATAATGCTAAAATTTAGAGCAATTACCTTTGTGTGTGTGTGTGTGTGTACCTTTGCAAAGAATACATTGGATTTAGTCCCTTGGTGATTAAATAGATTATTGTTCTCTCAGGGATTACATTTTTTAGAAGCATTAATCATATGTTAATAATGATTCTAATCTGTTTATCCCAAATAATTCTGGGCTAGAGTGATAACTATTCAAATCTTTTTGATCAAAAACCATGCTCATTAATGGAAATGAATTTTCTATCTTAGTTCTTAAATTATCACTCAGCTAAAGCACAACCAAACTGTGCTGTTTGTTATCCCTTTTGTAGCCCTTTCTTAAAAGGCAGGCATCTAGACCATGTTATGGCACCTCTGAGAGAGAGATATCCTTCCCTCAGTACCCAAGCCATGTGTGGGAGCATTATTCTGCAGTGGCCTTGTCATTTCTGGCCTCCTGTGGGCAGTTCTTCCTGCCTTGAACAGATTGGTGGTGGCGCAGGCCAACAAACCTTATCACCTTTTCATCTGCACTACAGTTGACTGTTTTCCCATTGACAGATTTTTATCACGAGTGGTGTCAGTGTAGTATGCTCATGGAGCAGATGTATGAACAGTCCTTTTTTATGAGCAAAAGGTGTGCAAGAGCCAGATCTGTAACACCAGCAGATCTAGAATATCACAGAAGATAACTAAGTGGCTGGTTAACAAAAACCCTAGCAAACCCTCACAACATCTAGCAAAGTGAGAAGCATTCTCAAGGAAATATACAGTGGGGCAAAAAAGTATTTAGTCAGCCACCGATTGTGCAAGTTCCCCCACTTAAAATGATGACAGAGGTCAGTAATTTGCACCAGAGGTACACTTCAACTGTGAGAGACAGAATGTAAAAAAAAAAATCCATGAATCCACATGGTAGGATTTGTAAAGAATTTATTCGTAAATCAGGGTGGAAAATAAGTATTTGGTCAATAACAAAAATACAACTCAATACTTTGTAACATAACCTTTGTTGGCAATAACGGAAGTCAAACGTTTACTATAGGTCTTTACCAGGTTTGCACACACAGTAGCTGGTATTTTGGCCCATTCCTCCATGCAGATCTTCTCGAGAGCAGTGATGTTTTGGGGCTGTCGCCGAGCAACACGGACTTTCAACTCCCGCCACAGATTTTCTATGGGGTTGAGGTCTGGAGACTGGCTAGGCCACTCCAGGACTTTCAAATGCTTCTTACGGAGCCACTCCTTTGTTGCCCGGGCGGTGTGTTTTGGATCATTGTCATGTTGGAAGACCCAGCCTCGTTTCATCTTCAAAGTTCTCACTGATGGAAGGAGGTTTTGGCTCAAAATCTCACGATACATGGCCCCATTCATTCTGTCCTTAACACGGATCAGTCGTCCTGTCCCCTTGGCAGAAAAACAGCCCCATAGCATGATGTTTCCACCCCCATGCTTCACAGTAGGTATGGTGTTCTTGGGATGCAACTCAGTATTCTTCTTCCTCCAAACACGACGAGTTGAGTTTATACCAAAAAGTTCTACTTTGGTTTCATCTGACCACATGACATTCTCCCAGTCCTCTGCTGTATCATCCATGTGCTCTCTGGCAAACTTCAGACGGGCCTGGACATGCACTGGCTTCAGCAGCGGAACACGTCTGGCACTGCGGGATTTGATTCCCTGCCGTTGTAGTGTGTTACTGATGGTGACCTTTGTTACTTTGGTCCCAGCTCTCTGCAGGTCATTCACCAGGTCCCCCGGTGTGGTTCTGGGATCTTTGCTCACCGTTCTCATGATCATTTTGACCCCACGGGATGAGATCTTGCGTGGAGCCCCAGATCGAGGGAGATTATCAGTGGTCTTGTATGTCTTCCATTTTCTGATGATTGCTCCCACAGTTGATTTTTTCACACCAAGCTGCTTGCCTATTGTAGATTCACTCTTCCCAGTCTGGTGCAGGTCTACAATACTTTTCCTGGTGTCCTTCGAAAGCTCTTTGGTCTTGGCCATGGCGGAGTTTGGAGTCTGACTGTTTGAGGCTGTGGACAGGTGTCTTTTATACAGATGATGAGTTCAAACATTCATACAGGTAACGAGTGGGGGACAGAAAAGCTTCTTACAGAAGACGTTACAGGTCTGTGAGAGCCAGAGATTTTCCTTGTTTGAGGTGACCAAATACTTATTTTCCACCCTAATTTACGAATAAATTCTTTACAAATCCTACCATGTGAATTCATGGATTTTTTTTCCCCATTCTGTCTCTCACAGTTGAAGTGTACCTCTGGTGCAAATTACTGACCTCTGTTATCATTTTAAGTGGGGGAACTTGCACAATCGGTGGCTGACTAAATACTTTTTTGCCCCACTGTATGTATCAGTATCAAAGTCTACAATCGAAACGTGACTATGAGAAAGAAAAGTTCTGAGGAAGAAAAAAAGGATTAATTTGTATCATGATGATGTAGACAAAACTGCACGTCGAAGGACAGAAAAAGTTAATTATTTACAATATACCACAACATCTGGTGGCAGTGTTATTGCATAGTCAGGTATGGTTTCCAGTGGAATTAGGTTACAAATGCTTACTGTATTTAAAATTATATTATTTGTCCAATAGTTTGTCCAGTAGTTCCTAAACAGTAATCTCAATAACTAATATTTAGCCCCTAAACAGTTAATTCAAATTTTTTAAGTTAAGGTCAAACATGACTCTTCCACTAAGACTCAACATAAAAACTATAATAATACTTAACAACTATAATGTTGTTATTCAAGTTCTTGTGAAGTTATGCACATTTATTTGTTAAGAAGAAATTATCAGATAAACATAGCAAATTGTTTATCACAGACTATGTTGATTCAAAGTTACCAAGGACATTTGTTTTGAAACCATTTAAAATTGTTCACAGTCACAAAAAGTAAAAAGTAATGCCTGTCGGCTTCCCAGTCAATTTTCATTTTATTTGTGTACAAAAGATATTGTCCCAAAACTACACTTGCACTCTGATACTCCTGACTAGGGATGGGTACCGGTGTTCTGACATAAACGGTAGTAACCAGACCGAAAAGCAGCGCACATTTCGGTGCTTTATTTCGGTGCTTTATTTCGGTGCTTTTTTTTCCTGAGCTGTGATACACTTTTAGCCAATCATTTTACGTTTCCGAGGATAGTAGGCGGGGCCAGGTACGTACGTTCTGTTAGAGCAGAGCCACAGATTAAAAATGTCCAAGGCGAAGCGGTCAAAAGTCTGGCTGTACTTCACAGCAAAATATGCAAACTCAGCAGCCTGCAACAAGTGCTTTAAGCTGATACTGTGATACTGTCAAAGGAGGTAACACCAAGAATCCGATTAAACAGCTGGCGACGCATAGCATTTTTTTTTAAAGCCCAGAAATGAGCCGTATTTGATAGCTTGCTGCGAGACCTCACACCGTGCACGTCGGGTGGGTTGCCAGTTATCGGACCCGGAGCAACATCCCCCAAAAACCCGAAGAATAGAGTCCTGGCCCCTAGCTCTGCCAGTGTAGCAGAAATGATGACGGATGATGATGCAGCAGCAGCCGTTCTTCTCTGCATGAGTAGCTTCATGTTGTTCGTGTGTAATTTACGTTGAGTAGGCTAACCACGTTATTACATTAATGCATGTAAGGTGAACTAGCAAACATCATCATAGCTACATGCGGCTGTCCTCTTGTTTGATGGCAGATGCTCCCTTCACCCTGGCCAAAAAGGCTAAAATGACCAAAGAAAAAGTGGGAAACAGCTAAACATGAGAGGTTTTGGACAAAGTTTGTGTTTTTTCCATTGTTTAAGCACTTCCAGCCAAGAGTGATGCCATATATGCCACATAGCTGCAGAAAAGGCACACATTGTTATCTTTTTACAAAAAAAAACAGCTGAACATGAGAGGTTTTTGGACCAATTTTGTGTTCTCCGTTCTTTAAGCACCGGTTCGAGCACCGTTTAAGCACCGGCACCGTTTCAAAAGTACCGATTTGGCACCGGTATCGGATAAAACCTAAACGATACCCATCCCTACTCCTGACCAAGAGTGTAGACGGTGAAGAAATTATCACATGTCAGTATGTCCTTAACCCTCCTGCCATCCTTTAAAAAACTCACACCCATCACCCTAGGGACCATTCTCAGCCACGCCATAAAAAGACCATATATCCATATTTTATTCCACTTTAAATTAGCCAACCTTGTAAAACTACTTCTCCCTGAAATATTCATGTAAAGTTTTAATTATATTTTCGTTGTTTTAACCCTTCAAATCCCAGTGTTATTACATGAGCGCCCTGTGTTATAAGCCCCAAAAACCAAAAAACGAAACTAAATATTTCCACAAAAAACCAGTTGAAGTAATATGTGATTGTCATTATAAGTAGGCCTTTAGATGGACCAAAGATTGGCACCAACATACATTTTGACCTGCCATTATTTTTTTTGCATTTTTTTTGCAATTTAAAAATTAAAACTTCAAGGCCCTGAGTCTTCATTGACATCCAAGAAAAGAAGAAAAAATAAAATCATATGATGATAATTTGGGGTTGAAAAATAGCGTTTATAATGGAAGTCAATGGGCAGAAAATGGTCCCCAGGGTGATGGGTGTGGGGATTTCTGCTGCTCAGCCATTTTAGGCTGATTTAAGGAATTCACACTGGAATATTAACATTGACAGGTAAAAACTATCCTGTGGCAAGTTTGGTTATATTCCACTGAACACAGTGGAAATGGCAGCCATTTAACACATAGCAGTGGCACAAAAAGGTCCCAAGAAGGCAGGAAGGTTAAGATCTGCAGTCATCACTGTGCATTTGCTTCTTTTCAGGAATACTGTCTGCAGGTTTCCCAGCATGAACCCGCATGTTCCCGGTATATAACTTGTCCTGGTATGTTCACATGTTAACATGCTCACATAACACATAACATAAAGCTTGCTTGGCATATACTGTTTGAAAGGGCAGCGCCCCTAAAAGTGACTAGACACTCATCCACTGAGACATTTGGACTTGCCTTAAAGATAAGTGGCAGTCACTTCACTCACTTGTCCCAAAACTCTCCGATTACCTTAGTTTGTCTTGTTGATGATGGCCTGGTTTTGTATGATGTGTGAAATTTATGGAGTGACACGGTGGCCTAATGAATTGTCCGACCAGACTCCGCATCCCATAAACTGCTGGTAGATTCATTTCTGGATCTGTACACAACACACTCAAAATCAAGACTGATGTATGCGTTGATGTCTTTCTGGGTTACCTCCTTTCCCCTCCAAGTTGGTATTGTTCACCACTGTGGTTTCAGTGCATTAAGTCTGTTCAAGTTCAAGTTCAAATCAGGATTTGATGTAATCAATCTGGAATACGATACAATTTGTATGTCCTCTGGTCATCATTTGGATGACCTTTTCAGATGAAAGCCTTCCTTGATCGTTAGACAGGGATAAATTCCCATTCTTTGATTTAAATGTAACAGTGGTTTTAACATGGCCATCCTCTTCATCACTTGATTGCTCCTCATCCGTCATTTCTTGGTGTCATGAATCGCTGTGTGGCAGGCAAGCAGGAGTGGTGGACCCAAAATGCAGAACTCAGACACGGAAGTGAAACTTAAGGCGCAGCTTTATTGCTGGGAAAAACCTCGTACAAACTAAACTCACCAAAAGAAAACCAAAAGTCAGAACAGAGGAACCAAGGACTGAAACACTGGAAAGAAACACTAAACTGGAGCAGGAGACCAAACACTAGGAACATAGAAGCAGAACACACAGCTAGTTGAGGGTACGACACGACACTGACACAGAGAAACACAGGGCTTAAATACACAGACGGCAGTAATCAAGGGATGAGAGACAGGAGGGGAACACACCTGGGAGAAATCACAGCTGATGAGACAGGGGAAACGTAAACTGAGCACACTCACATATGACACAAACCTTCACAATAAAACAGGAAACTCAGACACATGGAACCAGACAAGACATCGAACTAAACAGACAGATTCACAAACAGATGGGGTGACACCATAGACAGAGACAGACTCAAAGGCAGACCAAATATAACACACAGAACTCAAACAATAATAATCATCATCATCATAAACTAGAAAAGCGCTGGGTCACCGACCCAGGACCATGACACTTGGTCTGGATTATATTCTGGGTCATCTTCAGCTTCTGACACTTGCAAGTCCAACCAATCCTCACTGCCAGTTTCCTGGGCTGTCTTTATTCATCATCATGTGTTGATCAAATATTCAAAAGCCTCACTTAGGGTATATCGAGCTGTCATTGTGCTACCACACAATGACCTGTATGCAAGAGCTCAAAAAAGCACTATAGACCAATACTACAAAAAAAGTTTAATGTTACTGAGACAATGTTGCAATTTTATGTGAGAACTACCACCATAGGTGCTGTTCGGGTGGGAGAATGGCTCTGCTGGGCAAAGGTTCCCATTATGGTTGCCAGGGTACCCAAGGCATATGTGTGTTTGTGCATGTGTCTGTCTGACAAATGAGGATTTATGTGAGAACTTTTTTTTTTGCACTAATTGTTGTCCTCCACATTCATTTTTAATAACCAGATCCTTTTTGACCAGGAACACAGAGTGTACAAAGATGAAAGGTAAAAGGTGAAATAAAATCACAAAATTGGATGTAAAGGAATACAGTTGATTATGTGTTGAAATGCTCTTTGAAAAGTGTAAATAATTTGATCACATTGACATAAGATTCCACCAGTTTGTGCACAGAGATCAAACTTAAACCAGTTAAATTTGACTGGAACACAACGTCAGAATATAAATCCACTTTTGTGGTGTACAGTACAAATATGCTTGCCCAATATAGACTTTAATTTCAAACACTAAACTCTAAATGCTTAGAAACTCAAAAAGATTCTAATCTTTCACATTGTAACATTACTCAAGCCATATGAGAGATCCATTGTGTGTCTTTTTCTCTACTTCATGTGATGTAAAACCACAATAATTTCCAGGTCAAGTGAGGAGCAAGGTATGAAGAAAATAAGACCCATTATACTTTTAGAATTACATATGCATGCATTATAAATATGCATTTCTTTTGTAGTTTTTGGTTCCTTTCCAGATAAATTAGTTTATCAGCACAGATATATTAAATAAAAAAGCAATAGTGTCCCTAGATGGTCTACTGATTTAAATGTTACTCAAGTGTGATGTTTTCTAGTGCTCATCTTTGGAAAAACTTGAATACTGTATTATTGTTATTATTGTTCTGTATTGTTGTTGAGTCTTTGCCGTATAATATAAATTACCTTGAGGCAAATGTTGTTGTTATGTGGTGCTATATAAATAACTCTGAATTGAACTGAATTGAATTGGAAGAATGTGGAAATGTTATCATTTTATGGATGTCAAACCTGTAAGATCTTCTTTTCTCTGTGTGTCCAAAGGGACGTTTTGGTGTAGCACATAGTTTACTAGCCTCAATATGTTCCTCTACAGGTTTGTGTGTGATAGACAGAATACAGCAATAATGCAGACCCAGTAACATTAAACCATAAAGGAGAGAGCAACAGTAAAGAGAAACAAATACACAGATTTATGGTTTGTGGTTCTTCCATCTTACTGTCCTGCCTATTAGTTAGCACCGACAGGCTGATCATGTTGTACAGGGCACTTGCCTCTCCATAGAAAAAAAAAACGTGTCTGACAAAGACCATCTGGCATCTTATCAGCATTCAGAGCAACTCCTAGACCCCCAGGACAAAGCCTGACTGTCAAGTAATTCTGAGTGACATAAAAAATTACAATAAAATGCTAAATACTTTAGCAAATAAGAGCAGAACATTTCAAAAGCCTTAGCAGCTCTAATTTGTGTCTTATTTTTAGTAGAGGTGCAAAATTACAATTTCTAAATTTCCCTGCTATAGAAAAGAACATGCAATTTCAATGGATAATACCCAAGACTGCACTGAGACTAAAGGTTGGAGGATGAGAAACCATTATCTGCCTCTTGCAGCAGATTATCTGCTCATATGATCTCGATGTTTATGTATCTATTTACTCTAGATGTATTCCTCTTTAGCTTCACTTACGAACCTCCTCTGTTCACTTCCATTCTTAACATTTTCCTCCATGATTTAAAAATAAATTTAAAAATAAATTGCATAGCAACAATAATGACTAATGGTAGTTGTTGTCTTTGACTTCTGTTCAGAGAGGTGTACTGTTTTCCCTCCTTGTAAATCTCACATTTGATGATGGACCACAGGTTCTCAATGGGGTTCAGATCAGGTGAACAAGGAGGCCATGTCATTAGTTTTTCTTCTTTTAGACCCTTTCTTGCCAGCCACGCTGTGGAGTACTTGGACGCGTGTGATGGAGCATTGTCCTGCATGAAAACCATGTTTTTCTTGAAGGATGCAGACTTCTTCCTGTACCACTGCTTGAAGAAGGTGTCTTCCAGAAACTGGCAATAGGACTGGGAGTTGAGCTTGACTCCATCCTCAACCCGAAAAAGGCCCCACAAGCTCATCTTTGATGATACCAGCCCAAACCAGTACTCCACCTCCACCTTGCTGGCGTCTGAGTCGGACTGGAGCTCTCTGCCCTTTACCAATCCAGCCACGGGCCCATCCATCTGGCCCATCAAGACTCACTCTCATTTCATCAGTCCATAAAACCTTAGAAAAATCAGTCTTGAGATATTTCTTGGCCCAGTCTTGACGTTTCAGCTTGTGTGTCTTGTTCAGTGGTGGTCGTCTTTCAGCCTTTCTTACCTTGGCCATGTCTCTGAGTATTGCACACCTTGTGCTTTTGGGCACTCCAGTGATGTTGCAGCTCTGAAATATGGCCAAACTGGTGGCAAGTGGCATCTTGGCAGCTGCACGCTTGACTTTTCTCAGTTCATGGGCAGTTATTTTGCGCCTTGGTTTTTCCACACGCTTCTTGCGACCCTGTTGACTATTTTGAATGAAACGCTTGATTGTTCGATGATCACGCTTCAGAAGCTTTGCAATTTTGAGACTGCTGCATCCCTCTGCAAGATATTTCACTATTTTTGACTTTTCTGAGCCTGTCAAGTCCTTCTTTTGACCCATTTTGCCAAAGGAAAGGACGTTGCCTAATAATTATGCACACCTGATATAGGGTGTTGATGTCATTAGACCACACCCCTTCTCATTACAGAGATGCACATCACCTAATATGCTTAATTGGTAGTAGGCTTTCAAGCCTATACAGCTTGGAGTAAGACAACATGCATGAAGAGGATGATGTCGACAAAATACTCATTTGCCTAATAATTCTGCACTCCCTGTATAGTCAGCAGTCCCACAAACAAGCACTAGACGGGCAGAAAATGAACAGAAAATTTCATCTGATGGCAGCATGTTTCCCTCATTATACAGTGCTATCTCTTAGGGAACATCTAAAATCATTTTGCAAACAGTGATACTGTTAGGATAAAAGTTTGTTTAGTGCTTCTTTCCAAATCTCCATCTGTTTTTTCTTTCTAATCATATATTTGCAGTTGGTCTCAAATTTGTAATGACAGGTAAATATGCATTGCTGATTTGATGTTCACATGAAAAGAATTTTAGAATCTTAGCATGTGTTCAGATAACCAGATTGAAAGTGTATTAAAATCAAGAAAACCCCAGTTCAATTAGACCTACTGCTAGAGAGGATGTTGCAAGAAAGTCATTAAAGCACAATCAGTGGTATCCTCCGTGTGTCCTTTTCACACAGACAGGTTAATGGTGTTCAGAGGGAGACTTTAGCATTAGACTCCTCGTTAACAGCTGACCTACACTGATCTGTCTGGAGTGTGAGTGAAGTTGACGAGGCAGTGAAATTCAGAGATGTTTTAATGATTCCTTCAATACTGTGTTGAACGTTTGCTGAATCTGAGCCAATCTGAGTTTGATTAGTAATCTTAAGGATTTATCAGGCTTTAGAAAACCTTACTTGAGGCCAAATATATGATCACAGATGTATGTTGAATTTTTCTGTCCTGACTTACTTTTCCTTCTTCTCATTATTAACTGACAGTTAAAGGTAGTTTTATTTTTCTGTAATGATGACGTTATAAAATAGTTATAAAGTTGAGAAAAAATATAACTTTAAATTTTATAAACAATTTTTTTATTAAAAGAGAAGCATAAAAACACAGTACTGACAGTTGTTACCAGAGGTGTGGACTCGAGTCACATGACTTGGACTCGAGTCAGACTCGAGTCATTAATTTTATGACTTTAGACTTGACTTGAAAAAATGTTCTAAGACTTGTGACTTGACTTGGACTTTTACACCAATGACTTGGGACTTGAATTGGACTTGAACCGGTTTACTTGAAAAGACTTGATATTTTACCCCAAATATAAAATTTAACATGCATATTATATAGAGATTGAAAATGTGACGTCATTCACGGGTAGAACCGCAAAGGATTCTGGGAACTCGTGGCAAGCGGTACTAGCGCACGCAGGCTTTCAATTAAAATCAGTTAAACAGCGATAAAAAGAAACACAAATATGTCAAGAAGCTGTTGTATTATTAACTACAATAGCCGGTCGCATGACAGCCATGGGAAGCCGACGGGTAAAGAGATCGGTTGTTATCGGATTACGTCGTTGAAGAGAAATTGTTCGAGCCATGTTTCCGAAGTAACAAAGACGCGACTGGATTGCAGCCATTCAAAGATCAAATATAACGTCCCAGAACACTCCAGCTCACAGGTTAGTCTGCTCCAAGCATTTACACAAAGGTCAGTCTGCTGTTGTAGTTAATGCGTCATTTTCATAACATAATTAGTGATATAGGTTACAAGCAAGTCTGGCGCTGAACAGAAATTGTCGCGCTATGCTCCTTTATTTATTGTGCATAAATAGTGAATTGTCCTGACACAATATTGCGTTTCGCTTCTGTTATTATGGTACATTGACAAAAACATATACTTTTATTCACAGAATAAAACAGTTGTTTTGTATCACTAATTGTCCAGTGCGATTACAGCATACAATATTGTAACGATGGTTAAGTGTTACTGGACAGTGACATGTTGGTTTTCTCTGCACACTGTTGTTGTTTCTTTAAGATTCATGTTTGGTTGGGCTGCAGGAAGTAGTGAGGGTGGTGTACAGGAAGGGGTGGGGGGACCTGGTTGTTCTGTGTGTGTGCCAGGCTGAAGAGAGGTGTAGTTCGAGAGCGCTTCCCCCTGAGTTAATAACCCGCTGGCTTATGTGGAATAAACGGACAAACTGAGACCCCAACCGTCTGGTTCTTGTGAACGTTACATTGGTGTCAGAAGTGAAGAAAGAAAAAAGAACCCCAGAACGCCCGAGACCCTGTTGCCGGCGACGCTTGCCGTTACGAGACGAGGATGTTGCCGGGCGGGATTAAGAAGGAGACGGAGGAGAGGGAGGTTCGTCCGCGCTCGCCCGCCCATGGAGTGAGGGAAACGGCGCTGCGGCTGTCTGCAGAGGCTGGATTTTCTCCAGGTTTGACTAGGCTCGGGAACTGTTCGCACAGCGGCCGCGATTCCGGCGGGAAGGAGTCGACCTCGCTTGGCGCGCCGTCACGTGATGTAAACAAACATGGCGGCGCCCAGCAAGCTGCAGCGAATATAAAAACGCCTAAGTTCAGCGGCAAGACGCCATGGGAAGTGTTTATCGCACAGTTCGAGCTGTTAGCTGTTGCAGCTGGCTGGTCTGAGGAACATAAAGCTCTCCAATTGGCTTTGTGCCTGTGTGAGGATGCAGCTGCATGCCTGCTGCTGCTGACCGAGGAGCAGAGGGGAGATTATAATGCTCTGGTCGGAGCACTTCAGAGGCGCTTCGGGCAGTATAACCAACCAGTGCTGCTGAGGTCGGAGTTCCACAACAGACGCAGATTGCCAGGTGAGCCCCTCCGCATTTTGGCCCATGAAGTCGAGTGCCTTTGCCGGAGGGCGTATGACAGCATGCCACCATCAGTGCAGGCGGAGTTAGCTCGGGACCAGTTCCTGCAGGCCCTGAGCCCTAAAGAGCTCCGCATGCAAACTCAGCTTGCTCGGCCGGCCACACTCAGTGCAGCCCTGGAGCTAGCGTTGGAGAGGGAGATGCTTGCAGGATCCTCTGGGGGCGCTGACGACGCACACGTGGTGAGGGCTGTGTCAGCACCTGTGGAACAGATGGAGACGCCAGCGGGCCTGTGCAGTTTGGCGCAGACAGCTTCGCTGCAGTCGCCTTCCCCTCGGGCTGGCCCACACCGCCGACCTCAGAGCTGCTGGGGATGTGGACAAGTCGGACACCTCATCAGGCAGTGCCCCAAGCTTGCAGCGGTTCAGGGAAACGCCCACGGGCCCGTGTAGGCGGGAGTACACGGGCCTGGGAGAACGACATCCCCACACCACCGCCACCTCCACCCGGTGCGGCCATCACTGTGGGCTGGACCCAGGTTGGTGGCTTTTGCCATGTTCCAGTGACGATTGCGGGGGTGTCCTGTACGGCCCTGCTGGACACGGGATCCAATGCAACGCTGGTCCGACCCGATATTGTCCCAACCGGAGCTGCTGTACAACCGACTAACGTGCAACTTAAGACTGTGACCGGTGATCTGGCCCCAATGAGAGGGAAGGGAGTGTTCCAGTTCAAGGTGGGGGACCTCGGTGTGTCTTATGCTGCCTGGGTGGCTGACGTGCAGGACGCCTGCATCCTTGGGCTGGATTTTTTACGAGCCATTGGTGGTGTACTGGACTTAGGCAAAGGCCTCCTCGTACTCCCTGATGGGAAGAAGGTGCCGCTTATTCCTCCCCCGGTCTGCACAGCATCTGCCGCGGCGTCCACCTCCACCGCAGAGACCCCTGCAGACCCGCCAGCAGAACAGCGAGCGGAGGAGGAGGAGGAGGAGAGGCTCTCAGCAGTGAGGAGTATCTGGTCAAAGAACTGTGAGGGGCTGACTCCACAGCAGCAAGAGAGTCTATGGCAGGTACTAAAAGAGTTTAGTGACATTTTTGCCCTGAAAGAAAGTGATGTTGGCTTGACACACTTGGTAGAGCACGTCATTGAGACCGGGGATGCCCAGCCTATTAAAGTGCGCCCCCGCCGCCTGCCCCTGGCTCATCAGGAGGCTGCAGACAGGGAGCTGTGTGAAATGATGAAGGCGGGCATCATAGAACCATCTGATAGCCCGTGGGCCTCCGCGGTGGTGATGGTGCCTAAGAAAAAAAGTCCTAGGATGCGTTTCTGTGTGGACTACAGACCACTCAACAAAGTGACGAAGAAAGACTCTTACCCCCTTCCCAGGATTGATGAGTCCCTCGACTTAGTAGCCGGGTCCTCCTGGTTTTCCACCCTGGACCTGCGGAGTGGCTACTGGCAGGTGCCACTGTCCCCGGAATCCAGACCGAAGACAGCCTTCTGCACTAACAGGGGACTATGGCAGTTCAAAGTCCTGAGTTTTGGCCTTTGCAACGCTCCTGCGACCTTCGAGAGGCTCATGGACAGTGTGCTAGCTGGCGTCCCACGGCAACGGTGTCTGGTTTACCTGGATGATCTTCTAGTGCACGGGAGCTCCTTCGATGCTGCCCTGGATGCCCTGAGACAAGTGTTGGAGAGGGTGGCGGCTGCAGGCCTGAAGCTGCATCCCGACAAGTGCCACTTCATGAGGAGGGAGGTGGAGTTTCTGGGCCACAAGCTGGGTCGTGAGGGCATCAGCACTTTGGAGGAAAAAATTCACACCATTACCGAGTGGCCCACACCAGCAGACCAGAAACAGCTCAAAAGCTTCCTAGGACTGGCATCTTATTACAGGAGGTTTGTGAAGGGCTTTTCCTCCATAGCCGCACCACTCTTCCACCTGCTGCAGAAGGACCGTGACTTCATCTGGACCCAGGACTGTCAGCAGGCGTTCGACACCCTCCGCAGATCGCTGACAGAGTCCCCAGTCCTTGCCCCCCCTGACCCCGCCCTGCCTTTTGTCCTGGACACTGACGCAAGTAATGTGGGGCTGGGAGCGGTGTTGTCGCAGGTTGGACCGGAAGGGGAGAAGGTGGTGGCGTACTTCAGCCGGGTCCTGAACAGGAGCGAGCGGCGCTACTGTGTCACACGACGAGAGCTGTTGGCTGTGGTGGCGGGGGTGAGACACTTTAAATACTACCTGTGCGGCACAGCATTTGTTGTCAGAACTGATCATGCTGCCCTTCAGTGGCTGATGTCTTTCAGGGAGCCAGAGGGACAGGTGGCTCGCTGGCTGGAGGAGCTCCAAGCCTTCAATTTCACCGTGGAGCACAGAGCAGGGACGCACCATTCTAACGCAGACGCCCTCTCTCGCCGCCCATGTGCTGCAGCTGGCTGCCGTTACTGTGAGAAGCGAGAGGAAATAGAGCGGGAACTCACGACAATAGACGGAGCAGCACAGCTCGCCTGCAGGGTTCTTCTGGTGGTGGATGCAGCGGAGTGGAGGGCACGGCAGGAACAAGACACAGACCTGCTGCCGGTCCTGCAGTGGCTGGAGAAGGGGGAGCAACCCCTTTGGGATGAGGTCACTGGGTTTTCCATCTGTACCAGGGGGCTGTGGGCCAAGTTTGCAGCTCTCAGGCTGAAGGAGGGGGTGTTGGAGCGTGCCTGGAAGGATCCTGCCACGGGGGAGGAGAGGTGGCAAGTTGTGGTGCCAAGGTCGCTGAGGTCAGCTGTGCTGGGAGCCTGCCATGGGAGCACTGGCTCTGGCCACTTTGGGGTCTCCAAGACTCTTCGCCGCCTCCGCCAGGGCTATTACTGGGGTCAACAGCGGAGGGATGTGGAGGACTTTTGCCGCAGCTGTGATGCATGTTCCTCACACAAAGGGCCACAAGACCAGTCCCGGGCTCAGCTTCAGCAGCAACCAGCAGGAGCCCCAATGGAGCGAGTAGCTGTGGACGTCATGGGCCCATTTCCTCGCACAGACAGAGGAAACCGCTATGTTCTTGTGGCCATGGACTATTTTACCAAGTGGCCGGAAGCATACGCCATCCCAGATCAGGAGGCTGAGACGGTCGCTGATGTATTAGTGGAGGGGATGTTCAGCCGCTTTGGAACAGCAGAGACCCTCCACAGTGACCAGGGGCGTAACTTTGAGTCCAAGGTATTTGCTGCCATGTGTGAACGCCTTGGGACTAAGAAAACCCGCACCACCCCACTTCACCCCCAAAGCGATGGGCTGGTGGAAAGGTTTAACAGGACGCTGGCCCAGCAGCTAGCCATCCTTACCTCAGAACACCAACGGGACTGGGATTACCATCTTCCCCTTACCCTCATGGCCTACAGGTCGGCAGTGCAGGACTCCACCCAATGTACGCCTGCCCTGCTCATGTTAGGGAGAGAGCTGAGAACTCCTGCAGAGTTGGCTTTTGGGAAACCCCCGGACGCGCCAGAGGCACCACCGGGCCGGGACTACGCAAGGAAGCTGCAGGACCGGCTGGATTCTGCACATTCCTACGCCCGAGAGCAGCTGGCGAAGGCAGGCCTGCGCCAAAAGAGGAATTACGACATCACCACTAAAGGGAGGCACTTCCGTGCTGGGGAGCTGGTGTGGGTCTACAGCCCAAAGAGGAAGAAGGGACGGTGTCCTAAACTGGATAGCACCTGGGTGGGGCCTTGCAGCGTCCTAGAGCGAGTGGGGGAGGTTGTTTACAGGGTGCAGTTGCCTCCTAGGGGGAGGATAGTAGCGCTGCACAGAGACCGGATGGCCCCCTACAGAGGACAGTCCCTCCCCTCCTTTCCAGAGGGACGTGTACAGAGCGTCCATGACCCTGCTCAGAGGGGCCCCCGACCGGGGCTGCGTTCCCCCCCCTCGGACTCTTCACCCCAAAGCCCCGAAGCTCCGCGTCCTCCTCAGGGGCTCAGGAGGTCAAGGAGGGAACGTAGGCTACCGCCCCGCCTCAGAGACTGTGTCGTTCCCTCGGGGACGAGGAACTTATTGCTGGGGGGGCAGTGTAACGATGGTTAAGTGTTACTGGACAGTGACATGTTGGTTTTCTCTGCACACTGTTGTTGTTTCTTTAAGATTCATGTTTGGTTGGGCTGCAGGAAGTAGTGAGGGTGGTGTACAGGAAGGGGTGGGGGGACCTGGTTGTTCTGTGTGTGTGCCAGGCTGAAGAGAGGTGTAGTTCGAGAGCGCTTCCCCCTGAGTTAATAACCCGCTGGCTTATGTGGAATAAACGGACAAACTGAGACCCCAACCGTCTGGTTCTTGTGAACGTTACAATATTATTGTCACTGCTACATTTCTGTAAGGCGTACCAGAAATTATTTCCACTACTAATTAATTACCGTTAAGCTCAAAGGTTATATTAATAAACGGTTAACGATTGTGTATTTATGACGACGATTTGTGAGACTGGTAAACTTATGATACGTACGATGGTCTTTACTTTCTACACGGTGCATTTCAAGGTCCTGTACCCATCCGTCGGTAAACTGTACCTGGGCTTGTTGCAGTGACCGGAAGTTACTAAACTTCACGAGTGTATGCACTCACAAGAACCGTATAATTATAAATATGCATATAAATATGCTACGATGAGATAGCTGACTTCATCTAACTAGCAAATGTTGTCCAGGCTACGTTGGTGATGCAGTTTTTTTTATGTATATGATATTTTTGTCATGCGATTTTAAAGCCGGTGTTGTGCCAAAAAGTGATTGTCTGCTAAAAAGTGATTTCCAGTGTTTCTGTGTATTTTTTATGTGTAATATCTTTACGTATGTTCGTAAATAGACTTCGGTGAACAGGGGATACAAAGGGGTTACATAAAGAATTAAAAAATTATCTGTTTTTTAAGTATCTTTACAACTTGTACTTACATTATAACCAATCCGGTCCTTTATCCCCACTTAAAATATTTTTACAGAACTATTGTAATATTTGCTGCCATTTCTGCTGTCCTGTTGGGCAACTTACTCTTACAAAATACATTTTTAATGTTAATGAGATTTTTTTTACTGCATAAATAAAGGTTATATAAAAGTCGCTGCCAAAAACTGATTGCGGCTTGTATCTTGCTACACGAATGTTGTTTGTGGCTCAAGATGACTTTATGTCATCCATAAGGGATGCATTTGACATATGTTTAACATATTATAGCCCAACAAGTTACTTATAGCACTTTAAATATGAGCAATCGCTTTTTGGCAAATACCGGAAATCAGTTTTTGGCAGACAATCACTTTTTGGCACAACACCGGTCCTACAACCGCATCCAAGAATAACATGCAGCTTATCTCAGAACTGTCGGTGAAAATTATTCTTGGAGCTAGGTTTAATTGAGCTGCATTTTAAAGAGGTGCAATTTCACAATTTGTGTATATTTTCTAAGTTCACTATTTTGTCATGTGTTGAGAAAAACACAGATTTAAAAATTACATGGTCTAATATTTACATTTAGCATAACTGCAACATACTTTTTTTTTTTTTTTTTTTTTTAAAGACTCGAAAGGACTTGAAATTCAAAATTTCAGACTTGTGACTTTACTCGGACTTTTACATCAGTGACTTGAGACTCGACTCTGACTTGCCTGACATTACTTGAGACTTGACTTGAGACTTGAGGATAAAGACTTGAGACTTACTTGAGACTTGCAAAACAATGACTTGGTCCCACCTCTGGTTGTTACTGCGTTACCAACATCATAAACATAACACAAACGTGTGTGTGCGAAGGACAGAGAGGATGAGAGATGGTTACAAAATTAAAATGAGAGGGCTTACATCTTCCAGTTTCATGTGGAAGGTACTATCATTTTACTTAAGTTACATTTAAAATTTGAAAAAGTTTGGTCCCGCCTTCACTGTTGTGATTGGTGTGGGAGTAGGGACAGGCTTAGGGCGTCGGGGGGTTCCCCGGAGGCATCTTCCTTAGTGGGCTCAACCCGGGGTAGCGGTCATGTCCGGTTAGGGGCTCTGTTGGCTCTCAGGTGACTGTTTCCTCACGGCTGCGTGCAGCGGGGCTAGGGGAGGGTCTGTGCTGACGGACGTGGGTTACTGACCTGGTAGCCTGGCTGCCCCTGGGTGGGTCCGGGATGGGCGTGAGGTTCTGGGGGCGCTCCGTCTCTGGGCTGGGGCCCGGGCCGGGCCTCGGGGGCTTGGGTCCTGGTTGGTGTGTTGCCGGGGTTGTGGGCGGGTGGGTGCATGGGGGCCCAGCCCTGGAGCAGGGTGCCGCCGGTGCATCGAGCCACCTGGGGGGCTCTTCAACTGGTGGGGGAGATTGTCACATCTTGCAGGAGCTTTCCTCTCTTCAGGAGCTCTCTCTGCAGGAGGGGGAGATACAGGAGAGGTGGAGGAAGATCTCAGCCTGGGTGTTTTTTGTCTTATGTAGTCTTTAAGATGAGTGGATGGTGGGGTGGGTGCAGTTTTCTCTGTGGTGGGGTTGGGTGAAATGTCCCGGGCTCTGTGGGGCCGGGAGGCGCTGCTGCACTGGGCCCCGGTCTGGATGGGCCTGGGCCCCCTTTCCCTGGCAGGTCGCGGAGTATGGGGGTGCCTACTGGGGTCAGCGGGGGAGCTGGCCCCAGGGAGGGGTCACTTGCCCCTCCCTTCCTTCCCTCCCCATCTCCAGCTGCCTCCCTCTTCCCGCTCCACCACAACCACCCACACATGCAGGACCTTGGAGTAGGGGTATGTCACCAGGGTGCAGAGGAGGCTACCCCCCCTGTCCCCCTCTGGCTGCCTCTGCCTCAATTTTATCCCACAACTTAGACATTCACATTACTCACACTCTCATTACACATACATATAGGATCTTGGGGGTGGGCACAATACACGGAATCCAAAGTACCATCAGGGTGTACACCTCACCCCTGGCGTCGTTGCCCACCTCTCAATTTTAAATACACGTAGACATTGAGGGCTAGCAGGAGGGACCATGCGCTCACCTGCTGCTCTCTGGCAGGTAGCTCCATGCCCTCCTGGGTTTTAAATGCACCTTAGAACACACATGCATCAACACTACAATGAGCGGGTGGAGGGAGGTTTGGAGCCTTCTCTCACCCCCATTCTCTGCGGCCTGCTAGAGGGGTTGCAGTTCCCCCCTCCAGGGGCAAGGGTACCTAGACCCGGTTTGTAGAGTACACTTGGGGAGTGTGATCGTGTGTACAGCGTCTCTTTATGTCGGTCTCCACATTGGTTGAGTGTGGAGTAAGTGCATATGAGAGCATGAGGGTGGGAATGGATGTTTGTATATGTGTGTGCCTGTATGTCTGTCTATATGTCAGGTTGGGTGTCAGGCGCCACCTCTCTGGGGACATCTCAGGCCCTCCAAGGTTTGGAGGCCTATCTCCCCCCACCACCACTTCCCTGCCAGTGGCGGACTCCCTCAGGTGTCGGTGTGTTGGTGGTTCTTTGTGTCCGGGGATGGGCGTCCAGGTACACACCGGCTCACTCCTTGGCGGCCGCTTATCGGGGCCTGGAGCCTGGGGCTTGCTCGGGCCACTTCGGAGGTGGGGTGCACTCGGTCACTCAGGCGCAGCTGGCTGCCGGCGGAGCTCACGGGCGCGTCACTGCAACTCCCCCTGGCTTCTGCTCCGCGGCTGCTGAGTGAGCCCTCATCTGGGACTCTCCTCAGCTCTTTCTGGGACAGTGGCGCGGCTGCCCCTCTGTTGGTCTTCCTTGGTCTCTTGTGTTCTGATCTCCTCCATACCTGCTTCATGCCCTGGAGGACGGGGCTATGGCCCCCCCACACCCTCTAGCAGATGTTGTGTTGATCTTATGTGCTGCACAATAATGTTTAATATTTAGTATTTACTGTCATATTCCCATATATCATTGTGATGCTGTTTATTCTATTACTCTTGTTCTCTTCTGCTTGTTTTCTTTTTTCTTTCTCAGCAGGTGATCCAGGTGATTGATATATGCATTTTTTTTTTCTGCCCGTTCTGTTGGTTTTTGTCTTTTGCCCTTCTCCCCCGTCCCTCTTCTCAGCTGTTTTTCTTTCCCTCTTTCTTTCTCCCCTTCTTTCCCCCAGTCAAGTCTGTCCCGTATTCAGTAAGTGAAAATAAAATAAACAATAAAAGGTGAATCAAATGGACCATTACGGCAAGGCTGGGATGGTCAATTTGGTAAAGTAAATCCGTTGGGCATCTTTCTTTGCCTTTAGACAACAATTCTGATGGCAAAAGAGCCAAACGGGACAGGCAAAAAAAAAAAGAAAAAAGAAAAAAAGTTGCATTTAAAATAGTAAAGCCATAACCTTTAGACCACAAGGAAGGGATATAACATGATTGTACACTTCATTAAGACAGGTGCTATGGTGTCACAGTTCTCAGTGCGTATGGCAGATCAGAGATGAAAAGAGCGAAACAAGAGATGAAATCTACCAGAGTCTACTTTGATCAGGGAGCACAAATGTTCTGCAGCATGGCAGCCACTCGCCTCACCCACCCTTAATCTCTGCTGTGCATGGGAGGGAAAGCAAGGTAGTGCTTGCATTTATGTTGTGTTGAGTGACATGCAAGTTAAAGACATACAAGATTTTTGTCAAAATGTTTTGTCAAAGAGGAAGCAGGTCAGAGGCAAAAACATCACACTCAATGATTTTGAAAATTAGACATTTTGACAGTTAGGAGGCTTAATATAGTCAGCTCTATGGAGCATTTTATGTTTTCTTTTCATGGCGGATAGCTTTATTGTTTTGGTTTAGTTTAATCTCTCTTACCAACTTTTGTTTTTACAGCAAGCGACTGTTTTAAAGAAAGAAAGAAAGAAAAAAGCACCTCACAGTATAAGCTACCTGATGAGCACCAAATGAATGCTAAAAAAATGTAATAAGGTGACAATATGCCAGTGATGTGTTTGCAGCTTGTTTTACTGCTTTGAAGCATGGAAGAAGCAAAGCAATAGTCCACAGTTAATGGACAATAGTCCATAATCAAATAATGACTTTGATGATGTTTTTTACATCAGGTGGGGTGGAATTCGTTACCCTGGTGATCTCAAAAATGAATAGCTTGAATAGCACAAATATTAATCAAAACCATGAACTTTAAATAGCAGGAGGGTTTTCGATTGAAATACTGCTACTACATATGTTATTTCAAGAATGAGTACATTCAGGAGCAATATGAGTTCTAGGACTTAATAACTGTAATGACAAACTCAAACAGTCACATAAACAAAATGATAGGTTACCACTTTTGGTTAGTCGCTGGGAAATGACATTACTGCATTTAACTATTTTGAAGGGAAATTAGCTTTATTATGGAAAATAAAATCAGAATAATTAAGATTAACCATTAAACCACTGCAAAGTGACACAGTCTGAGAGAGTTAGCTAAATTGTTGACTTTCTGTAGATATTAGTGCAGAATTATTTATTTATTTCACATTTTAATTAATTATTGACACATTTAAATAATTATTTAATGGTGTATTTAATTAATTAATTTTGGCACTATTGACTCCTTCGGGTCTCACCATGAAATAATTTTATTTATCAACCTCACCCATCAAACCCAGGGGGCGGGGTTAATGCTGATTGAGTCAAAACCATTGCTTTGGCTTTGGTTTGTGTGTCACCAAACACAATTTTAATATTTTTTAGCCGAGAATGTAGTGGTTTAATCTTCTGAGATCTGGTCGGTTTGTCAAGATAGAGCCTCTTTGCAAAAGTACTTCGATGATTTCGGAGATGTCTGCCCAGCCCAGTCTTACGGCGTGGGATAGACACGCTTACCTTGCAAGCAATCGAGCTGTTATTACTGCCGACAAAGCGCAGGCCCCGGTACTCAGCTGTAATAACCCCTGCTGTACACTGACTTCATTTACTGAGGTTTAGTGATATGCGGATCGATCCTGAAATATCGATTCCTCCGATACCAGTCATTTATGTTCTAGAATCGATTCTCACCTTAAAATATCGATATTTTTAGTAATTTAGGGTTAATTTGTAGTTTATCATTAACAGCAACACAGTGGAAAGAAACTATAACATTCGGATTGTCACACAGGGTGCCCTCTGACCCCGGAA
The DNA here is from genome assembly GCF_041146795.1 of Maylandia zebra. Lineage (NCBI taxonomy): Eukaryota > Metazoa > Chordata > Actinopteri > Cichliformes > Cichlidae > Maylandia > Maylandia zebra. The sequence goes on along the minus strand of NC_135173.1, from coordinate 38,324,494 downwards.
GGACACACCGTTGCAGCGAGAGGGCGTCACCCGTCACTATGGAAACATAAACAAAACATAACTGTAAAAACAGAACCCTGAACAGCCCTGACCCGCTACACTATGATATAAATAGGAAGGTCCTATTAACATGTTTAGTTTTAAAGGACACCATTCTGCCTTTAGTCTCATTCATGAGCAATATTAGTTTTCTTCTAACATCCAGAAGTCTGCACGATGTGTTTCACAGTTTCTAACAAGCCTTTGACAGTTAAACATAACATGACCGAAACAGCAAAAAACAAAAAAAACAAAAAAAAAGAAAAAACACAAATTGTATGTCAACCTCATTTATTTTTAGTTAAGTAAACTCTAAAAATTCTAACAGATCGCTGGTGCTTAGAATACAGTTGAATAACTATTAAAAAACAGATGATGCAATATTTCTGTCCAGGTTGCAGTCTTCATGATGAACAAGCTGTTGCAAACTCTGCTCCGCTCGGTGGAAATGCGCCTTCTTTTTCCTCGTTGTGTAAAAACATTTTAAAAGCCAGTTTAATTTCAAAATTCACTGTTAAAAAATCCAAAACACACCAGATAAAGAAAAGTGAATGGTTCAGTCTAACACATGTGCCAGTGAACCATTAAACTTCAGTAAAACTATGCAGTTATGAGACGTAACTGTAACCTCAGGCAAACCGATTCGCTCAGTTGTAAATAAAACAGCAAAGTAAACGCGATCCGACAGACAAAACCTGAGTGAATTAAGTCCAGCGTTTAACCACTGAGAGCTAAAACTCAGGTGAGGTTTCAAAGCTGTGTGCCGGTGACTGGACATCAGCCGCTGATAAAGTGGGTTCACCTATAAAGTGCTCTGTAGGGAAACAAGCTCCAGCAGCTCTGCGCTCGAAAAAAAACAACAAAAACAAAATTATATTTACTTATATTGTGCAGAAAGATTGTGTCATATCGAGTACCGGCTACCCAGTTAAATTGTGACTATCACCAGGTAATGTGAGCGTGTTTCTTGAATTAGCAGCAGGTAATAAACAGCTGACAGGTGAGGAGGAGGATGCATGCAGGTAAACTGAGGGCCTGTTGAGCTGATCGCTGGTGTCGTGAGAAAAATGTCAGCTCGTTCTTTATGTTACAGAAGCACAGAGACACAAGACCAGGCAGAAAGAGACGATCGTTCGGTGAAAATGAGAATCTGCGAATGCAACATGTGGAATACGGAGAGTGGAATATGTAAGCTAACTGGTTGTAAAGCTAGTGACATCTCTGAAAACATCTGAGCACTTTTGGAAACATGTTCTATGTTGACAACCTGACCAGACATACGAAGATTACGTCGCGAAGTTTGCAGCTAAAACACTAATAAAAGTGTAGTTAGTGACAAAAAAACTGAGTATTTTAAAACTTTACACCACCACTATTGCTGCCTGTGATTTGAAATGCATTCTGGGATACCCGGCTGCCCCAAGTCCACACAAGCAATCGATTATCTAGCATCGACCTGTCTTGACTTACTTTGTATGGCAACCAATCAAATGTTAGAGAAGCTGCAGTGGCAGCGTTAACCCCGCCCCCTTAGTTTGATGGGTGAGGCTGACAGATAAAATGATTTCAAGGTGAGACATGAAGGGGACAATAGTACCAAAATGAATTAAATAAATAAATCATTAAATAATTAATTTAATCTGTCAATAATTATTTAAATTTGTTATTAATTAATTAAATATGTCAATAATAAATTAAATGTGTCAATAATTAACCCTTTAAGACCTACCATAGAACCAAGTCCGCCAGAGCTTATATTATATTTTTACATGTTGTAGTGCCATTTTTGATAGCATTTCAAGTTGATATACATCAATACAACCATTATAGCCCAAATTTTAATAGTATGCATTAAGTGCATAGTAAACTTTCTGCAATCACCTTACCTGGATGAATGAGCATGCAGAAGCGAGACACCGTGTGTCTCTGTGAAATATAAAGTTGTGGCTAACTGTACCACCATGTATAATGTATTTCAGTTTTTGAGTGAACTCTTTGCCTCAGTTGATCAAAGGTTTTTCACAAATCACATACTAATATTCTCTGCATTTCTTCCTTGTGTTTTATTGCCATAGTGGTGGTTTGTGCTGTTGCTTCACACCAAGAAGCTTGAATCTACCTTTATGTGTGGAGTACATTATCCCTGTCCCTGGTGGTGTGCATCAAAGAAACCTCTCACAGTCCAAAGACATGCATGTTATGTTAAACTGTAGGTATGAACGTGAATGGCGGCCTTTATATGTTAGCTCTGTGATAGACTAATACAAGCCTGTGCAGGATGTACCTTTCCTCTATTTCACGCCGTCACCTGCAGAATAGATTTTTGCTGGACAAGAGTGGCTATTAACCCCTCTTTCCACCATTCCTCTCGCTCAACATTTTGTTTCAATGAAAGGGAAAAGGATGAGAGGAATGGAATGGCAGCCTGTCTCTTTGTGAAAGACTTCTTTTTCTCAGTGATGGCAAGAAAATGCTGGCCTTGAAGAACAACATGTCTTGTGTTTATTAAAAATCTGTTTGAAAGCAATTCCATTAAGAAAAGTTTGACCACATGACATTAATCTTTTTAAATGAAAAGTATATTTAGAAAACCCATTCTCTCACAGTCTGTTTTCTAAAGCCTAAAAGAGGAATTATGGATTGGATCAACTGGTCCCTAAATGCAATTGACACCCCTTTCTCAACGAGAAGTTTGGGCTTGGGTGAGCCTGAGTGCTGAAGATATCTACCTATTCGGAACCATGGTAACAGAGTTCTGGCTGATCGGAGCTGGCTTGGCCCTGACTTATCGAAGAATTAAGAAAGCGGAATCGGCTGTTCAAACCCCCACAAGGCTGCCCGCTGGGATTGGAACGATGAGAGAGGCGTGAGTTTCTCAAAATGGGGTCATTGAGTCAGCACGGATAAGATCTTGGAGAGGCTACGGCTGCTGTGAATACTCAGAATAAGATCTCTGACTGCAGACTGGATACATCTCGGAAGGGCTAGCTCGGAATAACATCTCTGGGCGCAAAATTGGATGACATCTCGGGGAGGCACACTGCCGTGAGTTCTCAGAAGTTGGCTCCTTGAGCACAAGAAATGACAACATCACAGAACGCAAGTATGGCGAAGCTCGCGGCTCTCCAACGGGAGAGTGAGAGACCAGTGTTGGACTGTAGAACTGCTTTGAAATTCATATGAGCTGTTCGCACTACAGTAAAAAATACCATCCCTTCATGCGGATACCCTCTCGGCGCCAGCTGCAAGGCCGGAGCTGAACAAAACACCCTGATAACGACTGTGTTTAGTCTGTTCCTTCCCATTTCATGCAAGGCCACCAGGGTTGGCTGGAAGACTGTTTACTTAGCCTGGCAGGGCGAAGGACACTGTCTCAGCTGAACTATGGACACGCACAAACATACATATACTGATACTGATAAGCACTCACCGACGCATCACCCCCCCTACCCTGGATCCAACGCCACCTCCAACGCTTACCTCCCCTTTGATGTGGACATCAGGTCAGTTGGAGGTGCAGTCGAAAGATTGCAGCGGTCCCAGATCAGATGTACACACTGGACCTTATTCCCATGTTGCTTGTCTGTGTTTATTGTGCTATGGTGTGTTGATATCTGTGCATTCCTGTATTATCCTTTTGTGTTACACATTTCAATGTTTTTTTCCTCGCTACCTAGCCTGACCTGTCTCCCCAATGTGATGTTTGTGTATTGTATGTACGGTCGGCAAGGTCTGTCATCTCGAGAGATGCAGCAAAGACCTGCAGCAAAGACCTGCAACTGACAAATAAAGGCTATCTCTCATCTCATCAGCTCAAGATAAAGGAGACGAAAAAGCAGTTTCTCACCTCAAAGCTCCAGGTAGATAAGGCTTACACTCCAGAGATGAAAAGCACATTCAAATATCCTTCAGGCCTTCCAAATCATGGTTACTATTTGAACTGGTGACAAACCCATGCCCAGGTACTCCAGTGGGCAGGTGGTATGTGTCAAAGTAACTGTCGTGAATCAATGTGATTTCCAGAATTAAGGGATTGCCATCAGACTCTAAAAGTCAGGTTTTTGATAGTGATCTGGCTATTCAACACTTAAATCTCAAAAACCAGTTACAGAGATGTCACTGAACAAAAGATAAATGACACTGAGTCTGTCTTTAAAAAACATTATTGCTGACCTCAGGAGAGTTGATTAGGACATTTTAAATATGTACAATCTTGATTTTTAGGAACTGCCTTTTTCAGCTAAGAAACATCTCCAAACTGCGAACTTTGCTGTCTAAGTCTGAGTTAGAGATGGTTATTCATGCTTTTATTACTTCTCGCTTAGATTATTGTAACAGCCTTTTTCTTTGTTTGAGCAAAAGGAATCTTGACCGTCTCCAGTTAGTCCAGAATGCTGCTGCAAGGCTTTTAACTAAGACACGAAAAAGAGAGCACATTACACCAGTGTTATGTTCATTACACTGGCTTCCAGTGCATTTCAGAATTCATTTTAAAATCTTGGTACTGACTTTTAAAGCTTTGAATTGTGATGCCCCTGCTTACATTTCTGATCTTTTAGAACCCCACGCTCCCTTTCGCAGCCTGAGATCTTCTAATCAAAGGCTGTTGGTAGTCCCTCGAACATATTTTAAAACCAGAGGTGATAGATCTTTTAGAGCGGTGGCCCCCAGGTTGTAGAATGCTCTCCCTCCATCATTACTTTGCCTTGATTGTATTTATTCTTTTAAAAAGCAACTTAAGACTCATTTATTTAGATTGGCTTTTAATTAGATTTGTGCTGTGTGTTTTATTATTAATGTATTTTATGTATTTCTGTTTTATATTACTGTGAAGCACTTTGTGGTTTTTATCCTGTGAAAAGTGTTATATAAATAAATTGATTTGATTTGATTTTACTGTGTGAATTTTCCAAATGTTTCACAAGATTCCCAATAATTCAATTCAATTCAATTCAATTTTATTTATATAGCGCCAAATCACAACAAAAGTCGCCTCAAGGCGCTTCATAGATACAGAGAAAAACCCAACAATCATATGACCCCCTATGAGCAAGCACTTTGGCAACAGTGGGAAGGAAAAACTCCCTTTTAACAGGAAGAAACCTCTGGCAGAACCAGGCTCAGGGAGGGGCGGCCATCTGCTGCGACCGGTTGGGGTGAGAGAAGGAAGACAGGATAAAAGACATGCTGTGGAAGAGAGACAGAGATTAATAGCAGATATGATTCAATGCAGAGAGGTCTGTTAATACATAGTGAGCGAGAAAGGTGACTGGAAAGGAAAAACTCAGTGCATCATGGGCATAGCTGGACTGGCCATCGGGCATACCGGGCATTCGCCCAGTGGGCCGCTGGCGATTTTTTGTTTTTATGGGCCGATGGATTTTTTTTTCTTTTTTTAGTAAGGGTATATATAATGAAAGGTGTTGGATTGGCCAATTGGTCATGATCAACTCTGGGCTGGACCAATTACAGCTGAGGAGGCCGGATGCACCCTCCCCCTTGTTTAGCAATCACGTGATTTTCGCGCATTGCATGCCGGGAACTCGTGGCAAAACAATCCAAGTACCGCATCAAATGCAAGCATTTGCAGCACCGCAAAACGTTCATTCTCCGGTTCCAATACCTTCTTGTTTTTTCTTTGCCGCACAAAAAAGGAATGTACAAAACAAAAGGAGAACAATGCCGGTCCGTACAAAGACAGACTCGACGAAAAGACAAAGAAAAGATATGAGGAAAAAATCAAAGGAGTGAAAGGGTCAGACCCTTACGAGCACACAGAGTGGACAAAAGACGTTAGCGTGCTGCCCAACTTTCACCACGCTCAGATTTATAATTATACAGTTCTTGGAGTGAGTGCATACACTCATGAAGTTTAGTAACTTCAGGTCACTGCAACAAGCCCAGGTACAGTTTACCGACGGATGGGTGCAGGACCTTGAAATGCACCGTGTAGAAAGTAAAGACCATCCTACGAACAAAGGTAAGTTTACCAGCCTCACAAATCGTCGCCATAAATACACATTCGTTAACCGTTTATTAATATAACCTATGAGCTCAACGGTAATTAATTAGTAGTAGACAATAATATTGTATGCTGTAATTGTACTGGACAATTAGTGATACAAAACAACTGTTTTATCCTGTGAATAAAAGTATATGTTTTTGTCAGTGTACCATGGTTATAACAGAAGCGAAACGCAATATTGTGTCAGAACAATTCACTATTTATGCACAATAAACAAAGGAGCATAGCGCGACAATTTCTGTTCAGCGCCAGACTTGCTTGTAACCTATATCACCAATTATGTTAAGAAAAATGACATATTAACGACTACAAAACTCTGATCTTTGTGGGAATGCCTGGAGCAGACTAACATGTGAGCTGGAGTGTTCTGAGACATATTTGGCCATCCGTCGGCTCTTACTTCGGAAACATGGCTTAAAAAAAATTCTCTTCAACGACGTAATCCGATAAAAAAAAACAAAAAACGATCTCTTTACCCATCGGCTTCCCGTGGCTGTCATGCGACCGGCTATTTCAGTTAATAATACAACAGCTTCTTGCCATTTTTTTGGGTTTCTTTTTATCGCTGTGTAACGGAGTTCAATTGAAAGCCTGCGCGCGCTAGTACCTCTTGCCACAAGTTCCCAGAAACCTTTGCGGTTTTATCCCTGAATGACGTCACATTTTCAATCTTTATCCTGGTGGGCCGGTCTCTAGTCAAAATGCCCGGGCCGATTTTTTGTCCCAGTCCAGCCTTGATCATGGGAATCCCCGGCAGCCTACGTCTATTGCAGCATAACTAAGCACAAATTATTATTTTTTTGTTTGGTTGGTTTTTAAGTTGAAAAAATATTATCCTGTTTTAATACTAGAAAAATTCTTGTTTTGTTTTTTTGGGGGGTAAAAAACATTTTAACCATTATCTTGATTCCTATTTTAAACATTAAAATTAAAAAAAAAATGTATTTTCACTCACTCCAGTCTATATAACTTCAAAAACATGCGTTAAGAGTTGCTTTCATATACTGATATTGGAGTGTGAGTAAAATCAAACTGCCTAAGGCCTGCGAGTCTAAACTCCTTTTTGCTTTTATCCATTCTGATATCCCCACAAGCAGTACATATTGTGGAAATGAAATGGTGAACTCATTAAAAAGCAAATGTCGAAAATGTGTGTAAAACATGCTGCTCAAACATTTCCTCATTGTAAATCTATGTTTTTAAAATTATTTGGTTAGTGAAAAGCCAGTTGTTGAGTATACTGAATAGTTCCAGTGCTACTCGTCTATGATAGCCAAGCAGGTGTTCCCCAGTTTTAGTGGAATGAATGAGGTTGCCCTGTTCTCAACCTGGTACTGCAAGATGGATGTTTAAAGAGAAAGAGCAAAGTTCAGTACTGAAGCAGGTCACAGAAGACGATCAAAGTAGTTCTAGTATACACACAAGCTTATGCCTCATCATTTTACTCTGTTCAAGTTACTACCCAAGGAAAAATGCAGATGCTCCAACACATATTTCACTGCCTTACCTTTACGCAGACTTATGCTGGGCAGACACTGTGCGATTTTTTCAGTCGCGCGATTAAGCTCCTGCTCAAACTGTGCGGTTGACTCGCAGGGGTTAGAAGTTCGTAGGTCACGATGCAGGGTCTCACGCTATACGGCCCGATGCTCTGATGCGACCTGAGTGCTCAAACTGTGCGTCCATAAAATGAAGGTTATAACAGAAATTCTGTCGCTCGCTCTCCCTCTCTGTCTTTCACTCACATAGACACGCACACCACCACCATCAACTTCGCTAAATTGCTAATGACAAACATTGATCAGGCAGCTGTGATTGAGCAGCAGTGTAGATCCAACTATTTTCACGGTTGTTGTGGTCGTGATAATTTTGTGAGGCCACATCGAAAAGGCTCGGATGAGCTTTCCAAAGTTCTACAAGTTGTGCCTCCATCGCTTATGTCCAGATCACACGCTGCACTGCCGTGCTGCGCTGTCTTTTTCACTGACATTTGTGTTTGCGCGTGCGCAGTGTGACAAACTGCGGTGACACCCTCACGACGGTCGTGAGGATTTCAAACCTGTTTGAAATCCTCGCGACCAAGCGTTTGATGATCGGGAGCTGGTCGTGAGGTGTTAATCGCGTCTCGTTACCCCATGTATACTATACGATGCACGACGCATGATGAAGGCCAAAATCGGCTCAAAATGGGCCAAAAATCGCACAGTGTAAGCCCAGCATAAGTTGGTTCACTTTTTCACTTCACTCGGTGCAAGAATTTTACAAGCAAGACTAGTCTTTTACAATCGAGCACAATATGCTGATTAAAGTACAATATGTATAAGGGATATAAAACAGTGTTATTGTTTTCTCTACATCCTTGTATATTACTTTATTTATTTATTGCAGAGCTTCCCAAAGTGTGGGGCGGTATGAAAAGGGGAAAAAAAAAACGCTTGCACACTGCTAGCACGGGGCTCCCACACAAACGCAAAGCAGGAGATGAAGCATTGCTGAATATCTTTCCAAACCAACTTCATTCTAAGCCAAAGACTAGGAAATATGGTGAAGCATATCTTCCCTTTGGCTTCACCTGCACAAGTGCCAAGGTAGGTCTCCCCTGCAGAATCGGTTTTCCCTTCGTCGGGAGCAGCGCTGGGCTCTTCAAATCATGAACAAACAGTGTCCCACATTCTTGATTTTTAATTCACAAACACTTGTTGTAATGACTAACTACTCCTGACATTTGGAGATGTTAACTCTTTATACAGTAAAGTTACAGTGGGATACAAATAATATCAGGCTGATCCTGCCACAATTTGTTCCCTCGGTTCAAATCACAGACAAACAGTATCCCACAGTTGTTTATGTTTTTAAAACCATTTTGCACAGAGAGGCATTTTTTGAAAAATTTATTGATAGCAATGTTGAATATTATTACACAGGAAAAAAAACAACTACACGTAAAATAATTACACCGTGACACCTCTGCCTTTCTAAATCGAGGGACAGTAACTGCGTGTTGTATATGTAAGCGTGTAAAACCTGAAGATTAACAGATTAACAGTAACAGTGTTTGGTCTCTCTCTGCCATTCTGCAATTTGCAATTTCTGTTTGTGTGTGCGCGGGGTGGCACGAACATTTTTCTTGCAAAACAAATGGGGGCCTAGCAAAAAAGGTTTGGGAACCACTGATTTATTGTATCCTTTCAAATGGCTTCCTTCAAATCCTTGTATTAGATTTGAAGGATGACTGGATGATTGTCACGGTAAGATTTGGTTTACAAATGCATTATAGAAGTTTCTCTAGCAAAGTTTTAAAGAGAAAACTTTAATTCAGTTTGATTCAATTTCATTTATATAGCACCAAAGTTGCTTGAGTGACTGTTACTGCGATTTGCCATGAGTGAAACTAAATACACTGAATTGAAAATGAATATATATTTAATATATTTTCAATTAGACATTGAAAATACATTGAATATATATCAATTTGGGATAGACTGTGTATCCCACAATTTGGGATAGACAGTCTATCAATTTGGGATAGACTGTGTCTATCCCAAATTGTTACCCAACTTAAATTTGGGGTGTCATTCTTTTTTCTTTTTTTTTTTTTTCTTTTTTTTCTCTTTCCACCCAAACCTGCCTTTAATTTAAAATCAAATAAACAAGCGGAGCAGAGAGTCCTTTTTTTTGCCTGTCCCGTTTGGCTCTTTTGCCATCAGAATTGTTGTCTAAAGGCAAAGAAAGATGCCCAACGGATTTACTTTACCAAATTGACCATCCCAGCCTTGCCGTAATGGTCCATTTGAATTCACCTTTTATTGTTTATTTTATTTTCACTTACTGAATACGGGACAGACTTGACTGGGGGAAAGAAGGGGAGAAAGAAAGAGGGAAAGAGAAACAGCTGAGAAGAGGGACGGGGAGAAGGGCAAAAGACAAAAACCAACAAAAACCACTTTGGGATAGACTGTGTCTATCCCAAATTGTTACCCAACTTAAATTTGGGGTGTCATTCTTAGTAGTCCAGACCAGGAAGAAGGAAGAAATGTAAAGTTATAAACAATATTTGCAGTTGTGTTTAAAACAAGCAAAATAAAGCAGAAGAAATCAATATAAAATAAATAATAAAAAAATAAACCAAGAATTAAAATAATGAAACATTAAAGAAGAGAAGACTAAAGAAGACAAACTGAAGATGCCACACCTCACCCAAACTTTGTCAATTTTTTTAAAAATGTAGAATAAATTTTTTTTAATCTTGCTTTGTTTCCTTTGTGCTAAAATTTTAGTGTCTTGACCAAAGTACTGAAGGACAACTATTTAGGCATGTCATATATAATGTGACATGTTATATATAATATATGTGTCATTATATTCAAGGCATTTGCATAACTTGATTAAAGGTCCTGCTGTAGAGCTGAATCGATGTTAATGAACACCACTTAGTGAATAAACTGCATATATGCTTTTCTTGCTGAAAAACTTTAGCGATCAATTCTTTTCAATCATTAAAAAGGTGGAGTTTGTATTCTCTGTAGAGCAGTTACAGATATCCTTAATTTTGAATGGTGTATTATTGATTGCAGGACAGCTTCATTGCATACACAGAAAGCCACAAATCTATTTTATCAATCTTGTGTCCTAAAATTTCATAATTTTACAAGTTTTTGACAGAAAGTCAGTATTTTTTTCTTTGTTTTCAAATCTGCAACACTGAGCGCAAGCCTGTGACCTACATGTGACTGTATCAAGAAGTCTAAATCCTAATTCATATCAGCACTGCTATGTCAGTGGGCAATGAGGATTGTACGATGGATGTGACATCCCTCGTCATTCTTACACAGTGCAGGGATTCATTTCTGACATAGCTGTCAGGTCAGATTGGTATATAGGTCATATACTTTGACAAATATTGCCAACTATCAAGAATAATAAAATAAATAAATAAAACAACAATAATCAATATAAAAATAAAAGTTGAAATAATGGTGCCAATGACTAATCAATAATCAGTTTTTATACTGAACAAATATATTATTTGATGTTGAAACAAATACTTTCAGTCTGGTGCAAAGTAATATACACCAAACAGAAAATTTAGACAGTGTACATGACTGCTGCACCTGTACAGCTATTCTCAATCTCTTGAGATTTACACACTCCACCTCCACCCTTAATGAGAGTGCTAATCATCCAATGCATGGGATCAGCCAGCCAGACAGTACTTTGTCTTTCCTCGGGGTATAGACATGGAAACAATGATTCATTAATTCAAGTTAAGAAGGGTATGTGATTAAATCAATCTTTTTATAGAGAGATCCTCCATCTGAACCCTCTTTGGCAAGCTGACTTGCCCTTACATGGTGTCTTGTTTTCCTTGACTCTGTAAATTTATATACTGGCCAAAACTGATTGCTTATAGACTTAGATTATCAAACCCTAAACCTTTGTTCTGTTTTGTGCATTGCAAAATCTATTTGATGAAATACATAGTTCTATTCAAATATGATACATAGTTTCCTGTTATTAAAGTATAGTGACAAGAAATCAGGTTCAACTAAAATTGAAAAAGAGGGCTTTCTATACTAAATAATAAAAACGTTTTTTCTATAAAACTTTCATTTTCTAATGATGTCAGTCTCTTTCATTTTGACAGCACCATTATATAGCACAGCAACTTCTTGGGTTATCACCACCACTTGCATCTAGACTCATCCTCTCTGTGTGCCAAAAGGTTGATTCTGTTGATTCTTCAGTCTGAAGAAGTCACTTGGATGAGAGTTTTCAATTGGAGTTTTCAAAGGGAGAAACGTTTCGTTGGATGAGTGAGTTTCTCCCACTGAAAACGCTACGTCTAGATGAACAGAATCAACATTTTGTGATTCTCTTACCTGGATGATTGAGCATGCATCAAGACATCCTTTCTGTGTCTTCTGTCTTTTTTGGCCCATGCTTAATGGGACCATTATCGATCGATTTCATTATCAAATATTGTTATTGCTGTTATTTTTATGCTGTTATTTTTATAACTGGTGTCTGCTTATGAATGTTTATATTTGCTAAGCTCTTGTAATAAAAATGTTGCTTAACATATAAAAGTGGTAAGGGTTAAAGTCAATTATGTAATAAAACTACTGGCTTGGTAATATATTGTGTGCTTTTCAGCGTCTGCCAGTCAGTCCACTTCCTTTATTGCAACTATTTGAGAAAATGTCATGAGATTGATTTTTAAAATGAAATTTGCAGACTTTCAGGAAACTTGGAGGATGACACATAGACTGCTGACCCTGGTAATTCCCCCTTTTCTTTTAGTATCAATGGGATATTGACATTTTGGATTTTTAGCAAGAGGCACAAAATAAATAGTTTAAATTAAAATTCGAGTTTCTAAAAGATGCACAATATGTCTTTTACTGTCTCATTAGCAGGCAGTGTTAAAGTATGTTAATTTTTATGCAATCGTGATCAAATAAATTTGAATGACATAAATGAAGCTAGAATGCACAATGAAGTGAGTGGTGACCTGTCCAAGGTGTATCTACTTTTAATGAAATAAGATTTGGGATAGGCTCCAACTCCAACTTATACTGAGTTGGATAAGCAGCTAAAACAACAACAAAAGCAGAGAGTTTTTGCAGTTACTAAATTCTTTGTAATATGCATTACAAAGTGCATGTTTTACATTGTAGATATAATTTCTATATACAACATTAAAACAAGCAAAACATAGCTATAAAAACACTCCAATCCAAACCTCTGCAGGAGACATTGTAATGCATAGTATGTATTGTGGCAAATGCTATGTTTGATGATCCTTAAAGCTTGCCCTTTACAGATTCAAGCGCCAGTGCACCTATTCAGCTGTGTTACCTCTCTTTGATGCTACAGGGGTAGCACTCTGTGGCCAGGCTCTTTCAAAAGGTGATAATATTTCCATTATTTAACATAAGGCTAATACACAGATACTTGCTACACAGGGCAGCAGCACAGTGTAGCAAGTGAGGAGAATTTGAGTCTAAAAAAACTATCAGAAACCATCCAGATATCGGTGAACAGTAGGGATGAGTACCGGTGTCCGGTGCCATGATGGCACCGGTTCTGACATAAACGGTAGTAACCAGACCGAAAAGCAGCGCACATTTCGGTGCTTTATTTCGGTGCTTTTTTTCCTGAGCTGTGATACACTTTAGATTCTAGCCAATCATTTTACGTTTCCGAGGATAGTAGGCGGGGCCAGGTACGTACGTTCTGTTAGAGCAGAGCTACAGATTAAAAATGTCCAAGGCGAAGCGGTCAAAAGTCTGGCTGTACTTCATAGCAAAATATGCAAACTCAGCAGCAACAAGTGCTTTAAGCTGATACTGTGATACTGTCAAAGGAGGAAACACCTCAAATCCGATGAAACACCTTGCGACGCATAGCGTTTTTTTTAAAAGCCCAGAAATGCGCTGTATTTGATAGCTTGCTGCGAGACCTCACACCGAGCACATCTACTGCGGGTGGGTTGCCTGTTATGCAACATCCCCCAAAAACACGAAGAGGAGAGTCCTGGCCCCTAGCCCTGCCAGTGTAGCAGAAATGATGACAGATGATGGTGGCAGCAGCCGTTCTTCTCTGCGTGAGTAGCTAATTTACGTTGAGTAGGCTAACCACGTTATTACATTAATGCATGTAAGGTGAACTAGCAAACATCATCATAGCTACATGCGGCTGTTAGAGTTTGTATTGTTGATTGTCATTTATGCTTAGAAATATTTAACCATATATGCTTAGAGGTGTATAATCAATTGTGTAGTGATAAGTTGTGTGATCTTTAACAGGCTACAGAGGCTTGGTGTGTATTCCACACTGGAATGCACCCCTGCATCTTGGGGGCATGATAGGATTAACGTAGCTACGTCTGTTCTAGTCTAAATGCTTTTCTGTTTAGATGAACTGCTGGACTTCCTCACCGGGGGGGTCTAGTCTACCCTCTTCCTGACCAAGGATGTTATATGACCCTTTGATCAGCAGTAACACACACACACGCACACACACACGCACACACACACACACACACACACACACACACACACACACACACACACACACACACACACAGTATTCTTTGTTCACATGTATACCTAGGTAAGATGCTATATGTTAATGAACCTATGCATATTCATGTAACCACAATAAAAGGAGTGCTGTGGGGAAATCTGGCTGAGAGTCTGACAGAGGTCAAGTGGTGGAACGACGCTTGGCTCCAGCCAGGTCTCCCTCATGCATGAGTAACCAGAGAACTTTGGTGCCTTGAGTCTTGCTTTGCGGTGTAATTATATTGTCTTCAACGTTCCAGCGAATAGGGTTTATGCTACAAACCTATCATTAATTGGTCCTTCGAGCCGGAGCCCTGGAATCGCATTCACCGGGGGGAGGAGGGGCACGCTGAAAGACTGACGTCAGCCAGGAAGTTCCTGTGGATTCGCTGTCTGTCCTTCTCCTCGATGAATGGCGATCGGCGGGATTCAGGCTGATATTACACGCTAAGCAACGCCAAGTAAGTTTAAAGAGGCCGACTCTATAACCGTGTCCTTGTGCAGTCTCCGCCATTTTGTGAGGCGTTGAGAAGTTCGCTGCTTTGTGGAGCGATAACTGGGTTAGTGTCTCGAAAAAGAAGTTTTGGTTAAATCGCCCAAGGGTCCCAAGCGTCCGGTGAGTGTCCGGTTTTGAAATCGCCCTGGGTGTGTGTCCCGAGCGTCCCTTCATTGGGTTTTGTCGCGCGAGTGGGTGAGCGTCCCACAGCTGGGTCAGGGTCCCGAGCGGTCCGGTGTGAGTCCGGAGTAGGCCTATTTTGTGTTATTGTCATTTTCGTCGTCGTCTCGTTGTTGTTGTTGTTGTGTGAGTGTCTGCGGAGCAGACCGCGTGGTGTGTGACGTCAGCAGCTGTTGTTGTTATTATGGGTTTCTAAGCAACCAAGAGTGAGTTAGAGGGAGAAAGACGTTTGTGCTGGACTTTGCTCCTGGCAGCACAAAGTATTTATGTAAAAAAGAGAGAGAGCGAAGGCTCCACAGCTGCGTGGGTGCACGCGAATGCGGTCGCGCGGGTTTCACGCGGACCTGAGCCGTGCGGTTAATCGCAGGCTTATGAATGGAAGAGATTCAAATGTTAGAAGTTTTCAGAAAACACACCAGCCTTGAAGAGTGTGTGGAAAAGGCCAGCCCACATCAGCAGCTGTGCTCTGGTGGGTGGCTTTCCCCCACCCCTTCCTGACACAAAATGTTAACAGCCTGTGTGCCAAACCATAGACGTAATTGAGGTGGATAGTTATTAAAAGTAACCTACATTAAGCTTGTGGTTGCTCAAATTCAGTACAATGACATGTGAGGTGAAGTGATATAGGTAAATATTTAAACTAATGAAGTGCATATAGGCACTTGACCTGTGCGAAAGACTGTCGTCTTATTATGAGCCATTGTTGAGATATACAGCATGTCTGTGAAAACAACCAATATTCTGAACCCTGTATGAAACATCTAAAAGTCCATGATGGAGAAGCTGTATTGAATATGAAAGAAACAGAGTTATGATAACTATGATAACTGGAGTGTGCAGCGTTTCCATGAGCAGTTTTTCTGCACCTTGACTCGTGTGTGTGTAGCATCAGCATCATGTTTTTGTTTATTTGTTTTGTTGGGTTGAAAATAATTAAATAAACGTGTGATCATGCCTATGGATCACCATGGCACATATCTCCAGCCATATGGTTTATTTGTGCAGATGAAAAAGTGAGTGTGAATGTGTCTGACATCACAGTGTTTTTGTGCACTGTGCAAAAGTAATTGCCTTTGATTGTGAGTGAGAACGGTGAGTTTGCGGATCACAAGCTATTGTAAAGGAAAAAAAAATAGAGTGAAAAAGAGACAAATTACATTGTAGACGAAGGAAAAATAATCATAGGAAAAAGGTTTTGTGTTGATCAGCCGAAAAACAACTACAATGTCATTTTCTGCTTTTAAGAAAGGATTGTTCACACAAACACACAGAGAGAGAGAGCGAGATGTGTGTTGATTAAGCAGTGATGATAATAATGAACATGTCTTAGTTTGTCACTTTCAGGTGAAAAGCAAACCCGAATCAATTTTCCACATGCAGCGGTCGGACGAAAATTTAAACAATAGTTGTTAAACAATAGTTTAATAATTGGAAACGTTCAAGCCAAGTTTCTGGCTGACTTATTTACAGTGCAATGTGTATGTGTCTCTCAACCTCACAAGCAAGTGCTCACTCCTCCCTGAAGAATTCAGCTCCAAAGCAGTAAAATGGCAGATAAAGAGACAGCAGCAAGTCCTGAGCAAAGAGTCCCAGCAAAGCAGCAGCAATGTGGACAAACAGCATCAGAGAAGAGCAAACCCATCATCCTGACTGATCGGATGAATGGCACTGTGTTTCCAACAAGCTGCAACTTCACTGTGCATGTGAAGAGAACTTTTGAGGAGAACTGAGGAGACTGTTGGAGTTTGACATTTGCCACCTGTGGAGTAAAATGGCAAGAAGAGACAGTGGAACACAGGACAAAGCTGAAGGAGAACTGCCGGCTGGGGACTGTTGCAAGTGGGAGAGGACAACAGAGTGAGATGACAACAGAGTGAGAGTAAGTGGAAACACAGAGGAATGCTGTTATTAAATGTGGGAAATCAAAATTTGGGTTAGCAAATCTGGGGAAAAGAAAACTGACTGCTTAAGTTGGAAAATTGTGAAGGAGTCTGAAACAAATAGAAACATAGTGTCAATTTAGCAGACACTTGTTATCAAATACTGAATTTATCCTAATGAAAAAAAAAAATATTGACTCTCTAAATTGCAGGACAACAATTTACCTTGTGTGGAAAAAAGGATCCTGGTTTGACTAACCAGCGATCAGACAATAAATTTAGTTGTTAAAATGGTAAATTGGGAGAAGCTTCCTGCTTGATTGATGCAGCACAAGTAATTTACTGTATGAGGGAAATTGTCTTTTGTGATAATATTTTGAACATGCTTTCCTGTTGTCCTGTCAACTTAGTGGGTTAATAGCTGATATGCAAATTAGTTGATCGGTTTTAGATTAATGAAAGGTGACTGAATTCTAGCACGAGTGAATGAGATGTGTTGGAGTTTGTGTGTTAAGTGGAAACTCTAAAACACTGAGTTTCCTGTTTGATGTGCGAGTGAATCCTGTATTTAGATACACAACTTTGAATACGTCAGAACAAATTGTTTTTATGAGGTGCATGACAGCATGTCATATGTTTTATGATGAAGGGAAAAAGGAAAACTGGATAAAATAGATCTGTGATTTAGATGAGTGAAGAGCACAGACCTGGTGATTAAACTCATAGCTAATATGACATTAGGGTTAGACTGTTGTGTGTTGTGCAGCTGATGGTTGGTTTGGAGTGAATCTAGCTGATGATTCTTCTCCTGTTGTGAAGTTGATGAGGAGTTTGTGTCATGACTTAACAAGGCCTTTTTATTTTTGATACTTTCACAGTGCACTGAAAGTTTTGTTTGATAATTTGTTATTTTTCATTTTTATCTTTTGAACAGGCACTGACTTTGTTTGTCTATTTCTTGTCTTTAAGCAGATCTGCACGTCGGGAATTAAAAGCGCTACATGTCGTCGAGAAAATTGTGTCAAGTGAGTTTTCTCCACATTGAAATTGACTCAGGAGAAAGCTACTTTATTGGGACAATATTAAATGAGAGTCCCTGTCCTAAAACCGGATTCAGCGATGTAATCCTATCTAAAGTTCTTTTTCTTTTTTTGAAATGATGTAATTTTGCTGGTAGTGGAAACTAAAATGCGACGACAGGTTCCACTATCAGCAAAGAAAGAAACAAAGAATGGATGAATGTATGAATGGAAAAACAAACAAACTGACTGATCGACTGGTAAAAGCTGACAAGACTTGATCACGACTCAAAGTTAATCTCCACCTAGACAGGACAAAAGGGTGGATGAATCTATATGTGGTTTTTTGTTACAGGAGCAGTAAGATGACAGCAACATTCGAGGGTGCATGATGATTTAACCTGTGAAATGCCACTTTCTGTGTCTGTGCATTTACCAAGGGTGATATTCCCTACCTTTTGTTGCTCACAGAAGTTACTGTGAGAAATTGTATACATCTGCGCAGCGCTAACATTTGCATTTTCTTTTTTACAGCATTACGGTTCTTCATGTGTTTGATCATGTGATTTATAGGAATGCTGGCTAATGTTTCTCTACTACAAGATTTCTGGGTTTATGTGTGAAGAAAACTGTGGTTACAGGCTATATGTTGATAGAGAAATTAATATAGTCTGAGACATACTGTGATGAGACCAGTGTTACTTTTTCCACAGCGAGTGTTAACTTTATGGTGTTTTATGGCACCTCTGGAATGTGGATGGCCGACGCCTGCCCACCAGGATAGTCAATGTGTATTGCTAATGTTTGTTTTTCTGGGACTGCATGTGGAAGATTCAGCTGAAACGGACAAGTGACATGAGTAAAACAAATAAGAGATTACGGTATTTATGGAATAGTTTATTATGGGCTCTTTGCTGGCCACTTTGAGCCCATAATAATAATATGTAAGTGGAGTGACTTTGCTTAAGAGAAGTCACCGATTACATTAATGTTAACTGAGCACATGGGATGATCCATGTTTGAGGCGAATTATGGTAATAATAGTGATTTAATGATTTGAGAAGACCTGCACATGACACTTGTCTTGCCCGTGCTGAATGCTTATTACTCTTTTGATAATTGTTTATACGTGTGAAGTTTGATTTTATTTCCAGATCTTGTTTTCCGGGCCATGATGGCCACCAGTATGCAGGCTCCTGGTGGAGCCAGCTTTTAAGACAGGGATCCAGGTTTGGTGAGTTGACGCATGGTTGTCCATGCGTCAAGAGGTGGGGTCCAGAATTAATATTAAACAATGTTTACTATTATTGTTGCAGTGATTTGTGTGATTAGCTGTTTATTTACAGGTATTAAATCTATGCAAGTGGTGCATCCATGTTCAGATGAGGCTTTGATGGTCTATAAGTTCACTGAACTGACACGCAAATTCGTGAAGCGTTCCTCATTTTTTCCCAGGATTACAGGCCCGTGGCACTGACCTCCCACGTCATGAAGACCCTGGAAAGGCTCATCCTGGACCAGCTGCGACCCATAGTAAGACCACATCTGGATCCCCTTCAGTTCGCTTATCAGCCTCGTCTCGGAACAGAGGACGCCATCATCTACCTGCTCAATCGTGTCTACACCCATCTGGACCAGCCGGCGAGCACTGTGAGGGTCATGTTTTTTGACTTTTCCAGTGCTTTCAACACCATCAGGCCGACCCTCCTGGGTGATAAGTTAGCAGCGATGCAGGTGGATGCTTCTCTGGTGTCCTGGATTGTTGATTACCTGACAGGAAGACCACAATATGTACGTCTCCCACAGTGTGTGTCTGACAAGGTGATTAGCAACACAGGGGCACCACAGGGGACTGTCCTCTCCCCCTTCCTCTTCACCCTCTACACCACAGACTTCAGCCACTGCACAGAGACCTGCCATCTTCAGAAGTTTTCTGATGACTCTGCGGTGGTTGGATGCATCAGCAGGGATGATGAGACAGAGTACCGGGCTGTGGTCGACTCCTTTGTCACGTGGTGTGAGCAGAATCATCTGCAGCTCAACGTGGCAAAGACCAAGGAACTGATCGTGGACTTCAGGAAGACCAGGAAACACTTGACCCCTGTTTCAATCCAGGGGGTCAGTGTTGACATTGTGGAGGACTATAAATACCTTGGAGTACACATTGACAATAAACTGGACTGGGCTAAAAACACCACAGCACTTTACAGGAAGGGCCAGAGTCGTCTCTATTTTTTGAGGCGACTGAGGTCCTTCAACATCTGCCAGAAAATGCTGAGGATTTTCTATGAGTCTGTGGTGGCCAGTGCGATCCTCTATGCTGTTGCATGCTGGGGGAGCAGGCTGAGGGTCGCAGATGCCAACAGACTTAATAAACTGATCCGTAAGGCCAGCAATGTTGTGGGGATGGAGCTGGACTCCCTCAAGGTGGTGTCGGAGAGGCGGATGCTGTCCAAGATAAAGACAATGTTGGATAACACCTCCCACCCACTCCATGACATGTTGGTCAGTCACAGGAGCTCGTTCAGTGAGAGACTGAGATTACCGAAAAGCACCACTGAACGACACAGGAAATCATTCCTGCCTGTGGCCATCTCCCTGTACAACGCATCCACTTAACACACTGTTTGCTGCTACAACTACACATGTTTCTTTTCCAAATATTTATTTATAAGTGACTTATGTATGTATGTATGTATATATATGTATATATTGTACTATTCTTAGTTAGCGTATTGTCTGTCTTGTCTTAATGTTGGTTTAAAATGGAGCACTGTAACAAAAAATAATTTCCCCCAGGGATCAATAAAGTATTCTGATTCTGATTCTGATTCTGATTCTGAACTAAAGAATGTGGTTTGATGATTGTTGACATGCTCTCCAAATAGAAGTTTTTCTAAAACACAGGTGCAGCAGTGAGAAGCAGAAACATTCCAGGCATAGCTCAGGCAGTGGTTGAGGTCAAAGATCAAGCTGGTTGGGGCCCATCATGAAATCAGACCTTGGAGCCACAGCAAGGACCATGAAACTGCCTGCAAAATAGAGGAGAGGATCGTCCACAAGATGGGAGCTGAGGCCAGGAGAGACTTCAGGAGGATCAGAGATCATCTTCAGCACAGCAGACAGGACACAGAGAGCTGTGCTACTAAGCTTCCAGGAGATCAAGAGGAGACTTCCCACAGCAAGATTTTAAATAAAATGAAAGATTCAATATTGACGCTGAGGAAGACGACTAAGGTGTACGACGTGCTCTGCCTTAAACCTTCAGCAGCGTTGGAACATGAAAACTCGAAGGATGAGGGAGCGTGCCAAGCTCCATCGACAGCGCAGAAGGAGTTCGAGGATGACATCATGAGTCTGTGAAAGCACAGGAACCAGAAGCTATGGTGGTGATGACAGCAGTTTCCTATGTGCATACGATGACACTGAAGACTGCTGGGATCACAACAGCAGTAAGATAACGGAACCCTGCACCCTTTCCACAGAGGTGTTTTCTGCAGAGTGTGGACAATGAAGGAGTCATAAATATCCCCCTCGCAGGATGAAGGCCTGAAGTGAAGTGATGGGAGGCCATAAAACTAGAGTGCTGAGAGGTCTGCAACTTTGGAAATAGCTGAGACCCATGTTGACAAACAACAAAACTAACTGGTATGTTTGAATGTTTATTCTACATACATTTGGACTCTGGTCCTATGGACAATGAAACAACTGGAAGAGACATTTATGACGCCCTGCAGAACTCAAACCACTCTGCAGAGATATGTGATTTGCACACCTGAAGGAAGCGTCACCAAGCTGAGATGTTTTTGAAAATGTTACTTTCTTAGTTTCACTATTAAATCAACAATTTCTTGGGTTGCTCGTAAGATGCAGTTTGCCATGAGATGAGCTCAATGAATGGGATAACCGCTAATACATTTGTTAAACTGTGTATCTTTACAATAATTTAGGGTGATTTGACATATGCTGAGTATAAAAATGTTTGCCTTAAAGCTGTCAGACATGAGGTATTCATAACTGGGAACTTTTCTAGCATAAAGGTCAAAAACGGGGGAATGTTAGAGTTTGTATTGTTGATTGTCATTTATGCTTAGAAATATTTAACCATATATGCTTAGAGGTGTATAATCAATTGTGTAGTGATAAGTTGTGTGATCTTTAACAGGCTACAGAGGCTTGGTGTGTATTCCACACTGGAATGCACCCCTGCATATTGGGGGCATGGGAAAAGTTTGCATCTTGTCTCATTGTTTTATGATAGGATTAACGTAGCTACGTCTGTTCTAGTCTAAGTGCTTTTCTGTTTAGATGAACTGCTGGACTTCCTCACCGGGGGGGTCTAGTCAACCCTCTTCCTGACCAAGGATGTTATATGACCCTTTGATCAGCAGTAACACACACACACACACGCACACACACACACACACACACACACACACACACACACACACACACACACACACACACACACACACACACACAGTATTCTTTGTTCACATGTATACCTAGGTAAGATGCTATATGTTAATGAACCTATGCATATTCATGTAACCACAATAAAAGGAGTGCTGTGGGGAAATCTGGCTGAGAGTCTGACAGAGGTCAAGTGGTGGAATGACGCTTGGCTCCAGCCAGGTCTCCCTCATGCATGAGTAACCAGAGAACTTTGGTGCCTTGAGTCTTGCTTTGCGGTGTAATTATATTGTCTTCAACGTTCCAGCGAATAGGGTTTATGCTACAAACCTATCAGCGGCTGTCTTCTTGTTTGATGGCAGATACTCCCTTCACCCTGGCTAAAAAGGCTAAAATGACCAAAGAAAAAGTGGAAAACAGTTAAACATGAGAGGTTTAGGACAAAGTTTGTGTTTTTTCCATTGTCTAAGCACTGCTTCCAGCCAAGAGTGATACCATATATGCCCCATAGCTGCAGAAAACGCTAACATTGTTATATTTTTACAAAAAACAGCTGAACATGAGAGGTTTTTGGACCAATTTTGTGTTCTCCATTCTTTAAGCACCGGTTTGAGCACCGTTTGAGCACCGGCACCGTTTCAAAAGTACCGATTTGGCACCGGTATCGGATAAAACCTAAACGATACCCATCCCTAGTGAACAGTACATTAAAACTTATCAGCTGCCTCTGCCTCTTCACCGCTTACAAAGGAGACAGAAATGTGTGCCTAACAAGGATCAATAAAGTATTATATGAGTCCTAGGTAACTTCTTCCTAATGTTTTGAAAATTCACAGTGTGGCTTTGTTGAAAGTCAAACAGATGATGTTGGCAAGATATAGGCAGTAAGACCATTAGATATAAAGTGCATGCTCAATTCTCTATCCACTAAATGGGTCAATCACACTACATGGCTACTACATGGATATATCTGTCCATGCATCCATTGAGTTTAAATTCAAGATTTGTTAAAAAAATTGAAACAAGACATTAACCCTTTAAGACCTACCATAGAACCAAGTCCGCCAGAGCTTTTACTTTATATATACTTATACAAGTATATATATATATACATATATATATATATATATATATATATATATATATATATATACTTCTTCTCTGGGTTGTGTAGGTTCAGGATGAGGAGTGTGTGTTTTTGAAAGCAAAGTGTGAAATTTCCTGCGTTGTCTTTCTTTTCCTTAACCTACACAACCCAGAGAAGAAAACACACCTGAAGTCAGTCAGGAGAAATGGGTTAAGAACTTTTCAGACAGGATTCTCACTGAACCTGAAAAGAGAGTATTAGCCAAAGGACTCAATTTTGCCATTTCTCCACAACAGTTGCCCATATTGGACCTCATCACAGCCACAGAATCTGCCATACGGATTAATAAATTATCACAGACAGAAGCAGAGCAAATCAGGATGAAAGTCTCAGCCACGCTCTCCAGTGCCAAAGTCCCTCCATCCAACCTCACAATACAGGAAAAGAAGGCCGTTGCTTCCCTGAGCAAAGACCACAACATCACCGTTTTACCAGCTGACAAGGGAAGATGCACCGTGGTCCTAAACACTACAGATTACCATACAAAGATCACTACTCTCCTCAGTGACAACAATACCTACGAAGCCTTAAAGCGAGACCCCACAAGCTGTCACGGGCGAGAATGCGGTGGACTCAAGAGCAGACTCAATTTGCTTCGAACTGTGTATAATTTATTGAAAAGAACAAAACGTGAACAGAACTGGGTTTAACAGAAACCATACGCAGAAACTAAGGGAAATCCGTGGGCGGAGAGACCGGCGTAGAGCACCGGGAGAACTCTAACGGGAACTTCTGTAAACACAGGAGAGAGATGTTACTGAATGGAAAAAAACGAGTAAGGGACAGAGGTACGGAGTGCCAGTGGATAGTCTTGGGCTTACTTGGAGACCCTAGTTATTAGGTGGGAAAAGGGCTGCCGTGGGAGTATTCCAGAGAGGGTCAAGAGTGTGGAGAGTCCGGTCCAGATTCCAAGGAGGTGGAGAATACGGACTGAAGGGCAGGCTGAGGAGAAGTGGAGTATATAATCCTCGGGTTCAGAGCAGACGGAAGAACAGAATGGAGACCAAACCAGCACTACTGATGAGTGCGACGGGTGGTGAATCTGAAGAATACAGGAAACAAAAACACATTAACCCATGGTCCAGATATACAGAGTCAGAGCTCAGAGGAGGGCGAGTTTACCACAGATGGTAGCAGGACGAACTGGCGAGGAGTGGCAGGCCGTGCCGGCTTAAAAACCCTCTAGGTGGAGCCCCGGAGATTGACAACAGGTGATGAGCTGGCCAACTCCACCCCCAGGGACGAATGACAGGAACCTGGACCACGCCCGATCAGACACTCCCACAGCATATGACAGTACCTCCCCCTCAAGGGCCGCCACTCGGCGACCCCCCAGCCCGGGCCCTGCGAGGGGAGGAACGAAATGCAGCAATCAGGGACGGGTCCAGAATGAGCGACCGGGGAACCCAAGAATGCTCCTCAGGCCCATACCCCTCCCAGTCCACTAGGTACTGGACACCACGACCACGGCGGCGCACAGCAACAATCCGCCGGACCGAATAGGCCGGATGACCGTCCATGAGCCGGGCGGGAGGCGGGGGAACAGACGGCGGACACAGAGGACTGCTACGGACCGGCTTGACCTGAGAGACGTGAAACGTCGGGTGGACGCGCCAGGAGGCCGGGAGCCTGAGACGGACCGCCGAGGGGCCGACAACAGCAGTGATCTCATAGGGGCCAACATAGCGGGGAGCCAACTTTCGAGAAAGCGACCGCAAGGGAATGTCCTTAGCACAAAACCACACCCGTTGTCCAGGCCGATACGCCGGAGCGACAGAGCGGCGACGATCCGCATAGTCCCGTTGCCGGTCGACAGTCGCAAGGAGAGCCCGTCGGACCCTCCGCCACACCCGCCGGCAGCGTCGAAGGTGATGCTGGACCGAAGGAACAGCCAAATCCGTCTCATCCTCCGGGAACAACGGTGGCTGATACCCCAGCGAGGCCTCAAAGGGGGACAAACCCGTCGCTGAAGATGTGAGAGAATTAT
Source organism: Maylandia zebra (assembly GCF_041146795.1). Classification (NCBI taxonomy): domain Eukaryota; kingdom Metazoa; phylum Chordata; class Actinopteri; order Cichliformes; family Cichlidae; genus Maylandia; species Maylandia zebra. The sequence continues at coordinate 38,299,242 of NC_135173.1, read as the reverse complement.
GGGCGTACTCCAACCAAGGCAAATGAGACGACCAGGCAGCCGGGTTCAGCGACGAGACGCAGCGAAGAGCGGATTCCAACTCCTGGTTCAAACGCTCAGTCTGGCCATTGGTCTGCGGATGGAAACCAGAACTCAAGTTGGCCTTGGCACCCAGGGCTGTACAGAAGGCCCTCCATACTTGGGAGACAAACTGAGGCCCCCTGTCAGACACAATCTCCGAGGGTATGCCATGAAGACGGAACACATGGTCTGTAAGGATCTGGGTGGTCTCCGCAGCCGTCGGCAGCTTGTCCAGGGCCACGAAATGAGCCGCCTTGGAAAACCGATCAACTATGGACAGAACCACCGTCTTCCCCGAAGAGGCTGGGAGGCCGGTAACAAAATCCAAGGCGATATGAGACCAAGGCCTATGCGGGGTACTCAGCGGTCGGAGTAAGCCAGACGGGGGCCGATTAGAGGTCTTGTTACGGGCACAAACGGAACAGGCAGCCACATAAGCCTCCACATCCTTGTCCATAGAACGCCACCAGAAATACCTCTTCAACAGAGCCGTGGTCCTACTCACTCCCGGGTGGCAAGTAAACCGGGCTGTATGGATCCAATGGATAACAGCCGACCGGGCGGCAGAGGGTACAAAACGCCGACCGGGCGGGCCAGTTCCCGGATCAGCGTCGTCCCGCAGTCCTTGGCGTATAGCCTCCTCCACATCCCAGGTGAGGGAGCCAATCCTGCAGGTGGAAGGGAGAATGAGCTCCGGGTCCCGGGAGTCCGAGTCCGAGGAGTACTGGCGAGACAGAGCATCGGGTTTAAGATTCTTGGAACCCGGGTGATAGGAAATGTCAAAGTTAAATCGGGCGAAGAAAAGGGACCACCGAGCCTGCCGGGAGTTCAGTCTCTTAGCCGTTCTGAGATAAGTCAGATTCTTGTGATCTGTCCAGATGATAAATGGATGTTCCGTCCCCTCCAGCCAGTGGCGCCACTCCTCCAAAGCCAACTTAATGGCCAGGAGCTCCCTATCCCCAACGTCATAGTTCTGTTCGGCAGGAGATAGGCGTCGAGAAAAATAGGCGCAGGGCTGGAGCTTGCCACGAGGACCAGAACGCTGAGACAGCACAGCCCCCACCCCCACGCTTGAAGCATCAACCTCCACCACAAACTGCCTACTCGTGTCAGGATGGACTAAAACAGGAGCGGAAGTGAAAAGCCGTTTGAGCGTGGCGAAGGCCGAGTGAGCCTCGGGGGACCAAACGAAGGGGACCCGGGAGGAAGTAAGGCGAGTGAGAGGCGCAGCCACCCGACTGTAGTCCCTGACAAAACGCCTATAGAAATTCGCGAAGCCAAGGAACTGCTGCAGCTGTCTACGCGAACCAGGAACGGGCCACTCCACTACTGCCTTAACCTTTACAGGGTCCGTCTTCACCTGCCCTTCCGCCAGTAGGTAGCCCAGAAACGAGATAGACGAGACATGAAAGTCACACTTCTCGGCCTTCAGATAAAGGCGGTTCTCCAACAGTCGCTGCAGCACACTCCGGACATGCACCCGATGCTCTTCAAGGGACCGAGAAAAAATCAAAATGTCGTCCAGATAAACAAACACAAAAACATTCAAAAAATCCCGGAGCACGTCATTCACCAGTGCCTGGAAGACTGCAGGGGCATTGGTGAGGCCAAACGGCATCACCAGGTATTCAAAATGCCCCAGAGGAGTGTTAAAAGCAGTCTTCCACTCGTCGCCCTCCCTTATGCGGACAAGGTGGTATGCGTTCCTCAAGTCCAACTTAGAGAAGACAGTGGCCCCATGGAAGGGTTCGAAAGCTGAACTGATCAAAGGCAGGGGATATCTGTTCCTAATCGTGATCGCATTAAGGCCCCTATAATCAATGCACGGCCGGAGCGACGCATCCTTTTTAGAAACAAAAAAGAAACCAGCGGCCACCGGTGAGGAAGAAGGACGAATGAGACCGGCCGCCAGCGAATCCCGGACGTACGTCTCCATAGTCCCCCTCTCCGAACGGGACAGATTATAGAGACGGCTGGAAGGCAGAGGGGCACCGGGGAGGAGATCAATAGCACAATCATAGGGCCGATGAGGAGGCAGCGACAGAGCCCTGTCCTTACTGAACACTTCTTGTAGATCATGATATTCAGGAGGGACAGAGGTAAGGTCAGGGGGGGAGACAACCACTGGAGGAGAAACAAAAGCCCCCGAGGGCAGCGCTGACTTTAAACAGTTGGCGAGACAAAACAAACTCCAACTCGCTACTCTCTTCCCTGCCCAGTCAATGTGTGGATTGTGCTTCTGCAACCACGGAAAACCAAGGATCACTGGCACGTCAAGGGAAGAGGTGGTAAAGAGAGTTATGTCTTCCTGATGATTACCTGACGTGACTAACTTGACAGGCGCGGTCCGGTGAGTGATCATCGCGAACACCTCATTATTCAAAGCGGCGGCCGGGATCGGAGGCTCGAGCTGAATGAGGGGCAAATTCAACGATTTAGCCACCGCAGCATCTATCAAATTCTGCTCCGACCCGGAGTCAACGAGCGCACGAAGAGAATGAGCCTTAGTACCGGACATCAACGAAACCGAAAGCAAAAAACGGGGTTTATCACTCTTAAAAACACTGCCCACCCGTAACCCCGGACTTACCGGCGAGCCACGCCTTTTGGCCGGACCGGGCAAACAGCGATGCGATGGCCGCTTCCTCCGCAGTAGAAGCACTCTCCGGCTCGGAAACGCCGCTCCCGCTCCTCAGGAGTGAGCCGAGCGCGGCCAATCTGCATAGTGTAGAATAAGGAGGGGATGTTTTTCTCATTATCATTTAATATTTTAATATGGCATTATTAGTTCATTAGAAGTATATAACCAGCTTTGCATTAAGCATGAATTGAAGTTTTTGATCTTACATTATTCTTTGCATTACAATGATGGTGATAACTTTAGTTTGATCTTTTCTTACAGGTACCAGAATAATAACATGATTTTTCATTGCAGATGTAACCATGATCATTCCATACACATTGCAGTTTGTTGCTTATTCTAGAGTTGTGCTCAAGGTAATTAAAGGTTAAAAGCTACAGCCAGCGCGAGTCTGGCTGATCTATGGAGGGCAAAGGCTTTGAGCTTGGAAGGCCGCACGCGCTTACACAGCACTTATAAGATGTTATTCTTGGTGATTTTGTGCTTAGTCATGTTTAATATGTTTTAAGTAGAAGTAGCTGATCCAGCAATATTCATTTAATATTATATACTTGATTTAGAGCAATACACACTGATGGTCTTAACAAATGAAAGAGTCCTTGTAGCTGCCATGTTGTGTCTTAGCAGGGTACAGACGGTTCCAGGAGACGGGGGCAGTCAGCGTCTGCCCTCGGGAAGGAGACAATGTTATTCTTTGTGTTAAATAAAATTGTCAACATTGATTGTATTACACCTGTCACTACGCATGAGGGGGCGTTCTAATACCCTGATTTCATAAAACTATGGTGATGTGTTTTTTGAGATGAGATCTGAGACTGTCTGCATACAGTGTTCATCTCCCACGTGTGTGTGATCATTAAATCATCGTTTGACTCAACCCGACCGGACCAGTGTTGTTATTGTGAGTTTTTCCTCTGGTGTCCATCCCCAATATTTTTGAACCTTAACAATAGGCTCAGGGGAAGGAGAGCGAGGACGGACGGATGATGTCACCGGAAGCGACGGGGGTAACGCCGAAACGGCCGCGGGTCGAAACAGAGACGGAGAGGGTCTGGACCGCCTCTCAGCGTCTCTCTCCCTCAGTCGACTATCGATCCTGAGAGCAAGAGAGACAAGCGCTTCAAACGTGGCTGGCTCGTCGTGCACAGCCAGCTGATCCTTCAGTTGTTCGGAAAGGGACGCTAGGAAAATACCCCGCAGCGCAGCGTCTGGCCAACCCGCTTCAACAGCAGCGGTGCGGAACTCGATCGCGTATTCCGCAACGCTGCATTTTCCCTGGCGGAGTCCCAACAGCCTCTTAGCTGCAGTACCCTCAGAGATCGGGTGAGCGAACGTAGCCTTGAATTCCTTGAGGAAGTCCTCATAGGAACACAAGGCAATCGGATGAGAAAACAAAAACGCCTCAGCCCACGCAAGCGCCTTACCCCTAAGCAACCCAACAAAATGGGAAATCTTGGCAGCATCATTAGGAAACGCATGCGGCGTGCGACTGACGAACAACGACCACTGAAACAGGAACCCCCCACACAGCCCCAGCTCTCCGTGAAAAGGCTCCGGTGGAGGGGAAGAGATGCCCCGATAAGCCGATTCAGGACGCGCAAAGGCGGGTGCAGACAACGGTTCCGGCTGACTAGGGAAAACGGGTGGATTCGACTCCCTGATTTCTGAAAACCGGGTAAGTAACTCCTCCTGTTTTTCACTGATAGCATTACACTGGTCCATTAAGGACGTCAAGGTCTGTTCATGCCGTCCTAACACCGCGCCCTGTTTATTAATGGCGGCGCGAATTGGGTCCGCTGAGTCCATAAGTGGCCAGTTCGTTCTGTCACGGGCGAGAATGCGGTGGACTCAAGAGCAGACTCAATTTGCTTCGAACTGTGTATAATTTATTGAAAAGAACAAAACGTGAACAGAACTGGGTTTAACAGAAACCATACGCAGAAACTAAGGGAAATCCGTGGGCGGAGAGACCGGCGTAGAGCACCGGGAGAACTCTAACGGGAACTTCTGTAAACACAGGAGAGAGATGTTACTGAATGGAAAAAAACGAGTAAGGGACAGAGGTACGGAGTGCCAGTGGATAGTCTTGGGCTTACTTGGAGACCCTAGTTATTAGGTGGGAAAAGGGCTGCCGTGGGAGTATTCCAGAGAGGGTCAAGAGTGTGGAGAGTCCGGTCCAGATTCCAAGGAGGTGGAGAATACGGACTGAAGGGCAGGCTGAGGAGAAGTGGAGTATATAATCCTCGGGTTCAGAGCAGACGGAAGAACAGAATGGAGACCAAACCAGCACTACTGATGAGTGCGACAGGTGGTGAATCTGAAGAATACAGGAAACAAAAACACATTAACCCATGGTCCAGATATACAGAGTCAGAGCTCAGAGGAGGGCGAGTTTACCACAGATGGTAGCAGGACGAACTGGCGAGGAGTGGCAGGCCGTGCCGGCTTAAAAACCCTCTAGGTGGAGCCCCGGAGATTGACAACAGGTGATGAGCTGGCCAACTCCACCCCCAGGGACGAATGACAGGAACCTGGACCACGCCCGACCAGACACTCCCACAGCATATGACCCAAGCAGCTACAAAAAGAAAGTTATAGCTTGCCTTCAAGACTTTGAAAAGGACAAAATTATTGACCGCCTTACATATCACTGCCTTTACCCAGGGGATGCCATACCCTGCATTTACGGACTTCCTAAAATCCACAAGGAAGCTGTCCCACTCAGACCCATAGTCAGTAGCATAAACTCAGCCACTTATAACATTGCTAAACACCTTGCTACCATCCTTGCTCCTCTCGTGGGGAACACCCCACACCACATCAAGAACTCCACCGACTTCACCGACAAGGTCCAGAAACTTACCCTGGATCCAGATGAAACCATGGTGTCCTTTGATGTAGTCTCTCTCTTCACTTGCATACCCACCACGGAGGCCGTGGAGACTGTCAGAAAACGACTACAAGAAGACAGCTCCTTGGAGGACAGGACCAACTTCACACCCGATCAGATTTGCACACTGTTAGACCTCTGCCTCACCACTACATATTTCAAATACAACGAAGGCTTTTACAGACAAAAACATGGCTGTGCCATGGGCTCCCCCGTGTCACCTATTGTAGCCAACCTTTACATGGAGGAAGTGGAAAGGAAGGCTCTTGGCTCTTTCAAAGGAAGAGTACCCAGCCACTGGTACAGATATGTAGACGACACCTGGGTCAAAATCAAGACACAAGAAGTGGAACCCTTCACTGCGCACATTAACGCTGTGGATAAAAACATCAAGTTCACCAGGGAAGACACAAAGGACAGCTGTTTGCCTTTCCTGGACTGCGCTGTGCACATTGAAGAGAATGGCAACCTCAACATCGAAGTTTACCGGAAGCCCACACACACGGACCAGTACCTCCTGTTCAACTCCCATCACCCTCTGGAACACAAACTTGGAGTAATTAGGACCCTACACCACCGGGCAGAACATGTTCCCTCTAAGCCTGAAGGAAAAAAGAAGGAACACACACATGTAAAGGAAGCACTCAAAACGTGCGGCTATCCTAAATGGGCATTCTTAAAGTCAGCAAAGAGGCACAGAAAAGAAGATCAGACACCAGTGAGGGAGGATAAGAAAGACAAACGCAACAACATTGTCATCCCCTATGTAGCCGGTGTATCAGAAAAACTCAGGAGAGTTTTCTCCAAGCACGACATCCCAGTGTATTTCAGACCCAGCAACACGCTCAGACAAAAACTGGTTCACCCGAAAGACAAAACGCCAAAACACAGACTTAACAATGTGGTGTATGCTGTACAGTGCAGCGAGGAATGCCCAGACCTCTACATTGGAGAGACCAAACAGCCACTTCACAAGCGCATGGCACAACACAGAAGAGCCACCTCCACAGGACAAGACTCAGCAGTCCATCTGCATCTTAAGGATAAAGGACACTCTTTCGAGGATGCCAATGTTCACATTTTGGACAGAGAGGAAAGATGGTTTGAAAGAGGAGTGAAAGAAGCCATCTATGTCCACTGTGAGCGACCATCTTTGAACTGAGGCGGTGGTTTACGACACCAACTCTCTGCCATCTATAATCCAGTTTTGAGATCCCTTCCCAGACGCCTTAACGCCCACTCACATCCTGGGCCATCTGATCTCAGGAATTCGCATGATAAGGTGGGGCCAGGTTTCACACTGAACTCACCCGAAACTCTGGCTGATTGGGACCCACACCCAGTTTCACACCTTGGCTCAGACGATTAGAGGATCATCAGGGGGTTCTTTTGTCCCTCTGTGGGGGGATACTCCCACTAGGTTTAAATCTGGGACTCTCCACCATTTGACCTTAGAACTGAAGAAGCTTCTCGGATGAGAGGTGAAACGTCTTCAAGTAACTTAAAGAAGTCCAGACGCTTTTCTTTGCAAGCTCCTTTGACTACGATGACCTGGATGACTGAGAACCTTCATAGACACGTTGGAGACTGAGGTACAGCCATAATTTCAGTGACCATGTGCAATGAAAAATGAAAAAAGGAGTGAATTTGCTAGTTTCAGGACATTTTCATGCTAGTAGTTTGATTTGCATGGCTTAAACTAGCCAACAATTTTTCAGAAGTCTGCTTTGGCGATACAAAGCATTGCTTATGAATTTTGAAATATGACTGGCTTAGTACTATTTCTAAGATGTTTGTTTTGTTGTTTTTTTTGTATTTGACTTTTAAACAAAAAATGTAAGCATGTCTTGTCTGTTTATGTCTTTATTATATGATCACTTTTGCATAATGATGTAGCAATTAACACCTAAAGAAGTAAAGTGAATTTTTTGTTTGTTTGGGGTTTTTTTTTTTCTACAGAGATAGCAGGATCTTAAAGAGTGACTGCTTTCTCCACAGCACTCCATCCATCATGTCCCTATTGTACATTGGCTAGACAAAGTGGCTGCTCAATAAAGAGCCCTGGACAGCTTGCCTAGAGTTTGCCAAATGGCATCTAAAATGACTACAACAGCAAGGGGACTCGATATTAGTTGGTCTTTTTAGACAAAAATTGAATTATTTGGTCTGAATGCAGCTGACAAAACAAACACACACACACACACACACAAAATAGATAACATTATGTATAGTCTATGTAATTTAATCCTTGTGGGGAGGACTTACAAAAGAACTTCAGAAAGCAAGGCTGTTCAGTACAGGGTTACTTTTTGCTTGGAAATACAAATGATTTTCTTCTTGCTGGTGAGCTAAATTCAAACATATACTAAATGATATAAGTCAGGTCTCAGTTGGCTAGTCCCACTTGGTATAGCAGCTTGGCAACATTTTGATGAAAAGCAGGAGCACTAAGGATATACCAGTTCAGACTTTTGGATTTACATTCAATTTTATAAAAAAAATTTAATGGCAGTCAAAAACAAAAAGAACTTAACAAAACAAAAACAGCAAGGTAAGGCCAATAAGGTATTTGCCTTTTAACAAAACAATTTGTGAATGTCTTTTTAACCACTTAAGCCCCACGCCCCTGGTACCTGGGGCAAAAAGGAGGAGATCACGTTTAATTGGTTATAACACGGGGTGAGAAATATAAGTCTTGACATGTGTGGTATCCACAGAAACCTCTGAATCTCAGCTAAAATCTAGTATACACAATTTCTACCATTTATACAACCACCAAACACAATGAAAACAAGCCATGATTAAACAAGCAGTTACGTAAATGTGAACAAGTCTGCTAAACAAACAAAACAAAACCAGAAATTCTTCAAACTTAATGTAACTGGCTAAAGAAAGACTGGTTATCTTCCAGAGCTATCACTGACCCCAAACACCAAATTTCACCATGCTCTGACCAAAATTCACTGAATGAGCCGCAAAAGAAGACCACAAAAACACACAGTGGTGCAAATGCACTAAGACAGAAATTGGCTTTCCGTCTTGATTTCCTCCGTTATTTTCGCTGGTAGCCGGTAGCCACGTGATTATCAGCAGTTACCACGCTGAACTAGCTGCATCAGAGCCAATGCCTCGTAACTTCTGATTGGTTGAAGTGATGTGAACGTGGCATTGTTACTGTGATCCTATTGGCTCAAACAATTAAAAAGAGGTGTCAATCATGCAAATTGACCAAAAGAAACCAAAGTTACAGCCCCTCAGAGTTTAAAGGGGCCAGAGGCCAATTAAACACTCCATGCGCCATGTAAAGGGCCATTGCCATGTAAATGTGTGGTTAATTCTTAAAAAAAAAAAAAAAAAAAAAAAAATTATATATATATATATATACATATTAAAAAAAAAACACCCAGCACGCCCCTGCGGGCGGTTTATCCTTCAAGCTCGGGTCCTCTACCAGAGGCCTGGGAGCTTGAGGGTCCTGCGCAGTATCATAGCTGTTCCCAGGACTGCGCTCTTCTGGACAGAGATCTCCGATGTTATTCCCGGGATCTGCTGGAGCCACTCGCCTAGCTTGGGAGTCACCGCACCTAGTGCTCCGATTACCACGGGGACCACCGTTACCTTCACCCTCCACATCCTCTTGAGCTCTTCTCTGAGCCCTTGGTATTTCTCCAGCTTCTCGTGTTCCTTCTTCCTGATGTTGCTGTCATTCGGAACCGCTACATCGATCACTACGGCCGTCTTCTTCTGTTTGTCTACCACCACTATGTCCGGTTGGTTAGCCACCACCATTTTGTCCGTCTGTATCTGGAAGTCCCACAGGATCTTAGCTCGGTCATTCTCCACCACCCTTGGGGGCATCTCCCATTTTCACCTTGGGACTTCCAGGTTATACTCGGCACAGATGTTCCTGTACACTATGCCGGCCACTTGGTTATGGCGTTCCATGTATGCCTTGCCTGCTAGCATCTTGCACCCTGCTGTTATGTGCTGGATTGTCTCTGGGGCATCTTTACACAGCCTGCACCTGGGGTCTTGCCTGGTGTGATAGACCCCAGCCTCTATGGATCTTGTACTCAGAGCTTGTTCTTGTGCTGCCATGATTAGTGCCTCTGTGCTGTCTTTCAGTCCAGCTTTGTCCAGCCACTGGTAGGATTTCTGGATATCAGCCACCTCCTCTATCTGCCGGTGGTACATACCGTGCAGGGGCCTGTCCTTCCATGATGGTTCCTCGTCTCCCTCCTCTTTCTTGGGTTTCTGCTGCCTGAGGTATTCACTGAGCACTCGGTCAGTTGGGGCCATCTTCCCAATGTATTCTTGGATGTTCCTTGTCTCATCCTGGACTGTGGTGCTGACACTCACCAGTCCCCAGCCCCCTTCCTTCCGCTTAGCGTACAGCCTCAGGGTGCTGGACTTGGGGTGAAACCCTCCATGCATGGTAAGGAGCTTTCTTGTCTTTATGTCAGTGGCTTCTATCTCCTCCTTTGGCCAGCCTATTACCCCAGCAGGGTACCTGATCACGGGCAGGGCGTACGTGTTGATGGCCCGGATCTTGTTCTTACCATTCAGCTGACTCCTCAGGACTTGCCTGACCCTCTGCAGGTACTTGGTGGTTGCAGCCTTTCTAGCGGCCTCTTCATGGTTCCCATTTGCCTGCGGGATCCCCAGGTACTTGTAACTGTCCTCTATGTCTGCAATGTTGCCTTCTGGTAGTTCAATCCCCTCAGTTCTGACTACCTTCCCTCTTTTTGATACCATCCGACTACACTTCTCCAGTCCGAACGACATTCCAATGTCATTGCTGTATAGCCTGGTAGTGTGGATCAGTGAATCGATGTCTCGTTCACTCTTGGCATACAGCTTGATGTCATCCATGTACAGGAGGTGGCTGACAACTGCTCCGTTCCGTAGTCGGTATCCGTAGCCAGTATCCGTAGCCAGTCTTGTTAATGATCTCACTGAGGGGGTTCAGGCCTATATATATATATATATATATATATATATACATACATATATATATATACATACATATATATATATACATACATATATATATATATATATATATATATATATATATATATATATATATATATATAAATAAAGCATTTTGGGCCTGTTAATAAAATTAATTAATTTCTGCTCTCGTGTCCAATGTGTGCCAAAATTGGACATTGTTGTAAAACGTCTGGATATTTATGTATTGACAGTGCTGTAATTTTTCATTGATTTACTTTAGAAACATAAATCTTTGCACAGATGATGTTTATATGTTGGTTACTGAATTTCTAGAATAAAATGTGAACTGAAGCATATTTTTAAAAGGGTTATATGCTAAAAAATAAAAAGAATTAGGCAAGGATAAAATCTACTTAGTTTTTCTGTGTTCCAGTCTTAGTAACTTTGACACATTAATATCTGCTTCAATATTTAGACCTCTGATGAAATTTCACAAGTGTTAGCTTTATTTTGATACTAAGATTTTAAGCACAGAGTTTATAAGTGCGGAGAAATAATCAATTAATTTTGGGCATTCCATTTTCAAGCAGGAAGCTCAGAAACCCCTTTGGGGCTTAAGAGGTTAAGAACACTCAAATCACTACCAGTATTTTTAAAGTATAAGAAATAAAAGATAACCAGAATAAGTAGAAGTTGTTTCACTAAATAAAAATGTATAAAACAATAAATAGAATCACTAAATAATATACAAGAGTAAGTAAATCTGAAAAAAAAATATTTGGGAATTAAATAAATCAAATTATATACAGTCATATCAGTATCAATATAATAATGTACCTTACAAAGACTACAGTTATTTGCATAGATGAAAAAAAAACATTTTCTGTCCTAGGAGAAAAAAAATGTTCTGTGTGCAAATGAATTCTGGTGACATTTAGCAAATTGAACACCATTTTCTTGATAGCACTGACATTTCTCTCATGGGCATGTGACATGTAAAATAAATAAATAAATAAAGTAAAACATCAGCAAAATTTTGACATGTGGCTCAGTTGTTATTTTCTTTGGTACATATTTTAACTATGCAATAATTATAAGCTAGAGCAACTGCATATGGAAAAAATAGAATTTTATTAAAAGAAAAAAATGCATTATCCTGCTAATTTTCACTCATGAACGATTGAAAGGTTAACTAAGAATGCAGATTATTCCAGTACATTCCAGAGTGTTACAATAGTTTTACACAGATACAGAAGGTTGTTTTGTTTTCTGCTCTGAGGTGTTTCAAAGTTAATTGGCTGAAAGTGCCCTCCAGAATGTTAGTGTATGTGCAGTTCAATAAGTCACGTAGATAAGCTCATCTTAATTTACACACTGAACAGGGACCTTTCTGTGTTTATTCATTTACATTATAGTCTCGTAGTGGGTGATGCCACTTCAGCTCATTTGGTTGAAAACAAAATGTGCAATCACAACAATAACCATAGCCTTTAGCAGACATGCACTATGGTATTTGGTTAGGCTCATCAAATTGGTGAAGAACCCATAATACAAACCTCATCCTATTCGATGAATGGACTGCTGTGCAGTACTCTCCACGTTTCAGAAGGAGAAAACGTAGGTTCATTCCAAGTTTTAATTAAGGACATCTCATGTGTCCTCCTCCCACCTTTTCCACAGTGGACGTGACTATTCACTGTGAAGTAATTAAAAGTGGCACAGACATATGAAAACCTTACTAATGACTCCATAAACCTTTCATTTGGGGGGCTATCAACTGCTCACCCAAGTGTAAGAAGTTCATTGTGCCATACTGCAAGCTCAAGAGTTGGTGAAACGGTCAAATCACTACCCAGGAGACAGAAAGAGGATTATTAGCTGTAGACTACGCCATTCAAAACAGTAAGTTGAGTGGTGTGAGAATGAAATAAAATCCCTTTGCCTTTAAGCTATTTTGTTTACTTTACTAAAAGTAAATTTCCTGAATATGTGTGTATATATATATATATATATATATATATATATATATATATTTGCCTGGGGATCCCGCAGGCAAATGGGAACCATGAAGAGGCCGCTAGAAAGGCTGCAACCACCAAGTACCTGCAGAGGGTCAGGCAAGTCCTGAGGAGTCAGCTGAATGGTAAGAACAAGATCCGGGCCATCAACACATACGCCCTGCCCGTGATCAGGTACCCTGCTGGGGTAATAGGCTGGCCAAAGGAGGAGATAGAAGCCACTGACATAAAGACAAGAAAGCTCCTGACCATGCATGGAGGGTTTCACCCCAAGTCCAGCACCCTGAGGCTGTACGCTAAGCGGAAGGAAGGGGGCCGGGGACTGGTGAGTGTCAGCACCACAGTCCAGGATGAGACAAGGAACATCCAAGAATACATTGGGAAGATGGCCCCAACTGACCGAGTGCTCAGTGAATACCTCAGGCAGCAGAAACCCAAGAAAGAGGAGGGAGACGAGGAACCATCATGGAAGGACAGGCCCCTGCACGGTATGTACCACCGGCAGATAGAGGAGGTGGCTGATATCCAGAAATCCTACCAGTGGCTGGACAAAGCTGGACTGAAAGACAGCACAGAGGCACTAATCATGGCAGCACAAGAACAAGCTCTGAGTACAAGATCCATAGAGGCTGGGGTCTATCACACCAGGCAAGACCCCAGGTGCAGGCTGTGTAAAGATGCCCCAGAGACAATCCAGCACATAACAGCAGGGTGCAAGATGCTAGCAGGCAAGGCATACATGGAACGCCATAACCAAGTGGCCGGCATAGTGTACAGGAACATCTGTGCCGAGTATAACCTGGAAGTCCCGAGGTCAAAATGGGAGATGCCCCCAAGGGTGGTGGAGAATGACCGAGCTAAGATCCTGTGGGACTTCCAGATACAGACGGACAAAATGGTGGTGGCTAACCAACCGGACATAGTGGTGGTAGACAAACAGAAGAAGACGGCCGTAGTGATCGATGTAGCGGTTCCGAATGACAGCAATATCAGGAAGAAGGAACACGAGAAGCTGGAGAAATACCAAGGGCTCAGAGAAGAGCTCGAGAGGATGTGGAGGGTGAAGGTAACGGTGGTCCCCGTGGTAATCGGAGCACTAGGTGCGGTGACTCCCAAGCTAGGCGAGTGGCTCCAGCAGATCCCGGGAATAACATCGGAGATCTCTGTCCAGAAGAGCGCAGTCCTGGGAACAGCTAAGATACTGCGCAGGACCCTCAAGCTCCCAGGCCTCTGGTAGAGGACCCGAGCTTGAAGGATAAACCGCCCGCAGGGGCGTGCTGGGTGTTTTTTTAATATATATATATATATATATATATATATGTATATATATATACAGACAGAACATTCGTATAAATGCAAACTAGCAGGCCAGCATTAATCCTCTGTACCCCAAAACCAGAACATTCGTATAAATGCAAACTAGCAGGCCAGCATTAATCCTCTGTACCCCAAAACCACCCTGGCTGCTTTGCATTTCCCTGTAACAGCTGAGGATGGCTAGTAAGTGTCTTTTACTTTCTATTTATTTAAAAATGTAATATTTAAATGCATACACTATGTTTGAATATATTTCATGAGAGACAGTTGACTTGAGCTTGGCTTATCTGGTGCTAACAATGAAGAAGTATGACAATATTGGTAACAAGTAAGCATGTTTATACATGTTTTCTTTTGTTAGACCTCTGGCTTAAGATTAGTTTAGTGAGGAAGATGAGGGAAGAGAGAGCAGTGGAGGAGGATGGAGATGAAAAAGTAGAGGAGGAACAAGAAATCATGAAAAGACATGGTGATATTATCAATGTATAACTCTTAAATGGTCATATATGGTCTGACAAAGCTGAAACTGAAAATTAAACTACTCCTTTAATAAATATTATTAATTATTAAATATTAATAAATATTAATTCAGAATGAACTAATGTAATATTAAACCTTGTTATGGCCCGTCTAGGCGCGGCCAGACCACAACATAAAGGGTGATCCATCCTCGTCCAACTCCAAGCAGCACGTCACACACTTAATATTTTGTGACAGTGATTTATTTACAATAAGTGCAGTTAAACAAAGGAAGGGAGCATACCATAACTTCAGGGTGAACCCAAGGCCAAAACAACAAACAAAAAGTAACCTATCTCAGGAATAAACACAACTTACCTACTCAAAAGAACCAAACCAAACGACAATCACTTTCCTCCCTGCCTAATAAAAACAGGAGAAAACTGATCAACCAAAAAGGCGGTCCACCCCTACATGCTCTTACATTAACATAATATTTTGACACAGTGGACGGTCTGCCGGTTGGGTTGGGCCGAGGATGAATGAATTGGCAGTCCCTGGCGGTCTCTTCTTAACCGCTGCCTCCCAGTCCTCAGCCAATCGGTGTGAGCCATCCACCCTGGATGCACCAATCCCGGAGGAGCACCTGGACACTCAAAGTCACACATGATTACGATCACAGTCGTAACAATCTGCAGAAAGAATGCATTTTCTAACTGTAATAACATAGTGAAAAATATTTTATATATTTTACTATGTTCTGTGTCTTGTCTCATGGGTCGTGGGAATTGTCATATAATATATTATAATATGATACAATATAAACAAGCTTTGCTTCTCACTGAAAAATCTTTACTAGTTTTGACAGATAGCTTTGGACTGTGATAGATCTGTACACAGTCTTTAAAGAATGATGTTGGTGTTCTGTCAATTTTCTTCTAGTAACAACATCACAAGGTTGACATTTATGATTTTCATTGAATTGCATATCTAGTTTCCATGTGGAGATGGCATGTTCTGTGTCTGCCTGGGTTTCCTCTGGGTGCTCTGGTTTCCTCTCGCAGATTACAAACATACTTCTGAGGTTAACTGGTGATTCTAACTTGGCTATTATTCTATTGTCACTATCTCCTAGCACTTGTACACATATAGGCCATTTCTTTCCAGACAGATGTGGTATCAGCACTTATTCTAAATTTGTAAATATAAAAACTTTTTTTCATCCAAGTATTGAGTGAGTGATAGCTGTCTTGAAGTTCACAGTGTTGCGCAATGTTTCATCATCTCAATGACCTCATGTTTTTAGGCCAATAGCCCCCTTTAGATGAGGTAACTATCTGGAAAATCTCAAAATCCACAAAAATAGACTACAGATTCTGCTGTCTGCACCGGAGCATCAGCATCTCACATCAAAATAATAATCTCCCTGCTTTGCACATATCATTTACAACCTGAAAGCTTTTGTGAATAAAAGCCAGTCTAAAATAAATAGAGAGATCAAATGAAATAAAATAAATAATACAGTCACAAAAGGAGCTACTGTATTTACCATTGCTATGTTCCTCTGCTGTGACAGTAGCAGCTGAAGAACTGAGCTAAAATGAAATGGCTGCACGTAAATCAAAATAAACCGAAATGAAATACATTTTTTGTCACTTGGTAAATGAATGCTCTAGTTACCAACAGGTTACTAAAACAGCGTTATGTCATTACATTGCTTGTGTCAGCAGAGCAGCAGGTACTGTTATCCCAGTATTGCCTCGATTAATTACTTTAGAGCCAATGGTCGTAGTGGTGTCTGCAATGGGTTGATAGGAGTGCAAATTGGATGGCAATCATTTTAAAATATTCACTACAAAAGACTTTAAAATTAGAGCTTGTTGGGAAGGCAAAATTTCATTTAAGCTGGTAGTGGACTGTTGCTAAAAATCAATTTTCTTGCATCCAAAGGAATTTTCTCATCTCTCACGTGTACCCACTTACAATATTGATTCCCTGTCTAAAATAAATATTTAACTGACACCTATGTTGGGGTAAACATCACATTATGCATGTTGCTCACTGTCTGTCATCCACTCTTTGACTCAAAAACATCAGTGTAGTCTGTTTACACTCTCCAGTCTTGATTCCAGAAGTGTTCCAACAATTATCTTTAAGCAGGCCCTGATTATTAAAGTAATCTTTTCAAACTTTTAAATGTAATACACAAAAGTATTCCTTATTGATATGTTAATAAATAAATATAATAAAATAAAATAAACAAAAAAGTAAAAACAATAAAATGTTCTGACTCTTATTGTTGGCCTCTCCTTTCCGTCATTATTAGGTGAGCTTTTCTTGATCTTTTTCTTATTTCCACTTTTACAGAGATAATTGCTAATAGGCTGAAGTGAAGCACCCTAAGCACCCTGCTCCAAGGGTCAAATATCAAAAACTGTTACAGACAGCCCAGAAATTATTTCATATCCTATAAATATGGTATCTAACCAGATTCTTACTCTGGATGGCATTACCTTGGCCTCCAGTAACGCTGTGAGGAACCTTGGAGTCATTTTTGACCAGGACATGTCCTTCAATGCACATATTAAACAAATATGTAAGACTGCGTTCTTCCATTTGCGCAACATCTCTAAAATTAGAAATATCCTGTCTCAGAGTGACGCTGAAAAACTAGTTCATGCATTTATTACTTCCAGGCTGGACTACTGTAATTCATTATTATCAGGATGTCCAAAAAACTCACTGAAAAGCCTTCAGCTAATCCAAAATGCTGCAGCAAGAGTACTGACAGGGACTAGAAAGAGAGAGCATATTTCTCCTGTTTTGGCTTCCCTTCATTGGCTTCCTGTTAAATCCAGAATTGAATTCAAAATCCTGCTCCTCACATACAAGGTCTTAAATAATCAGGCCCCATCTTATCTTAATGACCTTGTAGTACCATATCACCCTATTACAGCACTTCGCTCTCGCTCTGCAGGCCTACTTGTTGTTCCTAGAGTATTTAAAAGTAGAATGGGAGGGAGAGCCTTCAGTTTTCAGGCCCCTCTTCTGTGGAACCAGCTTCCAGTTTGGATTCAGGAGACAGACACTATCTCTACTTTCAAGATTAGGCTTAAAACTTTCCTTTTTGCTAAAGCATATAGTTAGGGCTGGACCAGGTGACCCTGAATCCTCCCTTAGTTATGCTGCAATAGACATAGGTTGTCGGGGATTCCCATGATGCATTGAGTTTTTCCTTTCCAGTCACCTTTCTCACTCACTGTGTATTAACAGACCTCTCTGCATTGAATCATATCTGTTATTAACCTCTGTCTCTCTTCCACAGCATGTCTTTTATCCTGTTTTCCTTCTCTCACCCCAACCGGTCGCAGCAGATGGCCACCCCTCCCTGAGCCTGGTTCTGCCGGAGGTTTCTTCCTGTTAAAAGGGAGTTTTTCCTTCCCACTGTTGCCAAAGTGCTTGCTCATAGGGGGTCATATGATTGTTGGGTTTTTCTCTGTATCTATGAAGCGCCTTGAGGCGACTTATGTTGTGATTTGGCGCTATATAAATAAAATTGAATTGAATTGAAAGCCAGGTGTCAAAAATGTGGCTGACGATGGATTCAGGCACTCATTATTCTTTTTTCATGTTCTCTATGATTTTGTATATATTTGGTGTCATTGTTATTGAGAACACATTTGAGTCATTGCTGGTATACATGGTGGTATTGTGTAATAGAAAAGAATATAAACATATAGAGTCCCTACAACCAATGTTCCCTCTAATTTTTCATGTGTCTGAGTGAACACACAAACTCCCTGAGTGATACCTTGGACCACTGTGAGCAACAGCAGACGTGTGCACTGTGGTCATGCCAGCATTGAATCCATCCAAGTTACATGGTTTATTTAAATAATCAAATGACAGCATTTACATTTATGTTAGACTACTTTGAAATAACTGCTTTAGTCCACTTACAACGAAAATTTTAAAAAAATCTTGTTCATGATTTGTGTAGTATGTTAACACTATTGGAAGTAAAAATAACTTAATAATTTTGAAAACACAACTTTCTAACTTTCTTTCTTCATTTTTTTTTTTTTTATAAAGCCCTGACTTGTATTATGAGTATGCGTCTGTGGTCTGGGAGAGAGTCCTGTAACTCTCTGTCTGCAAAATACAGTATATAATGACCAATGTTGTGCAATTAATTATATAGTTACTTCTTCAAAAAAAGTAACTGAGTTATGAAAACAACAAAGTTTTTTGCAGCTGTTTACCTAAAATTGCAGCCAAGGAGTTTTTTTAAAATAAACATTTCAAAAATATTTACAGAACAATCAGCTGTTCTGCATCAAATTTGATGCCACACAAATTATTTGTGCCACTCCAAAACATAATTTCTGTCCACTATGAGATAAAGGAGAACATCACAAGCCTGTAGGTACCTGCAGGCCTGACAACAGGAGATGTATCACTCCTGTAACACCTGTAACATTCAGCAGTCGCCTCATAGTTCTGACACACACAACAAAACTATTGACTACACTACACACTACCGTAACTACACAACATGTGCGCTAAAAGTCGCAAATCTCTCACATCTCAAAACACTGCTGTCACTCCTAATACTTTTTTTTCCAATAGGAAAGGCTGGAGAGGGGAAGGGGTGTTTTTGCTCACAGGCAGAGAGTGCTTTTGAGCATTTTCCTTATAAAACGCCGTTTTTACCGTTTCTTCCCACAGTTAAATATAAACAACAAACATTGCATATTTTTTTTTTTATCATAACTATGGTTTTATGTGGCCTATCAACACAATTTAAAAACTGGTATAGTTTTGGGGGAGTTGGGAGTTCGCCTTGTAATCGGAAGGCTTGGACAGTCTCGGTCGTTGTGTCTTTGGGCAAGACATTTCACCCGTTGCCTACTGGTGGTGGTCAGAGGGCCCGGTGGCGCCAGTGTCCGGCAGCCTCGCCTCTGTCAGTGCGCCCCAGGGTGGCTGTGGCTACAATGTAGCTTGCCATCACCAGTGTGTGAATGTGTGCGTGAATGGGTGGATGACTGGTTGTGTAAAGCGCTTTGGGGTCCTTAGGGACTAGTAAAGCGCTATACAAATACAGGCCATTTACTATTTCAAATTGTGGTATAGTCCACACTTTGTCCGTTAATTGTTCCGTCTGTTCTGCTCACATCCCCAGTGGTTGTACACGTTGTCATTAATGTGGCTTCACTCGACATCAGCCACGCCGCTTTGCAAGCTAAAACACTGGTGTCTAGTGATGTGCAGATCGACCCTGAAATATCGATTCCTCCGATACCAGTCATTTATGTTCTAGAATCGATTCTCACATTAAAATATCGATATTTTAGTAATTTAGGGTAAATTTCTAGTTTATCATCAACAGGAACACAGTGGAAAGAAACTATAACATTCGGATTATCTACATTTGAAGGAACTACTTCCTCTTTCGCATTTCATAGTCATGTGCGAAATACGGCTGTATAAATGTCTCGCAGCCCCTTGGCGTGCGCACTTGCGCACTCAAAACAATGGCCGAACGCAAGCGAAATCATGTGTGGACATATTTTACCTCCACAAACAGCCAAGACGCGGTTTGTGATGTATGTGGCAAGACAGTGAGGTGTTGTGGCAACACCACTAACCTCGTAAAACACCTCAGAATTAATCATAACACAGAATATGATGAGGTCATGTCGAGGCGAACCGAAAAGGAGGAGAGGAGAGGGACAGGTGCTGCTAGGGCGAGACAGACGTCTCTCGCGGAGTCCTTTAGTGCTGCAGGCAGGCACTATCCAGGTACAGAGGAGGAAAATGCTGGGTACATAGGCTAGGTCGCATTAAAATACAGAGTACTTGCAGTAAAACAGGCATTGTAGTCTTTAAAACATAAAAATTCAGTTGAAGATTATTTCATAGATAAGAGAAACGTTTTATAGATACTATTATTATCTATTAGCTTTATTATTATTTTCACTCAGTTTAATTTTTTTGGCTGAGTTATTTGAATATTTTAAAATGCAGGTATTGACAAACTTATTTATTCCTTTAATTATGTATTATACTGACAATTTCATTCACACAGCATTCTATGTAAAACAGCAAGTATATGTAAACTATCAATTCCTTTCCCCTTAGGCTATTTTAACAGACTGCATACATGACTCTAAAAAGATTAAACATTCAGTGCAGTATACCCCATCTTTTGTTTTGCCCTTTGTATTTTATTTTCTTTGTAGATGATTCCCCAAGAGCAGCAACACTCACAAGATGCCTTGTAGAGATGATTCTGAAGGACCTCCAGCCTCTGTCCATAGTGGAGGACCAGGGTTTCCAGGGATTTGTGAGCGCTCTTGACTCAAAATATAAACTCCCAGGAAGAAAATCACTGACTGAGACTCATCTTGTAAATTTGTTTGATGAATGTAAAAGCAAAGTAAGAGCATCTTTGCAAAATGCTTCCAGTGTTGTTCTCACCACTGATATGTGGACCTCAGTGTCCACAGAGGCATATTTGACTGTAACATGCCATCTCATTGAAAACTGGCAAATGAGAGAATTTGTCCTGGAAACCCACTCTTTCCATGGGCAGCATACAGCAGATAATATCAGCTCAGCACTTAAGCAAATCACAGAAGAATGGGGCATAACTGAGAAGGTGGTTGCAGTTGTCACAGACAATGGTGCAAATATGGTTGCTGCAGTGCACAAAGCTGGATGGAGGCATTTTCCATGTTTTGCACACACACTGAATTTAGTTGTAAAGGACAGTGTAAAAGCTGTCCCAGAAGTGGTGCAGGTGCTGGAAAAATGCCGTGCGATTGTGTCCTTTTTTCACCACAGCACAAAGGCTACTGAGAAGCTTAAGGATATTCAGCAACAGTTGAAAGTGGCAGAGCACAAGCTAATTCAGTCAGTAGATACCCGCTGGAACTCTGTCTTTTACATGTTGGAGCGGCTCTGTGAGCAAAATGAAGCCGTGACCACAGCCCTCTGCCTTTTAGGGAAGAATCAACTATGCTTAAATGCGGGAGAATTATCCCTGATCAAGGAAACAGTTGTTGCACTACGGCCGTTTGAAGAAGTAACACAGGAAGTTTCATCTGAAAAACATGTTTCAGTCTCCAAAGTTATTCCACTTGTGTCACTCATTCACAGGGCTGTAGCAGCCTGTGAACATCAGGGCAGCTCCCTTGCCACACAGCTGGCACAGCAATGCCAGCGCAGATTCAGGGGTATTGAGAGCATTCACTGTCTAGCTGCAAGTACATTTCTGGATGTTAGGTTTAAACACCTTGGTTTTTGTGACAAAGACAATGTTGAAGTATTAAAGAAATGTCTCCACAATGAAATGCAAGAAGTCTATCAGACAGGACAGTCTGCTCCCACTCTAACTGTAAGCTCAACGCCTACTGTTAGCTCTGCCTCAGGGCCTTACTTCAGGGTCTACCCCGAGTCCTCCACCCGCAGGTCCAGCTGCAACAAAAGGAGGGATATGGACAGATTTTGACATGCAGATTGTGTCAAGCCAACATCACCGGTCAGCTTCCAGTGATGTACTCATTGAAATACGCCGGTACTCAGAGGAAAAACTGATTCCCCGAGATAAGGATCCATTGGTTTGGTGGCAAGAGCATGAACAAACCTTCCCATCCCTAAGCAGACTTGCAGTGAGATACCTAGGAATCGTTGCTTCTTCTGTACCTGCAGAGAGAATCTTTTCAAAAGCAGGAGAGGTTGTGAGCAATAAACGGAGCAGACTTAGAGGGAAAACTGCTGCTGCGGAGTCGGGGCGGTCTGCCTCCCCCCACCACAGGGAAAAGGGTAACACCACCTGGGTCTGGGTGCAGTTCCCCCCTCCAGGGGCAAGGGTACCTAGACCCGGTTTGTAGAGTACGCTTGGGGAGTGTGATCGTGTGTACAGCGTCTCTTTATGTCTGTCTCCACATTGGTTGAGTGTGGAGTAAGTGTATATGAGAGCATGAGGGTGGGAATGGATGTTTGTATCTCTGTGTGCCTGTATTTCTGTGTCTATATGTCAGGTTGGGTGTCAGGCACCACCTCTCTGGGGACATCTTAGGCCCTCCAAGGTTTGGAGGCCTATCTCCCCCCACCACCACTTCCCCTGCCAGTGGCAGACTCCCTCAGACATCGGTGCGTTGGTGGTTCTTTGTGTCCGGGGATGGGCGTCCAGGTACACACCGGCTCACTCCTTGGCGGCCGCTTATCGGGGCCTGGAGCCTGGGGCTCGCTCGGGCCACTTCGGAGGTCACTCCAAACCTCGGTCACTCAGGCACGGCTGGCTGCCGGCGGAGCTCACGGGCGCGTCACTGCAACTCCCCCTGGCTTTTGCTCCGCGGCTGCTGAGTGAGCCCTCATCTGGGACTCTCCTCAGCTCTTTCTGGGACAGTGGCGCGGCTGCCCCTCTGTGGGTCTTCCTTGGTCTCTTGTGTTCTGGGGGCCTCTGGATGTCTGGAGTTTTGATCTCCTCCATACCTGCTTCATGCCCTGGAGGACGGGGCAGTGGCCCCCCCACACCCTCTAGCAGATCATTGCATGAAGGAACCTTTTAAAAAACAAACAAAAAAAAACAAAACAAGCGCGTCCATGCTCACAGGTGTACACACGGGTGATCACACCCACAAACTACACCCTTTTTGGCTCCTACCTCAAAGCACACTGTGTTCTGTTGATCTTATGTGCTGCACAATAATGTTTAATATTTAGTATTTACTGTCATATTCCCATATATCATTGTGATGTTGTTTATTCTATTACTCTTGTTCTCTTCTGCTTGTTTTCTTTTTTCTTTCTCAGCAGGTGATCCAGGTGATTGATATATGCATTTTTTTTCTGCTCATTCTGTTGGTTTTTGTTTTTTGCCCTTGTCCCCCGTCCCTTTTCTCAGCTGTTTTTCTTTCCCTCTTTCTTTCTCCCCTTCTTTCCTCCAGTCAAGTCTGTCCCGTATTCAGTAAGTGAAAATAAAATAAACCATAAAAGGTGAATCAAATGGACCATTACGGCAAGGCTGGGATGGTCAATTTGGCAAAGTAAATCCGTTGGGCATCTTTCTTTGCCTTTAGACAATAATTCTGATGGCAAAAGAGCCAAACGGGACAGGCAAAAAAAAAAAGAAAAAAAAAAAGAAAAAAAAAAAAAAAAGAGGGAAAACTGTAAACATGCTGTTGTTCCTAAACAAAAACCTGTGAATAAGGGAAAGTGTTACTGTCAAATGTTTTTGTTGACATGTCCAGACAAGATAAACGTTAAATGACATGTTAAATTATGTTGAATGTCTTTATTGACATGTCCAGACAAGATAAACGTTAAATGACATGTTAAATTATGTTGAATATTTTTGTTGACATGTCCAGACAAGTTATCGTTAAATGACATGTTAAATTATGTTGAATATTTTTGTTGACATGTCCAGACAAGATAAACGTTAAATGACATGTTAAATTACGTGTTCAAATAGCACACAACTTCAGGTTTTTTTATTTGTATATAATAATTCTGCATTATTAAACAGTAAAAAAAAGTAGTCTGATGTTCTGTAATCAATTTGAAGCTAAAATTTGAAATACAATGTACAACAACTTAATGTTAAAAAGTATCGGTATCGGATCGGTATCGCCGATACCACCCTGAATTTTACTTGGTATCGGATCGGAAAGGAAATGACTGGTATCGCACATCACTACTGGTGTCGGCACATAAGGACGCTGTCATAGCCTGTCGACGTTGATTAGGTGCGTATATACGAATGTGAATCGCATCATTGGCTGGACTATGGGATAAGGTGGCATCGTTCTCATCCCATACTGGGGCAGCCAGTCACTTACTGACTAACACTGCAAAACAGAATTGTTAATGTATTTATTTTAATTTCAATTCAGGTTAGATTTTTTTTTTTGTGCGCAACACACATTTTCAGAGATTCAGATTTTCTGTGCGCAGAGACCGTTCCAGCAGTGCGCAATTGCGCGCAGCTTAGAGGGAACATTGCCCACAACCTTTGTACAGTATTCTGAAGTGAGAAGGAATTTTCGGACACATTTTACTGAACTTTCATCACAAAGAAATGTTTGTATATTCAAAGATTTTCTTTTCTTTTTCTGTAAGGACTGAGTAGAGGAATGTAAGAAATATCCCAGCATGCAGTACTGTGCCATTAAAAGTATAAAGATTCTCCTCATTTCTTTATATTTTACTAGAAAAATTGGAAATAGGTGCAGCAATCTATTAAAATATGTGCAAAATTAAATGGAAATACAATGTATATGGTAGAACTTATACAATTCTAGAGAGCTGAAATTCCGTTTTTGGTATAACCACTTCATTCTTCAATACAGCTTAACCTCTCAAGCGTCCTTGCAATTTCTTCAGGAGTTTCTTCAGTAGTCTTCAGAGCAACAAAATATTGTCTAGTTATGTCAACTATTATGTACTTTATGTTACAAGTGTCAGTCTTGTTGAATGAACTAATGCACGGTTAGAAAATATTATGAATATCAATCTTGTTGTTTGAGTTAGATCCATTTATTTAGATAACAAAGTTAACCGCTGATAAATTACATTATTAACACATCCAAAGAAATGTAACTTTATTCTTGTCCTGTAACTAGCAGCAGTTGCAAGCATCCAACATTCATTCTTGTTCTTCCTCTTTCAACTAGGGATGGACCGATCCGATATACAGTATTGGTATCGGTCCAATCCTGACCTAAATTACTGGATCGGATATCGGGGAGAAAAAAAAAATTTATCTGATCCATTAAATATCACAAAAACATCTCTCTCTCTTTTCAATCCAGCTCTCGAGTAAATTTGCATACATCAGCTTGTTTCTTTTGTTTTTTTCCTTCATGTTTCTCTTTCTTAAGAATAACTTTTTGACCCTTACAGTGAGACACTTTCTGATGAAGCTTCAGTGAACAACAGATTGATCAACTAAAATGCTAGACGAAGCTCTCAGGTTCTGTGTCAGCTGTTTGTATTTATAAACAATTATATATTTAATTGTTTGCCTGTTTTTGTTTTTAATATATATGTATTACTTTTAAATACTGTTGGTATTCCATAGAACTTTCTAGACCTGCCACTTCTACACTGCACAGCATGCCTAAATTTAGTGTTTTTTGTGGTAATAGAGCTTTGTTAATTACCTTGTTGGAGTAAAAGATCAATTTATGCCTTAAAAAGCTTTACATTTCGGCTACATCCACACGTTCCCGGGTATTTTTGAAAACGCAGATTTTTCTATGCGTTTGCACCTTTCGTCCACACGTAAACGGTGTTTTTGGTCACTGAAAACGAAGATTTTTAAAAACTCCGGCCAGGGTGGATATTTTTGAAAACTCAGTTTTTGCATTTACGTGTGGACGAGAAAACGGAGAAAACGCAGCGTCAAAGGTGTGCGCATCTTTTGACGTCACACACGTTATTGTTTCGGTGAAATTAATTTCTACAAAACTATTACTGTTAATTGTAGTCTCTGCAGTCTTTAAATGCTTACATACACACACAGTTACTGTCCCTCCACACATACGGCTCGGTTCTGCTTCTATGCACCAGCTTTGTTTACTTTTTCCCCACCGAGGCTTCTAGACTTCTGATTGGCCAACATTTCTGCACAGTTAGGAATATATCGCCACCTGTTGCTTTGGCATGTTCCTAGCAGCGTTTTCCTTCATTTCTGCCTTTACGTGTGGACGGGATTATTTTTTAAAACAAAAACGGAAAATCTCCGTTTTCAAAAATACCCGTATATGTGTGGACGTAGCCTTAGTCCAGTACCAGGACTTAGTGAAAGAAATAAACACTTTGAAAGACATTCAGAAATCATGTGAAACAATTACTTAAAAACCACTGTGTGGAATGTGCCTTCATTCAAGAGACAGAAAATTTACAAGGAGAAAAAACTCCAAATCGTAATTAAACTAAAGAGTTTTCATGTTGCCCTGTCTCTGCAGCATACTGGTAGCCTTTAGAGATTGTATATGCATACTTAAATGTGCAACTCTATGCACAATCAAAGACAATGACCTCATTAGCGTTTTCCAGTGCCTTCTGTTTTTTCCTATTCAAAGGTAATATCAATATATCATCAATGCAGTTACACACATAAGCTTAAGCATGAATTTGGCCATCTCTGAAAATCAAAGTGTTTGAGAGAGAGGGAGAGAGGTAGATGGGGTGACAAGTTCATCAAAGTACAAGGCAAAAAATAATGTTCATTATTTTAAAAAAATATAAAACATTCAATAGAAAGCAATATACATATAAAGCAGGGTGATGTAACTGAATGGTTTGAAAAGAATTAAAAAAAAAATAAAAATCAATCACATGCTATTCTCTGTGCAGTCATCCGATAAAAACCCAGTTGAAAATTTATGGGAGATTTTTGGCTGACATGCTTGACAGCCCTCTCCATCTGCTTCCTCTCAAATGAGGATAAATCTTTCTGAAGAATAGTGTGAAATCCTCTAGTAGAGGAGCAAACAATAGGATCAGAGATTCTTTAGAGGCGTGCTAGACAAGTGTAAAGTACTAATTTACATAATGCCTAAAACGGTGTAGTACCTGCTGTGCAAGATGTCAGCTATATTAATGCTAAAATCTTTCCAAACCTGTCTCTCCCTTTAGATTCTACAATGTAATATATGTGTGGTTTATATGTGATGTGCATTGAAGAAAGAAAGTCCAAGCTATGCTAAGATGTTTATGTTCTTCTTGTGTTTTCTCATGCGCAAGTGATCCCTAATTCACAGTCAAGAGTTCAGCTAGACTCTTTGATCCATAATCCGGTGACTGATCATAGCACTTTAACCTAGAGGGTTCCACTTCTCCTCAAGTGACCCTCAGTCATCTCCGTCATATTCACTTAAATGAAGGTATCCTCTTGCTGTGAAAAATGGAAGGGTGTTATGTGGAAGAGAGGCAGCCCCTATGCCACTGCACCACACACAGTGCACTGCAGTGGATGCAGGTTGTAATGGATGTAAGAGGAAGGAATATATTAAACAAGAGATATATTACACCTCATGTTACTCATTCACTTAATCAGCCATAAGTGGAACGGCTCTGAATTTTCCAACCTGATATGTTTTTATTAGGTAAAACACACTGGTAGAACACATTTAATTTAGCTGTCAAGAGGAAGCTGAAAATTCATTTACATTTGTTTTATTCCCTATGCTGCTGTGCATGTTATTTCCTAAAAAGCTGATATTATTCTGCACGGTCTTCTAAGTGTGTTGAAAAGCTGAAAAAAACCCCATAATTCTTCCCCAAAGGTATGCTAATACAGATTCTTATGGTCATAGAAATAACTGGATGATTCTTTTTGTTATACAACCTAAAAGTATTATGATTTATGCTCAATGAATAGTGGACTGAACAAGCTGTATTTGATTATCCATTCTTTGGCTGAGGAACACAACTCACTTACAATACGACTTATGATAGTTTTCAGAGTGCCTGCATAAAGCAAATGTCTGCACTTTGATCAGTGTAATTAGTTTTCAGTGCAACGTCTTAGTTAACCTCATTTAAATGGAAAAGATCAACAGTAAATCTTCTGTTATGATTTATTCATATCATATCCCACCATACATATGGAGTGTGGAATCAAGATGCCTAATGACTGCATAATTTAAAGCAATAGTACTGTCTATAATCTACTTAAAGTTCACATGAAGTGAATGATGCTAAAAAAATTGTTGGAGTAATATGTTCAACATAAGAGTACCAGGTATATGATCTGGCTGGATATTTAAACACTCTTCCTGGCAGAATTGGTAAAGTTCATTTTCATGTTAATTAATGTTAGCCTACTTTATCTATTCTAAAACCAATTTTGATGTGTGTTTGGGATCATTGCTCCTCATAATTGTGTTTAAGTTTCAACTGTCTAATTGTTGAATTGTGGGGAATTTAAAGAATTCAGAGGTAATCCTTCTTCACTATTCCATCCATTTTGTCCAATTGCTGGTACCACTAGCATCATAACAGCCCGAGAGCATGATGCTCATCATACTTGATATCTGGTACAGTGTTCTTAGGTTTGAGAGCCTACCCTTTACTCCTCTACCTCTTATAATTGTGGCCAAATAGCTCAAGTGATGACATATCCAAAAACGTATATACGTATATACAGTTTAAATGGATGATACTGTAATCTGCAGTTGTTTAGAAATAACTCATTAAGCTTCTAGAATGGATTTCCTTAAGCCCTGACCTCAACCCTGTTTAAAAAAAGTGCTTAAAAGCAACTACTCTAAAAGTCAGTTACAAGACATTAAAACCTTCAAATTATCATTACGCTTATGTGTAAGTTCAATAAGGAAGCTCTGTAATCACTCATCTGCCTGCTTTCCTGGGTGTTCATCTGTCAATCTCAATACTGACATCATTACTCTAGTCCAGTTATCTTCTCATCCACCTTCTTTGAGCCAAGTCAGCCTCCACTTTAGGCATGGTTTAGCTCTGTTCTTCGTCAGTCTCCCTTTCAGACTCTCTTTCGTGCAAACCACCTCTTCCCCATCTCTACCTCAGAGACTTCAGCCAAAGCTCTATTCAAGCCTCAGTCTTCATCTTCACCACCACCACCACCAGCGTCTAGACTCTGGGTGGTCTTGTCCTAAATCCTATCAATGGTGGGATTCTGTTCTGTCACGATATGTCATTGGACTCTAACTGTCAAATACATTAATTTCTCCATCTCAAGAAATCTTGTTCAATTCTTCAAAGTGATCTCTCCTTATTGAAATGACAGTCAAGAGTGTGTAACTTTTGACTATAATTGTGTCTTTCACATAGATGCACAGCAGGAAATATCAAAAGGTTAAATCTAGGGGTTATTTTTTTGTTAAGTAGATTTTTATTTTATACACGAATCTCTTTTTCCTGCTCTCATATGGAGGTAACCTTGTTAGCACTTGGTTTCTCTTTTAATGGCGATCCTTTCTGTCCATAAAACACGGAAATACAGTATTTCTCTTAAACTGCTTACAAGGTTAGTGATCTGTTTGGTGCCAGGAGGTTTAGAAAGCCATTTTTAATCATAAGCCCACAACTGAAATTGTTGGGACTCCTGAACTGTGAAATCAATGTGGTCATGGGAGATGCCACATCATGTTGGTATTTGTTCTTTGATTACCATAAATGGCAGAAATCTTAAAATATCTTTCCTGGGAAAAAGAAAAAAAAACCCCCAATGGTACAACAATGGTCATTTGACCAAACACATTGTTATTTGTCTGACAACATGAAAACAGGTAGCTTGCGGTCATGTAAATAATAACTGTTGTCTAGCAAAATAAAACGTTTAGGGATATCAGACTCCTTTTATCTTTTTCAGAGGGCCACAGTGGGTGATGTACAAAGGTTCTGGCACTGAAACCAGAGACAACTCTGCCATTTACACAGAACCATTAAGTCACAGTCACAGAACTATCATCATAATTGACCATAACCTTAATGGCCCAGAGTTTCTTTGTTTTACTTAAATCACATAACAAAATAAATGTTACATATCCCAGAGGACTTACAAACAATTTAAGTTTTCTTCATAAAACAAGACACACTGTTACACTTTTAAAATAATGCAGTTGTAACGCTTCCAGCTCTTCAAAGATCACACACGCTCAGAAAGGTTGGCTTTTCACGGTTTATTCCTGCAGAAGACATAGAAAACACTTACAATGTGTCTTCTGGTGGTACCCGCAATTGTAGCTCCCTCACAGTGCAAACACACCTTGTGTTGACAGACTTAGAATCTACTTCTTAATAAAGAAAAGATGGAAAATAATAATTTCTTCAATTTTACAGTCTGTCACACTTAACTTGTATACAAAAAGACATCTTATAACCCATAAAAATACATTTCACAATCGTATAAAGCAAAATAACAGGATAACAGAAGTATCACCGGCTAAACATTTCCCTCTAGTGGACAAATTAACGGTAGCGCATTACATTTTCACTTGCTTGTGCTTTACAGACAAAATGACTGTTAACAAGCTCACGTACCTGCAGAAGACATGGAAATCACTTGTGTCTTCTGGTGGTACCCGCAATTGTAGCTCTTACAATGTAAAACAACATCACAAAAAGCACAGTAAAACAGTGAGTCCAAACACATTTCCTGCTATGCGCAGCAACCACTAGGGGGCCGAAAAAAGCTTACTTCCAAAGAGCATAAATACGGCAGAAACACTGTTTAACAGCAACCTATGAGGTGCCGTAAGGGACATTATTACTGAAACGCTCTCACACACACAACTGAAACGCTCTCACACACACTACTGAAACGCTCTCACACACACAACTGAAACGCTCTCACACACACTACTGAAACGCTCTCACACACACACAACTGAAATTTTAGCTCTCACACACACTACTGAAATTTTAGCTCTCACACACACTACTGAAATTTTAGCTCTCACACACACTACTGAAATTTTAGCTCTCACACACACTACTGAAATTTTAGCTCTCACACACACAACTGAAACGCTCTCACACACACACAACTGAAACGCTCTCACACACACAACTGAAACGCTCTCACACACACAACTGAAACGCTCTCACACACACACTACTGAAACGCTCTCACACACACTACTGAAAAACCAAGTCATTTCAGTTGAACAGGAAGGCGTTTCAGTTGAACAGGAAGGCATTTCAGTTGAACAGGAAGTTAATTCTTGACAAGGAAACTGAAGGAAAAAGTGTTAGATTTCAAACAAACCACTACACAGATGTCTACTCAGCAACCTGTTAGTTAGGAGTGGGTTTTTGTAATCGATTTATTGATTAAAATGGATTCTGGCTTGGATAATGTGAAATCGATTCATTAAAATCCTGAATTGACTTTTTAATATAAATTTATTTTGCCCGAAATGCCAGAATCTCTGGTGAAACCTCACAAAATTTCAACAACCACCAAACAGCTAAGACAGTAAATGAGAGCAGGTACACGGCTTCTGCACAAAGACGTAAACACACAGCGCGGACCCGCGGATCAGAATCAGTGAGATGTCGCCTTTCTCACCCGACAGCACGGACACGGTCGGGGCTGAAAGCCGACAGCTCGCTGACTCTGATCTGTCGGCAGGTCCGTGCTTTGTTTTCACGCCGTTTTTGCGCCGATTCTAAAGCTGTTAGTTTTATCTCTCTCCAAACAATATTGACTGAACCAGCAGCAAAAGAAGATCCAAACTGCGCTTCACATAAACATCGTCATGAATTCCCTCACTGTTTTGCTTCCACCACGATAAAATCGCACGTCATGCACAGCCCTCTCTCTCTCTTTCTCTCTCTCTGTACTTCAAGAACAGTTTCCCGTTTAAAAATCTGTTTTCTGCATTATTCGCTTGCTTGTTAGGCACAAGTCTACTGTTGTTTACAGCGCAGTCGGCCGCTGTTTTTTTTTTTTTTTTTTTTTCATTTTACATACTTCCGAAAAGAAAACCTAATTTCTGCCGTTCAATACTGAATAAATTTAAACTTTTTAAAATTATGCAAAATGCAAAACGTTAGCCGTGTCTCTAATAAAACCGCTGTAACGTCAGAGGTAACGTTCATATGTTGATTAATGGTTTTCTTTCGTTTTTGATGTACTGCAGAATATTTTTTATAAAATCCCAGGCCTGGAAAACCACCTTCATGTTTTTATGTGTTTTATCTTCAGCTACTTTGACACAAAGGCATCTGCTGTGCTCACACCTTTGATAAAGTCTTGCGTGTGTCAGCTTCCTTTTTTTAAATACAAAAATATGTAAATGTACTGATCTGAATTATAATATTTCTGACTGTCAAAATTCCCCATAATCAAATCGAATTGAATTGAATCGAATCGTGGAACAAATCGATTCTGGACCTTAGTGAGACAGCTGCATTACTTAACAATATATTAGCCTCAGCATAAGTCAAAATTTAGAATAGCGGGAGACGTGCATTATCCTGGTTATTTTTTAGAAAGCGTTTCAGTAGTGTGTGTGAGAGCGTTTCAGTAATAATGTCCCTTACGGCACCTCATAGCAACCAGCCTTTGTTTCTGTTACACAGTAACATTCGCACATCAATATAAACCTATATACATCGACATGTACAAGTTAAGTAACAACATTCACACCAGAAACCATAAAAATGCCACATCCTTTCATTACAGAACTTACCCTCACAGTGCAAACGCGCCTTAGCAGCTTCTAAACGCTAGAGTGAGATCCGGTTTCTGGGTTTTCAAAATAAAATACAACAAAATAAATAGTGTGATAAAATTCACACTTAAAATAATTAAGACCAGGTAAGTGCATGTTTTTCAGATGTATTTTTAACTCAGTTACACAGTCAACTCTGTATTCACAAGAAAAGTTGCAATAAACTGGCAGAAGAAATATGCCTTGCATCCTCATACACATCCATGATATGAAAAAGAAAGGGATGTTACTTTTCGAGAATTAAACCTTCTTTTAAAAAGTTCTGCATTGTATCTCTAAACAAAGAACAAAGATATATTTCATTTATCATTATTATTATTATTATTATTATTATTTTCACAGCAAATTCTCTAAATATTTTTTTTCCATTCTATTTCTATTTCCCTTTCAATGCTTTAACTAATTAGTCTGACAGTGTATTCTCAAACAGGCGTCCTCTTGTATGATAATGATGGCTGTGTTATCCAAGGAGCACAGTCACATTTCAGGAAAGGAGCAGAGATGATGCTGGAAAAATTCAAGTGGATTTAAAGTACTCTCTTGCGTTTCATTTAGCTTGGACAATGTGAATACCTCCTGTTAGAATTGTCGATGAAATGCTGATGCTTTTCTATCATGCTGCCTTCCCACGGGGAAACTTATAAGCAGCATGTTCACCATGGGCATGAGCCAGCAGCCTACTGCCAGTAACACTTTTATGATGTTTTTTTCCCAGCGCTCAACAAGTGGATGCAGGCAAATTGAGTGTTATTCATGGACACATATAACTACATAACAGGTGCCTTGAGAGATGTTACCATGGTCCTTCACACCAAGGCTTTTGCCAGGAGTACTTCAGCACTGAGTAAGAGACATAATACTAGAAACTGTATTTAATTTAAAAAATTTTTTTTTAAAAAGAAATGGATGTAATAAATGACTCAGTATGATTTATAGCTTTACAGAAAGAATGCTATATATTTTTAGAGAAATTGTGTTTTGCTTTTTATTCATGGTCAGTTTTTTAAATAATAAAATTGAATTACTGCCTTGTGATTGCCTGCCGGCCAAATGTGCATCCATGTTTGTTCAGACTCATATAGTTTATGTAAAATAAAGATTGTGGTTTTAATAGTTTGTCTCCATGCTCTGTCTCCAAGATTCTGCCCCTCTGCTTAGCACCCATCGTAGGCACACACTGGTTTCACATACACCTCATGGTACATCCTGGACATATTGTCAGTGATGTACAGGTGTACATTGTCAGGTACACCAGACACCCTCTCCCTGGAAAATCAACTGGTTTGATCAGGCCCAAATTTGTATCCAGGTAGCATGCTCTGCCACACATCATCCCTCTTGAGTCAGAGCCATCATAGCATTAAATTTAAATGAGAAATACTTTCTATGTGTTTTATGAGGAAGGTAATAATTCTGCATATTTTATAAAACTCTGTGGTATACTTAATTCAATTTAAGAAAAAAAAACAAAACTCTAAATTTGTGTTTCTTTAGAAAAAAAAAACCCCATAGAGTTAAGTTTATTAATATAAAAAACACTCCAAAGAATATCTTTAAAGTGCCTGTAATTGACATTTAAGCAAGACCTGTAACAGTGAAGTTTAGTGCAAGAAGCTTGTGTAGTCTGTATAATCAACACGTGCTACTGTGACTCTTGAGGTAGAGCAGGGTTGCTCACTAACATGGAAGATGGTTTAGGCCTTAACACCTCTTCTCTGTATGTCTGTGTTCTTGAAAAAGATACTGAAACTAACCTTATCCCTGATACTAAGGGCAGTACTGTGTGTAGTCACTCCTGCTATCAGTACATGAATGGACGACAGGCTAAGTCAGGGACAACAAAATGTAATTATGATTTATATTTGAACAAACTTGTCCATCATTGACTGATTGTTACCTAAAATGATGGCTTAAGATCAACACTAGAAATGGTTGCTAGTGGCTACAACCTGCATAAACATCAAGCTGGACCTGAGATGAATCGTCTTGATTCATTTTACTGTTATGAACGAGTCCCAATACTCCCAATAATATCATCCAGTTATGTATATTTATCATAAATCCACTAATCTACTGCTGAGTGAAATGCAGATTTTGTGTTGCCAATTCCTAAAAAAATAAACTTTCTGTGGATTTAAACTGGCAACAATGGTAATTTTAGGGGTCAGCCATCTTTAAGAAGTAGCCTCTGAGAAGGAGTAGTTTCTATTCCTTGCATGTCTGGCGTTACTTAGACCCGCCCCTAAGGAGCTCTCTGGGTCCCTTCAGATAACACTGTGACAGGTAAAGTAGGGGAGAACACCAATGGCAAACCTGGAACCACACAATGCACTTCACACAGCAGCCCAGTACACTGCACATCTCCACTACACCTAACTGTCCTTATCTGAATTCTCCAGCCAGCCCTCGGAGGCTTGCAAAACACATATCATGGAATATTCCCTACTGAATTAGAGCGAGTGCATGGGAGTGCACATATGCTTGCAAAGTAACACAAACACCATAAATGCACAGTTGTGTGGTGGTTTACTAATTTGCATTTAGATTTCAAAATTTCATTTTCTCTTATTTTCTTTTAACCCCGTTAGGCCCATCAGCTATTTTATCTTTATATTTTTATTTAGTTTTTGCTCTCAGACTGGAGCAAAATTTGACCCAGCAGGAACCCAGATGATATGCAGGGAGGTGAGTTTAAGCTTGTATAATGTGATCATTTAAACTTTTACCAAACTTGGGATGATTCAAGAAAATGTAACTGCTTTATAAAACTGCAGTATGCAGTAATAAACTGTAATGCTTGTGTAATACTAGATATTAATAACTTGCCTAATGAGATCCTGCTTCACTCAACCTGTGTTACTGCACAGAAGAAAGATAAGTTGCAACAAGATGCAGCTTTGCCAGAACCAGGGTGATTCTACAAACTTCCAGATTACAAATCAAACATTTGTAGGAGATCTGCTTGGCACTGTGCATGCCTGAGATATGCTCAGATCAGTGCAGCTAATTGTAGTTGATCAATTAGATGATCCTCGGCACATTTTGAGGTTGACTATCTTGTTAAAACGTTTACCTCCTCACTACGTATGACACTGGATACTGTAGCTACTGTGAAAAGTAGAGCCTCAATCAGAAGTACTTGACTCTGTGGTATAATTCTCAAACACGTAGCCTAAAGCAGATGACTCGTAAGCTGGAGAGGAAATAGCGTGTCACAAATTTAGAGGATCATCATTTAGCCTGGAGAAATAGTTTGCTGCTTTATAAGAAAGCCCTCTCAAAGCCAGAACATCTTACTATTCATCACTGATTGAAGAAAATAAGAACAACCCCAGGTTTCTCTTCAGCTCTGTAGCCAGGCTGACAAAAAGTCAGAACTCTTTTGAGCCAACCATCCCTTTAACGTTAACTAGTAATGGCTACATGAACTTCTTCACAAATAAAAAGAGAAAAGAGAAAAAAAAATTCATAATCATCTCACAGATGTAATATTATACACTGTAAACCCCAACAGTCTACCTGACTTATAAAGTTTGTGGATATAACAATTGAAATTCCTCACAAAGTTAAAACAACTTAAAACTTTTCTGTTCGGTTAACGATTCAAACAGTTATAATTGTACATGGCTTAGAAGTTAAGAGTAAATACTGCTTTCTTAATTATGATTTTTGAGTAAATGTTTTTTTTCCGAGCTCCGCATGTGTACGTCATGACGTTTTCTCTCTAACCTGAACGACGTTGACAGAAAATTCTGTTCAATATGGCTGCCCTTCTCGAGCGACTGGAGAACACATTTGGAGAAACTTGTAAGTAAAACGGAATCTTCGATATGTTTATTTTTTCCGTAAAAAAGCAAGTATATTAATATGTTGCAGCCAATAACTTGTTTTCGAATGCGCTGTTGTGTTAAAAAGCACAGACCCAGGTGGTGACTAGTTGTTCGCTGTTGTTCGCGCTCTTTTTCAAACATAGATTATGTCGTCAGTTTTACAGTTTTAACCGATTAAAACAGTTTTACGAATCACACATAAAGAAAGGGTCTTAGTGATATTTTAACGACCCCTTGCCAACGCAAGAAAGTTGGCGTTTTTACAACAGCAGCCTCATTGTTCGGCAGGTTATTTTCCCCTTCTCGTTAGCATCATTCAAAAGTGACTTAGCTAGCAGTGGCAACTTCTATCTAAAACAATTGAAATATAGCAAGGTGTTGTATATTTAGTGTGCTAATAAGGTTTTCAATATTTTTATTTTTTCTTCCAAGGCTGAAGACCGAAGAAAAAAAATTCAGACTGCAATTAATTTCAGGTGGAGACAGTAAACACTACTGATGTGCAGATCGATCCTGAAATATCGATTCCTCCGATACCAGTCATTTATGTTCTAGAATCGATTCTCACATTAAAATATCGATATTTTAGTAATTTAGGGTAAATTTCTAGTTTATCATCAACAGGAACACAGTGGAAAGAAACTATAACATTCGGATTATCTACATTTGAAGGAACTACTTCCTCTTTCGCATTTCATAGTCATGTGCGAAATACGGCTGTATAAATGTCTCGCAGCCCCTTGGCGTGCGCACTTGCGCACTCAAAACAATGGCCGAACGCAAGCGAAGTCATGTGTGGACATATTTTACCTCCACAAACAGCCAAGACGCGGTTTGTGATGTATGTGGCAAGACAGTGAGGTGTTGTGGCAACACCACTAACCTCGTAAAACACCTCAGAATTAATCATAACACAGAATATGATGAGGTCATGTCGAGGCGAACCGAAAAGGAGGAGAGGAGAGGGACAGGTGCTGCTAGGGCGAGACAGACGTCTCTCGCGGAGTCCTTTAGTGCTGCAGGCAGGCACTATCCAGGTACAGAGGAGGAAAATGCTGGGTACATAGGCTAGGTCGCATTAAAATACAGAGTACTTGCAGTAAAACAGGCATTGTAGTCTTTAAAACATAAAAATTCAGTTGAAGATTATTTCATAGATAAGAGAAACGTTTTATAGATACTATTATTATCTATTAGCTTTATTATTATTTTCACTCAGTTTAATTTTTTTGGCTGAGTTATTTGAATATTTTAAAATGCAGGTATTGACAAACTTATTTATTCCTTTAATTATGTATTATACTGACAATTTCATTCACACAGCATTCTATGTAAAACAGCAAGTATATGTAAACTATCAATTCCTTTCCCCTTAGGCTATTTTAACAGACTGCATACATGACTCTAAAAAGATTAAACATTCAGTGCAGTATACCCCATCTTTTGTTTTGCCCTTTGTATTTTATTTTCTTTGTAGATGATTCCCCAAGAGCAGCAACACTCACAAGATGCCTTGTAGAGATGATTCTGAAGGACCTCCAGCCTCTGTCCATAGTGGAGGACCAGGGTTTCCAGGGATTTGTGAGCGCTCTTGACTCAAAATATAAACTCCCAGGAAGAAAATCACTGACTGAGACTCATCTTGTAAATTTGTTTGATGAATGTAAAAGCAAAGTAAGAGCATCTTTGCAAAATGCTTCCAGTGTTGTTCTCACCACTGATATGTGGACCTCAGTGTCCACAGAGGCATATTTGACTGTAACATGCCATCTCATTGAAAACTGGCAAATGAGAGAATTTGTCCTGGAAACCCACTCTTTCCATGGGCAGCATACAGCAGATAATATCAGCTCAGCACTTAAGCAAATCACAGAAGAATGGGGCATAACTGAGAAGGTGGTTGCAGTTGTCACAGACAATGGTGCAAATATGGTTGCTGCAGTGCACAAAGCTGGATGGAGGCATTTTCCATGTTTTGCACACACACTGAATTTAGTTGTAAAGGACAGTGTAAAAGCTGTCCCAGA
The DNA here is from genome assembly GCF_041146795.1 of Maylandia zebra. NCBI lineage: Eukaryota > Metazoa > Chordata > Actinopteri > Cichliformes > Cichlidae > Maylandia > Maylandia zebra. The sequence goes on along the minus strand of NC_135173.1, from coordinate 38,260,808 downwards.
AGTGGTGCAGGTGCTGGAAAAATGCCGTGCGATTGTGTCCTTTTTTCACCACAGCACAAAGGCTACTGAGAAGCTTAAGGATATTCAGCAACAGTTGAAAGTGGCAGAGCACAAGCTAATTCAGTCAGTAGATACCCGCTGGAACTCTGTCTTTTACATGTTGGAGCGGCTCTGTGAGCAAAATGAAGCCGTGACCACAGCCCTCTGCCTTTTAGGGAAGAATCAACTATGCTTAAATGCGGGAGAATTATCCCTGATCAAGGAAACAGTTGTTGCACTACGGCCGTTTGAAGAAGTAACACAGGAAGTTTCATCTGAAAAACATGTTTCAGTCTCCAAAGTTATTCCACTTGTGTCACTCATTCACAGGGCTGTAGCAGCCTGTGAACATCAGGGCAGCTCCCTTGCCACACAGCTGGCACAGCAATGCCAGCGCAGATTCAGGGGTATTGAGAGCATTCACTGTCTAGCTGCAAGTACATTTCTGGATGTTAGGTTTAAACACCTTGGTTTTTGTGACAAAGACAATGTTGAAGTATTAAAGAAATGTCTCCACAATGAAATGCAAGAAGTCTATCAGACAGGACAGTCTGCTCCCACTCTAACTGTAAGCTCAACGCCTACTGTTAGCTCTGCCTCAGGGCCTTACTTCAGGGTCTACCCCGAGTCCTCCACCCGCAGGTCCAGCTGCAACAAAAGGAGGGATATGGACAGATTTTGACATGCAGATTGTGTCAAGCCAACATCACCGGTCAGCTTCCAGTGATGTACTCATTGAAATACGCCGGTACTCAGAGGAAAAACTGATTCCCCGAGATAAGGATCCATTGGTTTGGTGGCAAGAGCATGAACAAACCTTCCCATCCCTAAGCAGACTTGCAGTGAGATACCTAGGAATCGTTGCTTCTTCTGTACCTGCAGAGAGAATCTTTTCAAAAGCAGGAGAGGTTGTGAGCAATAAACGGAGCAGACTTAGAGGGAAAACTGCTGCTGCGGAGTCGGGGCGGTCTGCCTCCCCCCACCACAGGGAAAAGGGTAACACCACCTGGGTCTGGGTGCAGTTCCCCCCTCCAGGGGCAAGGGTACCTAGACCCGGTTTGTAGAGTACGCTTGGGGAGTGTGATCGTGTGTACAGCGTCTCTTTATGTCTGTCTCCACATTGGTTGAGTGTGGAGTAAGTGTATATGAGAGCATGAGGGTGGGAATGGATGTTTGTATCTCTGTGTGCTTGTATTTCTGTGTCTATATGTCAGGTTGGGTGTCAGGCACCACCTCTCTGGGGACATCTTAGGCCCTCCAAGGTTTGGAGGCCTATCTCCCCCCACCACCACTTCCCCTGCCAGTGGCAGACTCCCTCAGACATCGGTGCGTTGGTGGTTCTTTGTGTCCGGGGATGGGCGTCCAGGTACACACCGGCTCACTCCTTGGCGGCCGCTTATCGGGGCCTGGAGCCTGGGGCTCGCTCGGGCCACTTCGGAGGTCACTCCAAACCTCGGTCACTCAGGCACGGCTGGCTGCCGGCGGAGCTCACGGGCGCGTCACTGCAACTCCCCCTGGCTTTTGCTCCGCGGCTGCTGAGTGAGCCCTCATCTGGGACTCTCCTCAGCTCTTTCTGGGACAGTGGCGCGGCTGCCCCTCTGTTGGTCTTCCTTGGTCTCTTGTGTTCTGGGGGCCTCTGGATGTCTGGAGTTTTGATCTCCTCCATACCTGCTTCATGCCCTGGAGGACGGGGCAGTGGCCCCCCCACACCCTCTAGCAGATCATTGCATGAAGGAACCTTTTAAAAAACAAACAAAAAAAAACAAAACAAGCGCGTCCATGCTCACAGGTGTACACACGGGTGATCACACCCACAAACTACACCCTTTTTGGCTCCTACCTCAAAGCACACTGTGTTCTGTTGATCTTATGTGCTGCACAATAATGTTTAATATTTAGTATTTACTGTCATATTCCCATATATCATTGTGATGTTGTTTATTCTATTACTCTTGTTCTCTTCTGCTTGTTTTCTTTTTCTTTCTCAGCAGGTGATCCAGGTGATTGATATATGCATTTTTTTTCTGCTCATTCTGTTGGTTTTTGTTTTTTGCCCTTGTCCCCCATCCCTTTTCTCAGCTGTTTTTCTTTCCCTCTTTCTTTCTCCCCTTCTTTCCTCCAGTCAAGTCTGTCCCGTATTCAGTAAGTGAAAATAAAATAAACCATAAAAGGTGAATCAAATGGACCATTACGGCAAGGCTGGGATGGTCAATTTGGTAAAGTAAATCCGTTGGGCATCTTTCTTTGCCTTTAGACAATAATTCTGATGGCAAAAGAGCCAAACGGGACAGGCCAAAAAAAAAAAAAGAAAAAAAAAAAGAAAAAAAAAAAAAAAAAAAGAGGGAAAACTGTAAACATGCTGTTGTTCCTAAACAAAAACCTGTGAATAAGGGAAAGTGTTACTGTCAAATGTTTTTGTTGACATGTCCAGACAAGATAAACGTTAAATGACATGTTAAATTATGTTGAATGTCTTTATTGACATGTCCAGACAAGATAAACGTTAAATGACATGTTAAATTATGTTGAATGTCTTTATTGACATGTCCAGACAAGATAAACGTTAAATGACATGTTAAATTATGTTGAATATTTTTGTTGACATGTCCAGACAAGTTATCGTTAAATGACATGTTAAATTATGTTGAATATTTTTGTTGACATGTCCAGACAAGATAAACGTTAAATGACATGTTAAATTACGTGTTCAAATAGCACACAACTTCAGGTTTTTTTATTTGTATATAATAATTCTGCATTATTAAACAGTAAAAAAAAGTAGTCTGATGTTCTGTAATCAATTTGAAGCTAAAATTTGAAATACAATGTACAACAACTTAATGTTAAAAAGTATCGGTATCGGATCGGTATCGCCGATACCACCCTGAATTTTACTTGGTATCGGATCGGAAAGGAAATGACTGGTATCGCACATCACTAGTAAACACAGGTGAGTTGAAAGATCTATTGAAGAGACCTTTCTTCATGGCCATTAAAACATTTTTAGGTTAAAAGACCTGTGTCATGAATCGCTGTGCGGCAGGCAGGAGTTGGACCCAAAATGCAGGACTCAGACTCAGGGGATGAACTCAAAATCACAGCTTTAATTGCTGGTCACAGAAAACGAGCATACAAAACTAAACTGGGAAAATATAAACTCACACCTTGCAGAGAGGCACACGAGGGAACACACAGCTTGAGGGACGACACAGCACTGACTCAGAGAAACACAGGGTTTAAATACAAAGTGAAGTAACGAGGGGAATGAGACACAGAAGGAGAGCACAGCTGGGAGAAATCAGAACTGACGAGACAAGGGAGCAAAGTAGGATACACTCACATGAGACACAGACCTTCAAAGTAAAACAGGAATTAGCACAGATGCAAACTAGACTAGGGGAGACAGAGCAACTAAGAAACACAGAGGGCAGCTACCAAATACTCAGAACTAAACAGAATACAAGAACACCAAACTAAGACACTACACTAAAGAACAAGCTGGGACAACAAAGAGAACTAAGAACATAATACAAAAAACTCAGAGGCACAAGAAACTCAAAACACTGGGTCACTGACCCAGGACCGTGACAACCTGTTTTTTTTTTTTAAATCATGCCCTGGCTTTGTCACACTGAATCATGTTGAAAAGATCTATTTTCATGGCTCCCCCCATTACCATTTCCTTGTATTTCTTTCTACCAGTCTATTTTATTTTGTGACATTAACATCTTAAATGTACCCCTAATTATTAATAGGTGTGTTAGTATTTATAATGCTTTTTTTTTTTTATCATGTGCAGCTCTACCAAGGGTCAGTGGCACAGTTCACCTTTTGTGGTAAGTTATAACATTTCATATGTGGTCACATAAGTAAGTTGTTTCATCAGTTGTTCAGTTCTTATAAAATGTTGTATAATTGTACCAAATCACTGAGGATACATCCAATGTGTAAATCACAATCAACAATTTTACTGTGATATTCGCTCTTGTTTAGAGAATCTCCATTATCTTTGTTACTGAGTTTCCATTTTTGTAGGGCCAAATTTGTATTAAAAATTAATATTTTCATATGATGTGAAATGACTCAATCATTTCTAATTTTTAGAAGAAACCATTCGTTAAGTCCCTTAAGGTGAAGATTTCATATATTGATAATGATAAAATTAACACAAATTAAAAGTTTCACTGATAAACACACAATTTTTCCTTGCTTTGAACCCCATGTTCTATATAGATTACAGCTCTGATCTGGAGAACACTATTTTAAAATACTGTGGTGAAAGCCGACTAGGTGATGCGTGATATTCCCAGATTTGCAGATGCATTTGCTTTATTGTTTGGCTTGATCTATGCTCTGCATTTAGACTACCCCAGGAAGCTGGTTCACACATTTGCCTCTGTCCAAAATATCTTCATGGGGCTTGATGACGGCAAACCCCTGAAACCCCTGGCTACATGCTCTTAAGGAATATAAGGCAATGTTTGTTAGGACACGCACTCTGTTACTGAGCCCTTTGTTTAAAGCACTTTAAGCACTTTAAGTTTACTACAGGCTTTGGGTGGATTTAACTCCATCAGTTTACCTAATTTTCCTATACTTGACTGCCCTATCTGGTTATTTGGAAGCTGATCGTCTTTGTACCCATTTTAAAAAATTGTTTTTCATTTCTATTTAAAAAAAAGTGATTAGTATTTGACTTTTTGTTTTGCATTTTTGTGTATTTTGAGAAAGATGCAATTAGGACTGATGTCGTCCTTTGTGATTTTATAAAAAGATAAATGTTCTACACAGAATTTATAATGCTCACTTTATGGTGCCAATGTCCATGTTAGTTGTTTTATAAAAACATTTGTGATGTTTTTAAATTTTCATGAAAAAATGTTAAATAAACAAAATGTATTGAGTACCCCCATACTTAGAAGATATGAGTTTGTGTACTTAAATCTTTTGAGGTAATCAGTTTCCACAAAAGTTTTAAGTTCAGTCAACTTGTTCGGGTTTACAGTGTATACAGCTACTTTCAGTACCACTGATATTCATTTAGTCTTTTTCTCCAACTGATCTTTCTGAGTTAACTTCAGTAATTACTTCCTCCAAACCATCAACGTGTCTTTTAGACCCCATTCCTACAAAACTGCTCAAAGAAGTCCTGCCATTAATTAATTATTCGATCTTAAATATGATCAACCTTTCTCTAATAATCTGCTATGTACCACAGATCTTCAAGCTGGCTGTAGTTAAACCTTTACTTAAAAAGCCATCTCTAGACCCAGCAGTCTTAGCTAATTATAGGCCAATCTCCAACCTTTGCTTCATATCAAAAATCCTTGAAAGAGTAGTTGTCAAACAGCTAACAGATCATCTGCAGAGGAATGGCTTATTTCAGTCAGGTTTCAGAGCTCATCACAGCACAGAAACAGCTTTAGTGAAGGTTACAAATGATCTTCTTATGGCCTCTGACAGTGGACTCATCTCTGTGCTTGTCCTGCTAGACCTTAGTGCAGCATTCGTTACTGTTGTCCATAATATTCTATTAGAGCAATTAGAGCATGCTGTAGGTATTACAGGTACTGTGCTGCAGTGGTTTGTATCATATCTATCTAACAGACTCCAATTTGTTCTTGTAAATGCAGAGTCTTCTTCACACCCTGAGATTAATTATGGAGTTCTACAGGGTTCAGTGCTAGGACCAATTCTGTTTACATTATACATGCTTCCCTTAGGCAGTATCATCAGAAGGTATAGTAAACATTTTCACTACTATGCAGATGACCCACAACTTTATCTATCCATCTATCAACTGAGGAATGTCTTAAAGACATAAAGATTTGGATAGCCTGCAATTTTCTGCTTCAGATGAAACTGAGGTTATTGTACTTGGCCCAGAAAATCTTAGATATGGTGTGTGCGTGTGTGTGTGCGTGTGTTTGATTGGGGGGGGGGGGGGGGGGGGGTGTCAGCTGAGTCCTTTTTTCCTAAAAGGTCACACTGTGTTATAAACTAATTCAATAACAGTAAATGATGAGCAATCTTTCAGAGTTTCAAAGATGTCTCAGTAGCAAGAACCAAGACAAAATCTGACTATTTTTTGGTTCTCACTCTCGCTTGTTTATGCAGATGCACTCCAGCCATGGTTAGAAGTATGAGCAGTACCATACTGCATATTTTGGTCTCCCACAAAGACTGCAATGCTCTGCTACATCCCGACAGCCAGAAGTTTGATCCCCTGACCTGCACACCATGCCACCAGCTATGCACAGCTATGGATGAAATCCTGCAACAAATTGTGGTCATGACACACCTGTATGGGAAACACTCAGTGGCTTATGTGAAGACAGAGGAACTGCAGGCTTATGCAGAGATGTTCATTTTGGACGGTATTTACAGGTTAAAAAATTAATCAATTCAAATCTGCAGGATGCTGCTACAAGCCTGTCTCATCAGCAAATGTAAGGGCAGTATGACTTTTGCACAGACAGAAAGAGATGCGCTGGCAGCGCCATGTGGGAAACTTACATGCAAAAACCACAGTCCCTCTTCTTTAAAATGCAAAAAAACCATCATTAATATTTCATAATTATATTTCATTTGAAGTGGAAAAAAAATATTACTTCATAATACTTTTACAGCCATTTGTGGGAAGGTGGCATTATTTTTGTTAGGATGAATGTTTTAGTAAAATAATCTGACACTGTATGAAAATAATAAATCAGTTTTCTTGCCAATTATTGACCCATTTTAGCACCTAATAAAAATATTCTTTGAAATGTATTTTATGCAAATTATTTTTGTTTTTTGTTGGGTTTTCTTTCTTTCTATATGTAAACATACTGGCCTTAAATGGGGCTAAAAATCCAAAAAATATAATTTATATAATATTTTAGTTCAGGCTGAATTAGTTTTAAAATACTGCATCATTTAAAGTACAAAAAATATTACTCGATAATTATTTTACAGCAGCTACCATTTTGTGTCCTTGGGATCACTAGTGATATTTTTTTTTAAAAATCTGACAAAAAAAATGCATGCAAGTCAAGTCACTGCCAATCATTAACTTATCTGTGGGCCTAATAAAAATACAAATATAATCAAACACTCCTTGCATTGTATTTTAATTTCTCTAAAATGTATTTTAGAGAAATTATTTTTGTTTTTGTTTTTCTATAAAAATCAGTGGCATTATGTAAATATGCCATCTCTTAAAGGGTTAAAGTAATATATATATATATATATATATATATATATATATATATATATATATATATATATATATATAATTGCTTTTTATAGTTCAGGCTGAAGTAGTTTGAGTCATTTAAAGTGAGATAAATAACTATATTATATTTTTACAACAGCTTTGGGGCATTTTGTGGCCTAAAAAGTAGTTATTGTCAGAGTCAAAAGGATCATCTAAGGGTTCATTTGGAATATTCCCTGTATTCCCTGTCCTATTTTAATCTTCTGGTGATTCAACAAATACTGTGCCACCATAAGAAATATGTTGTATATCCCAGTGCTGCATCAGGGCTTTAAAAGATTTTGACTTCAAACACAGACTCTCAAATAAAAGGATACATATAAACTTCCATCCATCCATCCATTCACTTCCACTTATTCTTTCCAGGATCGCGGGAGCCCATCCCAGCTTTCATAGGGCGAAAGGCGGGGTACACCCTAAAAATAGAGTGAACAAGATTTACATTGGATTTCTTCATTAGCTAGACTGAAATATGACTAAAAATGAATGATGATTTTTCTGCTACATATACATAAGTAAATCAGTGTTTTCCAAATACAGTAGCCTTGATAATGTAATAGGGAAAAAACATCACAAGGTTGTGTGCCAAAAATCAGAACTAACTAAACACGACTTTAAACAAGAAGTAATAACTGAAAAGGAAGATACATTGTGCCTTACCAGCACCAAGTTTTTCTATCAACATACAAGATGTTGTGTTATCATGGCTTTATGATTAGAGGCTTTTTTTAAACAATACCAAGACTTCTTGCTAACATTTTATTTATTTTGCTCTATTAAAATTGATGACAAAAAAGTTCAAATAAACTGCCTCTTGATTATTTTACAGAAATTTAAATCAGGGACCTTTCATATATTTAAAAAGCATTCGCTTTGAATGAAGTCAGACACACTCCTGACAGTAAATCTTCCTGGCTCAAAGAAGCAACTGTGTTGCAGAGATCCAAGTCTTTCAGATGATAGAACAGTTCCACAGATCCATGCCTGCAGGCTGGGATAATTCCAGTGCCGATTGAAATCTTTGACTCAAATCCTGGCCCTGTTTGAAGATGCATGCCCTCTCACTGTGCTCGCATTTTCTCTGGGTTGCAGGTGTCTGGTCATGATACCACCCTAGGAAGGAGAAACCGATAAAGTTAACTATTAGCCACAATTTGATTGAACTGTCAACCTCAACTTGCTCTTGCTGTCTCTCACTTGCTCCCCCTCTCTTTTTTGACAAAGAAGAACAGACTCTTGCTGTAATGGCCTTGGGGATTTAATAAAAAAAAGACATTTCCTGCATCTGATATATATATATATATATATATATATATATATATATATATATATATATATATATATATATATATATATATATAAAACGTGTGTGTGTGTGTGTGTGTGTGTGTGTAGAGATTTAGGAGGATTGCTGTTCATCAGCAACAATAATGTCTGTCTTTTGTCCATAACCCCTCAAGAATTTTTAATGGTTGAAAAAAGGTGCTATTATAGATAGCGTTTTAAGTGAAGAAATAGTGAACTGTGCTGAAGAAGAACAGAAACGCATACTGACTGATGTACGGTGTTTGCAAAAGTAAAGCCTACCCTTAACAATTTACACTTTACATATTGCAGTGCTGAATGGAGCTTAGGCCATCAGAAGATCAAAGCCAGTTTTCTCACAGTAGAGCTTGAATGTCCTTTTAACTCCATCCAACAGACCACATGACAAATAATGTTCCTTTCAAGGAAAAAAAAAACATTGGAAGGACTTTAAACCTCTGGAAAGTTCTTTCAGGCATTTGGTTCCTTCTGATGCTCAACAGCTTTTCGGTGCTTCCCGAGTCTGTTTATAAATGTATCTGTGCACATGAACAGGTAGTTTTGACACGGCTACGTAAGGCAGAGTACTCGGGGTTACATACATAGCTAAACACTCCAGTACTACTGCAGATCTAATGGAAGACAGCTCTATTCATCTTTATTCCCAGTTCTGATCTGGTGCACTTTTTTCCATCCTTTTATCCATAAATATCACAGTAAATATGTAATCCTGCTGTGAGGCAATTGATTTTTACAATCTGTGCAGCTTCTTGTAGAATCATCCAAAGTACAAAGCAAAACTGGAAAGCCATTAGTGATTTATTTCATGCAATACACACATGCATAGAAAGCCACACTATTGCAGTATTAAAGGCAGCTGTCTGATGTACAGATTGAAACTCAGTAACTAAAATGTCTTTCAAATTGCTTTATTTATACAGTTTTGAAAATCCAATTGGGCGTTGACAGAAAACCTCAAATTTAAAATTCAGTCTACCAAAAATGCTAGCAAATGCACCTCAGTAAGGAGGACACCTTAAAAACAAGTTTTCAAAATAAAGCACAGCCTTGGGTACCATAGAATTTCAATCCAATTGAATGCTACAGATTTAAACTAATATTACCCTGAGATTGTTATACATATATGTTATACACAAGGTGCAAATGTTGATATCTAGGTGAGCTTCTCACAGCTAATCTGTAGGATGTGCAGGAGAAGAACACAGAGCATCATATACCATCAGAGTCATACCCATACTGCAATATTAAAGTCACTGTTACTGAGGCACATGCATAAATGTGCATATCACACCAGGGGCTACAGATCTTTATGAAACCCAATATTTCATATTGAAAGACTGCAGCATTTTGACACAATTTTCAACATGTATTTAACGTGTAGTTCTGATACTACAGACACATTAAAAAAAACCTATACATACAGCTTTTTATATGTATACATATACATATATAGATAGCTGCTTGTGTACTGCACTGCTGAGAAAGAGCACACAGAGACAACTGCATATAAATATGTGATATGTAAATGTGATGAATATAATAAGGTTAGACTGAAAATTAACTGTAACTGTACCTTTCAGTTGCAAAACTGACGCTGTGTCTATTTTTAATGTCACAAGAGAATTTTGCACAGACAGGCCTTTAAAAACTATGTGTTTAGGACTTGTTTTTGTAAATACACTTTTTACATGTATGTTCTTGATAACATTCTTGTTTTTATTTGTTTTTCTTAGTTAATTTTTATAGCTGTCACACAGGTTTTTTTGTTTGTTTGTTTTTTTGGGGGGGGGGGGTTGTTTGTGTTTTTGTTTTTTTTGTTTGTTTTTTGTTTAATTTTATTTCAATCAAAGGTCTTTTCCTTCAATGTTACAGCACATGTTATACCATACATGTTTATTCACATATTGTATAGTTATTACCACTGGGGCAAATGAACTCCTGTTGAGCATACCCAAGCTGTTGTCTCTCACTAGACATACCATAATGGGCTTTCTGAATGTGTTGTCCTCTTGAGATCATCTAATTTTTGATGTATTCTAAAAGAGTAATGCTATGCCATCTGTTATGAGCCTTATGTAGTCCTTCTGACTTCTCCAGAGGATTCATGGTGTGTTTATGATATATAATACAGAAGAGCTAGAGCACTGAAGTCATTTATGTTATTTTTCTTGTTTGCTTTCAGTGATCTGAAATAATTGTCTATTTTTATTTAATAGTTAAGCTTTATACAATCACAGATGAAGGGACACAGGCTTTTAATTATAGTTGGCAGATAATACTTGGACTTTTTCAGAAGGTTTTCTTTCCTGCACAAAAATGTAAATTTTTAGATGTACAGTAGTACAACTTTTGACCCAAAAATAGTCTTGGGGAAAAAGTTCCTGAACGTATGATAGAAAGGTGTCAGAATATATAGTGCATCAAAGCTTGAGAGCCCATGCTGACCCTTGTCAATCACCAAAAGCACCAAAAGAACAGTGGGCAGATCACTGTCCAAATGGGACCACACAGTAATGGAAAAAGAGTGCCTTGATTTAATAAGATAGGTTTTCTTTAAGTCATGTGGATGTGGATGTATCCACACCCTGAAGATATGGCAGCAGTATGCACTAAGTAAGCTTGTAGGAAGAAAGCTGTGTGATGCTCTGGAATATGTTCTTCTGTGGAACCTAGGGTTTTTCCATTCATGCGGATGTCATCTCCATAAGTACCACCGACCTAAACTATGCAAAAGGCCATATACACCCTTTCATGTCAACAGTATTCCTTAATGGCAGTGGCTTCTTTCGGCAGAATAATATGTGCAAGCTGTACAGAAGGGTTAAAATCATTTTGCACACCCCTAGGTTCATGACTATTATTAATGATGGCTTTGATGTTTAGTTTAATTCAGGAAGGATTCCACGAAATAACTTTTCTTTATGGATTAAAATGCCAATATAACTGTAACAGAATTTTTGCTTGGGCTAAAAAAATATTAAGAATTATTTTTAAAAGTTGGTCATACAAGATACAAGGTATGACCAACTAGCAGTCTGAAATAATTTAAGATTCCAAATTAAACAGATTTTATTTTAGAAGCTTCAACTTGAAAATGTTTGACTGATAATAACTAGACTTAAGTATCAAGAATACTTCACTGTAGCCATAAAACAATAGTTGCCAATTTAATGGGTGATTTCATATGTCTACTCACAGTTATGTTTACTAAATTTGAACTGAAGTGTTGTGTATCCTTTTTAACACCACTGGTTAAGTTCAGTTATTAGTGAGATGTGGATCTGAGTGATAATCCTTATTTGTTAGTGGCATGCACTAGCAATCTGGTCAGGTTGTGCCCCTACAGTTAATGTTTAAATAAGGGGTTAAGAAAACATGTGAAAAGCCAGGTGTGTACAATGGTATTAATATAGCATGTTTGCAATGTGCCAAATCATTTCAAAATGTCACACACCTATTGGGTGACTGTCATCAGTGCTTTTCGCTGTTGGCGACCATTCTCTTTTGTTTCAATTTGTTCAGATGAAAATTGGACTGTTTGTTATTCAACTGTTATGAGCAGCAGGCGTTGTAGCTTCCTCACCCAACCTGCTAAATTCAAGTTGGGTATGGTTCCAAATCCATGTATTTAAGACTGATTTCTGATGGAAAAGGTTTTATGCCAACTCAAGTAACACGGTCTTCACCATGCTATTCTCTTGTCAGCTTCACACTGGCTATGTGTGAGTCTGTATGTATTTGTTGGTTGAGGTTGGAGAAACTATTGTGTTGACATAAATGAGGGCAGGGTGGGGTTCTACTGGTAAAGAAGCCTGTATGGTGGTCTGACTGAACTTTGACATGGCCATACACACTACGTAATTGAATGCTAGAAACGTTTTACTATAGTACCGAATAGTTTACCACTGCACTCAACCGTTTCTATATAAAACAGAATATACATTGTGTGCAGAGTTTTGAATTAAAAATGTATATAAAAGCATTAACAGGATAGAAAGATTATTGAAGGACATACTGCTTGCTTCAATCAACTCATACAGCAGTATGTTCACAGACTATCTAGACCCATTTTATTGTAAGAGATAACAGCTTGGTAATATGTATATTTGTAGAAGTTTGATACATTTGCAAAACTTCATAAATGAGCACGACCCTCCAAAACCCTGCATATGTTTAGTTTAACATGTTAAAATGATTTTGAGGTTGAAAGTTCCCATGGGTGTATTGTTGGAAGAAGTTGGAAGAAATCTGAGCCTGAGGGTGGAAATTATTCTCCCTTTTCACTAAAGGAATTTTATCAGACTTGACCAGCAATCTGTGCTATAATTGGCTGCAAGATACAAACAAACTCAAACAGTCTTCATGGGCCTTACTTGGTAAGTGTATCCAGAGGCTGTATTAAAATCCACATACCAGTCAGTATTGTGTCAGTTGGATACGGTGAAGCCAATATGAAATGTTATATATCCAGTACTTCCAACAACCATTTTGAGATTCATCTGATTGGACATGCTGCACATGCATGCCCTGATAAAGAACAGCCCTTCAGCTCACAGAAAATACTCCAGAGAACGTAAAATATGTTATGTTCATATGGTGTTTTAAATTAAGTAAACTTTATTAACATTTTTATTGAAATAATGGCCATATGTAACTGAGATACAACTTGCAGTTTGTGGCTAATCCTGGAAATGTATTTATAGATATATTACGTTTCAAATATACAGGATTGATTGATTGATTGATTGATTGATTGATTGATTGATTGATTGATTGATTGATTGATTGATTGATGTTCAAAATAAATAAACTTGCTCTTGTAATAATACAGCCAGGGAAAATAAGGAAAGCATCATGCAGATTTACATGACTAATAAATTTCAAGTTGTTTTCATTCATCATTTTCATGACACAAAGAGCTGCTGGCAGCTTTATTGTTTATGTTGCACTTTTTTCTGTACCTTGTCCTTCTGCCTTCAGCTTCTTTGGGATGTGAACTTGGTAGATAGCTTTTAGGTTTTGTAAGACTCGGGAAGAAAAAAGAGACAGAAGACAAAAACTGTTGCTTAATAGAACATTACTAACATAAAACTACAGGTTTAAATATTACAAATGAAATAAATTATAAGACAAATCAATTGATTAGCATCGTATATTATGCATTTCTAATTGTGCATTTTTTTATACTTTTGTTATTAATGCTTTTTTTTTCATTTTTAGTTGTTGGAACATAGCTATGTTTTCTTAGCTGATATGCTAAAGAACAAAAATAAGGATAAGGTTTTAAATGTTCCTGTTAAGTTGACTAAGATTAAAATTTATTCGTCAGGTTAAGATGACAATAATGATTCATCCTTAATCACAAAGAAGTTGATGGTTGTCCTGAGAAGCATATCAGATACTAAAGAAGAAGATAGCAGATATTATTTCAAATATTTAGGATTTACAAATGCATTAACCTTCTATGTATTTTGGTTATTATACTTGTATTATTACTTGTATTATTAATAATAATATATTATTATTAATATTGTTTTTAATGTCACATGACATGTCACAGCAATAAAATGAAGAGTAAAAAAGGTTTTGACCTTTGACCTGGTGCTCAAGTAATTGTTTTTCCTAAGAAGCAAAGCTGCCTGGGACACAGCAACAGGAAATGCGCTACTAATCCGACTTCTTCTACTTCTGAATTCTATTTATCTTCGGAACACCAGGTCAGATGTTCCAACACAACTGATTCAAATGTTCATCCTGTTATCAGACAGCCACAGCATTTTATACCCAACTGATCATTTGAATCAGCTATATTGGAGCATGTTGGACCGTAGTCATCAGGGTAACCTCTTTGTTAAACCACTGAGAGCACGGATTGGTTACATAAGTAGTCAGACCATCTTATTCTAATTTACAAGAAGAACATAAGAACTTATTTGGTGGAGGAAAAAAATATAATCAGACTGTAGGATCATTCCCTCTGTCAGTGAGGACAGTTAACTTGATGAAAGTTAACTGTCCTTAACTGAGGAAGAGTACACCCCAGAATCAAAAAAGTAGAATTAAATGTTATAAGATTCAGGGGTACATGTCTATACAGGTTGGCTGTAGCTCAGGAGGTAGAGCAGATCATCTACTTCATAGGTGTCAAACTCTGGCCCGCGGGCCAAATGTAATTAGGCTGCGGGCCAAATCTGGCCCACGGGCCAGAGTTTGATACCTATGAAGTAGATAATCGAAGCCATACCAAATTACTATTAGAGCTGGCCTACTGGTATTATACAGCTAATATGTTTTAGTATTGAGCTTTGCTTGTTCCATATTCAGTTTTTGAGCAAAGCTTGTTTGAGTCCATAAGAAAAGATTCATTCTTAAATCTGGAGGAAGATTTTTTTTTTTTCAATAAATATTAATGTTAGCCCGCGACTTTGTTCCAGTTTTGAATTTTGACCCACTGTGTATTTGAGTTTGACACCCCTGATCTACTTGGTTGGTGGTTTGATCCCTGGCTCTCTCTAGTCTGCATGCAAAATCATCTCTGAGGCATGAAAGTGTGTGAATTAGTTAGTAAGTACTTAAAAAGCATAGAAGGAAGTGCTTGTGCGAGTGGGTGAATGTTGCATGTTCTATCAAGCAGAGAGAGTAGAGAAGCACTATATAAGAATCAGTCCATTTACCATATGAGGGGACAGAGAAATAGGGAGGAATAAATGCAAAGAAAATTTTATCTTTTTGTAAATTGCATTGGGTACATTAATCAGGTGATAAGCATGTTTAGAATAGATTAACAAAATATTTTCTCTCCGTTATCAACAGGACATGAGCTGTGAATATTATTTGCAGGGAAAAATGGCAGGAGGTGCGAAGGGAATCAGCAGGAAATGGTAATAATAGAGATGTTTTGAGAACTGGTGAAACTCTCATGGGCACTGTGTTTCATTATTGCAGTCATCAGTGTATCCTGATGTGATCTTGTCTTGTAGCTTTGACAAAGCTGAGGCTGAGACTTCTAACTGGGGAATTAAGTTGGGCCTCAGCCCAGTTGTGTGAGAAGAAAGCATAAAAACATAGACCAACAGTTGAATAACAACTATTGGAGAAGGTATAGCAGAGCATGCGTGATGTATGCTTCTGGGTGTTAAAACATAATGTATGTAAAACATACTGAGCTCAGAGACTGACCTAAAGATGTAATGTAGAGAGACAATATTTAGTGGATATGGATAAAGGATGTGGATCATGTGGTTATGTGGAATATCATTATCAGGTGATAACTCTAGGTAGTACATGAAGAGATACCTCAGGAATACCCACTAAAGCAATCAGTCACATAGAAGGCTTTGCTCCAGAATCCAGCTCCCATGAATTCTAAAGTCACTAATGATGGCACATACCATCTGGAAATTATGAAGGCTGAAAACAATGAAGATTACAAAGTACCCCTAATTTATGAGATATGATTGATCACAAATGACAAACTCAATACCTTTCTATTTTTAAATCTCTTTTATACCTTAAAACGTTTTTTTCTGTTGTAAGGGATAGATGGATTACAGATAGATCTTATATATATAATGGTTGTGATCTTAACCATGCCTCAACCTTCAAACAATGCACTGAAATGCATTCATTTTTTTATTTAATTAAACTAAACATGTTAAATCATTTTATTAAAAAGTGTAATTTCATTTTAATTAGCCAGAGTTATTTCAAAACTGTTGACTCCTACTTGTATATGTTGTGAATTTTTTTTTTTTGTTGTTGTTTAGGTTGGGTTTTTTTTGTTTGTTTTGTTTTCATATCGTTAAATTGTTTACTATAAGCTGTATTTGTATTCATTATAATACAAAAATAAAGGCTGACCCCAGTGAGGGTGTTAAGGAAAAGCAGCTAGCTTGAAATGCACAGTGCACTATGATGTCACAGAGGAGAGTGAGAGGAATCCTTTGACAAGGCTGATTCTTTTCATTGCCTGAAACCTTGCTTAGTTGATTCAAACAGGTTGGAAACTCAAGTTATAAATGGAGAAAGGCAGACAGGAGAAAGATAACTGAAGGCAAAAAAAATGAGGTGGTTATATGGCAAGCCAAGAGAAATGGTGGTAGGTATTGTAAGAAAATCAAACCAAGCTTACAATGTGTGGAGGTCTCAAAGTTGAAATATATATTTCTAAAGTGCTCACTTCAACATGTTCTACTGAGCCATAGAAAAAGAGGAAAAAAAGTCAAAGTAAAAAATTGGATTTGACCAAGGCTTCCACAAACACAAAATGTCACTTCTACTATTTTTAAAAAGAGAGGACATCAACACATTTTAATTATTTTTTATGAACATCTATTATGGATTGTTCCCTGATCTTTGATAATCATTTCCACACTTATTCTTGTACACTGAGTAACTTGTCAGGTCAGGATTTGTATAGCAATATTGATCAAACAAGAAGCTATTTTGCAAAGAATGCTTTGATGCAAGGATCCAATACAGACAGTGTTGCAGATTAGTGAACATTTATTTACAGGGTGCTTTCTGTCCAAACTTTGGCCAGAGTCACTTTTCAGCCTTCCACTCATGCCTGCACAATCCCCTCCTTCTCCCTTCAGGTCCCAGTATGCTACAGAAAGAGGGAGGCACAATGGAAGTAATTAGCAAGTACTTATTTGCCAGTTTTGTAAAACATTTTCTTAATCTAGACATATGTGAAATATTATTAAGCTACATATAACTTTAAAACCACTAGTTATATGTTGAAAAGTTTTGCAAACTTATTCACTGACCTGTAGGCATCATATCAGTTGAGTAAAAATACAAACAAGTAACTGCAAATTACAACACTGACTTTTTAAACTCAGTGGGCTTTTTTTGCTTTGCTTTTTTGGGGGTTTTTTTCACAAATATATTTCTAAATGTGGTGCTTTTATTCCACGCTAAACCTGCATCATCTTTCAATGTGTTGCGTTCCTGACAGCAGTGAAATTTCTGTGAATGTACATACATCACAGCCAAAAAAAAATATGGCTGTATTCATGTTCATATACAATACTAGTTCCAAAAAGTATCAATATTTTATTAACAACATGAGGGATAAATAGTATTTAAATTGAGAAAATTTGCTATTTCATCAAAAATATTAGAATTTAATTGCATTAACACATCTAAAAAGGAGTAGGACAGCATCAACTAAAGTCAGAAAAGTAACAGGTACTATAAAGAAACAGTTGGAAGAACACTAAGTAGCTAATTAATTGGCAATAGTCCATTAACATGATTGTGTATAAAATAGCATCTGAAAGAGGCAGTTTCTCACAAGTAAAGATGGGAAGAGGTTCAACAATTAGAAAAAAAAGACATTTTCAGCATCATCCTGAAAGGTACATTCAGGTTTTATAACAACATCGTATCTCATCTAGATGGCTTATTTTTCAAGGAAAGCCTTGAATATTGCAGCAAGACAATTCTGCTGCCCTCAGGTGAATGTATGGCTATTCACCCTATGCAGCGAGCTTAACACAAGAGGAGATGGTTCCAGGAACGACAGGACACATCGCTTTGTCTTTGTGTCTTTAACTGAAGACCGTTTTTTCCTCTTTTAATTTGTAAGACTGTGAACATGCAGTAAAATAATACGTAAGCATCAGTATCAACATATTTTGTAAACAAAACAGAAGTTAGCAACATAGCTTTCCTTATGCTTTACATTCATCGTTAACATCTTTCCTTATACGTTCAAATAACCTTTTAAGTAACATGAAAGTAACAAATCTTACAGAAAATGAAGCTAGACATTGCTTACTTACAGATTATGGCTCAACAAACTCCCCAACAATGTACACTGGGCTTAAAGTTTTGCAGCTTGTTCTCTGCTCCATGCATTTTCTCCCACTGCCTGCGTGAACTTTACCTGCTGCTTACAACACATCACCAAAGGGGGCAGTGTAGTGCACACCAAATAACCAAAGAAGAAGCCACAAACTGAAGGGGTAATACTGCTCACTATTGGGAAACCTGAGAAATGCGCCAGCCAAAGAAAACCAACAAAGCAACAACCGAGGGGCAGAATAACAATACTAAACTGGATACCAACAACAAAAGATGGTGTTTTTTGAGATGTGTTACTGCCATCTCTGCCATCATTTTCTAAAACATGGACACAGCCATGGAATTTTCTTTTTTAAATTTTTTAATTTATGTATTGTTGCTGTCATACCTAAGATAACGGATAATACTAAATTTAGAAGTTAGTAATAGTTAAACTGTCATGTTGTGCTGGGGTCGACACAATGAAGGACCCAAACGCAGGATTTGCAGACAGAATAATTAACTAAGGGAGGCAGCTGTATTGCTGTAGCAAAACAATCCAAAAATAAGAGTGCTAACCAAAATTCAGACAAGGAGAAACTAGAAACATGGCACTAAACTGGGAAAACTAGAACTAGGACTGTTCAAGGCACACAGAGGAAAACACAGAGCACGGTGAGGGTACGACGAGACAACAAGCAGGGGAAGACTGAGGACCAAAATTCACAGGCAGGATAACAAGAGGACGGGGAATGGGTGGAAACACAGCGAGGACTAATCAGATGTAACAAGACAGCCAAAACACTGAACACAGGACAGGACTATCAAAATAAAACAGGAAAACACACACGACAGACACAGAGCACAAGGACAGGAGTGACATGGGGAATAAGAAAATAAACATGAAGACAGAACTAAACCTACACTAAACATGAGGGGCACAGGGGGAAAAAAACCCAAGGACTAGAAATTAAGAAATACTAGCCTTCCTGTCTTGTTCGGGTCAAATCTGACCAATTTACAACTTAAAACACTCATAAATATTGTGTTTTACATCTGATTGCCTCAAGGCCTTATGACATTCTCCACACTGCACATTCTGCACTTGAACATATAAAAGTGATGATCATCCCTTTCATTGAATGTTGACTGTTTTATATCAACCTTGTTACTTCTGTGGTGTTCCCAGTCAAAAGTGACTGCCATAGGAAATAAATGTGAATCCTGGGTCACCGACCCAGGACTCTGACAAAAACTTTGGGAAAGATTAAGACAGTCATGATATAAGCATGTACACACACTCACCCACATAAAAATAAAATAAATTATCCATCCATCCATTCGCATATCCTTTTCAGAGTCGCGCTGGGCGCTGGAGCCTATCCCAGCTGTCATAGGGCGAGAGGTGTGCAAAGTAAAGTGTGTAAAGTGTGCATGTTAGTCCCCCTAGGGAAATAGTTCCTCTGCATTTAACCCATTCACCCAGTGAAGCAGTGGGCAGCCACCAATGCAGCGCCCGGGGAGCAGTGTGTAGGGACGGTACCTTGCTCAGGGGTACCTCAGGGTAGCCGTTCAGTGGAGTCGAACCACCGACCTTCCGATCATGGGGCCACCACTCTACCTACTGAGCTATCCCTGCCCTGTATATCCCGCCCTGAGCTATCCCAGGTGGGCAGTCTGTCGCAGGGTTAACACACAGAGACAGACTACCATTTGCGCTCACATTCACACTTATGGGCAATTTGGATTAATCAGTCAACCTATCCCCACAAACTGCATGTCTCTGGACAGTGGGAGGAAGCCGGAGTACCCGGAGGGGAGAACATGCAAACTCCACACAGCCCGATGGTGGAATTGAACTCAGGACTTTCTTGCTGTGCGGCAACAGTGCTAACCACCATGCCACTGTGCTATAAATTATATAACATTTTTATATCTATATCTCTAAAGAAGAGATATGTGTAGCAGCAAGCTGGGCTTCACCTTTGATCTTTGCAAGGTTTTACAGGGTGGATCATCATCATCATCATCATCATCATCATCATCATCATCATCATCATCAACTTTATTTATAAAGCACTTTAAAACAACCACAGCTGAGACAAAGTGCTGTACATTGGAACTGTAAAATAAAATTACATGAGATATAAATAAAAAACAAATAAAAGAAGAGTGAAATCATTAATTAAATAACTACTTCAATTAAAAGAGAAAACTAAGTCTCACTGAGGTTAAAAGCCAAGGAATAAAAGTGGGTTTTCAGACGTGATTTAAAAGTGGACAGTGAAGGGGCCTCTCTAACATGCATGGGCAAATGATTCCATAATTTTGGAGCCACAATAGAGAAGGCCCTGTCCCCTCTGAGCTTCCTCCTGGATCTCGGTACCTCCAGGATCAGCTGGTCAGCTGACCTGAGAGACCGACAGGGTATGTGGGGATGAAGAAGCTCAGAGAGGTAAGACGGGGCAAGACTGTGAAGGCATTTAAAAACAAACATAAGAATTTTAAAATTAACTCTAAAAGACACAGGCAGCCAGTGCAGAGAGGCTAGCACGGGGGTTATATGCTCTCTTTTTCGAGTTCCTGTTAGGAGTTGTGCAGCTGCATTTTGAACATGTCAAGAGAGGTTTTATGGAGATGCTATCCTTGTGTTTTAGTGGCAAATAAATTTGGCAGTCATCGGCATAACAATGAAATGAGATCCCATGCCTTCTAAGGATAGAACCCAGAGGCAATAGATACAGTGAAAAGAGCAGTGGCCCTATAATTGAGCCCTGTGGGACGCCGCGTGACAGAGGAGCAGAAGACGATTCGTAACCGAGAAGGCTGACAGAGAAAGTTCTATCTGACAAATAAGACCTAAACCAATTAAGTGCAGTGCCACCAATACCCACTACATCATGTAATCGAGAAATTAGAATATTGTGGTCTACGGTGTCAAAGGCAGCAGTTAGGTCAAGCAAGACAAGAACAACATGGTTACCAGAATCACATGCCAGAAGGATATCATTAAAAACCCTTAAAAATGCAGATTCTGTGCTGTGAAGGTTTTAAAACCTGATTGAAAAACCTCAAAGATGCCATTTTCATCTAGAAAATCTTTCAGTTGACTAAAAACAATTTTCTCTAAAACCTTGGAGACTAAAGGCAGCTTGGAAATAGGCCTATAGTTCGCTAAAACTGTGTGATCAAGGCCAGGTTTCTTAAGCAGTGGCTGTACTACTGCATGTTTGAAATTTGCAGGAACCATACCAGAAGACAGACTGCTGTTAATAATGTCAAGGACATACTGTTGTATACTAGGAAAAATTTCTTTAAAGAATTGTGGAGGGACAGGATCCCGTGGGGAACCTGTGGGCTTAATATGGTGAACCACATCCTCTAAAGTGGAGAGCGTCACAAGCTCAAACTGAGTGAAAACAGCAGCGCAAGGGACAGAGACAGAGGGTTCAGAGTCAGGAGCTGTGATAAGAGCCCTGGTGGTGACAACCTTTTCAATAAAAAAGTTCAGAAAATCATTGCAAATCTCAGGAGAAACTTCCAAACAGACATTCAATGGCGTATTAAGAACAGTGTCAATGGTCCTAAACAACACACGTGGGTTATGACAGTTGGAAGAAATAATATTTGCAAAATATTCCCTTTTTGCCTCTTTAACAGTGTTCTGGTAGCGATGCCAGCAGTCTTTTAGGATTTGAAATGATACATGCAGTTTATCCTTTTTCCACCTCCGTTCTGCTCGACGACATTCCCTCTTAACAGCACGACTGCTCTCATTAAACCTCAGGTTTAGCCTTAGGCTGCCTGGTTTTTAAAGGAGCCACAGAGTCCATGATTTTTTGACAGCAAGAATAAAACCAGGAATTTAGCTCTTCTGTATCAGAGGAAACAAAGTCAGAAGGCCCGCCGAGCTGATTATAAGCAGCAGAAAACTGCGCAGCAGTGGCGGGGTTAATAACCCGACAGCACCGAGTAGCAGCGCCAGATTTAACTGCGGTATATGTCAAACCAACGTTGAATAACACAGGCATATGATCTGAGAGTACACAGTCAGTGACAGGCAGACCATATGACAGAACAAGGTCCAGTGTGTGTTCGTGCTCATGTGTAGGGCCACGTACGGACTGTACCAGGCTAAAAGAGTCAATAAGGCTTAAAAAGTCCTTTACCAGTGGCTTATCAAGACAACATACATGTATATTAAAATCTCCAACAATAAGAACACTATCATAGTTGGGCATAATCCCAGCTAAAAAATCAGAAAAGTCGTTTATGAAGTTCTTATTGTATTTCGGGGGGCGATAGATGACAGCACAGAAAACCCGGTTTGTACGACTCACCTCAAACGAGGTAAGTTCAACCGCATTCACACACAGAAGATATATCATATATATCTTACTAGTTTCCAAGCCTGTCTATATTTAAAAAAAATGCTGACATTGTATCAAAGACAAAATAGCTAAAAATATATAATTCAGTTTGGTATGAGGTTATGCCTCCTAGTTGAACCATGTATTGTGTTCTTTCATTTTGTCACACTGTGTTGTTCCATCATTGTTTCCGCTATGAGCACATAAAAGAGGTAAACTGCTTTGTTTGTGAATACCTTTTATTAAAAGGTAGAAAGGTGCAGTAAATGTCATGTTGCAAGATGAGTATCCCCCCAAAAGCAAAACCCCATTAAATCCTTTTCAAAAGGTTACACTTTTCATAGAAGTGGCCTGAAAGAAAAATCAAAATCAGGGATACTGATTCCCATGGGGTCCTCTGGAAACTGTCACCCTCTGATTAGTTCTTGTGCCTTTGTCCTCTGTGCCAGACAAAGCTTCCCTGCTGTGAATAATTAAGGTGTGCAGGCACTCTGCTCTTATATTTTTGCTAGAAGACTACTACAACCAGCTTATATTTTCTTTACAATTGTTCCAGATTGTACTTGCTAAGATTGGAGATGTTGAAGGAAATGACAGACATTAAAGTGATCTCCAAAAGCAAACCTTGTTTAGTCTACATGCTTATAAACAATAATTCTACTGAATTTGTTTTCAAAATCATACCTATTCATCTCAGCCAATGGGTGAAAACAATGACAAAATTAATAAATAATACACATATAAATTACACTTTGGCAATATATGACTATTTGTGTGACACATGATCTTTCAAGACCCTCATATGCAGCTCATGACAGATCTATGCAAACATATTAGTCTGATACTGAAAACAGCAATGATAGCAACATAGCAAAATCTTATTTATTCTGTACCCCCAACATTTTTTTTCTGAAGAGTGACTAATAACAAAACATGAACTAGAAAGTGAAATATTTACATTATGGATTTCACCAGAACTGACACTTTTTGTTGCCAAAATTTTGAAAGCTCGACATTACTTATTACGTTTTCGTTTGTTTGTTTGTTTGCTTGTTTTTTCCAGTACTATAGGTAGCATGCAGCAAATATAACAAAGAAAATGTTGTCAAAGAAAAGGATACTGGAATACTAATCAATATTAAAATTACTATTAGATTAGGAACTCATTTGCAACAATATTGATACCAAAAGTAATGGCTGGTCCAGCTAACTTCAGACAGAACAGCACATTTAGCAAATGTTCTTATGGACTGACACTTAAGCCTTTATGACAGCTTTCGTGAGGTCAGTAGTGCAAACATTATTATTAGCTGCTTAACTATTAGCTATTACCCAAGTTAGCGATCATGTGCATTGCACATTATTACAATTAATGTAGCATCTAGCAAAGGCTATAATTTCTGTCTGTCTGTAATGTTAATAGACAGCAATAATTTAATAGTATAACACAATTATTTGTTTCTAAAAAAAAATGGTTACATTTCCTTTCTAAAGCTGTCTAGAACTAACAAACTAACAGCAACTAGTAAGAAACAGCAGCAGGGTCCTTTATAAACTATCTTTGATCTCTCAAAAATATGGTTCCTAGTCACCAGAAGCACAGGAAACAATTAGGGCTGTAACTGGATAAATTTGCATGAACCATTAATGTTCCAGTCTCCATATAAATAACAACATTAGTTCATTTAGTTATGAATTATTTCCCAGAAACACTGAGTATTTCCCTAGGTATTGGTATTGAGTTTGAAATTCTTACATTGTGAGATCCCTTATCTGCTGTGCAATTGAAAGCAGCATGAAGATAGAGTTAACCCAAAATTGTAGCTACTTACTGTACTTTTTTTTTGTTGTTGTTATTATTTTCCACTATCTGCTAAATTCTCTTAATATGTGAGCTATTACAGGACTGAAGTCATAGGGTTAAATTATGACAGTGCATTATAGTGTATAGTTTTATCACAAGGTCTGAACATAATTAGGCCAGTAGGTGAAGTAAGGAAAATAGGTCATGAAGACTGAGTCTAAAGAATTTATTGGTCACTCAGAGTATCTCACTTTTTAAGCGTTCTGCATTTTTGGAAGAACATGCCCTAGCACTCTGTTGAAACATGTACAAGTCAGTGCAGATAAATGCCCTCAGTTCTTCAGTTTTTGCCTGTGTGTGATGAGAGCTTGCACTGTACACAAGTAAAAGTGGAAAACAAGTCAATAATGATGGTATTCTTCCTAAACTCTTCTAACTGTACCAAAGAACAGCAGGGTACATCCATGCAATTTTGTTTTGTCCTACGTTAGTGTATTTATTCAAGTGTTGCTAGTGGAGTATGAATCATTGATGGAGAAATCACTGATGTTCCTCAAAGTGCAACAGACATTCCAGTTTTTTTATACATCTATCCATCCATCCATTTTCATCTGCTTATTCATGGGAAATTACTATTATTAATAATGGAAGTTTTAGAAAATGTATGTTTATCTGGAACCAGACCAGTTTCTGCTGAGTATTAGTAGGATAATTTTTAGTATAACCCCATTTCCCCCAAAAAGTTGGGACACTATGTAAAGTGACAGCGTTTGTTATGCTTCTCTTGCCTCGGGCTTCCCATGTATGGGAAGGGCAGGAAGGTGTGCTGTCCTCATGTTAGGCTTTTCAATATGCAGGTAGAACAGTAGGGAAATAGCAGTACTGAGCCACACCAAATACACATTACTGTAGATGGGGTATGTTTTGTGGCTCAGCTGCAGGGGAGGGGTGGAGCAATAGGTTCAGGGGACAGTTTCAGGAGAGGCTGGCCGACACACCTGATTTTCATCATACTAATCACACTTTATCCTATTGCAGTAGAATTGTAGTAACAAAGTGTTACAGTGACCCCCAACTTACCAGCCCGACACGTTGCCATAACCTGAGGTGTTTCAGGCTATGGCAGAGGCTTGCCAGTGGCCTCCAGAGGAGTGGGCATTGTGACTGCTGCTACTGCTCTTCTTGTCAGGAGAGGCCCAGACGGCAGCAAGTGTTGAGGGGCCGCTACGCAGATGTCCGCTTGGCCATCCTGGATTGGGTCTCCCCAGAAGACCATCATCGCCGGTTCCGGGGTGGCCCATGGGAGTAAAGGGCTGGCCCTGGTTCTACCAGGGGCATTGTTGGAGGCACAATGTCAGGGGATGCTGGCCGACACAGCTGATTTTCATCATACTAATCACGGGCTGAAAGCGGACTGTGGACCAGAGGTGGGCTCAGGAGGAGAGAGAGCTGACCAGAACGATGAACTCTGGACAGCATGTAAACAAACATCAACTAAAATTGAAAATGAGAATTCTGTCCGTGTGTGTATGTGTCATGTCAGGGTCAGGGTAGCAAAGTTTTACAGGAAAATAATTTCGTAAAATTAAAATAGCTTGTTAAAAGCCAACAATCTGTCATGGTATCAATCAGTATGATTAGTGTTTATAGCATATGTAACTTCGTCTTATGGTTCAGTGAGCTTACAGATATTTCTGTGATAGAATAGAAGAAAAGAATATTAATACGTTTATGTATGTTATACTTCTTCCCCACTTCTTCCCTCAAAGAATACTAACCCCTCTCTGAAAAAGGGGATTTGAGAAAAGCACT
This sequence comes from Maylandia zebra, assembly GCF_041146795.1. Lineage (NCBI taxonomy): Eukaryota > Metazoa > Chordata > Actinopteri > Cichliformes > Cichlidae > Maylandia > Maylandia zebra. Next base: position 38,234,407 of record NC_135173.1, on the reverse strand, counting down.
AGAGGTAAAGCTAATCATCAGGTGCCCAGTTAAATATTTGTATGAACTTTTTTGTTTAAATATGCAATTGAAGCAATATCTATTTTAAATATGCATCAATTTGCATTTTAAAGTAGAAATCCAAACACTGGGTAAGGCATTTAACTTTGTTTTATTTTGCTGCCACATTAGAGTCAAAGGTTTTAAAACTTTACAGTGCTTTTTTTTATTACTTTACAAATCAGAAAGTACTCTAAACATATGCAAAAAATGTGTTTTGTTTTTTTTTTAACAATCTTTAAGAAATAAAAATAATAAGTCCGGCTGTCAATAATTTAAGAACAAATCCATCCCGAAGCCTAGTACATTCACTCACAAGCCACTCCATTACTTACACCCTACTAGTACTGGGTTGGACGCCCTGTTGCCTTCAGTATTTGTGACATAGAATCAAAAAGGAACTGTAAACATTCCTTAGAGATTTTGGTTCATATTAACATGACAGCATCACACAGTTGCACAGATTTTTCAGATGTATATCCATTATTCTAATCTCTCATTCCATCACATCTCAAGGGTGCCCTGTGTAAAGCCAGATTGGGATCTGGTAACTGTGGAGGCCAGAGAACAGTAAACTCTCTGTCATGTTCAGTAAAATAGTTTGAAATGATTTAAGCTTTGCGACATGGTGTGTTGTCTTGTTGGAAGCAGTCTTGAAAAGATGGATATACTGTGGTTATGAAGGGATGGACTTGGTCAGCAACAATACTTTAGTCAGCAGTAGCTTTTAAACAGTGCTCAGTTAGTCTAATGCCCCAACATCTAAGAAAATAGCCCCAATAATATTACAACACTACCAGAACAATTAATACAAAACAGGGTGCTGTCATGCTTAATGTAGTTTAGGCTAAAGTTTTTATTGTAGTCTTTGTTGGCTTTATGTTAAGTTGAGCCTGGGCATGAATTTCTGTTAATGTAAAGGCATATTTCTTATTTTTGGTATGGTGTGTGACAAACAGTTTCCTTTTTTTTTTTTTTTTTTAAATGACATCAGAAACAGCAGTATGCGACATCACGTGATGGCAGAGCTTCAGTTCATCCTTTGTCATTTTTTTTTTTTTTTTTTTTTTTTTTAATAAATAGGACAGGGGGAATGAATGAGAGAGAGAGGGGGAGAGAAAGAAAGAAAACCAAAGGGGAGAAGAGACGGTGAGAAGGGGGGGGAAGAGAGAGAAAAAAAAAAAAGAACTCCTGGGTCACCTGTATGGAGAAGGAAAAAAAAAACAAACAAACAAAAACAAACAGAGGAGACAGCAAACAACAAAGAGCAACATAATAATAGAGAAAACAAAGCACCATCACAATAAACTAGCTAGTCATAGATATCAGTATTTACTAAGTAATAAACGATATTGTGCAGCACGCAAGATAGACAGCGCACAGTGTGCTTTGAGGCAGCAGCCAAGAAAGCTTTAGTCCGCGTCTGTGAATACCCATGTGTGCATACCTGTGTGGATCAGCATGCTTGCATTCCAAAGGTTTCTCCATGTAATGATCTGCTAGGGAGTGTGGGGGGGCCACAGCCCCGTCCTCCAGGGTGTGAAGCGGGTATGGAGGAGATCAAAACTCCAGACATCCAGAGGCCCCCAGAACACAAGAGACCATGGAAGACCAACAGAGGGGCAGCCGCGCCACTGTCCCAGTAAGAGCTGAGGAGAGTCCCAGATGAGGGCTCGCCCAGCAGCCGCGGAGCAGAAGTCAGGGGGAGTTGCAGTGACGCGCCCGTGAGCTCCGCCGGCCCCCAGCTGCGCCTGAGTGACCGAGCCCTAGGCCGAGAGGCCGGGGGCACCCCACCTCCAAAGGGGCCCGAGCGAGCCCCAGGCCCCAGGCCCCGACAAGCGGCCGCCAAGGAGTGAGCCGGTGTGTACCCGGACGCCCACCCCCAGACAAACAGTTTCCTTAAATTGAAATACTTCTATTTCGGCAGCATGTCTCAGCTCACTGCAGTGACTGTTGAAAACAGCTATTTTCTCTCTGCTCATCAAATCAGTCTTACATTTTGTATTGCTGTGTGCTTAGAGGGGTGCAGCAGCTCCCTTTTCAAACCTTCAAAGGCTTACTGTATGCAGTGTTATACGATATGAGTCAGATGAGCAGAATCAAAGGGCACTGACAGTAAAAGCTGTTCCATGGTTTGTGGTCTTGTTTGAATTGTCCTATAACACAAGTGTTCCTCAGACATCAAAAGGCTAAAAATGCCAGAGTGAAATGTGCTAGAAAATGTGTAAGGTTTTGTTTTTTCCCCCAAGACTTCGGGGAGGAGGCAAAGTCATGGGAGATTTACGAGCTGGTGTTCTCTGCTCTTTAAAAGGATGCATAAGGGAGTGTGCTTAATGATTTATTACCTCATGCCACCTTGGAAATCAAAATGGATTTTAGAATCTGCTCAAGTCTTAAATCCAGACCTGGAGAAATGTGATTTATGTAAGTGACATCAAGAGCCCTGTATGTTCCGCTGTGTGTCTTAGCAAGCATGTGTGAAACAGCATCTTGGCCTCATTAGCCACACTGAAGTTGTGTACAATGCAATGTGCCCCCCCCCCCCCCCCCCTCCCATATTACAACATTTCATGAAATGCAACAACTCCAGTATTATTATGCAGTTTAACAAGGATGGGTCACTACCACATGAAAACATAAAAGTTGTCGATGAGCTGTATGGCAAGTTTTTAGTTATTTTGTCATGTTAATTGCTGTTTTTTCATTGCTTCTATTCTTTAGTTGTACCCCTCTATGACAGCTGTCACCCCTTTTTTTCTGTTTCCATTAGCCATTCAGCACCGCATACAACCGTATGTGTCATTGCTCAGGTGAGCCATCCATCTCTGAGCCTGGTTCTTTCTGGTTTTCCTTCCAACTGTTGTGAAAACATCAAAACATTTGCTGATAGAGGTTCATCTGATTGTTGGGGTTTTCTTCTGTTTTTTCTGTATTATTGTAGGGTCTTTAGCTCACAGTATAAAGCATCTTGAGGCAACTGTTTTTATGATTTGGTGCTTTATAAATAAAATAAAATTGAACTAAATTGTATTTTTCTTGGTGTTGTTTGTTATATTTGGGCACTTTAAGCAATGAATGTTTTATTATATTTATATTTATGCATGCCAAAATATCCTTGGGCAAGATACTAACCCCGTGTTGCTCGTGAATGTGTATGAATGTTAGATACATTAGATAAGCACTTAAGCTTAGAAGTGCTTGTGTGAATGGGTGTGATTGGGTGAATGAATTAGTTGTATAAAGTGCTTTGAGTGCTCAGACAGAGTAGAAAAGCGCTATATAAGAGCCAGTCCATTTACCATTAAATCTTCTTCCAGTGTGAATAAACTGGTACTTCAAAACTATTCTTTCAAAGTAGTTTCCCCGACACTGGTTATTTTATTCTGACCAAATAAAAACTGCGAAGACACTGAGGTCAGGGACAACTCTACCTTTCAAAGAGATGATTTAACAAGCAGAGTAATTCAATCTATTTTTGTTTAGGTTTACAGTTTAGAAATGTCCCCAGTGTTTTGTTTTGTTTCTTTGTTCTTTTTCTTCTGTGCCGTCTCATTTGAAATAAACACCTTCCTTCTGATTTTAGACACTCCATTCAAACAAAATATCAGCAGGAAATGTTTTTTTAATCCAAGAATTCTAATCTATAGTCACTAGTATTTGTTGAAATACCACTGAACCCTTGCATATACATTCATCTCTTTTATTTTTTCCTGCTATTGTTTTACCTTGAAGAAGCTACACCACTATGCTCAATTCACAAAGATGTTTCCACAGAGCTGATTTCAGCACTTTTCAAAATTGAGGGTGAGGGTGCAGGCTGTGGATTGCACAACACTGGTCACTATATTCTTCATTTCCAGTTAATACTTGTACAGCTGCTGTTATTGTGTGTGTGTATATATATATATATTTATTTATATTTCTTCATACATTCTTATATAGTTCTATACTGTGCATTGTTGTACAGTTATTTTATTTTCAACTTTAATTTATATATTTTATCTTATTTTTTCCCAGTTAAATTTACCCTTCATTCTAATTTGTGTTGTACAGTTATTTCATTTTTAACCTTAATTTTTTATATTTTATTCCTTCCTAGTTAAATTTACACTTTTTAATTTTTCATATTTATTTCCTATCTTATTCATAGCCTTTTCCTTTTTTTTTCTTTAGGTCACGAGCAGTTGCCTAAGCATTTCACTGCATATCGTACTGTGTATGACTGTGTACGTGACAAATAAAAATTTGAATTTGAATTTGAGTGACACCCTACTCTTCCTGTCTTACACTGACACATCAGAGCAATTGACTTTTACAACATCATTTTTGATTCTTGCCATTTGGTGAGCTAACATTATTGGTTGGTTTAAAATGGAGCACTGTAACAAAAAATAATTTCCCCCAGGAATCAATAAAGTATTCTGATTCTGATTCTGATTCTGATTCTGATTATCCCCTGCATAGCACAATTCACCTCCAACCTAAGCAGAGGTCTAATCAGGTAGAGTAAGTCAAACTGAGCAGGCCCATTACTGATTTCAAGTGTGCTCGCAACCATAAAAGGAAGGCACACACACACACACACACACACACACACACACACACACACACACACACACACACACACACACACACACACACACACACACATCTATATCCTTCCATTCCAAGCACATAACTTTTGGGTTTGGGGATTCTCTGCTTTTTCTCATTTAGCACTGCAAGGTAAGTTAACTAACCTTTAATGTCAAAATAAACAAAGAAAGAAAGATGGTGTTAGTGGAGGTTACATCCCACTAAACTTTGGGCGTCAACTAGGCGTTGGTCATGTCTACATTGAGTCTGTTGGTCCATGACCAATTCTTGACATCTATACGACACCCAAACTTTGTCCACAATTTGATAGCCTATTGATTTATTCATTACATGTGGGTTTTTATTCATTTATTTTTATTTTTTGTTATTTTATATTTTCCTGTTTTTCTTTAACCACTTTGTTTATTTTAATTAATCAACTTATTTGCTTGTAACCAATCGGAGTCTGCGCTGCGGGACTGTTTTGATCACGCGGACTGGGAAATGTTTCACGTGGCTGCTAGGGACATTGATGAGTACACAGACTCAGTCTGTGGATTCATCAGGAAATGCGTGGAAGATGTCGTCCCATCCAGAACAGTTAAATCCTTCCCAAATCAAAAACCCTGGATTAACGGAGATGTTCGCGCGGCACGGAGCACCGCCTTTGCCTCCGCGAACACATCGGACTACAAACACGCACATTAGACGATCAAAGCAGCCAAACGTGAGTACAGGGACAGGGTGGAGCAACAGTTTGACAACCCTCGGAGTATGTGGCAGGGACTAAACACGATCGCAGACTTTAAAGGGAAAACCAGCACACCGCAGACCACGGCCTCTCTGTGTGAGGATCTAAACGTATTCTACGCTAGATTCGACACAGTGAACACCATGAGACTGGACAGTGTGCGCACCACGGATGACATCAGTGCGCACACTGTGTCTGAGGAGGATGTGCGGAAGTGCTCCAGGAAGGTGAACGCACTCAAAGCTACTGGTCCGGACGGGATTCCCGGCCGCGTCCTCAAGTCATGCGCAGCTCAGCTGGCTGGAGTGTTCACGCACATCTTCAACCTTTCCCTCTCTCTGTCTGTAGTCCCAGCCTGCTTCAAAATGGCCACCATCGTCCCTGTACCAAAATCCTCCACCATCTCCTCATTGAACGACTGGCGACCTGTAGCCCTGACCCCCATCGTGAGCAAATGCTTCGAGAAGCTAGTCAGGGACTTCATCTGCTCTGCACTACCCGACTCACTGGACCCTCTACAGTTTGCATACCGCCACAACAGGTCCACTGATGATGCCATAGCCCTGACACTACATACTGCCCTGTCACACCTGGAGAAGAGAGACACGTATGTGAGGATGCTGTTTGTAGATTACAGCTCAGCATTCAATACCATCGTTCCCTCGAAGCTGGACAGGAAACTGCAGGATCTAGGACTGAGCAGCTCCCTCTGCAGCTGGATCCTTAGCTTCCTGTCTGACAGACGCCAAGTGGTCAGACTGGGCAGCATCACCTCATCCCCCATCACACTGAACACTGGTGCTCCACAGGGGTGTGTACTGAGCCCTCTCCTGTACTCACTCTACACTTACGACTGCACAGCCACTAACAACTCCAACATCATTGTGAAGTTTGCGGACGACACTACAGTGGTGGGTCTTATCACCAACGGTGATGAGACGGCTTACAGGGAGGAGGTCAGCGCCCTGACCCACTGGTGTCAAGACAACCATCTCACCCTCAACGTCGCAAAGACAAAGGAGTTGATAGTGGACTTCTGGAGGTGCAGAGAAGTACACACCCCCTTCACCATCAACGGCGCTGCTGTGGAGAGAGTGAGCAGCTTCCGGTTCCTTGGTGTGCATCTGGCTGAGGATCTTACGTGGTCAGTACACATAAACAAAACAGTGAAGAAGGCGCAGCAGCGCCTCTTCTTTCTCAGGAGACTGAAAAGATTTGGCATGAGCCCCCGCATCCTCAGGACCTTCTATCACTGTGCCATTGAGAGCATCCTCACTGGATGCATCACCACCTGGTATGGCAACAGCACCGCCTACAACCGCAAAGCTCTCCAGCGAGTAGTGTGGTGCTCTGAACGGATAATTGGAGGTGAGCTTCCCTCCCTCCAAGACATCTACAGGAAGCGGTGCCTGAGGAAAGCGGGGAGGATCATCAAGGACTCCAGTCACCCCAGCCATAAACTGTTCAGACTACTTCCCTCAGGAAGGAGGTTCTGCAGCATCCGGTCCCGTACCAGCAGACTGAGAGACAGCTTCTTCCACCAGGCCATCAGACTGCTGAACACGTCATAGACACCTCACCTTCACTACTGGAACTTTAACATTATGCACTCCATACTGTACAGTAATGCCACTGTTTTGCACATGTCTCAACTCTGTATATTTTTATATATTTTATTTATTGACTCTATTTAATTTGTAAAATATGTGTATACACACACACACACACACACACACACACACACACATGTAGAAAAACATTTAGTATACACATCCAGAAATTTATTTATTTATTTATTTATTTTGCATATACTATTATATATTGTACATATATTTATTAGTTTCAGATTTAGCCATTCGTATATTTTGCCTGTTTATGTTATTGTATTTTGCACAACTCTGTTGCTTGTGAAGCTCGCACACAAGAATTTCACTCGCATGTGCTGTACCAATGTACCTGCACATGTGATGTGACAATAAAAGTGATTTGATTTGATTTGATTTAACCAGGTTGAAATTTTTTCGTTTACTGCCTGTGAGAAGGAATTTTCTGCTGAAAATCCACCATGCTGCTGCTCACTTTTGTTTTAGCCAAGAACCCACACCATCTTGGAGATGTCCGCTGATCAGAGTGTCTTGAGGTAACTGTTGTTGTGATTTGGAGCTGTATAAATAAAATTGAATTGAAAATGAATTGAACTGATCACGCTGCATTTCTTTACACACTTTCTGTACAGAAAACATACCCTCCACCTACTGGAAACATGAGACTACAGAGCCTATACATGTAGAAGCTTTATAAAAACGACGTCTAGTTAGTGTGTAAGTTTGACATTGCACGGAGCCCATGCACGGAGGTCAATACTAGAAGTTCAATATAATTAGGAAAAAAGTTGTTGCCGGGCATTACAAAACAACCCCTTCAGTGAACCAAAATTGTACATCCAAAAATGACTTATAAAATATGTCACTCCGACGTCACTTTGCGCAGTGGGATTATTCAAGTGTTGGGTTTGTTACGCAGCATCAGAGTGGGGTCCAGTGGGATCCCATTAGGGAAGTCTGTTCTCTCCTACTATCGTTTCAGGTTTTGTACATTGTTAATGTTGTTGTTTAAAGTTAGCCAGTCTTCAGAGGCCCCCTACTTGCCTGGGACTGCAAGCAGTTGCCTGGCATGCCTTGTGAAGCTGTACCTCAGACCTTTGCTAAAAGGGTTCTCAGTGGACTCTTAAATCAAACAGCTGTCAAATGTCACAGAAATCATATAGTCCATAAGGGTGTGACAATCGAATCTTTTGGGCCATGTGCAAACCATTTGCCCATGATGATGGCAGATGAAAAAAAAGTCATATTATAAGAAAATGCTAAGGGATTTCATTGCACACCTGGTCTGGAGGTCCATGTAGACTCCCCAAGGTGAGTTACAAAGAGCTGAAAATGGTTGCATTTGCTGTTCTTTTACAATGGTATGTATCGCTGAGATCCCAAACTACATAAAATTCACAGATGAATGTTTCTACATTTAATGAAGCAGTATGGTGATAGGCTGAACGCTGAGAGCCTGGCAGGGATGTACAGGTGCACCACCAAAAGGCATAGTATAAATCCACCTATATGTATATTACATATACATATATTTTTGATTACATCATTTTGCTTCAGTTATATTTTAGATTAGATTAGCTATAATGAAAGATTAACATTCAGGTATATGCACATATATATTTTATAATCATAATGAAGTAAAGAAAGACAAATATAATTCAAACATATTTTTACTGACACACATACATATAACATTTAAAGCCCTTCTTTAAAGATTTTTTGTTTTTATTATTAATAATGTTATTTTTATGTGAATAGAGTCACAATTCCACAGTGTGATAGGGATAAACCCTGCAATATATCATTGAGCAAAGAGTCAATGACGCTCCACCTGGGGAGACTTGGAGACTTCAACCCTCATGTGGGCAATGACAGTCAGACTTGGAGGGGAGTTACTGGGAGGACCAGCCTCCCGGATCTGAACCCAAGTGGTGTTTTGTTACTGGACCACAGTTTGTTCATAATGAACACCATGTTTGAAAATAAAGGTGTCCATAAGTGCACTTGACACCAGGACACCCGAGGGCACAGGTTGATGATCGATTTTATAGTCGTATCGGTAAAACTGTGGCTATATGTTCTGGACACGCTGGTGAACAGAGAGGCTGAGCTGTCAACTGATCACCACCTGGTGGTTAGTTGGATCAGGTGGTGGCTGAGAATGCTGGACAGATCCGGCACACCTAAATGTGTAGTGAGGGTGTGCTGGTAAAACCTGGCAGAGGCCCAAGTCCACGAGATCTTCAACTCACACCTCCGGCAGAGCTTCAATTGCATTCCAAGGGAGACTGGGGACATTGAGTCTGAATGGACCATGTTCAGCAACTCCATTGCTGAAGCTGTTGCACTGAGCTGCAGCCGCAAGGTGGGTGATGCCTGTCATGGTGGACACCAGTGGCGAAGGGAGCCACCAGGCTGAAGAAGGAGACCTATTAGCCTTGGTTAGCCTGTGGGACTGCAGAGGTACTGACAGGCCAAGGGGACATGGCTCAGGCAGTGGCTGAAGCAAAAACCTGGGGGTGGGAAGAGTTTGGAGAGGCCGAAAAGACTTCGAGACTGCCTCGAAAAGATTCTGGCAAATTGTCAGGTGACTCAGGAGAGGAAAGCGGTGCTCTACCTGCACGCTGTATAGTGCGGGTGAAGTGCTGCTGATTTCGACTGAGAACATTGCTAGGCTGTGGAAGGAATACTTTGATGACCTCTTTAATCCCACTAGCACGTCTTCCGTGATGGAAGCAGAGTCTGGGGATGACTTGTCTTTTGACGACTCGGAGGTGAGGTTGCAGTTAAACAACACCTTGGTCACAGGGCCCCTGGAGTGGGTGAGGTTCACCCTGAGAACAATTTTGTCCAGGTTGTGGAAAACTGGACTAGCTCTTTATCCTCTCGAGGATACTTGAGGGTGCATGATAGTTTGCCTAACCAGTCTATATGTGTTTTGTGGACTTGAAGAAGGCATTTGTCCCTTGGAGTGTCCTGTGGAAGGTTCTTTGGACGTATGGGGTGTCTGGCCCTTTGCTACAGACCATTTGATCCTCATACAACTGTTGCAAGAGCTTGTTCTGCATAACCGGCAATAAGTCGGACTCGTTTCTGGTGGGTGATGGACTTCGCCAGGGCTGCTCTTTGTCACTGAATGTGTTCGCAATGAACTTCTGCAAGGTGGAAGGCTTTTACTTGGGTCGTCTCAGAAGCTCTTCTCTGCTTTTCACAGATGATGTGGTTGTGATGGCTTCGTCAGGTGATGGCCTCCTGCTTGCACTGGAACAGTTCTCAGCCGAGTGTCAAGTAGTGGGAATGAGAATCAGCATCTCCAAATCAGAGGCCATGGTCCTCTGCCGCGAAAGGGTGGCATGCCCTGCCCTTTCACAGAGGGAATAAGGAGTAGATCTGGGTCAGGGATGAGTTCCTGCCCCAAGTGGAGGAGTTTAGGTATCTTGGTGTTTTGTTCATGAGTAGCAGGAGAAGGGAGCACGAGATCGACAGATTGATTGGATTGGTGCTTCGGCTGCAGTGATCCAAGCGCTGTACCTGTCCATCATGGTGAAGAGAGAGCTGATTGTAAAAGCGAAGCTCTCAATTCACCAGTCGATCAACATCGACTGGTTAACTGGACCAATCCCTATCCTCATCTATGGTCATAAGCTGTGTGTAGTGACTGAAAGAACGACATTGTGCATACAACCGGCAGAAGTGGGCTACCTCCGAAGGGTGGCTGGCATCTGCCTTAGAGATAGTGTGATAGGGTGGGAGTTCGGCCATCCAGGAGCGGCTGAGAGTAGAGCCCCTGCTCCACATCGAAAGGAGCCAGTTGAGGTTGTACAGGCATCTGACAAGGGTGCCTTCTGGGTAAGGTGTTCAGGACATGTCCCACCAGGAGGAGGCCCTGGGGCAGACCCAGGACATGCTGAAGAGACTATAGTTTTCGGATGGTCTGGGAATGCTTTAGTGTTCCCCCCGGACAAGCTGGAGGTGGCCAGGGAGAGGGAGGTCTGGGCTTCTCTGCTTAGGATGCTGCCTCTGCAACCAGACACCGGATAAGTGGATGAAGATGGAAGGATAGAGTTTCTGAATGTGTGTTATCTTATATGATGCATTTCAGCCGTTTGTTCAAGATACATTTCTAGCTAAGAAGACAATAAATTATCTTTTCTGAATCTGACTCTAAATATTTCATGCAAACTACAGGTGACAATCTCCTAATGACACAGCGGAATGCACATCTTTAAGATAAGAGAAAATAAGATGACTCTTATCTCACTAGCAACTGGAGGTTGCCAGGCTTCATGCCTGTGTGACAGGGGCCTTAGTTGGGGTGAGATAAAAGATGAATACTGAGAAATAACAAACAATGTAACAATAAATAGTGAACAAGTATATGGAGCCAGTAACCACAGATCAGACACCTAGACTTCTGAAGTTAGAAATCATTTTCAGACATGATATAGAGTCTATATAAAATGGTGCAGAGCATTAAAACAAGGATAATAAAATGGTGCAGCAAGGAAACTAGCTATCCAACAGCTAAGAAAGTTTGTCATGCTTTTAAACAGCAGATCAACCAATTCAAATTTCACTGTGCGGTTTATTCAGCATCATCTTTCTGTGAAAATGGCTGCACCAGAATGATGTAAATGTCCTTTTTTAATTTGCTCATTATAGTTGGAGCTTTTAAGAAGAGCTGCACGCAGAGAAACGGGACAGTTAGTAGATCCCACTGCTATCCCAACAGACACAATCTACTGTTTCATCGCCTCTTTTTCTTTCACTACTATCTATCGCCTCACAGCTTTCACAGAGGGAATAAGGAGTAGATCAGGTAATGCGCCTGAGACGCAGTTGTTTAGCAAGAATTTTGTCTCTGATCCATTGGACACTGGAGGAAATTCATGCAAACAGTAACAGCAGGCACATCATTTTGCAATTACCTGTGCACTTACTTGCCTTTGAACAAATGACACTTAATGATAGTGAGGGCCTTATGAGGGACATAAAGAAGCTCACAAGTCAAATTATATTCTGAGAAAACACAAGGAACTTATGTTCATGATTTATTTATTCATTATTTTTGGAAGTAGAAAACAGAAGAATTTATTGTGTAATTAAGAAAACATGTTTAAAATGCAATTATACATTAATGTATGAACAATATCATTTATGAACTACACAAGGAACAGATGATATTTGGAATTGCAGCTTCTGGGTTGTTAAAGCCCAGTCAGATGAATAATATTAGATTTATTCATTGTTCGTCACTTCTAACAAAATTGAAACTATTATGAGACATAATAATACAGAGGAAAAGCAAAAAGCTTCAAACCTAACCCTACTGCATTACTCATTCCAAAAGCATGGTAAAAGGAAGAAAAGTAGAAGCATGTTACACCAGGCAATGGCAGGAGGCAATATGCAGATTGAGTGCAAATTTGAACAGCCAGTTAAATAATACAAATGCACAAAAGTTTTGACTGTGCTCCCACACAAAAATACTGACAGTCAGTTAATAAGCAAACAGTTCCACACGAGAGAGCTGAAGACCAAACACAATTTTAAATAACTGTGAGCTATTATTTTCCCTCATGACAATATGCAAACTGATGTTTTCCTTCACAGTCACTCAACAGTACAACTAAGTGTTACGGTCAGTTTAAGAATGTTTACAGACCTTTGACTTCACCTAGATTTTGACACAATCGGAATTTCAAAAAGTGTGTTTGTATTACAAAAAATGGGGAGGACACAAGAAAGAAAAAAAACAAAAACGAAATCACTGACATTACTGTTAGTGACTTAAATAGATCAACAAAAGAGTATTTCTATATGAGTAAGATGGGGGTTTTTTTGGTTTTTTGCTTCGTTTTTCCTTTTATACAAATTGGTTACATGTTTGAAAAATCACCGATAGAGGTTTCAAGATGAAATTCTGAAATCATCACTGAACTTTCTCAGTGTTAAGACTGTATGTTGGCTGTTTACTTGTTCGGAAGAACATTTTACAATAAAACATGTTTTATATGTTTTTAAGCACTATGTTAGTTTTTTAACTGCCAAAAAACAAAAAGAATACTTCTATAATTTTGCAGGCCATGCCAAGAATCTCATTGGGTACAGAAGCATCAGCTTGGCATTAATGGACATAATTAAGAATTCCACAGGCAGGAATTTAGCAAAGTCTGCAGGCTCCATTAACTCTGACTACACCACATGCTCCATTTGTACATTCCTGCATTCATAATTTAGATTTTTTTTCCCTCAGACTGTTTTTCTGTTGCTTTGAGCCCTGATATTCACTCACAGGTGTACTCCTGTGTGCAGACCCACATTAACCACACACAGATGCACAGATGCACAGATGCATATACTCTGGACCTGTTTTCAAGAGTTTCCATTTTATTTTTATCTCTTTTTTTCCCAAACTTTTTGCCTTTTTACTTTGTTGGGATTTGGCTGCTTGCACTTTGATTGCATGTTCATATTCTCCTTTGTCTGTACAACCTTCTGAACTTCATGATTACTGTCTTAACATTTTAGTCCAATCTAACCCCAGGGGACCTTATTACTTACTACACACTTCATACAGAGAGTGGATTAATTATAACATAATATCTTATGAAATAGTGACACCAATGAACGGAGAGAGAACATTTCAGTTCATGTGTCCAGTTATTTGAGTTTATTGAGATCATTAAAGGCTGGGATGCAGGCACTTGGTACAGAGAAAAATATAGCTATTTTATCAACTAAGACTAAAAATCAAGGCATTACAAGTCATTGCACTACATAATTGATTAAGTAGTTTCTAACTATTTATGTTTTCCTGAGTTCCTTGTATTTGAGATATGAATCTGTTTACTTTAATGAATAAAAAAAGCAATTATATGGGGAATTATATATCACACCACAGAACACAGAAATATGATGAAAAGTTGCACACTAAATTTGTACCAAGTTTCCATCTGGACCCTCTATTGTTGCAGTCCACTACTACAAAACGTAAATTATGCTTAATTTTGTCTCCATTAGCAAACAAGCCTACGTGGATGCCATCTGGCTCTCTGCTTACCACTAGCTGCAAAATACTGTCAGTCAATTGCCAGGAAGGAAAATGAATCACTGGTTACATCAGTTGTGCAGATGCCAGTGAGAAGTAATCCTGCCGACATCCTGCAGCGGTAACAACAAGAAGCAACAGGGAGCTACATATTGGACAATAGCAACAAACAATAGGATTTGTTGCAGGGAGTAAACAGTATTCAAGTGGCTGAACAATTACTCAAAATTTACATAGATAGCTGGTATATGCCAAATCAAACAAAACCATAATTACTGGTGAATAGCAGATCCGGCAGCCATCTGAATCAACCTGAATCATGAAACTAGTGATTATATGATACACTGAGAACAAGAACTACAGAACGGCACTTTCACTCATCTTATGCCTGTAATTAAAAAATGGGGAAATTCCCTAAGATAACAGTTTGCACAAAATCCACTTGTTATGTTGTGTTCCAAACTTCATATTAACGGAAACATGAAAACTATACCTAATATTAACATGTTTATGAAAATCTGCATTAACTAGAATGTGTTGCTAGGTGCCATTTTAGCATAATTAACGGATCTTTAATTCTGCAATACATGTAGACCTCATATGGCATCTTGCGGCCCTGTTTCACTATCTGTATCTGCTCACATGTCTTATTCACATGAGAGCAATTTCTCTGGAAAGCTTTCTTCAAGACAGGCTCTCTGAGTCCTGTTGTTGAATGGTACTCTAAAACAATAACTTTCCTTGAGCCTGTCCAAGTAGTTTATCTCGGTGGGACCTCCAGCAGCTGGATAGCGTAGTGGTTAGACTACACACCTTTGGAACAGAGGATCGCAAGTTCGATTCCTGCCTGGGGCGTCTGTATCCAGTAAGGGTCCTAAGGCTAGACCCCCTATGCTAAGCAAGCCTGCCGCAGACATGAGCGAGACAGATAAATATGAAGGCATGCCAGCTCGGACGTCGCCCGGATCAACAAGGGCCGCATCAGGTGTTGAGGAACCAGAGTACAAGATCCATAGAGGCTGGGGTCTATCACACCAGGCCAGGTGCAGGCTGTGTAAAGATGCTCCAGAGACAATCCAGCACATAACAGCAGGGTGCAAGATGCTAGCAGGCAAGGCATACATGGAACGCCATAACCAAGTGGCCGGCATAGTGTACAGGAACATCTGTGCCGAGTATAACCTGGAAGTCCCGAGGTCAAAATGGGAGATGCCCCCAAGGGTGGTGGAGAATGACCGAGCTAAGATCCTGTGGGATCTTACAAAATGGTGATGGCTAACCAAACAGAAGAAGACGGCCGTAGTGATCGATGTAGCGGTTCCGAATGACAGCAATATCAGGAAGAAGGAACACGAGAAGCTGGAGAAATACCAAGGGCTCAGAGAAGAGCTCGAGAGGATGTGGAGGGTGAAGGTAACGGTGGTCCCCGTGGTAATCGGAGCACTAGGTGCGGTGACTCCCAAGCTAGGCGAGTGGCTCTAGCAGATCCCGGGAACAATATCGGAGATCTCGGTCCAGAAGAGCGCAGTCCTGGGAACAGCTAAGATACTGCGCAGGACCCTCAAGCTCCCAGGCCTCTGGTAGAGGACCCGAGCTTGAAGGATAAACCGCCCACAGGGGCGTGCTGGGTGTTTTTTATATATGTAATACAAAGTGTGGTGTGGTAAATGATTAAACATTTAATCAGTTAAAATATCAGAATTATTTTAATACACTTATTTTTAGAGACTTAGCTGTTAATAAATTGTTCTAGTAATTCCATTAACTTTATTAGACATTGTTTATTCAAGAGGCTTACAAAAAATATTCTTCAACTGACAAAATGAAAGATTTTGTTTATAACATTTGATATACAGTACTCAATACATCCTTTATTGGCTTTGGTCATTTTAGTTCACTCGCATATGATGTCGGCTGTTTACACCCTCTGGACACAAGTGTTAAATTGCATCATAAAGACCATTTCCAGCACATCTGTGATCAACATGGGACATTAATCGCTACAAAATGGTATATAGCACACCAGGAACCACGAATGCATGGAGATGTGAAAACAGCTGCACTCGTGCCTGCACTTTTATTCAAACACAATTTATTAATGAAAGAGATTTTTAAAATCGTTTTATTGTTTTACAAAGTTACAGTATAGATTAAATTGATTTTTGATTTTTCAATGTTTTTTGCTGTGTCAGTGTAAAATTGAGGAAATATGCTTGGTGGCTACAGACATCCACAAAAAACACTGCATTTGAATATGTATTCCATTCAAAATGACTTCTACCATTGACCTTCGTGCATGTGCATTATAACTGAAAATGACTTCTTGTTAAATATCCCCCAATTTATCTTGGTAGGATAATTAATGAAGTAATTAAGCTCTCAGTGTGTTGCAGAATCATATTTCAAAAAATATGTTCTCTGTTCTCTCCTTTTTTGTCTCTCTTTTCTACCACATATTATTTCTTCTGTGCACTCGGCAGTTGTACGTTCCGACAAATCAATTATTTTGTGAAACTGTTTAAAAAAAAAGCAGCAAAGCACAGAACAGCTATTAAATCTGCACATGAAACACGTATAAGTGTGATATTACAGTTGAGAAGAGGGTATGTAACTTAGAGAGACACCCAGTGTTAACTACATGAGACAGATAACTCTTTTGCCTTGACTTAGAGGGTGTACTGTATAATTTAACTTGTATTTGACAAATGACATATTAGAAAATAGAAAACCTTTGAGATTTGTGAGGTAAAGCTGTTACTTAGGTTACCAAAGTGTAGCTTTATGTTACTGAGATAGGGGTTTGAGATCAAATGTGAGGTTTCTGCGTTTTTCGACCTCATATCAAAACAGCAAACAAACATAGGATCTGTGCTGAGGGGCTGAATCACTCCAGAATTATGACCTTGAGCAATGTTTACAAGTACTGTTTGAACACCATGACCTTACAGCCATGCTATTGGCTCTATGAAGTTGTAATGGGATACAGCAGTGATTTTAGCTAGTGTTTGAAATAGTATATATTTAAATGCAGCCATGTTAAAATAATTTCAAACATCTAGAAATCTAATTGTTTTATGCACATTTCTGACTACAACTGTTTTAGGAAATTTTAGGAGATACCTCCCAAAACGAACGCTTGCTGGCTAATAGTGAGTAACTCATAGATGATCATCAAGAAGTCATATTCTTTTCAGTCATTTAACTATGTAACATTAACCCAAATTATCCTACAGTTGCAGACACATTTGGAAGCTATCAACCATAGTATGATCCCTCCTAAGAAATTATTTTTTCCAGAATAAAAGAAAATGTGAAATTTTCCACTCACTCAGCTAGACTATGCAAAGCAGATAAAGACCTACTACTTCTGCTACTAAAAGAGGAAATTACAGTTAATAGTTTTAATTTTGCAACACTAAATAATATAACGAAAATAATGACTTCCATATGAGTTTATATCGTGACAAGTGTTTACCTAAAGGTTCACTAAAAGTCGACCTTATCCATAATGCCTAGTTTCCCAATTTAAGTGAAAATTTGATGTATTTTGCTTGTCATTGGGAATGTGGTGTTTGTATGGTTCCCGTTTACCCACCCATCTACCACTCAGAACTCATCAGTCACTCTTCCATCAGAAATCCAAGCCAGTAAGTCCTTTCTAAACCTAATGAAAAAATATATGATTTCTGTGAGAGCCATACTGATCCATGATATCCCACTCTAGGACCTATTTTGTAAGGTCTGGACTGAACCACCATCTAGCAGACAGTCAGTGTCAGTATATTTTTTGAAGCATTTTTTGATAGTAGAGATACAGTTGAGAGTAGCTGGGATGCACAGCGTTAAAGCCATTTAATTATAACTGCAACAAATCAATTTAAAAAACAAACAAGAAAAACGAAAACAAAAAAACAGAAATTCAGATGTTTTTTCTGTTTGTTGTTGTCTAAATATTTTGGCATGTTACTACTGAGGCCAAACAGTGAAACAAGTGGGCGTTGTGGTATGCGGTAAGATGAGTATGACTCATGAAATTTCCTGAGTGGGCATAATGTGGGCATCTTTAATCCATCCTAGATGATATAAACTGCTAATTTTGGCTTTCATAGCGGATTTTCCCTGCTGCATAAGATTTTCTTTATAGAATATAGAATAGAATGTATATATGGTACTGCTATGGTATTTTTGAGCCAATAAACAACTCTACAAAGTCAGTCAGATCAGTATCTGGGGCCTGTTCTTCGTACCGCGCTAAGTGAGTTAGCTGGATGAGATTGTTGACGATTTCGCGTGATCCTGGATCGTTCGGTTCCCCGAAGCCCATCCGGGACTTGCTGTCATAGCAACAGAGCCGTAAGCGTAAACCTGCTGGGGAGCAGGTTTACTTTATGTAAACAGGATTAGATCGCGGCCACACAGGTATGTCCGCGTCATTCATACGAAAGCAACAGCGATATTCCACCACTGTTTCACCATAAATAAATAACATCAATGTAACTAAAGATAATGCAGCACTTGATCCTTTTATTGATTTCACACAGATACATACAGGTCATTTCCTAAAAAAGGGAAATGTACTATTAACATTCTATTACATGTATGTGATTATTACAGATGTAATTCATATTTCAGAGTAGTAATTGCAGATTACTTCGTGTAATCAAGATGGGAGACCACGGCTATAAAAGCGAAGGTGGATTTGGGAAGTCTGTCGCAGTCATATCCTGTCCGTTTACGCGAGCAACCCATTGCGGAAGGTGCAAGATTGATAAGGAGAGTCCTCAGAATTCAGCGTATATTGTGGGACAGACAGGATCCTTTAGCTCAGCGCGACAGTGTGCTCATAGAGAGATATCGATTTTCCCGTGAGGGTATTATTCACTTAACCAACTTGTTGACGAGGGGGTGCAGGACCACCACCTGTCTTTTTTTTGCTCTGCCCTTTTCTTGGTTGCTGTTATGAACAAACAAACAGAGTATTCCAGGGTCTCTTTCCAAGAGACGACAAGCAATATAAGTGATAAATATTACCATTCTGTAGAATATTCTTATATTTCACTTTTACTTGTTCCCATGTTCTAGTGGGTCCTGTTGTGGCTCTAATGTGAAAGGGGATATAATATAACATATTATAATATAATATAATGTAATATAATATTGGATAATATGGTGTGATATGATAAATCTACCCTACCGCCTACTGGTGTTGGCCAGAGGGGCCGATGGCGCAATATGGCAGCCTGGCTTCTGTCAGTCTGCCCCAGGGCAGCTGTGGCTACAACCATAGCTTACCTCCACCAGTGTGTGAATGTGAGAGTGAATGAATAGTGGCATTGTAAAGCGCTTTGGGTGCCTTGAAAAGCGCTATATAAATCCACTCCATTATTATTGTTATTATTGAATTACTTACGAGTTTGATTTGTCAGCAACTTTCTGCCAGCCCTCTCTCCTTGCTTTTGCAGCCTTTGCAGTGTTCCCTTGCATTTTAATTAAACTCTGAAACTCCTGAAATCCCTCACTCAAGAGTTCTTGCTCTGCTGCCGAAAAATACCGAGCGCGCTCCTTCGACATTTTCGCCGACCAATCAAAGGGTTGCCGATCAATGTTTCTACTATCGATGCGTAGCCCCTGTTGGGCCACCCAGTGATCTCACATTACTTCATCCAGCTATACTAATCGTCAACAACAGGTGTGTTCGGGGAACCGGAATAGCGAGCTCAGAGTTAGCGCGATGATTTGGTCTTGGATGTTTCATTTGATCTTGGATGTAGTAAGCGAGGTACGAAGCACAGGGCCCTGCTGACAGATTTTCAGTTTGTAAATATTCCTACAGCACTGCTGTTATTCACTGACCTGCAAACAGTGTGTGCTATTTTACTATAATCTTAAAGTGCCTTCCAAAGGATTTGATAAGTTCAATTCCAAAAAACAAACAAACAAACAAACAAAAAAACCTTTGTGTTCACTCTCTGCTGCATCTTAACTGAGCTTGCTTTTACAACACACACACACACACAAACACACACACACGTGTACAGACACACACACACTCACATGGAGTCCCTGCATGGCAGACCTCCCCTATTAACTGAGCTTGTAAATCATGTGCACAACATCAATATCAATGGAGAAACATTCATCACCTCCAGCATTGGCCTGACTCAGCATCTCTTTAACTGTGCTCAGGGCGCATTGAGTCACATGGGAAGGGGTGCTGAAGAGGTCAGGGGGTTGATTTTAAATAGGTTGATCAACCTACAGTACCAATTCCGTTTCATGCCAAATGGGATGCTATATGAGGGGAGACTTTATACGTATAAACCGTGAGCTATATGACATTAATAAAAAAGAGCCACAAGGTTCTGAGACTGGTAAATATATCCATTCTAACCCACAGGATTCACACATTTCTCCCATAAATTTTTGCCTGGGGTGATCATAACATTTGCTCTTAGTGAATCTTAGGTAATATATCCAGGTTAACCATATGCCGTCTTAAATCTAATGACGATCATCAGCTGACAGCTGGCTGGGATTCTTTTTGTTTTCCTTCTAATAGACATAAATAGAAAATTGCCTTCTGTGAATAACAGCTGAATAATTTTAAGCAATACTAATTGACAAGTGCCAATATTGATTGATTCTCTGTGAGAAGAAGCTTTTAAAATGCATTGCCGACTGCATTTAGTTATAATTTGCTTGTTAGCCCTAAGTGCTGTTAGTATCATTTTCTGATACAATTTGTTAAGGAAATATATTTAATAAATCAGAAAACACATATAATTCATGCAAAGAACAAGTTATATTTTTATTTGAAGTGGATTTGCTTTGACTTGCAGTTTAAAACTGCAAACCAAAGCAAAGGCTAGAAGCTAAAAAAAATAATAATAATAATAAAATAAATCTCTGTGCAGCTCAAAGGAGTGAAATTGCATATCCTAAAGTTTGGAAGAAACTGAATGTCAGTCGAAAAAGAATTGCTGCATGGCAGAAAGTCACTTGATTTCTAGTCAGAGCACATTTAACAACAACAAATGTAGTTGTTGGAAAGATTTTTTTGTTGTGTTTTAATTTTTATAAATACCTACATAATTGTGAGAAAAATCATTAGATGGACCCTAATCCACTTAGCAATTATATTGAAATATTTGTTTTGAGAAAAGCAGTCCTAGAATTCATTAAACATAGACTAGGCGGCCTTGTAAACCTTAAAAAAAGACAAGAGGTTTTTGCAGGTTTCCCATATGGAAAAGAAATAGTAAAACCATATATGATTTACTCATGAAAGTGGCCACTTTCTCATTACTTTCATATATTTTTTAGTAAGTATCCAAAACATACAAGTTTCATTATATAAATTTTCAAGGGATCTTATATGTGTTTTCACTCTTGTATGCTTTTCATACATGTTTCATACAAGACAGATAGAAACTTTATAAGATTTATATATATCTTTTCCATATGGGTTACCTCGCTTTATATTCTCCACCTCCCCTCTCAGGTGTTCCCTCTCAACTGGTCCACTGCCACCATGTGGTTTACATGATAAAATGTTCACAGACTATGTGGTCAACCCCTTTCTGCTTGGCCCTGCCCCACATTGGTTATCTGTGATGTTTAGTCTTCCTGTTTGTGCCATCCAACCCCCCACCCCCACCTAACTGTCAGCAGCTTAGCAGCAACCAGGGTGGGATGTCTTTAATTAAAAACTAGTAATGATAAGAGTGTGTAAGAGGAGGGGGGCACACTCATTACACTGAGAACAGATGCTCTCAGCAACCTCTGCCAGACTGCCTTGATGCCCACAGTATGAATACATACATATAGATTGCTCTGTCTCTCGCCTGCTTTTGGGCTTATAGTGCTAAATGCCAAGGCAGCCCACGCTTGGCTGGTGTGCGTCAGTTTTTCCTCTCACTCTGTTATTGAAACATTTTCAAGGTTTTGTATCAAAAACTTTTCTCTCTCACTTTCGCTCTAACATTATTATTCCACATCATAGCTGATACCGGCCTACACTTGGCACCCTTTTTTACAGTCACACCCACACTGTATTCTGCTCATGCATTCAAACATGAGTTTCCACATGAACTTAGAAACTCAAGCAGCATTCTTCAGACAAAAAAAGCTATATCTTTAATACACATATTTGTTGAAGAAATAGCAAAATCTTTTACAATTAAAGTTTTGTTTATATGTACCAAGCTAGGCATTGCTAACATTGCCTGCTAAGAAGTTTATGTAGCTGTGAGGGACTGCTGTGTACTTTCACAATATAATGCACAAACCAAAAAACGTAATATTAGAGAGATTTTTTGAACTCAATTTAATATCCATAATAAAGCTACATCATGTAGATTGTTTTCTTTCAATAATCTAAAAATTGCAAACTTAACATTTTAACTTCTGGGTAAAAAAGAGGACACAAATCAAGGAGCCAAAGCTGGCTAGTGGTGGCTACTTAACAAATTTGTGTTCTTTTGACCTTGGAAAAACAAACAAACAAACAGTAGATAAATCTGTGGTTAAAAACCCTTTGAAAAACAGAAGTATGCTCTTCTGTACTTCTTATTGGGTCACTGAAGACTGAAATCTGCTTTGTTTGCTGAGTCATGATTTATTTGTTTTCTGTGTAAGTCCTTGGAAAATGGGAAATGTGCATTTGCAGTTGCCCAGAGAGCAGCAAAACCAACAGCACAGGAGTGCATAAGGAAAAAAGCTGAAAGCAAAATCAGTCAAGTACAGTTTTTTGCTATTTTCTTGGCATCTGGTACTATAAGTGAAGAGTTGGGACATCCCATATTGCAAATGCTGCTTAATAGAAGTGTAAACTAAGTCACCATTTCAGCGCCTTAATCTGAGCACAACACTCTAATCATCCCCCTTGTGTTGCCTGCATTATAAATTGTCATGGTTAACATCTAAGCTTTAATTTATAGCTTGATGTTGTCATTAAGGGGCCAAGGCCTGCACTGGCCTCTGCCATCAATCTGATAGCTTGCAGGTAATGGCCAAGTTGCCTATTGTCACAATTCCAATACATTATTTACTATAAGACATTAAAAAGTAATGTGTATTAATAAACAGGCTCAAGGCCAGAGGGTATAACCACATTCACTCTAGTCGTATTTCTCGTTGCTTTCATCAAGGAGACACTTTATAATAAATGTATGGTTAAACCAACACTCAAGGGCCTTTTCTGTTGCCAGTGCTCCTTCTATGATTTATCATGGGCACCACTGCATTCTTATTTGCTGAGACATTATTTGATTATTAATTTTGACTGTTCTGTGTCGTTTTGAACTATGTCATCATGGGTCCCTGTTCATTTTCATCCTAATCATGTCCGGTGACCTATCACTGTTCTGAGTTAGCTGAAATTGGTCCAATCTCTGGAATGAAAATGATTGTGTACAATATTTTTCCAAGAGTTCAACATATTTCTCTATTAAACCACTCAAGAAATAATCTCACCAATGCTGGGTGAGTGTTAAGGTAAAATCAAAGATTCTGAGGATCCAAATATATTCTTGTAAACTTGTGACTTCAGATTGGACCACAAAAAGCCTCAAGGTACTAAAAACTTTATCATTCAACAGAGCAGATCATTTCCAGCACAATACAAGAAGAACGAGACTGCAATAAATACCTATAGCTTTGATAATTTGGTTCTCAGTATCACAGTTGTGGATGACCACAGGCTATGTCTGACATTAGCTTACTGGCATTCAATTATGTTTCAGAAATTGAAATTTTAGCAGGTCTTCATTGCACATGTTACATGGTTTGACTATTAAAAGTGTATACCTTATAAAAGCAACAAGCATTCAAAGCAAGACAGGTGTAATACTGTGGATGTGAAGAAAACCATGTATATTGCATTCTGATTATTTCAGACTGTTGTAACAACACAACCATATGCACTGTTGTATCAGTCAATATAGGCATTGTGGCATGTCAATGGCTGGTTATATATGTAACACTTTACAATGCTATTTACTGCATGTTATTGAGAGAGATCAAAAGTTCTAAATAGTAATTACTTATATAGCTAGGACCAGTCTCTTTTCAGGACTCTCAATCCTCTAAATCACTTGCTTAGGGCAAGTGCACCAGCTGAAAATCCCTTGTGTTTCCTGGATCAATATAAAAATAATGAAAGAGACCACATCAACCGTCCATGTGGCTCACTACCCTTTTTCAGCACATTCAAATATTTCTAGATGTAAGTTGTTTTTGAATGTATAGGTTAATGCTAACTGGGAACAAAAGTTGTATTTACTGTGGCTAATCTGGATCAGTGCTATACTGAAAGAGATGATGAAAATTAAACTATTACCTTATATGGACTTTTCACACCTATGCACATCCGCAGTCTTCTAATGAATATTAATCATTAAAGCTATATAGGTAATGGAATAAGTGAAGCAAAATGATAAACATGTTGTTGTTTTTTTCTTCCAAAAGGAAACATCTGTGTCCTTGTTACCCTCTGCTTTATGCCATTTTTATGCTGGGCAAACGCTGTAAGTGCTCCCACATCTGCTACAGTTTATATAAGATGCAGCTGCATCATCTGCTGATAGAGAACCCCCTCAATGCTTGAGTTAAGTCTCCTCATCATTGATTCATGCTCTTGGGGAAAACAGACAAATTGAACCTCTTGCTTCTGTAAAGGGACCTTATGGCTCTGGTGAGGAGTGTGTGGTCAAAGCCTGACATCAAAGTCAAGTCTGTGGAAGAATATGTGTGTTCAAGGAGGAAAGGTTCTCAGTAGTGTAAAGTTACTGTGTTTGAGTAAAGAAAGATGAACATGTGCATGTGTTAATGCCTCCAGTTTGGTGGATTTTTCCCTAAGGGATTTGCTTAGTGTTTTTTTCTTTCCTTTGTCTTCAAACCACCAGAACAACAAAACAGAAACACCAAAAGCATGAACATAAAAACAAGTATAGACACACACACGCACACACACCCATAGTAGACACAAATAAGATATATTTCTAAGCCAACAGAGCTGAATGTCATGCGGCGGCTGTGTGAAGGCAAGAGAGGACCCAAATGCACGGCTCTAGACACACGGGGATGAACTCAAAGGCCGGTCTTTATTAACAGGAACATAAGAAGTCATATAAAACTATACTGGGAGCAACTAAAAGCTGAGGCGCTGGGAAGACACGGAAAATGCACACAACCTAGAGGGACAACGCAACACAGAACAAAGGGACACTCTGACATAAATACACAGAAGGTAACGAGGGGAGTGGGAACACACAGGGAACACAGCTGAAGACAATTACTCATGGCCGAGCAGGGAGGACACGAAACTGACGATACTGACACCAAGATGTGGACCTTAAACACAACACAGTACACAGAGATGAGCACGGAGAGAGAGAGGCAGAGAGAGAGGCAGAGAAGAAGGATGAATACGAGGGGATGAGGAGAACACAGAACACATAGGGTGGGAACACGGTACCAGAGCAAACACCACAATAAAAACATGGACACAGAGGGAATCCAAATACCAAACCAAACAATCCAATGGACATAAGAAACAAAATACAAAACTACAGAAAAACTAAGAACACTGGGTCAAAATGACCCAGGACCATGACAGTACCCCCCCCTCAAGGGCTGGCTCCAGACAGCCCAAACACAGGAAAACAAAACCCAAACAGAAAACGACCCAGGGCGGGCGGCGGGGGCCTAGGACGGAGGGCCCGGAACAAAAAACAAAAACGAACAACAGAAAACACAGGAGCACAAGACCAAAGGTCAAAGAAAGTTCAGGGGGCCGACCATGCGGAAGGCAACGGCGGAGACATGGAACCAGTTCAGGGGGCCGACCATGCGGAAGGCAACGGCGGCGATGCGGAAACAGTTCAGGAGGCCGGCCGTGCGCAAGGCAACGGCGGCGACGTGGAAACAGTTCAGGAGGCCGGCCGTGCGCAAGGCAACGGCGGCGGCGAAGGAGACAACGGAGCAGTTCAGGAGGCCGACCGCGCGGAAGGCAGCGGCGGCGGCGAAGGAGACGACGGAGCAGTTCAGGGGGCCGACCGCGCGGAAGGCAGCGGCGGCGGTGAAGGAGACGACGGAGCAGTCCAGGGGGCCGACCGCGCGGAAGGCAGCGGCGGCCCTCCAGTCTCAGGCGTGCTGGCCATGGCCTGGTGGGCACAGGACCAGACGAGGCAGGACCAGACGAGGCAGGACCAGACGGTGGCGATGCGGGGGCCGGACCAGGCGAAGCACAGGCTGAGGCTGGACCAGACGAGGACGAAGACTCGGAGGCCGGACCAGGCGGAGCTGCAGAGGCTGAGGCCGGACCAGGCGGAGCTGCAGAGGCTGAGATCGGACCAGGCGTAGCAGAAGCACAGGCTGAGATCGGACCAGGCGTAGCAGAAGCACAGGCAGAGGCTGGCCCAGGCGTAGCAGAAGCACAGGCAGAGGCTGGCCCAGGCGTAGCAGAAGCACAAGCAGAGGCCGGCCCAGGCGTAACAGAAGCACAGGCGGATGCAGCTGGACCAGGCGTAGCAGAAGCACAGGCGGATGCAGCTGGACCAGGAGTTGACGAGGCGGTCGCAGGTGGCGGCTGGACAGGCTCCTCGGGCCCTCCAGCTGACGTGGCAGAAGGCTGAACGGGCTCCTCGGGCCCTCCAGCGGAGACAGGTGGCTGAACGGGCTCCTCGGGCCCTCCAGCGGAGACAGGTGGCTGAACGGGCTCCTCGGGCCCTCCAGCTGACGTGGCAGAAGGCTGAACGGGCTCCTTGGGCCCTCCAGCGGAGACAGGTGGCTGAACGGGCCCCTCGGGCCCTCCAGCGGAGACAGGTGGCTGAACGGGCCCCTCGGGCCCTCCAGCGGAGACAGGTGGCTGAACGGGCTCCTCGGGCCCTCCAGCGGAGACAGGTGGCTGAACGGGCCCCTCGGACCCTCCAGCGGAGACAGGAGGCTGAACGGGCCCCTCGGACCCTCCAGCGGAGACAGGAGGCTGAACGGGCCCCTCGGACCCTTCAGCGGAGACGAGGAGGTGCTGGCCGGGCTCACTGGAACCCCCAGCGGACGAGGTAGATGGCGGCGTGGGAGCCGCGGAGTCCTGGATGAGCTCATCCGAGCTTCCAGCAGGAGCTGATGTAGAGCCAGAGAGGTTTGGGACCCCTGGCTGAATGTTAAGCCGAACAGAAGACCGTATTGCTATCGGGGACTGGGCCAATGGTTCAGGTGCGAGCTGAGCTACTGGAGATGCGGATGAGAGTGGGAGCTGAGCTACTGATGGTGGTGAAGTAGATAACTGCACGGGAGACTGAACTGAGGGCGTCTGCACTGGCACAGGGGACTGAACTGATGTCTGTTGTAACGGAGGTGGTGAGAGTGGAGTAGGCAGTGGAGTTGATGACTTCACAGGAGAATGAACCAGAGGTGAGTGCACAGGAGACTGAGCTAGAGGTGGTAGTGATAGTTGAGGGGAAAGTGGAGCTGGTGATTGAGTGGATGACTGTGCTAAAGGAGGCTGCACTGGGGACACTGGAGACTGCACTGGGGAAAGCAGAGCTGCAGGAGACTGCGCTAGAGACTGCAGTGATGGTTGTAGTGGAGGTGTGACGGGTGGAGGAGTGGCTGAAGTGGCTGCGGGTCGGGCGGCTAACGGCTCAGCTACAGAGTGTATTAATGGCAGGGTTATGGGTCGAATGACTGACTGAGGGGCATCCTGTGCAGCTGAGTGCAATGATGGGTGTGGGGGCGGATGTAGGACAGGTGGCAGTGTCAGTTCCCCTGGGCCTACAACGCAGTTGAAAGGTGCAGGCACCTGCTGGACACCAGTCGCTCCCACCTGAGGAGTAGGTACAGGTGCAGAGACTGGCTGGGTCCTGGCGGGCCCCACCTCAGCGGTTGGCACAGATTTCGGCAGGGACTGGGCGGCTGCTGTCCCCACCCGAGGAGCCGATACGGGTGCAGGGACCAGCAGAGCCTCAGTTGACCCGGAAACCGGAACAGGGACCAGCTGGGCGCCAGCCCCCCTCACCTGGGGAATTGAGACAGGTGCAGGTGAGTGCTGGGCCGCAGTTATCCCTAGAACACAAGGGGCCTGGGAGGCGGGCCTAGAAAGAACAGTCTGCAAGAGATCGATTCCCTGCCCTGAGTGAGCGGATGAGGAACAGCGCTCTGACTTCGTAGCGTTAAGTGTACTAAAGCTGTAGCTTACAGGCACTAATGCATCACCTTCAGTGTGTACAGACTCTAGAGAAATGTGATCAGCTGATGCACCAACAGTCTTAGAGCTTCTTTCTTCGGAGCTAACCGTACTTATACTGACAGAGGAGGGGTTAATAGCCGATGTAAACATAGGTCTGTGCACCGGAGAGGCAGATGAAACAAAGTCTTTTACCACCGGATCGCCGGAAGCAGTAAACCTAGGGTAAACAGTGGTGGGTGTAGAGCCCCCTGACTCAAGAACATTTGAATCAGTACATACGTCAGAATGGACAATCCCCGGGGGTGATGGCTCAGAAGCAACGAGCTGGGGTCGAGCTATCACAGGAACATTTACAGTCTTGGATTTTACTGTTTTACCATCTAAGGGGGCAGGTAGTAAAGCCCCAGGGGTGAGCTTAACTGCAAAACAATCATCCTCAGCAGACACACAGGTAAAGGGCACAGAGACAGGTGTCTCTAACTCAGGAAATGCTGACTTTGAGTTTTTAGACCTAGGAAACACTAGCGAAGGATGATCTTTCTCGAATATGAGTCCAAACGTAGGAGAAACTGTCTCTGAGTTGACCCTCCGGGCAGTACAATGGTTCATAAGAAGTTCGGGTTCAGATTCAACGTTTACAGACCGTGAGCCTTTAGCGTCTACGGCAAGAGTCACAGAGTTTGCATTCCTGCATTCAGAGTAGTGAGAACTAGCCTCAGAGTGAACAGAGAAAGTGTCTTTGTCACTCACCCCAGCCGGCTGCCCAGTAGTCCCGGAATCCGACTGAGGAGAGGACCGGCGACGGCGTCTCCTCCTTAATGAGGGAACGGAGATGACGGGGAAAACCGGTGATGATGCGGGGGTGACGGTCTCCTCTTCATCATCCGACCACATCGCTGCTAGGAGAGCAGCGGGAGAGCGACGGTCAGAGCTGAGAGGGGATGGAGAAGGGCTCTGCGGCAGCGGCGCCAAAAAACCCTCTCGTTTTAGCAGCTGCTGTTGCGACACCGAGAGCCCCGTCTGCTGCTGCGGTACCGTCGCGGCGAGCTTAGTTTGCTGCTGCTGTGGCGGCTGATGGGCGGAGATCTCCGTCTGCAGTCGCTGTGGCGTGGAATCCCGGGAACGGACATTGTCTGCCAGCTCACGGGCTTGTAATGCCTCCTTAGCTCGGCTCAATTCGTCGATAAAGCCTTCATAGCAGGTGAGCTGCTGAAGGAAAGGGTTTCCCTCGATTATTGCCTTTATGGCGTTAAGTCCGACGGAAATTGTCCGTGAGTCCGAGGCGTGGGTTATTCGTTGCACCAGACTCTGTACACGGAGAATATCTCCCTCACGGGCGGAGCCTGCTGGGTCCATTTCGTGGTTGCGTCGTTCTGTCATGCGGCGGCTGTGTGAAGGCAAGAGAGGACCCAAATGCACGGCTCTAGACACACGGGGATGAACTCAAAGGCCGGTCTTTATTAACAGGAACATAAGAAGTCATATAAAACTATACTGGGAGCAACTAAAAGCTGAGGCGCTGGGAAGACACGGAAAATGCACACAACCTAGAGGGACGACGCAACACAGAACAAAGGGACACTCTGACATAAATACACAGAAGGTAACGAGGGGAGTGGGAACACACGGGGAACACAGCTGAAGACAATTACTCATGGCCGAGCAGGGAGGACACGAAACTGACGATACTGACACCAAGATGTGGACCTTAAACACAACACAGTACACAGAGATGAGCACGGAGAGAGAGAGGCAGAGAGAGAGGCAGAGAAGAAGGATGAATACGAGGGGATGAGGAGAACACAGAACACATAGGGTGGGAACACGGTACCAGAGCAAACACCACAATAAAAACATGGACACAGAGGGAATCCAAATACCAAACCAAACAATCCAATGGACATAAGAAACAAAATACAAAAATACAGAAAAACTAAGAACACTGGGTCAAAATGACCCAGGACCATGACACTGAAAGAAAGACATTAAGGAACAAATTAAAGTCAGAATGAATTTAATGAAAATATAAAATAATGTTACCACTATAATGGCTTCTGATGGCTTCTTCCATTGTTCCTTGTCATTGTAAGGTCGGCAGGTTTGATAGAACTTTGAAGTTGAGATAAATTAACCATCATTTAAAAAAACAACAGCATCCAATTAGCGGTTTGCCACTTTGACAGGCACAAACAGCCTTGTAGTTGTAGTTTCATTCAATCTCCACAAGAGCAGGGGTACAGTGGATCCTTCAGACTCATTTATGTCAGTTTGCATCCTCACTGTATCTTTTGCACCATCACTAATTGTTTAGGTGCTTTGGGCCTGTCACCCTTCTGTACCATCTGATCCAACTTACCACCAGGTGCTGATCAGTTGACCGCTCAGTTCCTCTTTTAACCCAAATGGCCAAAGCATATGACTACAGATCAGATGTTATAATTAAATAAAACAATAATGACTGATCAGTGTCCTATACTGTAGAATGCTGTGGTGCAAAAAGCACTGTCGTGTTTGATAATGGTATCTGTTACATCCCCCAGGAGGATATTTCTTCTTTCAACTAACTCTTTATGTTTTGTCTAGGCTCCACCTCCTCTGTCCTGATTGGATGCTGCTCAGAGTCCAGCTAATTGTTAATCAGCAGAGCACTACTTAAAGCCTGTGGCTTGCCATACCTGTGCAGGCTTGCATGCCTTTGTGACTTGTATGTGCTTTTTTTGTGTTCATGTTCAGACTGCCTGTAGGGGAGAGTTGCCTTTTGTTTTGACACCCTGTCTGTTTTCTCCTGTTTATGTGTTGTTAGGTAGGTTATGGCTATAGGTTGTATATTTTGTTTTCTTTGGAGTTGGGTAAGTTTCTTTTATTTTCATATCAGGGATGTTTTGTTTGTTATGTTGGCCTTGGCTCTCCCTGAAGTTAACTGTCAGTCTGCACCAGAACTTCAACTCTGGCATGAAATAAACCTTTTAAAATTACCATTTTGGCTCTTCCTTCACGATTTACCTTTATGTTTGTCCTTTCACACCCCCTAGACTAGCCAGGGGACGTAACATTATCCATTAAAAAAAAGTGATTCAGATCTGTCAAGCCCCAAGCCACATCCCTCTGGGTTTCCATATGAGAATGGAGATGCCCGAGTAGAACAACTGAGCTCTAAGTCCAAGACAGGACACCTTACAACAAGAAACCCAAGGATCCCCAAGAAGACTTAGGACCCTCAGCTGGTGTTTGGGACACAAGCTGAAAGCAGTTGTGAAAATAAAAAGGCATATGTAATTTTTTTCTATGCTTCTCACTGTGATGGTATGTAAAATATGCAAAAAACAGACCATGACCATGATATACCATGGAGGAAAATTTATTTATCACTCTGACCTTAAAAAATATTAAACTTTAATTTCAAGGCATTTTCCCAGGAAGCACAAACGCATTATGAAAAAAGAAATGTTTCAGTTGAAGTGAACTTGGATTGATATACAGTGAGGAAGCGACAGCTAAGGTTGCAAAGGTTATCCAGAGGGTTCAGTTCCTATGGAGCTGCTAGTTAGTGATGCGTAGCTACAGCAGCAGTGTAGGTGAAGGCACTGGGTGCTCTGTGAAGCGTGACACACCTTGCTCTAAGGGTGATTCTGGGAAGATAGCAGAGGTGAGAGGGTAAAGATAGAGCAACATTGCCTTCTGGCTTATTGTGCGCAACTGCCCTGCTGTGCACAGTTACCATCAGAGTCTCTTCATGTATGGATCATTTATGGAGTTGAAGTGTTTGTACTGAAAGAGTCAGGCGGTGCATTCAAAGATCTTCTGAAACATAGGGAAAAAAAACATGCTTGAATCTAAAATAGAGCACAATAACATGATCACAGTGGAGAAACTGTGTCTTTTGTAGTCAACTACGTTGAACTGGATTGCATCATATGCTGCAATGTTCCTCTTGCGGATATCAGTTAGCTAAAAAGCATCTCCTGCTGCCATACAGTCGCCTGGATGAGACTTTCTTGTGACAGTGAGCAGAGCTCCCCAGTGACTTCCTGTCCACTGATGTGTTTGCTGCGAGTATCATGAGTAACGGCACTCAATTTCCATGTTTTGACATAAGAGGGGACGTTTGATAAATAGTTGGAGGACCTGAGCACATAAATGAGGCATAAATAATGCATAAATTAAGTGCCATTTTATGGAGAGATGTCAGTGCATTTCTCCAATAACGGGAAGATTAATGACCTGACTGTGGTGGGGGAAATACTGCATAGGAGAGCGACAGAAAGATCAAGGGATGAGTCCTCACTGTGACTGTTTTCAATCAATATACCCATGTATTTACACAGCCTGGATGGATGATGCAAGCAAAGCAAACCTCAGCTGAAGTTTCTGGGAGGAAGAAAAAGTAGTCACTTAAAATGACGACTTACTCAAGAGAAAAGACTCTCTTCCTCTCTCTTAGAGCTAGATATTTTTCTTGGGTGCGGGGCTTGATAAACCAAAGCAATTTTATAGAACTAATGTGTTGCTTCACATAGCTTCATTTATGTCAAATTCTCCTCCACAGCACAATTTCAAGACCAAAAACAGTGGCTGACAACATGCAAATATGCTCTGTGTATCATATATGTGCTGCAGGCAAATGTTAACAAGTTTTCAGTAAAATGTACACTTAAATTTGCTTAGGTGTGATGATTTTACAATAAACTCAAATCAACATTCTCACTATACTTTCTCTCATAATATACAATAGAGGAACTCAAATGCTTCCCTCCTGTCAAATTCTGCTAGTATCATAGACATATACTGTACGCACGGCATCCATTGTCATGTCTTACACAATGCCCCAAAAGTATTGGCCGCTGGGAGGTAAAGGTCACCACTGGTTCTATCATCTGAAAAGCGTCAACAGGGTGTGTACTTAGATTGCAAGCCAAGAAAGTCTTACTAAGATTTTTTATGCCATTCAAAAAACAGGCAGAAAATGCACTAGCTATTTTTGTTTCAGCTGAATTGGAAGGAAGGAAGTGAGCTCTGTTGTCACCAACTGTAAGAGGGTCAAATGGCTAACCAACCTGATGGCCTTGGTGTGCCAAGGCATTGAAGGCATTATTAGAACATAACACAGTCTGGTATGTTCTTTATAGTGCCAAATAAAAACAAAACAAAACAAAGTATCATTTCTTCTCTGGCATTGCAACTAGAGATTAATGTCCATGCGACTCTAAAGGTGGTGAGACTGTCAGTCATGCTAATGTCAGCAGACAGCTATGTGTTTGTCTCTTAGCTATTTCCTTTGAGCTGGGGCATTCAAACATCGGCAGCTGTCCACTTTGGTTTCTATCCCTGGAGCTCAGACAGGACCTGACACTGTGCCTCACTAACACAGAAACCTCCAGCACTCTTGCCCTGTTCTCTGGCCCAAAAACAAAAGAAATAAAGAGATCTCACCAATGGAAGGTCATGAAGAATGCCCCCGCCATCACTCATAGCAGATCTAATGTTCACTGTGGCATAACTGATGACTGATGTAATTGACATTGCATGCCTAATCATACATATTCCACAGAGGCTGATGATAGTTTCCCAGCAGATGAGCTAAAGACTTTAGAAAGTCTGAACACTGCAAAAGGTGACCTGCTGCTCATGTAATCTAAATACCAGGAATGACACTTAAAATTCATGGGGACAATCTCTGCAGTCTTGTTCTGGACTTCTTTCTAACTCACCAAGGAGAGACAGTGTGACAGCAAATTGAAAATAATTGTAGTGATTATGGCAACATTTGTAATCTTCGTTAAATGTAGGTCAAGGGCAAACATCATAGTTGGTGGAAACCCATTGCTGGCTCTACCATCTTTTCTAATTAACTGAAAGTTTTGGCACATTATGGTATCTGGGCATTTCTCAATTTATCTTACCTGCCTTTAATCCATAACTAAACAGGTTTTGTCTTTTTACAAAAATTAGTATAACAACTCTTCAAATTCCATACAGTTTTTCATGCAAAATGTGACAAAACGGGATGATATAAGAATTCTAAAAACCATGAAGTCTTTGTGACTGATAATATGTTTTATACTTGCAAGTTTAACCTTTCGTCTATTTATCCTGATCAGTATTGAGCTTGCCAGATGCCACCTGCCATGGTCCCTACTACAAGAGAAAGGGAAAAAAAAATCAAGCTTTTTAGAAAATGCTAAGAGTTTAATACACCAGTGAGCGTTGTCAGTGTTGCAGGATTTTAGTTTCTTCCTTTTGTTGTCAATTTGACAACCAAGAGAGACACAAAATGAGGCTGCTTACATGGCTTGGTTGAGGAAATATTTTGTGATGGAAGAGTTTGAAGGTTTTATTGGAAAAATTCCCGAGAAATAATTGAAACAAATCTCTTTTTTTTCCCATTACAAATTGCATCTACTTTTGCACTCTCTTTATGATTGTGGGTTATGTTGGATAGGAAGTAGATTAAAAAATGCTGCACGTGCATTTATTAATTAATCATACCTGACAAGCATGCTAAGTGGTTGAAATCAAACACATGTTGCATGAGCAACAGATACACACTGGGTCCAGCTATCACAATCTGGGTTAATTCCTGTAACGGTCTAAATTTAATCAATTTAGACTATGGAAAAGAAAGAAAGTTAACCAACTGTATTAAAATGATAGCATTAAAAAAAAACTAAAAACATGTAATGTAATAGTGTAATATGATAGAGCTACATCACCTGTAAACTAAGTCAACCTCACATTGACTGATTTGGGAGTGGTTTTGTGTGTAGAGGAGTTGTACATTTGCTGTGAGTGAAGTGCTGTGCTTGGGTATTGATTTAAGGCAGGTGTGTTTGATTGTGTCTTCACTCTCGTCTCACTAAGCAGCAAAGGCTGTCTTGCCTTTTCTGTGTGCAGGCATGTCATGCAGCTAAAATTCTGGTGAATACTTCCATGTGAGACCGTCATTCTTTGTGATTACGTCTGTCAATTCAACTGAACATTTAAATGGATCTCTCTTTCCTTTCTCTTTCTGTGCACAGGGCAGGATAAGCTAGCCTGTGGTTATAAGGCAGAATTGGGCTCCCCAAGGGCTGAAGTGATTACTAGCTCAGTTCATGCATGTGATTGGCCAAAGAGTGCAGCTTCCAACTCCAAAGGTTGTCAGTAGTCTGAGGAAACAACCAACCAGCTGATCTCTGGCCTTAAACTGTTTGAGTCACTCCTTGTTTAGTGGGTTATCACTGGATGAAATATACACAATAAATCTGCCTATAGTATTTAACGTTTACTTTTCTCTACATGCAAGCTCACTTAGTGACACGTCCCCCCGTTTTGAACATATGAGGGCTATACCCAGTGTGTCTGAATTGCTGAAACATTTTGAAAACCTGTGTCTTTTTTGCCACTGGGACAATACAAGGAGTGTAGATCAGAGACCCAGCCATCTTTTTTAATGAAAGCCTCTCTAATGAGCCAGCATTCAGGGCTTTCTTTGATGACGTACAATGATGGCTCAAAGGATCTTTCAGGAGCTTTTTTTAGCAGGCTTCATACTGAATATAAGATTTTATCACACTTCCAAGATCCATTGAATCCCTCTTGCAAGTTTTGAAACTTTTAGAGTGTTTCAAATACATCCCTTTAATGTAAAACAAAAGTGTAAATATCATCTATAAACTTCTCTGTTCTTATTCCTCCTCCCGTAAATGTTGTGCTTTCACAGGCTTATTTGCTAACTTCATGTTCACAGTGTTTTACACTTTCTAAAACATTCAAATTGGAGAACCTACTTCAAAACTCCAAATGATGAAGAGCTCATTTTCACTGCTCTAAGTGTCATCACACTATTTTGCTTGTATATAATTGAGCTTCTATAGACAAAGTATTGTTTTACAATGAAATACAATAAAATGTTTTGCACTTTTCTTTTGGGGGTGGCTAATGGTTTAATTACTTTCATATTTGACTGAAGTCACTTCAGTAGTGCACTTTTTCCTTATGATATGTCTTGCAAAATGATATGTACAAAATAACATAAGTGTTTCAAATGACCACTTTAATAAACGACTACCCATGATCACCCAACTATGTCTAATCAATGTCAATTGTAATATACTTTGCATATATGGTAAACATGCATAAATGGCAACTGCAGGAAATAAAACAAATAATTTAAAAAAGCCTAGCAAGAATTTGTGTTTACTTGTGCAATTAGAAACTATTATAAATCCATTAAAATTATTAGTATCAGTTCATATTTATCCAGGACAAATAGGAGATACTTACCCCAAAAGATAAAATGATAAGTGCAGTAACAAGGAATCCTTTCAGTTTGCAGGATGG
The DNA here is from genome assembly GCF_041146795.1 of Maylandia zebra. Lineage (NCBI taxonomy): Eukaryota > Metazoa > Chordata > Actinopteri > Cichliformes > Cichlidae > Maylandia > Maylandia zebra. The sequence goes on along the minus strand of NC_135173.1, from coordinate 38,197,880 downwards.
GGCCTGCCTAACAGAATTTGTGGCATAGTGAGGGGGTATCTTTTCTGTTTTGTTTTTTTTCTGTTAACTATACAAGTGCTGGAAAATTACGAGATATTTGAGAAGAGCATAGTGCAGAAAGTAATAAAGAGATCATTTCCCAAAGGTTTCTTAAACTGTAGATGTGATCCCTGGCTGTGGAGAATGATGACAATACCACTTACCACATTACCTTGCTGTAGTACACCTAAGCAGTTTCACTTGCTTCACATAGAAACTGATACTGCCTGCCATATGTATATGAAAAAGAATGTGAATGAGTTTCCATGACTGATTAAAGTGTTTCCAAGACATTATGTATATATATATATATATATATATATATATATATATAAAATGAATTCAGAAAGTGGGAAGTAAGATTATGTTTCCAGGTGCTTTATCACTTCCAAATCCCTGTTTTGCATTGTCAGAATATAAGTAGATTTTCAGGTGCAGAGTATTTTTTTTATCAAAGATCTTGGATTCTCCTGGTCTTAATGAAGATTTCCATGCCTCTTTAAATCCTCCTTCCAGGGGTTCATTCTCCCCTCTGTCTCATAATTAAGTCGGGATATGAGCCGTAAAGGCTGAAACCTGAAATAAACCCACAGTATTCTTCACCATCTGCTCCACTCTTCTTGTGTCCACTGCTGCCTCCCGACATCTAAGAAGCAGCCGTGATGAGTGTAGGAGCATCCACTGAAACGTCAAGCATGTACTTTGTATTTCAACACTACAACTAAGAAATTCTACATTTTCATTTTAGCCTGTTAGGCGAATGTGTAAACCACGATAATATCATATACCTTGTGCATAATATTATTAAGGTAATATATATAATCACTGACCACTTTATGTTCAACTGTGTGTTAATTGTTTGTTAATGCAACCATCTAATCTGCCAATTATATGGTAGAATGAAGACATAATCAACTTGTTGAAGTTCAAACTGAAGATCAGAATGGGCAAGAACGGTGATTTAAGCGAGTGCAGCAGAAGACCATACCAACGATAGATAATATGGAGTGCAGGATAGAGTACGACCATGCCGCATTTCAAGTGTGAACGTACTTACATTACTTTAAGTTTTAGTTTTTGTCACTTTAAAAAGTAACAAAAATATTAGCATCCGCTGTACACTCTGCGTGGGAAGAAACTTCTTTCTACAGCGAAAAATTAAACTTAAATGGTAAATGGCCTGTATTTATATAGCGCTTTACTAGTCCCTAAGGACCCCAAAGCGCTTTACATATCCAGTCATCCACCCATTCACACACACATTCACACACTGGTGATGGCAGCTACGTTGTAGCCACAGCCACCCTAGGGCGCACTGACAGAGGCGAGGCTGCCGGACACTGGTGCCACCGGGCCCTCTGACCACCACCAGTACTTAAACTTAACCTAAAATCTGAGCAAGCACCTAGCAAGCCGCAACAGGAATGTGAAATTCATAGAGAATTCCCAATGACATGACCGCTGCAGCACCGGGCCAACCTCCATCGGTCCCACTCCTGCTAAACAGGTGAAAATGGGCCCCGGTCTGGATGGGCCTGGGCCCCCTTTCCCTGGCAGGTCGCGGAGTATGGGGGTGCCTACTGGGGTAAGCGGGGGAGCTGGCCCCAGGGAGGGGTCACTTGCCCTCCCTTCCTTCCCTCCCCATCTCCAGCTGCCTCCCTCTTCCCGCTCCACCACAACCACCCACACATGCAGGGCCTTGGAGTAGGGGTGTGTCACCAGGGTGCAGAGGAGGCTACCCCCCCCCCTCTGTCCCCTTCTGGCTGCCTCTGCCTCAATTTTATCCCACAACTTAGACATTCACATTACTCACACTCTCATTACACATACATATGGGATCTTGGGGGTGGGCACGATACACGGAATCCAAATTACCATCAGGGTGTACACCTCACCCCTGGCGTCGTTGCCCACCTCTCAATTTTAAATGCACGTAGACATTGAGGGCTAGCAGGAGGGACTATGCGCTTACCTGCTGCTCTCTGGCAGGTAGCTCTATGCCCTCCTGGGTTTTAAAGGCACCTTAGAACACACATGCATCAACACTACAATGAGCGGGTGGAGGGAGGTTTGGAGTCTTCTCTCACCCCCATTCTCTGCCGCCTGCTGGAGCGAGGGGGCTAGGAGGAGGAGTTGGCCGTCCGACTGCGGTCTGGAGTGTGGGGCCTCCCTGCTGCTGCGGAGTCGGGGCGGTCTGCCTCTCCCCACCGCAGGGAAAAGGGTAACACCACCTGGGTCTGGGTGCAGTTCCCTCCTCCAGGGGCAAGGGTACCTAGACCCGGTTTGTAGAGTACGCTTGGGGAGTGTGATCGTGTGTACAACGTCTCTTTATGTCGGTCTCCACATTGGTTGAGTGTGGAGTAAGTGCATATGAGAGCATGAGGGTGGGAATGGATGTTTGTATCTGTGTGTGCCTGTATTTCTGTGTCTATATGTCAGGTTGGGTATCAGACGCCACCTCTCTGGGGACATCTTAGGCCCTCCAAGGTTTGGAGGTCTATCTCCCCCCACCACCACTTCCCCTGCCAGTGGCGGACTCCCTCAGACATCGGTGCATTGGTGGTTCTTTGTGTCTGGGGATGGGCGTCCAGGTACACACCGGCTCACTCCTTGGCGGCCGCTTATCGGGGCCTGGGGCTCGCTCGGGCCACTTCGGAGGTGGGGTGCCCCCGGCCTCTCGGCCTGGGGCTCGGTCACTCAGGCACGGCTGGCTGCCGGCGGAGCTCACGGGCGCGTCACTGCAACTCCCCCTGGCTTCTGCTCCGCGGCTGCTGAGTGAGCCCTCATCTGGGACTCTCCTCAGCTCTTTCTGGGACAGTGGTGCGGCTGCCCCTCTGTTGGTCTTCCTTGGTCTCTTGTGTTCTGAGGGCCTCTGGATGTCTGGAGTTTTGATCTCCTCCATACCTGCTTCATGCCCTGGAGGACGGGGCAGTGGCCCCCCCACACCCTCTAGCAGATCATTGCATGAAGGAACCTTTTAAAAAACAAAACAAAAAAAAAAAACAAGCGCGTCCATGCTCACAGGTGTACACACGGGTGATCACACCCACAAACTACACCCTTTTTGGCTCCTACCTCAAAGCACACTGTGTTCTGTTGATCTTATGTGCTGCACAATAATGTTTAATATTTAGTATTTACTGTCATATTCCCATATATCATTGTGATGTTGTTTATTCTATTACTCTTGTTCTCTTCTGCTTGTTTTCTTCTTTCTCAGCAGGTGATCCAGGTGATCGATATATGCATTTTCTTTTTCTTTCTTTTTTCTGCCCATTCTGTTGGTTTTTGTTTTTTGCCCTTCTCCCCTGTCCCTCTTCTCAGCTGTTTCTCTTTCCCTCTTTCTTCCCCCAGTCAAGTCTGTCCCGTATTCAGCAAGTGAAAATAAAATAAACAATAAAAGGTGAATCAAATGGACAAAAAAAACCAAAAAAAAAAAAACAGGTGAAAATAGGTTTAAGAGCGACAGGACTTAGTGCCGCTGAATCTTTGATTTATTTATTTTTTGCTGTGTTTTACTTGCATCTATTTGAAAGAGTGAGTGTAAACACAAAACATTATTTTATTTTATATGCTGGAATATGCAGAAAATAGGTTTAAATGTTAAAGAATTTCTTCAAGTCAAAGAGTTCCAAATAATTTAATTTTTGCTTAATGCAATGTGCATAAAGTTAAAAGATTAAAACTCATAAAACAATTTTTAAAAGAGGCTTTCCATTTGATTCAATTTTATATGATGGATTATGCATTAAAAAATAGAATTGGGCTAAAAGGTTTATTGCTTTATTACGTATTCAGGTTTGGCATCATGTTTTAAAAAGGTAACTAAGTAACTAATTACTTTTGAAAATAAGTAATCAGTAAAGTAACAGGATTTCTTTTTTGGAGAAGTAATCAGTAATTAGTTACTAATTGCTCTTTAACTTGACCAACACCGTTCAGATGTAAAGTGATGTCAAGTTGATGTAAACAACATGAAATAAATGGTGTATCCCACCTGTATCAGTGGCTTTGGCTGCTGCTGGTGGTGTAATTGAGTGGAGGATATTTTTCTTAACACACTTTACAAGGTCCATCCATCCATTCGCTTATCCTTTTCAGGGTCGCGGGGGGCGCTGGAGCCTATCCCAGCTGTCATAGGGCGAGAGGCAGGGTACACCCTGGACAGGTCGCCAGTCTGTCGCAGGGCCAACACACAGGGACAGACAACCATTTGCACTCACATTCATTCGAACATTCACACCTAGTGACAATTTGGATTAATCAATTAACCTATCCCCACAAGCTGCATGTCTTTGGACGGTGGGAGGAAGCCGGAGTACCCGGAGGGAACCCACGCAAACACGGGGAGAACATGCAAATTCCACACAGAAAGACCCCGGCCTGATGGTGGAATTGAACTCAGGACCTTCTTGCTGTGCGGCAACAGTGCTAACCACCGTGCCACCGTGCTGCCTACTTTACTTTACAAGGTCCTTATTACCAAATGAGAATGATCTCAACACCATTGTTTCTGACCATGTACATCACTATAATCACAATGTACTCATCCTGTGATGACTTATTCCAACAGGAATTACCTTTGTGACATGGCCATCATCACAGTGTTCAAGTCAATAAACCAAAACTTTCAACAAAAGGGTGATCCAACTAGGTACTAACAAGGTGTAATTAATAAAGGGCCTAGTGAGTGTACTTGTAATTATAAATAATAAGAATAACCCTAATGAATATAAAATATTTAATTAAAAAAATGTAATGATTTCAGATTTCAGTTCAAGTACTTTTTTTTCTTTCAAGTTTTTTCAAGTTTCAAGTGGACTTGAAATAAATTATATGAGAATTGGCTTTGCAAATCCATATTCTGAAAAGCACACCCTGCACAGTGTTTTTTCTCTTTTCCCCCCGCTTCTTCTTTTCCCTCCCCCCAATCACTTTTCTTTTTTCCACACTTCATCTATGGTGTTGAAATGGGTGAGAAACTGAAAGCACAGTATGAATGAATGGGCTGTCTCCTGCATAATTGGAAGCGTTCATTGATTAATGATTTTGTGCATGCAGGCGTCAGAATTAGCAGCTCCTACTGAGAGGGAGGATTCTGTATAATCAGCTGATTTGCCAGCATTCTCATCCCTTTAGAGTGCCAAACTTGTCAGGTAGTGACAAACTCACATTGTTTAATATGAGGCAGTCATTCCCTTCTTCCCATCAGAATTAAAATGCCCCCACATGTTACATAAAACTGAATCTTCCCCATTCCAAGATTGATGAGAAGCTTTTCTGTGGTGCACCAAAACTCATTTAGATCTCCCTGAGGCATTGTAGCAGAATACTAATGTTAGTTTCCAATCATTCAGAATTCTGTGGTTTTGGAGAAAATTGGGTGTCATGAGTTTCAGAATTTGATCACTAGTTTTTTTTTATACTATAAATTAAGATGTTTAGATTATTATCAATCACATGGTATCATCAAGAAGGCATCTAATCAGTCCCAAATTCATGCTGAAGCATCACATATCCATCAAACATATCAAGATGGCAATCACAAAGCAACATCTCAATATCATTATTTTTTTATATTGTAAAACCATACTGAGGACATCAGGACTGTGAGATTTATTCACAGTACAGTACATTTGGAATAGACTATAGTAACCACAAATGCTTTAACAAATCAAAACCTGTTTTTTCTGCTGCTTATTTTTGCTTTTATAATGACTGTCATTTTCTCCGTCGGCTTCATGATGTTGTCACCTGAAATACTACTAGGAGTCTTGGACGAGTTCCCACTAGTTCCTCCCCACTAATTGTATGCTTTTCCAACACTCTGCAGTTAGGTGATTAAGGAGACTAGATCATACAATGCTGCAGCCCATCACCTACTTCTTGGTCAAAAATCCCTTAAACTGTTACTGATTTGCAGTACAACCCAGTAAAGCTTGTTTATTACTAGAATGGATGTGGCAGGCTTTCTGTTTAATTGCTGCTTTGAATTCTGTATAAATTTCTGTCACTGTCGAAAGCAATGTTATTTAAAACTTCACATATTCACCTCCATTCTTGACCAGGTGATCCACACATACAGGTACCATTCTTTCCTCATCTCTGCATCTCACAAAGAAATCGTTTTGAAATTATATAGTATTATGTTATGTGAGACTTCTTAGGTCTAATCTGGATAAGTAGTACATAATATGCTATATCTGGATTTGCGAAATGGATTAAATGTGGAGTGAGAGGATGTCATCACTGTTGTCACTAAGAGCCCTTTTGTAACTCTTACTCAGCTGGAAACTTATCATTTGCTTCTACCTGTCTTGCATCAAAAACTTCTATGAGACAAGTCAGCACCACAATTCATCCAGCCTCAGTTTAGACTCTAGTTTGTTATATAGAAAGGAACATTGCTGGACTGTAATCTACTCTCCTCACCAATTTTCAACATATTGACACTAATGCAACATGGTGAAGTCGCAAAACAACTTGGAAAGTTTCTTCTTGTTTCAGTTCAGTCTGACTCTGCTGGCAGGTATTCTAAGTAAGATTTCTAGAGCTCTGCAAATCACCATCTTCTGAATTCAAAAATTCAACAGTGACTCACATGGACTGAGATTTTGTCCAGTCAAGAATCCAATTTGAGTAATATTGAGTAATATCTCACTCGGTGTGCGCTTGTGCGTGCATGTCTGTGTTTGAACGTGAGGCTGTGTATGAAGGGTATCTGTGGTTGGATGCATGACTGCATACACTGCATTCACATTAAAATCACGCATCATGAAATTAAAGCCCCCATGAGCTCAACAGAAATAGAGCACAACATTTCCAACAGGCCAATTCACAATTAACACCAAGTTGGATTGAACGCATTTTGCACAGCTATCTAATCGTTCACATGCAGATTCAAGCATACACAGTCCTCAAGGCCAAGTATGACTCAAGAACAGATTTAACTGTGAGGCACTTTAACACAACAGTAAACTGTTGATGCATATGGTCATGTTATCGCCACAAGAAATTATGTGGTTGAGAATATAAACAGTAAAAATTCCATGTTTAACTGATCCATTTTATTTAGACCATACTGGAACAGATCTGATGAGATATTTCATGCTTAGGTAAAACTGATTTAATGTTCAAACGACTTGCTGTTTAACACTGAGCTTCTAATCAAATTCACCTGATGTGGTAAATTATCTTTGCAATTAAATATCATCTAACTGAAAATGCATCAAGTTGCTGTATTCTGTTTCTCCCAGATTTCCAATGTTTATCTGTAGCGACATCAGTCCTATTTTTACAAAGCAGAGCCATTGTTCCAAGCTTGGAATTACTTAAATGGGGCTGGCACCGATCCTAATGCAGTCATATGTAATGTCCCAAAATATGCATTTATATTATATTATATTATATTATATTATATTATATTATATTATATTATATTATATTATATTATTGAATGGGTGGACTAGTGACCTGTGTTTTCTTGTCATTTTCTTAAAATTCTTACTGGACTTTTGTTTATTTTATATATCCTGGAAGTTCTACGTGATTAATAGACCCTACAGAAATTATTGTATTTGTTTGTTTGTTTGTTTGTTTGTTATCAGTTGTGCCACCTTCGTTTTTGTGTAACTAAGAATTAATGGTAAGGATAGCAAATTAAATACATGAAGCGCCTGAGTATTTTTTTTCTTCGAAATAATGGTGAACTACTGGTCTTTTGAGCTGTTCGTATACACATACTGACACACTGATGCTGTATAGATGTATCTACCGTATGCGCAAACAACAAATGGTAGAATTATAAGTAGAAATGTTACTGCTAGGCGAAAAAAAAAGTGAAAGAGAAGTCATTTTCATTTATTATGAAATACTAGAGTGTAGACAAATTAGAATTTCTTCTTGCAAGGTATCGTGTTACTACAAATACAATAATATTACATTGTATTGTACCAAGCTGTATCATATTGCTGCACATCATCCAGCAGACACCAGGACTGAATCAAATTGTATTGATCTGTTGTCTGCTTGGAAAAGTCTCAGTAGATCAGGTTCATACCCCGAGACATAAGCAATACTTCACAACCAAGGGCAAAGGTTTCATTGCACAAAAAGTTACCCATTAATCAATCTATATCAGTAAACTAAAAACTTCTAAATACAGACAGATTCTAGTCAATTTAAAATACAAATTTTAGGAGGAAAAAATGTAACTTCAAAATCTGCAGGACTCAAAAAGTGCAATAATCTCAGAAATGCAAAACTTTTTTATTGGAATCATGTGACTGAATACTCAGAATATATACATACGCACACACAAACACACACACACACATAATTCTTTTGATATTACAGAGTCACGCTTGACATTTGAGTGGTGTCCCTCTTGCTCGCTCGCTCTGCCTCTCTCTCACTCACTTTAATCTTCTCTATTACTTTAAAGTCAAACCTAAAAAAAAATCTATTCCAGAGTTATAACATCAACTATTCTTTTAATCTGCTCTGCTCTATTTTCAAGTACCAGCCTGCATGATTTTTTTCTTAGTACTTTTCATCATATAGCACAATCTAAAAAATGTATATTTCTTTCCACAATGACATCCATGTGTGGGTTGGAATATTGGAAGGTCTCACATATAAGTGCATAAATTCAGATTGGTTAAAACAAAACAAAAAATGAATAAAGGTTAAACAAAAATATCAAAAGCAAGAAGAGACTGACTGATAACCCCTCTGACATGTGATAGAAAACAACTCCCACAGAGGGAGAGGATTTGCCCACCAACAATGCATGAAAAGTCAAATTGGATTAAATACGACTGTGTCATTCATGTCTTTTAGATATTGGGGTTTTTTAGACAAAATGCAGTGTTTTCAAAATGAGTTCTATCATCCATATCCACAAGCAAGCTGACACTTTTTTTTTTGCAAGTTCTGTGGGTGTTCTTGCATGGATGCCTTTTCTTTCTAAGTCAATGCTACAGTAGTATCGCAAATAAATAAATAAATGGATTCAGAAATAAAACAGCAGGGAGGATGCAGCTTTGCATTTTAACACAGGAATCAACTCATGGTGGCAGAACAAGGAGAAGACACTGAAGAATCCCAAGTTGGCAACTAGAAAGTTTTAAACTGGGACAATGAACAAAACGTCTAATTACAATATTTCTGTATGTTCTCTATGTTCTGATTTATTGAACTGAAGGCTTTCTTTAATACTGGGAGAACCTCTGCTTTGGTAAATAAGGGTGATGCAGAAGGAAGTGACCACTTTAAATGCCTTTTTGGGATGCAAGTATTATTAGTGGTAATATTAAATATATGTATAGTGATAAAACTGTACTGTTTTTGGTAAAACAGGTAGCAAAACAACAAAATAGTTACATACAATGTATACATGCCACCACTTGTGTTTTGATGCAAAGCACTGGGTGTGTTGGTGGTCTTTCCTTGTTCACACTATAGTCAGGTGCTTCTTGCAGCTGACACAACGCTGCCTTGGGAATCCCCAGGAACCCCTTTACCAGTGCAACTGGCAAGAAAATCCATGAGTGCCAGCAATTTCTTTTCTTTTTTTTCTTTTTTTTTACACACAAAACGGCTAACAGTGCCCAGATGCTTTCAATTTTCTGTTTATTCATTCAATTTTTAAAGGACAAATTTGCAGCTTTTGCTGTGTAGTGGCAACAGTGTCATCTGGCTTTAATTACAGGATCAAGGGGCAAGCCTGCCCAAATACACCCTATTGCTAATACAGTAAACACAAAATCCTCTTTTAATCGAAAAAGCAATGCTACTGCCCACACACAGAAACAGGCAAGTGATTAAAAGTTTTTAGCTTGCACATCTGTAGCTTAGAATTTAGTTTAGCTTGTACTATTCACCCATGTTACATAAATCACAGACATGAATAGCATTTTCAAATTGCTATTTCATCACGAATCACAAAAGAAGCAAGTTTAAAAAGTTGTATTACCAGCTAAGTAAAACCAAAGCTATTCGGGGACATGCACAACTGTTTCCCATTTGCTTTTGAGCGGAGGTCAAACTTACTAGCATGTAAACAAAAGACCATACCAAAGTTACCAAATACCAAAGCAAGTAAAACAGGAGGAATGAGAATAGAGGTAGAGCAGTTCATCTAATAAATGGAAGATCCATTTGTTGAGTCCATATGTTGAAGTGTCCTTGAGCAAGTTCCTGAACTCCAAATTGCCTCTGCTGTATATATATGTCTAATGTGAAGCAAGTGGTTGTTGTGTTATTAAAAGCACTTGAAGTGGCCAGAGTAGAAAAGGAAAGTTGATATCCAGTTTGTTGTATTACAAATGAGATCACTGAAATCTTTTTGAAGCTGTAGTTTTTGGTTAAAATAGTTATGTCATTGGTTTAATAACTTACACTACTGCTGCTATTAATTTTGTATAATAAGACACACTGCAATAGAATCAAAGATTTTAATTGATAGGAGAAAACAATGAAATGACATGGGTGGAAGAAAAGGCTGCTAAATGCAGTACACAAAACGCCCAAAGGAATCGTTTGATGTTTCCCAGACTACAATAAATTCAATATGTGAAGCTTTGACTAAATTAGAAAACGGAGTAAATAAAATATTTATTTATAATCCACTAACCTTTCCTGGATGCCTTCCAGTATTTTGTGGAATATTACAAAGTCAGCATCTCCAAAACTAAATAATACTATTAATCCTAACCTTTTACTGACAATCTAAAAACAGTTTCTCTGGCATGTCCAGTTTTAAAATAGCTTCTATTGTGGAGTTCCAGTGTCTGTCAAGTGCCATGAGAGTTTTCCACCCAACATATCATTTTTATTCTAATGTGTATGCGGGCCACCAGTCATGCATTTCGCTAAAATACAGATCCTCTCACTTATTCAGCATTCTGTCAGCGAGAGCTGCATGGCAGAATTCAATTTACTGCTCTGCACAGCCTGCTGAGGGCAAAGAATGTCGCCTGGCTGTCGCTTATAAATATGGATTTGGCCCACACTAACTGCTATCAGAGCATTTTGGAAAGCCCCAGTTTTCCCTTAAATGTAGTAACTGTCATGTGTGTTTACTCATAGGAAGTCTTGGCATGTGAGCAGGACTTTTGAAATTGCTGGTCAGAGCGATTAAGAAACCTCGGATTACTTTCACACATTTTGGTCTCGCTTTCCCTCACGCGGAGGGCATTTTTCCCTCCACACATGAGTGTTAAAAGGCCGTGCCAAAAATACTGAATCACTGACAGGCACGATGCCCGGAACAACTTTACGTGATAAGTTCCTCCTATCTACCGCACAAACCCTAGCCAATTTGGCATCTCTGAGCAGATGGGACTGGAGACTTCCAAAGATGTCCTCCTGCTGTGTTTCTCGAAAGCATCATGGATCAGACACAATAGGTCAAAAGACAATGCAGCTGTTGTTGCAGAGTATTTTCTGTCTTACAACTCTATGTTCAGAAGGTCAAAAGGTTGTGATAGTTTGTGTTGAGAGAGAGTTTAGGGAGTCATATGGAGTTACAGGGAACTACCATCAGGTCATTTCCCCATCCATGCGGGGGACTGAAGCTACAGACTCAGCAGTACAGGATTCAAATGATAACGGCAGCTATGTATACACCCAGTCACTTCCTCCACACGGCCATTCCTTCTCATCAGTCTCTCAGAGGGAGAGTTCAGCCGAGTCAGCGCAACACTCATAAAAATGTCACCATGTGGCCCGTGCTGTTCTTTGATATGTTATTTTTCAGCAAAGAACAAAAGACGTGGATTCTGTTGAACCTGTCTCCACAGGTTCTAAAAATGTACTTTGTAAATGCACACAGTGAGAACCTATTTGGGAGTGTCTCTGCACGTATACACACTATATACCCAGTGAGCAAAGACAGAGTTCTGCACGCTCCCACACATTATGTGTGGTATATAAAAGAAGCAACCTCATTTTTTTTTCTGCCTCTTGATTAATGATGTGCAAACAGAAGCTATGCCTGTAGAGGAACTGTTTGCTCTATTTTGTTTGGCCAAGAAATGAAATTTTATCTTGCCTTCCTTTCCTTCAGCTCAGGCAGAACTTCTATCTGCAGATTAGATTATTCATTTCATTTTTATTAAGGGGTTATGGGTTCACTTTTTAATGACGTATATGATAGAGGTCTGATATGAGTATTCGCTTGTTTGAGCTACAGACAAATCTGGCCATAATATTAAATAGATGAGGAACCTGGATTTTAAGCCTTGATTTGACATTTGATATGAATGAGGAGTTGATTAGCTGTCAGTGGGCAAGTGCTGCTTCTGTGTTCCGGATTCGGGATCAGACTAATGAGAGGAAATTAAGCATTGGGGCATCAAAAGCCTCTCTGCTGATTTCCTGGTCTTTACCAGCTTCCTCTCTTCACTTCTTCTCTTTTCTCACATAAATGGACAGAACCCTTGACAGAGTTACAGAGGAGACTGATGAAGCAAGACACCATGTTTGATCCAGCCAGATTAGTGCCATAGAAAAAGGCTTCCAGTTACAGGTGAATGATGTTGGCTCAGTATTGACTGCACCTGTCACACAGTCTAATGACTCATGTTAAAGTACTTTTTGACTAACAGGATCTATCAAAGATATGCCAGTTCAAGCACTGTTCCATTTCCTGAGCTCTAATGGTGGATCTTTCTGAATGAAAATGGCAAAATCACTGTCTTCTTAAACTAGATTTATGGGCAGGAACTCAAAGACCTGATTGGAGTTTTGGGCCTTGTAAAGACATTGGAACAGCATTTTCCCAGGGGAAACTAAGAGTAAGCAGGGTTTTAATGTATCTTTTTTGTTTGTTTGTTTTTGTTTTGTTTTGTTTTTAATATAGCATTGACAATGTGTTTTGTAAGTCAAAAGGTAATGTCCATATTGCATATGTTCTCTGTATTATCAGTATTGACAAGATAGCATAAAACTGCTTGTTAAGAATTTCACTGCAATGAGAGCTGCAGACTGTGGAAAGTGATTATTTGAGTTAAATAAAAGTAAACTAAAAAGAAAAGAAATTTTGATCACATAAGATAACAGTCTGCATTTTCCTCCAAAAATAGTTGTTAAAGATGGATTCCACTATATATATATATATATATATATATATATATATATATATATATATATATATATATACACACACACACACAGTGGAACCCCGACTTACGAAATGAATTCGTTCCCGAGGGTCTTTTGTAAGTCGAAAATTTTCGTAAGTCGAAGCACCCATTGCGCATTTTGAGTGAGGCGATGCTGAACGATAGGCTATAGGCTAATTGCTAACTAGAACAACAATACATCGTTCAAGTGGAACAGCGAAGCGCGAGTATGGAAGCCAAGGGGTTGTCACATGATTCAGAAGGCATTGTGGGCATTGTGGGCTCAGCCAATCAGAGCCAGTGGATTTCGTTATACGGGCATTTTGCCGTAACACAGGCAGAAATATTGCCGTTCAGTGCCTTTGTAACTCGAATTTTTCGTGAAACGGGGTATTCGTCAGTTGGGGTTCCACTGTATATGTATATACAGTATATATATATATATATACAGTGGGGCAAAAAAGTATTTAGTCAGCCACCGATTGTGCAAGTTCCCCCACCTAAAATGATGACAGAGGTCAGTAATTTGCACCAGAGGTACACTTCAACTGTGAGAGACAGAATGTGAAAAAAAAATCCATGAATTCACATGGTAGGATTTGTAAAGAATTTATTCGTAAATTAGGGTGGAAAATAAGTATTTGGTCACCTCAAACAAGGAAAATCTCTGGCTCTCACAGACCTGTAACGTCTTCTGTAAGAAGCTTTTCTGTTACCTGTATGAATGGCACCTGTTTGAACTCATCATCTGTATAAAAGACACCTGTCCACAGCCTCAAACAGTCAGACTCCAAACTCCGCCATGGCCAAGACCAAAGAGCTTTCGAAGGACACCAGGAAAAGTATTGTAGACCTGCACCAGACTGGGAAGAGTGAATCTACAATAGGCAAGCAGCTTGGTGTGAAAAAATCAACTGTGGGAGCAATCATCAGAAAATGGAAGACATACAAGACCACTGATAATCTCCCACGATCTGGGGCTCCACGCAAGATCTCATCCCGTGGGGTCAAAATGATCATGAGAACGGTGAGCAAAGATCCCAGAACCACACGGGGGGACCTGGTGAATGACCTGCAGAGAGCTGGGACCAAAGTAACAAAGGTCACCATCAGTAACACACTACAACGGCAGGGAATCAAATCCCGCAGTGCCAGACGTGTTCCGCTGCTGAAGCCAGTGCATGTCCAGGCCCGTCTGAAGTTTGCCAGAGAGCACATGGATGATACAGCAGAGGATTGGGAGAATGTCATGTGGTCAGATGAAACCAAAGTAGAACTTTTTGGTATAAACTCAACTCGTCGTGTTTGGAGGAAGAAGAATACTGAGTTGCATCCCAAGAACACCATACCTACTGTGAAGCATGGGGGTGGAAACATCATGCTATGGGGCTGTTTTTCTGCCAAGGGGACAGGACGACTGATCCGTGTTAAGGACAGAATGAATGGGGCCATGTATCGTGAGATTTTGAGCCAAAACCTCCTTCCATCAGTGAGAACTTTGAAGATGAAACGAGGCTGGGTCTTCCAACATGACAATGATCCAAAACACACCGCCCGGGCAACAAAGGAGTGGCTCCGTAAGAAGCATTTGAAAGTCCTGGAGTGGCCTAGCCAGTCTCCAGACCTCAACCCCATAGAAAATCTGTGGCGGGAGTTGAAAGTCCGTGTTGCTCGGCGACAGCCCCAAAACATCACTGCTCTCGAGAAGATCTGCATGGAGGAATGGGCCAAAATACCAGCTACTGTGTGTGCAAACCTGATAAAGACCTATAGTAAACGTTTGACCTCTGTTATTGCCAACAAAGGTTATGTTACAAAGTATTGAGTTGTATTTTTGTTATTGACCAAATACTTATTTTCCACCCTAATTTACGAATAAATTCTTTACAAATCCTACCATGTGGATTCATGGATTTTTTTTTTTCACATTCTGTCTCTCACAGTTGAAGTGTACCTCTGGTGCAAATTACTGACCTCTGTCATCATTTTCGGTGGGGGAACTTGCACAATCGGTGGCTGACTAAATACTTTTTTGCCCCACTGTACATATATATGAAAAAACACCCAGCACGCCACTGCGGGCGGTTTATCCTTCAAGCTCGGGTCCTCTACCAGAGGCCTGGGAGCTTGAGGGTCCTGCGCAGTATCTTAGCTGTTCCCAGGACTGCGCTCTTCTGGACAGAGATCTCCGATGTTGTTCCCGGGATCTGCTGGAGCCACTCGCCTAGCTTGGGAGTCACCGCACCTAGTTCTCCGATTACCACGGGGACCACCGTTACCTTCACCCTCCACATCTTTTCGAGCTCTTCTCTGAGCCCTTGGTATTTCTCCAGCTTCTCGTGTTCCTTCTTCCTTATACAATATTATACATTATACTTTAACCCTTTAGAGCTGGTCGGAGCGGACATGCTCCATTTTGCGTAACTATTTTTTTATTTTTTTTGCCTGTCCCATTTGGTTCTTTAGCCATCAGAATTGTTGTCTGAAGACCAACAAGGATACCCAATGGATTTACTTTGCCAAATGGATCATCGTGGCATTGCCGTATTGGTCCATTTGATCGACCTTTTGTTTTTATTGTTTATTATATTTTATTTTCAGATGTTACAGACGGGACAGACATGAGTGCGGGATAGGAAAGGGAGAAAGAAAGAGGAAGGAAAAGAAAAACAGAAGGGGAGAGGGACAGTGAGAAAGGGGGGGGGGGGGGGGGGGGGGGGAAATCTCCTGGATCACCTGTTGAGAGAAGAAGAATAGAAAACAAGCAAAAAAAAAAACCAAAGCAACATACTAAACACAACACCATCGCATTAATCTAGCTAAGTGTAAACAGCAGTAAATACTGATTATTCAATGTTGTTGTGCAGCAGGCAGGACAGACATTCTTCTATTCTTCTTCTCTCAACAGGTGATCCCTCCTTTTCCTCCCCATCCCTGGCTACCTCCCTCTTCCCGCTCCACCACACTCACCCACACAGGTAGGGCCTTGGGGTGCGGGTGTGTCACAAGCAGTGTTGGTCAAGTTACTTGAAAAAAGTAATCAGTAACTAATTACTGATTACTTCCCCAAAAAAGTAATATATATACATATATATATTATATATATATATATATATACCAGCACACTACCATCAGTCTTAATGGAGCTATGTTGTCATGAACGTTTCAAAACTGTCAAGAGTCCAGTATCTGTGTCCAAGTGTTGCTTTTGCAGTTGCTTGGTTGTCTTTCTTTTTGCCTCAAGTTCCACTTCCACTTTCTCATCTCATGCCTCTTGTCATGTTACTGAAAGAGGATAGAGAGAAATTTCCATCTGTCTTCCCATCCCTTTAACTTATCTTAAGTACTTTTTGACTTACAAAATATAGCAAAGATAAGCTAGTTCAAGCACTGTTCCATTTCTTGAGCTCTAATAGTGGGTCTTTCTGAATGAAAATGGGGAAATCACTGTCTTCTTAAGATAGATTTATGGGTTAGAGCTCTAAGAGTTTGCTGATCAGGATTTTGGGCCTCATGATATTTGGCTGAGGGAAACTGAAAGTCAGCAGGGTTTTAATGTATCATATTTTTAGTATAGAACTGACAACATATTTTATAAATATAGTCAATCGCATAGACTCAACAAGGAACTAGCCACCTTATAGGTCATATTCTTATTCAGTGCTTAGTGTAATGCACCAATAAAATACATTTCTGGTTGATTATTTAAAAAGTGACCTAAGTAACAAGGCTGAGATCTTAATATAAGATATGTATGTCTGTATACACCCTAACTCCTTCTTAATGAGTGGGCTGATCTGATCAAAACGTTGCATGAACATCATCACATATAGAGTGATTATTAACATTAAGACATTTTAAAAACATATATATTATTAATCCCAATTCTTTTGATTTCCATACACTTTATTTTAATTTTGTCATCCCCCTGCTGTTGCTTTCTCTGTTTGCGTTTGGTTTTATTGCAAAGGGGTGCGATTAAATAAGTGTACTTCTTCCCACTTCCTTTCGATATGTAACTGAATCAGAATAGAAGCAATATTGAAATGTATTAACTTTATTTTGTATAGTATTTTTTTCTCTCTGCTTTTCTTTGCTAAATGTACCTTTATATTGTTTACATGATCGAAATAAATTAACAATACATCAATATAAATACGTCAATACGTGCCACAGTCAACATACAAACCCTGTATGTAACTTGACGGTCACCATACTTGGCTGGTACACGTTTTTGCTCGCTTTTGCGTTTTTGCTCGTAACAAAATAATGTGTATAAATGTATTTTCATTCCCTCATTCACAATAGTCAGTCAAGAATAGTAGCCATACCACATTATAATTGCCCCCTCAAAGTGTGTAATGGATTAACTATTTGGCATCCAAGTTTAGTTAGATTGTTGCAAGTTACCATATACTGTACCACATTAACAGAGAAGATGAACAGATGCTATAGTGACAGCATTTTTCTTCCATTAATTAACATGAAAGCTCTTTGACCTGGGCTGCTGGAGGAGGAAAATGGTTTTCCTCACAGCTTATGCCTAAAGCAAGTTTTCTTGGGCATAAGTGGCGTGATCCCTGGAGACCATAAATGAATGCTAGTAATAAAGACTTAATACACTAGAATTTAAACCTCTTTATCTGGGATGAATGCAGCTTACAATGAAAGGAAGATGATTTAATGTCAATGATCAAATAACCAGTGAGTATATATCTACAGTTTAATTTCATGTAGCGTTCCAGATATGGTGCTGCATGAAATATCATGAATTTATGTGACTTAACAAAGATAATAGATGTGATTTGTTTTTTGCCTCTTTTTATGTCAACAATTCTCTTCTTTAAGCGGCATAGAAAGAGGAATGACCTCTCATATAAGCCTAATTACGGAAATGTTTGAATAAGCACAGGAGCTTTGTGGATACTGATGGAGATAAATGTCTATCCCTTCAAAGCCACGCTGAAGGTGAATGCTGTCTTTGAGTACAGATAGCCAACTGTGTCATTATTCCAGAGACAATAGAGGAGACACTAAGCTGTTGCTTCCCCTGGGGAAAAAAAACCAACAAAAAACAGTAATGAGTTTCCAAAACAGTATGGTTTGTAGCCAGTCTTCTTCTGGAGAAACGAAACGGTGCCAAGTATTTGATGAGATTCAGAGCAATACACTCAAGCAGACATTTTGACAATTCATTCCCGTAAAGCCAAAAGTAATGTTTCCATTTGTGTTGAAGAAAGACTATCAGCATTGACATTTGAGCTACAATTCCCATGCAACAGCTTGTCTATTCGCATCAAGGGCATGAAACGGCGTGTCTTTCAAAGAACGATCTGCTTTAATTTGACAGTCACAAACATGTTTCAAAAGCGGGACACTTTAGAGTTGTGTCAGGTTTATTCCTCTCTTCACACACACTGGAGAAGCCAGAATATACTCTTTGCTCACGATGATAAACATAGACATCTATGGTTTATCACAACCCTGACTTTTCAGGCTGGAATATTCCGTGTTGTCCTTGCTAAGAGAAACTGAAAATACATTTATCAAAACTATTGATGATTTAGAAATATACTTACTATTTCATCCAGTCCATGTCATGAGCTTTCATAAGATTATTCTTTTTATGGGCTTGGGTTTGCCCTTTCCTTTAATAGACTCCATACTAAGGTGCTAGATGAGCCTATATTTCCACTCAAAATGCTATCGTCGCTCTCATTAATTATTTCTACAGCAACCTCAATAATTCTTGACTGAGAAGAGAAAAGGGGGACATAAATCTAAGATATCATCAAGAAATATTAATAATAAGGGAATGCAAACACAGGTCTGTGATTATCAGATGGTGTGACTAGCAAAATGTGGTATGTAATTTGCAGTCAATTTTTCTTTACAGATAAAAAAAAAACCCTGGCAGATTCACATGGGACTAAGAAAGCATACGACTTCAGGAATTAAACAGATAATACAACGACCACAGGAAAATCTGATAACACATACATGAATAATGCTTTGATAATTGGCAAGACACTTGATGTGTCCTCTTTGTTAGATACTGTCCACACCCTCCCCTAACATCACCGATAATCATAATGTAAGTAAAATATAAAGCTTGCACGGTAATTTGTGTTTTAATGTGTGTGTTTGTATTAATTATTGTAGATTCAATTTATTACTTATTAAATAGTGTAAGCCATGCAAAGCAACAGCTCTTTGCAGTGTCAAATATGCAACACAGATTCCACTGCTGAAGATTACTGGACCATGCAAAACTGGCTTTGCACCATCTGGCTCGATTATCATAAAGAATCTATGAAACCACTACTGACTGATGATCACAGGGTACTTCACATTATCAGACTTTCTATCACTTTGTGTTATCATTCATTTTTTCTTCAGTGCCAAAGAACCACCACCCACAACAGATCATTGTTTCTTCCAGGGCAAGAAAACCGCTGTCAACCTCAGTGTTCTCCCTTCACTCCCTCTTCTTTGTTCACTTCTAATTAACTGAGATTTTGCTTGGCTGAATTTCAAAAGGCCATTGGAGAAAACAGCTCTGCTTGGCTGTGAGTCACTCAATCTTTCATCTGAATTATGGGTTTTTAAAAGTCAAGGCATTATGAGATTGCTAAATGGTGAGGATAAAATACAACAATGTACCAATTATGCAAAAAAGTGGAAGTTATGTGGTCTGAGTTCATGGCTATAGGGCCATTCTAGTGCAACTCAGGAGTATAAAACCTACTGTGATTATAAATGAGTATTAGCACATCTGTATGAAAGGAAACTTAAGAGTACCAGCAGATTCATGAACTCCAATAGTACATGGGAAAAAAAGCTAGCTAAAAAAAATACTGCTACTGAAGTCTGTGTGTTTTGCAATATTATACTTATGCCATGCATTTTATATCGTAATGTTGTCTCTTGAAATTATATGCAGGACTGTGAAATAAATTTAACCTGCTCTCGAAAAGAAACATCACGATCAAACATGAAATAAGTAGAAATGCATCAAACAATTGTCTGAAATCATCCAGGTATTTAGCAGACTGGTGGCCAGCTGAACAGCCTAGGATATATCTTATTTTGTGTCAGTTCCCGGCAAGCTCAACATTCACCTGCCCAAAAATGTAAGTGTCACACTGCTGCCACAATAACTCTGATTGTTCTGCTCCATAAACAAACAAATTCATATTAACACCATATTGATTTGTGCAAAGATATTTCTTACTGTGGAAAAAATAGTAAAATGTCATGGGTGATGGTTTTCATAAGTCTGCCAGTATAAACTCAATCTCTTCCAATAGAATTAAATAACAATGCAATTTTATCTGTAGCCTGTAAAAAAAGAAAAAAAAAAAACCTGCCCACAGTCTGATCACAGTTACTTCAGCTATGTGTCACAGTAGCCACCAAGAGTGGGCTCCTTGACTGATTAAAAAGGATTATTAAATTCATGCAATACTTGCTACACTCATACATGTAGAATTTTAGATAGCTGAGATCCTGTTATTCGACTTGCAATGTGGAATATTATTACATTTATTATTACATAGTGATGTGTCTGTGAGGGCTGGTTGATGGTCAGGTGGATGTTTCTCAGGTCATTACCCTGTATATCCCCCATGTAAAGGGACCTCAGTGAAATATGGACGCACAGGGGCATACGTTTCCTCAAATAGCTAAGGAATGCATACATTGCAGTTCAGGCATTTTATCGTCACTCTCATCCTGCTGTGTGCAGCCTGGTGTTTGTTTGTGTATATATAGCTGAAGCACCAAATATCAACTCTGTAAATGATCTATGTTCACATAAATAAATTGGTTCCATGTGGATTGACTGATTGAAGCAATTCCTTCCTGATTTTGTGACATTGTAATTATTGTCAACTTTCACCCAAGCTTGGGGCATGATTAAGTGACGATCTGTAATTGTCTTCTGTTTGTGTGCCTTCTGCGATTCTCTTGTTTATTTTCATTTTTGTTTTTTCCACACTTCATTAAATGTTCCCTGAAATTAATGCAGAAATCCCACAGCTGATGGCTGAACTTGCACAATTATTGTCATGCACTGATCATGTACAACATTGTTTTTTTCTCTTCCTCATTGTTTAAATAATCTTTACTTTTAATCAGAGGTTTTTCGCTCTAAGGAGCATCAGAGGGGAGTTCCAAACTGAGAGGTACTGTGTGGCAAGTGTATGTTTTCTAACAGAAGAGTAGTTTAAAACACATAAAAACAGAACACATTCAAACCAGAACACATAAACATGGTAAGATACATTGAGATTCCAAAGGACTTTTCAAGATGATTAATATAGGAAATCAATTTAGCATGTTTTAAATGTTTCCAGTTTTCATAAATATAAACCACTTCAGTTAGCTTCCTCGCTGCAAGCTAATTGAAGTTACAGTAATTCACTCCTTGTTTACAAATCATGAGAAATGCTGTTCCAAAACTTGCAAGAGGTTTGCTGTACAGGAGGAGCTGCACCTGTCTCAGTCTAGTAACTCATATTTTAAACACTCCTGACAAATAATAAATACAATTTCAAGAATTCTACCATCTCAACAGACTACTAATAAAACTTGATTTTTTGTGTTCATATAAATTTTTCATGATGGAATTGTTTAAAGAATCATATCTTACACTACATTAGCTGCCATGTCTGATGTTGGACTGTTAGGTTTGCAATATGTTAATTAGACATATTTTGCGCTGACATTTTATCAGTCAAAAACAACAGACTAGACATGCTAAACATGCTAAACGCTAGTTTATGTGCTTATTTTTCTTATAGGCTCTTTTCCCATTCATAGGAAAGAGTGAATCCCACAACTGTGACTTATGTTGGAAAACTAGTAACTGAATTACCAATGACTGTGCACACTTTTGGAGTTGCTGCCTACTTTCATTTCCTAATTCAGAGATAGAAAGTAAACAGCTACATCCTTGGAATAGTAGACCACTCTCAATCGAGTGTGTGTGTGTGTGCGGGGGGGGGGGGCAGTAGCGGTTTTAGATACGGGCGACATCGTGGTGGGGGGCGGCATCACGGGCATCGGCATGCTGAAAGCGCATATTGGGAATGTCATAGGCACCGATCGGTTTTCTATCGCCCATTTGCTGGGAGTAAGGGCGCCCTTCGTTTGCGAGGTGCGCCTGCTGCTTGCAGTGCAGAGACCAGAGGGCAGGGGATTCTCTGACCGGCTGGAGGAGCATCTAATAACTAACTCGCAATAAAACAAAATAAAAACAAACCAACAAACACAAAAACACCAGCCATTATAATACAGACTTATAATTTGCACCGATGTTTTTTCGAAATTCTATACGCGAAAAGTGAGCGCGAGAGCCCTCGGTGCGCCTGCTCGCTGCTGAAGTCAAAGTAAACTTTATTGTCATCTCCGCTACATACAGTCCAGTATATAGAGAGACGAGACGAGGAGGCTCCAGTTACAGCAGTGCAAGTAAACAAACAATATATATAAGAAGAGTAAGAAAATAAATATACACTTTAGGACTCGGGGTAAAGGGATCAATAACAATTTAAAATTTACAGTTTGATGATTTAAAGTCTCACACACATGTCGAAAGTGTGGTGTATTCATAATTGTCTCTGGTACATTTGTTGTATGGGCAGTATGTGTTCACTGTTTGATTGTGTAATTACGTGTTACGCACTGGCAATGCATGCCGGTAGATGGTAATACAGGAAGTAAAAGAGATGGTCTTACCGCACACAGTGGTCCCGCGTACTTATTCAGATTCAGAGTAAGAATCACACATGGTGTCAGAAGTGCTGTGTGACTCGTAAGACTCCATACATCTGCCGAGTGTGAGGAGAAGGGGAAGGTGGAAACAAAATGCCGAATGACGACGTAGACGATCGTCCGAGGGCAGGAGTTAGCACCGCGGCTAGCACTCCCAGCGCTACGTTTAGCATCCAACCACCGGAGCCCTTTGATTTTTCCAAACCACACGAATGGACAAGATGGGTCCGTCGCTTCGAGAGATTCCGTCAGGCAAGTAATCTGTCTGCGAGCTCGGAGGAAAATCAAGTGAACACTCTCATATATTGTATGGGAGACGAAGCGGATGACGTCCTGAGAGGACTAAAGTTAAGTGATGTAGACCAACGGGACTATGCTAAAGTGAGAGATAGCTTCCACAACTTTTTCATTGTCAGGAAAAATGTTGTTTATGAGCGCGCACGTTTTAATATGCGCAAACAAGAGCCGAATGAGACTGTTGATGCATTCGTGACTGCCTTGCATGCATTAGCAGAGCACTGTAACTACGGACCGCTCCACGATGAGCTGATAAGAGACAGAATAGTAGTGGGCTTGGCCGACACGAGGCTGTCTGAGCGCATGCAGATGGAAAAAGACTTGGACTTGGATAAAGCTATAAATATGGCCAGGCAGTCAGAAGAAATCAAAAAGCAACAGTCAGCTTTGAGAAGTGAAACAAATGTAATGCATGTAAATGCGAAAACAGCTGACAGAGTGATACAAAAGCACGACAAAACAAAGTTCAACATGTTCAAAAATAAAACTATCAAAACACAACAGCAATATAGCAAGAGACAAAGTAACAAATGCTACAAGTGCGGAGGCTCTCCACATCCGAAACCTGAGTGCCCAGCAAATGATGCAAAATGTCATTTATGTGGAAAAAAAGGTCACTACCAGCGAGTCTGCAGACAAAGCAAGACAGTGCAAAGTATTGAGGAGGAAGAGGAGCAAGGTTTCTTCCTAGGCTCAGTTTCCAGTGACGGCCAGGCGTGGACAGCCAACATACAAGTGAAAGATGCAAAAATCACTTTCAAACTGGATACTGGAGCAGATGTGACTGTAATAGCTGACTCGGACTTATCAAAGATTTTTGCTAACGAACACAGACCAGTTCTCCAGCAGCCAGAAAAACCTTTGTTAGGCCCTGGAAAAACACCACTGGACGTTGCAGGTTTTACAAAGCTACAGCTCAACTACGGAGCGAAACAGACAACAGAGAAGGTCTATGTTGTAAGAAACCTGAGCACTCCACTGCTAGGCCTGCCCGCCATTACAGCTCTTGGCCTGCTGGTGCGAGTTGACGCGGTTTCAATGGACACTCTGAAGACTACTTACCCTAAACTTTGCAATGGTCTAGGGAAAGTGCAGCGGGCCTATCACATTAAACTCAAACCGAATGCTGTGCCGTACTCACTCAAAACTCCGCGAAGGCTTCCTCTGCCTCTGATGGGAAGGGTAAAAGAGGAACTCCAACGAATGGAAGAGCTTGGTGTCATTACCCGAGTTGAGGAACCAACGGATTGGTGTGCCGGCATGGTTGTTGTTCCAAAGAAAAACAGCCCTAGGCTAAGACTTTGCGTAGACTTTACCGGACTAAATGAGTATGTGTGCAGGGAAAAATATGTGCTGCCATCGGTTGAACAAAGTCTCGGAATGCTCGCAGGAGCCAAAGTGTTTAGCAAACTGGATGCCAACATGGGCTTCTGGCAGATTCCCCTGTCCGATGAGTCTGCCAAACTCACCACCTTCATCACACCCTTTGGGCGGTTCCACTTTAACCGCCTACCGTTTGGGATCAACTCAGCATGATGGCGGAGGTCATCGAGGGTCTCGAAGGAGTGGTGTGTCACATTGACGATGTGTTGGTGTGGGGACGTAACCATCAGGAGCACGATTCCCGTCTCCATGCTACACTGCAAAGACTGGAAAAAGCAGGCATAACGCTGAATGTTGAAAAATGCGAGCTCTCCCAGAGCAAGGTTGCTTTCTTGGGTCACATCATAGCGGATACAGGAATCAGTCCTGACCCGAAGAAAACGGAGGCAATTACAGAAATGACAGAGCCAACTAATGTGTCAGAGTTGTGCAGTTTTCTGGGCATGGTGAATCAAGTGGGCAAGTTCATCCCCCATTTAGCTGAAAAAGACAAAGCCCTGCGAGATCTTCTTTCCAAAAAGAACGCATGGTATTGGGGAACTGACCAAGTGAGAGCTTTCAAAACATTACGAGATGCCCTGACCTCACCCCCAGTGCTCGCAATGTATGACCCCAACAGAGACATTAAAGTATCAGCAGATGCTTCATCCTATGGTCTCGGAGGTGTTCTTTTGCAGCTGTGGGAAGAAGGATGGCGACCAGTGGCGTATGCATCGAGGTCCCTTTCTCCTACAGAACAACGATACGCACAAGTGGAAAAAGAGGCACTGGCATCTACATGGGCGTGTGAGCGTTTTCGTGATTTCCTGATTGGTAAACATTTTTGTCTTGAAACGGACCACAAACCTCTCGTTTCCTTACTGGGAGGACAAGCTCTGGATCTCTTGCCACCCAGGATCCAGCGATTCAGAATGAGACTCATGCGTTACTCATACACTGTGCAGTACGCCCCAGGGAAATCGCTCTGGACAGCAGATACTTTGTCCCGCTCACCTCTGAAAAAACCAATGAACCTGTCAGACAAAGAGCTAATGGAAAGCACAGACATATATGTCGACAGTATTGTAGCAAACATGCCTGTCAGTTCATCATATATGCAAACACTGAAGGAACAACTGAAAAGCGACAGTGTGTGTGCTCGCGTCATGGACATGTGCACCGAAGGCTGGCCAGAACATGCAAAACAAGAGCCTTTACTGCGAAATTACTGGCCTGACCGAGCCACGCTCACTGTTGAAGACGGCCTTTTGTTAAAAGACACACGGCTTGTCATTCCTTCAGCAATGAGAAACGAGGTGCTGGAAAAACTACACGAAGGACATCAAGGTGTTGTAAAATGTAAAGCTCGTGCACGCCAAACAGTGTGGTGGCCCGGGCTGAGTCAACAAATCTCTGAGATGGTGCTCAAGTGCAAAACGTGTATTCAAGAAAGACACAATAACAGTGAGCCACTCATGCCAACAGAATACCCTGCCCGCCCATGGCAGAGAGTGGGCACAGATCTTTTCGAGCTGGGAGGGAAAACTTACCTTCTCGCTGTTTACTATCACTCTAGATTTGTTGAGATTGCTTTGTTAAACAGGACAAAATCAAACGATGTCATTACTCACCTGAAATCTTTCTTTGCCCGTCACGGCATCCCAGAGGTCCTCATGTCTGATAATGGACCACAGTATTCAGGTCAAATCTTTACAGACTTTGCAGCAGCATACGGCTTCAAACACATCACAAGCAGTCCCAAGTTTCCGCAAAGTAATGGAGAAGCAGAACGTGCTGTGCAGACTGTAAAAAATCTTCTGAAAAAAGCAGCTGATCCTTATCTAGCTCTTCTTGCCTATAGAGCTACACCACTGCAGTCCGGATACAGCCCTGCAGAGCTTTTAATGGGCAGACGTCTGCGAACCACACTGCCGATGCTTCCATCGCAGCTGGAGCCCACACTGCCGGACAACGCACTGCTCGCTCGAAAGGAAAGGGAGAAGAGGATGATGGACATGGCGCAAAACCGCGCAAAACCTTTATGCAGCCTGTCCCCAGGAGAGCAAGTTTGGGTTACTGATGTCAAAACTACAGGCACTGTTATCCAAAATCACTCTACACCCCGATCATACACAGTGGAGTTACCACAAGGGACTGTGAGGCGTAATCGTGTGCATTTGATTCCTTTAAGTTCACCTGTGCATGAACCTGCTAATGTGCCTGTGTTGCAGAAGCCTCAAACACCCAGTGTGATCCCTGCTACACCTGTTAACACTGATGTGGTCAGAACCAAGTCAGGGAGGCCAATAGTTAAACCTAAAAAGTTAGATCTGTAAGAAAAAAAAAAAAAGGTTGTTGTTATGTAACTGTGTTATAAGGGTTTTGTAGAGCACAGTAAAATAAAGCTAAAAAGAGTTGTTAAGAAAAGAAAAGAACAAGAAAACAAAAACAAAAGGTTAAAAATGTAATGCAGATTGTTTGCCAGATGTTCTTGTATGGCTTTGAAAAAGAGAAGTTCTGTCCTGAGAAAAGGAATATTCTGTTTTTGTTTAAAAGGGGAGATGTGGTGTATTCATAATTGTCTCTGGTACATTTGTTGTATGGGCAGTATGTGTTCACTGTTTGATTGTGTAATTACGTGTTACGCACTGGCAATGCATGCCGGTAGATGGTAATACAGGAAGTAAAAGAGATGGTCTTACCGCACACAGTGGTCCCGCGTACTTATTCAGATTCAGAGTAAGAATCACACAGAAAGGGGAGGGGGGGCCTGCTGCTTCCAAATAGAGCACATTTCTTTTATAATGTTGTAAATCCAAGCCCGTTATGTATTCATGATTTGAATCCTGGGTTGTGTGAAATCTCAGAAAAGCACCCTAGACAAAGTGAATCTGTGAACTAAGGTGTAGGTGTGTTAGATCATGCTGTGGTGATCCTTGGGTTGAGGGATGGGTGTTCATACTGGAGTGCAAAATTAAAACCAATGGAAGATAGACAAGAAAAGTTCAAAGCCATCAGGTCCTCAGTTTAGAAAAAGGAGAAAAGAAGAGGAGGAGAAACGAGCAAAAGATGCAGGTAAGCAGATGTGTGATTGGATAATGGCAGGTCATCCTGAAACAATCAGAATCAGAATACTTTATTAATCCCTAAGGAAATTATGTGGGTTACAGCTGCTCCAAGAAGAAATGGTAAAAAATAGTAACAGACTAAACTCCAAATAATACATTATATTAAAGATTTTAATATTAATTGGTCATTGTCAATTGTTGATTCGTACTGTTCCCATTGTATGACGAATTATGATTATGTGTATATATATATACATATATGTGTATATACATATATATATATATATACACATATATATATATACACATATATATACATATATATATATATATATATATATATGTATATATATGTGTATATATATATATATATATATATGTGTATATATATATATATATATATGTGTGTATATATATATATATATATATATATATATATATATATATATATATATATATATATATATATATATATAGTATAAAACTAACACACCAAGAACAACATCATACCAATAGTCACACATACCTGTGACGGTCTAAGGGTGCTTTGCTGCTTTGGGGCCTGGATGACTTACTGTAGTTGATGGTAACATGAATTCTGCTATCTACCAGAAAATCTGTATGGAGAATGTCTGCCATCAGTTTGTCTCCTGAAGCTCAAGCACTCTTGGGTTATGCAACAGGACAATGATCAGAAACACTAGCAAGTCCACCTCTGAGCGCCTAAAAAAACACAAGATGTAGGACTTAATCAAAGACTGGACTTAAATCCAATTGAGATGGAATTAAAACATGTCATTCATGCTAGACAACACTCAAATGAGGCTAAATTAAAACAATTCTGCAAAGAAGAGTGGGACCAAATTTCTCTATCTGAATGACTCATTATCACAAATGCTTGAATTCAGTTGTGATTAAACGTTTTTTGGAGGATTGTCCTGTGTGTTTTATAAATTCATTGACTTAATGAATGATTCAGTTATAATTAAAAACTGACATTTGATGTTTGCTCATGATTAGTTGGGACTCATGGGGCCCTTGTAATGGAACACAGTCCCTCGCTTTCAAGGTCTGACTTTTTTTTTTTTTAATAACATTTTTTATCAATATTGTATAATGATCTCAATTAAATCACCACTCATGGGTGAATGTCCACATGCTCTACCCCAACCCTGGTCTGCAGTAGTTATTTACACCGTATACCCTAAATAGTGTTTGCATATACCTCACTTCCATTGCAGGCAGGATCTTTTATGAAATTCTCTGCATGTTGCCATGTATTTCATGATGATATGCTTTACTGCAACAGCAGGAATGATCACTAAGAACAGACTTGTATTTCCACATCAGACTATACTGTGTGCGAGAGTATATTAATGTCTGCAATAACAACATGCCCCAGAGGGTGACATTTTTTGCAAGTATACTAAAATCAAATAAAGTGGAAGGACGAATAAATGATACAAAATGTTTACCAGGGCTGTAATTCAGTTCCAGCTGGTTTGGGCATTTTTTTTTAAAATTTCATTAAATGATAGGTCTGTTTGTTGTAATAGGGAGGACTACAAAACTCAGAATATGAGTCACTGCATATAAATATGAGGGGAAAAAAATTATGTAGATTTTCAGGAACTAGAGACCTAGAAAGATTAACTGGTTTAGAACTATGCTATGGCAGCCATGCTGGTTGACTGTGTTTTAAGTTTTGCATAAATCCCTAACAGTGTAAATCCCTAACTGCAAAGCATCCCCACATTATCACACCTTCTCCTCTATGCGTCATGTTGGTAACCATGCATGCAGAGACTATCCAGTCACTTTTTCTGCATAACACAAAGACATGGTGGGTGGAACCTAAAATCTCAAATTTGGACTCATCAGACCAAAGCACAGATTTTCAGTGCTCTAATGTCCATCCCTTGTGTTTCTTGGCCCAAACAATTCTCTTCTGCTTGTTGCTTTTCTTTTATACTGATTTCTTAGCAGCTATTAGACCATAAAGGTCTGATTCTCACAGTCTCCTCTGAAAAGTTGATGAAGAGATGTGTCTGCTACTGGAATTCTGTGTGGCATTTATCTGGGCTCTAATCTGAGATGTTAACTTGTAATGTCAGAGGCTGGTGACTCAGATGAATTTATCCTTAGCAGCAGAAGTGACTCTTGAGCTTCCTTTCCAGTCCTCATGTGAGCCAGTTTGATGGTTTTTGTGACTGCACTTGAGGGCAAATTCAAAGTTTTAGCAATTTTTCAAACTAACTGACCTTCAATTCTTAAAGTAATGATGCACTGTCATTTCCCTTTACTTTGCTGATTGGTTCTTGCCATAATATGAATTCTAACAGTTGTCAAATAGGACTGTCAGCTGTGTACCAACCTGACTTCTGCACAACACAACTTCCACCCCATTAAGAAGACAAGCAATTGCACAAATGAACCCTGACAAGGCACACCTGTGAAGTGAAAACCATTTCAGGTGACTTGAGAGGCCAAGGGTTTGCAGCGCTGTCAACAAAGGGAGTCTACTTTCACGAATTAGTATGTATCTACAATGTAGAAAGTAGTCAAAATAAAGACAAACCATTAATTCAATGAGAAGATGCGTCCAAACTTTTGACTGGTAGTGTATATTTCTAACCTGGCTTTATTTTAACCATTTCAGCCTTACTGTATGTTTTACAACTGTCCCTTCATTTGTTTTTGTAGGGTTGTTTTTTCAAAAAAAAACCCCAAAAAAAACACACACACACACATTCTGGGTGCTGGTTTAGCTCAGTGGGTGAGCAGGCGACCATATTTCTTATGGTCAGAGAGCAGTAGGCTCGAGTTCAAGTCTGGCCCGCAGCCCTTTGCTGCATGTCTTCCCCTCTCTTTCCCTACTTTCCTGTCTATCTACACTAGATTATGGTCAGGTAAGGGTCTGTCCAATAAATTGTTAAAAATACTCCTTTGGCTTCAACTAAAGAACCCAATTTAAAGTACTCCCATTTCATATAAAACACGAATCACAAATGGTTACAACACAGTGTGTAGTTAGAGGGAAAAGCACAATAGAGAAATTGTTTAAGTAAATAAGCTTTTGGATGTATTTCTTATATAGAGGTAGAACAATGATGTATTTCTTCTGCAAGTGTCTGTTTTATTGCTCTTGCTATTTTCAACACTAGTTTCAACCCACACACTGCTTTTAAACATTGTCAAATCTTAACTGTTGGTTGATATACGTATTCTGCTTCATTCTATTAAATTAAAATGATGAAATCAATGATTACCTTGACGACTTGTATGATTATCATAAATCATACCTTTCCCCTAAAATGAGAGGAAATAGTGTAGAAAAGAAACAATTTATCAGCAATTACTGAAACAAGCCCTTCAAGTCATGCATGGCAACACATCTATTAGGTGTCATCTGTGAAGGTTCTCAGTCATCTGGGTCATCAGGGTCCAAGGAGCTTGGAAAGAAAAGCATCTGGATGTTTCACCTCTCACCCAAGAAGCTTCTTTAGTTCTAAGAACAGTTGGTGCTAGTTGGTGTTATTAGTTGTGAAGACATTTCAAAAAATACAAAATTAGAAAAAACGTTTAGGCGGAGTAAGTTCATGGTCAGAGGTCAGCCAAAATCAGTTGAATTTATGCAAAATGTTCTCACGATGGCAATCCATCAAACTTGAGTTAAAGTGGTGGCCATGACTACCTGTCACTAATGTTTTGTCATTGACTGCATAGATGAGTGTTGTTTCATAACATGCACAGAATGTTTATTATTGTATCAGTCACAAAGATAGTCCCCTAATCTCATGACAGCAGTTATTTTAACTCCAAAAATAATAGTTTCCTAAACTTATGTTGCCATATCCTATAACAGCTTTACTGCACTAATTTAAAAATTTAATGTTGTTTTATGCCAGTTTGTGTTTTTATTTCTTTAATTACCCATGCCGTCTTTGTTGTAATGTCTTCAGTCCTTCATACTCAGTTTGTATTTTTTTTTTCCAGTTTTGGTTGATTGCCTTCAAGTTACTTCATGGTTTTTTTTTAACTTAAGTTTTCTCACGTGGCTTGTTTTAGTTTTACTGCCCGACATAATCTCCTGTTTTCTTAATGATTGTCTGCCCTACTTTTATTGTCTTCACCTTTGGTTTTTTGCTTTCAGCTGCATATTTTCCACTACCTAAGTTTTATCACTTAAAAAAATTTGTGTGCATCATCATCTTTTCCCTTTTGATTTTGTTAGAATATGTTGTGCTACTCGTTGGTCTTCAACCCAAACTGATGTTAATGTTCAACTATTTTTTTGAAATTCTTTTTCTAAATGTAAAAGTTTTGTTTCTTTGTTTGTTTTTTGATTGTTCATTTTGTTTTCTTTCTCGAAGTTGCATTTGGGTCATCCTTTCTGAACCATGACAGAAATTGTTTTGGAGGGCACACAAATGGCATATGTTGCGGTCGAGTTTGAGAGACTTCTTTCAAGGTATAGAGTCAAAAAGCTCCTTTTCTTTTTGCTAGTTCTCATTATTTATGTCTTACAACTGCCCAAAGTAGAACCCATAATTTTTGCCACACATTTCACACTTAGGGAGAATATGGTAACCAGTGCAAAAGCGCCTTAAGCATATTCACGCTATCTGAACACACACAGAAGAGTGATGACAAGCAATGCATTAACACATGCAAGTGGAGTGATTTGCAATCAGAGTCAAAGAGTCAGTTAATACAGTTGGTATCTGTATTAACCATGAGATATCCATTCCCAAACAGGTGTAAAAAAAATATATATATATATATATTAGGGGTGCAACGATATTCGTATCGATATTGAACCGTTCGATACAGTGCTTTCGGTTCGGTAGGCATATGTATCGAACAATACAAAATTTGTAGATTATTTTATCAACTTTCCTTCTGACGATGCTGTCTGTGTTGAGCGCTCAGTGAATCTGTGTTCGACTACTCCGCCTAGGCTGCACTGTCGAGCGCAGATCCACTGAGCGCTCAACACAGACAGCATAGTCAGAAGGAAGAGCGCAGGGCAAGCTAGCAAGACAGAAGTTAAGCTCACCTTGCAACATGGACCTCCCCCACCCTCATTGGGTGGATGCCGTAGGCATCCACACTATTGAGATCCTGTTTCTCTTTATTCTTTATCCTTTATTGTGTGGATGCCTTAATAGGCATCCACACTATTGAGTTCCTGTTTCTCTTTATTCTTTATTATTCCGGGTGTTTCCGTACACTTTTTGCCGTGGATCTACTTCCACAATTTTTGTGCTATTTTCACCGTTCAAACTCTAAACTGTTCTGCTCTTTCTGCTAATGCCGGCTATGACTTTTGGTGTTTATTACTATTATACTTTTTAAAATATTACACTTTTTTCCTTTAATTTGTCCCATTGAAATGAATGGGAAACTTCCACAATTCTGCTAAAACTTTCTTGTCTTTGAAACTTAACTACTGCCTCATACTTTCACCTAGAAACTTCATTCAAACTTTAAAATGTTCTCAAATGATTTGGCTATTCCTGTATGATTCAGCTTTTTCAGATCTTCTACCGTTTTAATCTTATCCCTCTTTGAGTTTTCAGTTGCAAAATTGTGATTTTTCAGAAAATACATGCGTTGCTATGGTTGCTATGCAATTAACTCAGAGGGGACAGTGAAACTGTTTGAATTTTCTCTTCATGTCCAAACAACTTCTTGCTACTCGCTCAATTTCCACTCAAGCCCCACAAATTATACACCAAAACGTAGGTATTTTTGCTGGCTTTCAGAAAATGTCACTATCATTGTTGTGGGACTCATAGATATTTTGCAAATCTCCTCAGAGTAACACAAAGTCAGAAAACTCTCCATATAAACTCAATGGAGAGTTTGTTCAAAATCACCGCTGGATTTCTCTAATGAGAGGCATTTTCAAATTGTCATATCTCCTTAACGAAGCGAAGTTAAGACATGAGGCTTGTCCCCGTATATGTTCAGACACTCCTGACGCTCACAATTCAAGAATTTCTTTCTCACCTATTACCGTTCTGAAATGAGTTGGACTTGTTTGAGGGTAGGAAATTTGTCCCTCGCTCAGATTTCATCAGATTTCAATCTCTGGAAATGAACCACTTTTTTCTCTCGTCATATCTTTTTGATGGATTTCCACAGAGCCCTGAAAATTTCCATGACTGTTCACCAAAGCCTGCTGTTTCTTACGGTGAAAGAATGATTTTGATGCTCCATATAGATTTAGAGTTACCAAAGGTTGTTTGAGCGCAAGTCAAGGCAGTTTTTGCTTCGCCTCTACTCAGTTACAGTGTATTACAAGTCATATATCTTTAAGAATTTATGTTTTATCTCTGAATTATGAAGACCTGAAGATTCCCCCATCTCTTCTGAATAAAACGATGCCTGAAGACCGTTCTAGCCTCTACGGTTAGGAAATTATGGCCATTTGTTCGAGGGGAATCCTGAATGTCAGAAATACACTGAAGAAAACTCACACCTCTCTCTGTGTCTGTGTGTGTAAGGGCTGACTACAGCAGGTGCAGCTAATTTAACTGACCTACATATACCAAGCCCAGACTCTCCACAGCTCCTGTTCCCTTTACTGTCTGTGTATGTGTGTCTGTGTATCAATATTTCTCCTATGTTTAGGTATTACTCCTCAATTATAGTATTTCTGCTAAAGCAAAGTACTTCTACTACATCTAAGTACTTTTGCCAAATCATAGTATTTCTGCTAAATCATAGTATTTCTGCCAATTCATAGTATTTTTGCAAAATCATGGTATTTGTGCAAAATCATGGTTTTGGGGCCAAATATTTCTGTTATTTTATAATATATGTGCTGAATATATTATATGTGCCAAATCATAGTATTTATCCCAAATTATAGTATTTATGCCAAATTACAGTATTTCTGCTAAAACGCAGAAATAGTACCTTTTAGCAGGAATTTCTACCAAAAGATAGTACTTCTGCTAAATCAGAGTATTTCTGCTAAACCAGAGTATTCCTGCCAAATCATAGTATTTGTACTGAAACATGGTACTTCTGCCCAATCATAGTATTTATACCCAATCATAGTATTTCTGCTAAATCATA
Organism: Maylandia zebra; assembly: GCF_041146795.1. Classification (NCBI taxonomy): domain Eukaryota; kingdom Metazoa; phylum Chordata; class Actinopteri; order Cichliformes; family Cichlidae; genus Maylandia; species Maylandia zebra. The sequence goes on along the minus strand of NC_135173.1, from coordinate 38,163,121 downwards.
GCATTTGTGCCAACTCATGGTATTTGTGCAAAAACATAGTATGTCTGCAAAACCATAGTATATCTGTTATGTTATAGTATTACTACTAAGGCATAGTATTTCTGCCAAATCATAGTGTGTGTGCCAAATCGCAGTATTTATACCAAATCACAGTATTTGTGGTAAAACATAGTATTTCTGCCATATTGTGGTATTTGTGCAAGAAAATTGAACTGTTATGTTATAGTATTACTACTAAGTCATAGTATTTCTGCATTGTTATAGTATTTGTACTAAAACGTAGTATCTCTGCCAAGTCATAGAATTACTGCAATTTCATAGTTTTTTTTAGGAAATCTGTTATGTTATAGTATTACTACTAAGTCATAGTATTTCTGCCAAATCACAGTATTTGTGCCAAAGCATCGTATTTGTATGGAGTCATAGTATTTCTTCTAAATCATAGTATTTCAATCAAATCTCAGTAGTTGTTGTTAAAACGCAGTATTATTGCCAAATCATAGTATTTGTACCCAATCATAGTATTTCTGCTAAATCATAGCATTTGTGCCAAATCATGGTATTTGTGCAAAATCATAGTATGTCTGCAAAACCATAGTATATCTTTTATGTCATAGTATTACTACTAAGGCATAGTATTTCTGCCAAATCATAGTATTTGTACTAAATCATAGTACTTGTGCCAAATCATAGTATTTGTTGAACATCATAGTATTGGAACCAAAACATAGTATTTATCCCAAAGCATCGTATTTGTATGGAGTAATAGTATTTCTTCTAAATCATAGTATTTCAATCAAATCTCAGTAGTTGTGTTAAAATGCAGTATTATTGCCAAATCATAGTATTTGTACCCAATCATAGTATTTTTGCCAAATCGTGGTATTTGTGCCCAATTAATAATTCTGTTATGTTATAGTATTACTACTAAGTCGTAGAATATCTGTTATGTTATAGTGTATCTGCGGAATATAGTATGTGTGCCAAATCGTAGTATTTACACCAAATCACAGTACTTTTGCTAAAACATAGTATTTCTGCCATATTGTGGTATTTGTGCAAGAACATTGAACTGTTATGTTATAGTATTACTACTAAGTCATAGTATTTCTGCGTTGTTATAGTATTTGTGCTAAAACGTAGTATCTCTGCCAAGTCATAGAATTAATGCAATTTCATAGTTTTTTTTTAGGAAATCTGTTATGTTATAGTATTACTACTCAGTCATAGTATTTCTGCCAAATCATAGTATTCGTGTGACTTTGTATACTGTAATATCACTGTATTATGTAGTGGCTAAGTAGGGGCTGTTTACTAAGTGCATCAGTGTAAATAGGTCATCTCTTGTGTTGGAGTGCCCTCTTGTGGCGCCTTTTGGGTAGTGCCTTAGTAAACGGGAACCCTGTAAAAAGTGGCATCAGACTGATTTGTAGTGGAGGAATTTGTTACCAGTTTTCTTAATCTTTAATCTGTATGCATGTTGTAATGCATACCCTGTTCTTAATCATAGAAACCACACCATATCACCTCTCCACATCCTCCTACTGTATGCCATACCTCCCTGTACCATCCATCTGACCGCAATAAACTCCACCTGTGGTAATCTAATCCCTGGATGTCAGCCTCTCCTTCTGACCGAGGATAGTTATAGTATTTGAGCCAAATCATAGTATTTGTGCTAAAACATAGTATTTCTTCCAAATCATAGTATTTGTGCCAAAGTATAGTATTTCTTCCAAATCATAGTATAACTGCACAATAAAGGTTCTTGAGCCACATCAGTGTTTGTGCCAAATCTTAGTATTTCTTCTAAATCCTAGTAATTCTGCTCAATGATAGAATTTCTGCTATGCTTTAGTACTTTTTTCCTAGATTGTAGTACTTCTGCTAAGTCAAAGTATTTCATGTAAATCATAGTATTTCTACCAAGTCCCAATGTTTCTGCTAAATCATAAATAATGTTTTAGTACAAATTGTATGATTTGGTGGAACTTTCTGTGTTCCAGCACAAATGCTATGATTTGGCAGGAAAAAAATATTATTTAGTATAAATACTAAGTTTTAGCAGAAATGCTATGTTTAAAATTTAAAAAATTCTGCTATTTCTGCTGATGTGTGTTATGACTTTTGACCATTGAAATGAATGGAACACATTATCAATGTGGTCACTGATTTTGCATGATGGGCTGAGCTGTGCTTTACCTCAGTGAGATAAGCATCCGTTCTCAGACTGGGAGGCCTGGGTTCAAATCCAGCTTATGGCAACATTTCTTTCACTTAACAGTTAAACTTTTTTTAAACTCTTTTCAACACAAATTTCATTTTATTCACCCCTTTTCAGCAAAATTTTCAGTTTTTTTAACCCCTTTTCAGCACAAATCCAAACTTTATCAGCTCTTTTTCAGCAAAAACCTCTTTTCAGCAGAATTCTGCTCATTCAACTCTTTTCAGCAAAATTTTCAGTTTTTTCTGCTGTTTTCAGAAAAAAACTCTTTTCAGCAGAATTCTGCTCATTCACCTCTTTTCAGCAGAAATTCTGCTGATGGAACTCTTTTCAGCAGAATTTTCACCCCTTTTTTTTTGCCCAAATTCTGCTAGCACAATTGTCAATCTCTCCACCTTTTCTTTGTGAGAAAGTGTTTGGCTCAGTGAGCTAAATAGCTGCCCTTTGATCAGGAGGGCCAGGTTCAAATCCTGCTCAGGGCATTTTTTTTTTTTTTTTTTTTGTTTCAACTTTTTCAGCTCTTTTCAGCAGATATCTTCAGCCGTTAAGGCATCCACACTGCATTTTCGCAGGAAATGCAAATTTTTCTAGTTATTCTAGTTGCTCCGTTTCTTTGCCGCTTAACTACTCCCTCAGTTTTTAGCCGATTTTTACCATTCAAACTCTAAACTGTTCTGCTATTTCTGCTTTCGACTGCTATATCTTTTGGTACTTATTACTATTATACTTTTTAAAATATTACACTTTTTTCCTTTAATTTGTCCCATTGAAATGAATGGGAAACTTCTACAATTCTGCTAAAACTTGCTTGTCTTTGAAACTTAACTACTTCCTCATACTTTCACCTAGAAACTCCATTCAAACTTTAAAACGTTCTCAGATGATTGGGCTATTCCTGTGTGATTCAGCTTTTTCATATCTGTTACCGTTTTCATGTAATGACTCTTTAAGTTTTCAGTTACAACTTTGTGATTTTTCAGAAAATACATGTGTTGCTATGGTTGCTATGCAATTAACTCCCACTGCACACTCGTCCGTTCTGAATTTTCTCTTCATGTCTGAACAACTCCTTGCTACTCGCTCAATTTCCACTCAACTTCCACAAATTATACATCAAAACGTAGGTATTTTTGCTGGCTTTAAGACAGTGTCACTATAATTATTGTGAGAGTTACGTTTTTTTCACAATTTGCCTCGAAGTGACACATGGTCTAAAAACTCCCCATTCAAAGTCTATGGGGAGGTTGTGAAACTCAGAGCTGAAATACTGAAACTGAAGGCATTTTCAAATCGTCATATCTCCTTAACGAAGCAAAGTTAAGACATGAGGCTTGTCCCTGTATATCTTCAGACACTCCTGACACTCACAATTCAAGAATTATTTTCTCACCTATTACCGTTCTGAGATGAGTTAGACTTGTTTGAGGGGTGGAAATCTGTCCTCCTCTCATTTTTCAAATTCCGAAAATGAAGCCGTTTCTTCTCTCGTCATATCTCCGCGACGGAGATACAAAGAGCTATGTAAATCGCAGTCAAAGTACACCAAAGTCCGCTGATTCACCCAGTGCAAGAATTATGCTTCTATCCCACCTAGTTTTTGAGTTACACGACGTTTTGTAACTCCAAAAAACGGCGTTTTTCGCGTCTCACCGCGATCTAATTCTGACTCCTCATCACCCTTTTTTTCAAAGCGCCCGCCCCCTTAGAGGTGGCGCGATTGGTAATGAAACCGCTCTTCAGACCAGAGGTCGTGGGTTCGATTCCACCTTGGCCCACATGTTTTTTTTTTAACTACAAATTTATACACTATCACAGACCGGTAATTCATATTGATAATTTATTACAATTCTGCAAAGTTTAATGATTTTAGCAGCTTTTCTAATATGGACCTCAGATTCTGGTTAACAGTCTATGGCAGAAATACATACAAGTACACAGCCTGATGAAGCAGACAGAAGCAGTACCTCTGATTGGTTCCGCAGTTTCACCTCTTATCAGCACAAATCTCACCCTCTTCTGCTGTTTTCACCTCTTTTCTGCTAATTTGAGCTTCTGTTCCACAGTGCACTCAGCCTCTTCTGCTGTTTTCATTAGAATTTTAAGCTTTTCCACCTTTTTTCAGTTACGTGAGAACCAGTTTGGCTCAATGAGTAGCTGAAAAATATCAGCCTCTTCTGCTGTTTTAGCAGGATTTCAGAGTTCAGCTTTTTCACTTGTTTTAAGCACAAATTTCAGTTTCTTTACCTCATTTCACAACAAAGTTCTTCCTCTTCACCTCTTTTCTGCTAATTTGAGCTGCTGCTCCACAGTGCACATTTTCCCTCTCATCATATCTTTGCTTGTGACCAGAACTCATTTGGCTCAGAGGGTAGGGCATCTGTCGTGAGACCCGGTGGCAGAGGTTCGAATCCTACCTGTGACAGCTGCTACACATGTTCACTGCTTGCATGCGCTCTGCTTTCTTGACACTCTCCAGTGTGTCATTACACATACAGCCATCTTCAGCAAGCACTTCTGCTTCTACACTTCTTTTCAACTCGGCTTTTTGCTTCTTTACCTCTTTTCAGCAGAAATTATTCCTCTTCACCTCTTTTCTGCTAATTAGAGCTCCTGCTCCACAGTGCACTTAGCCTCTTCTGCTGTTTTCATTAGAATTTTAAGCTTTTCCACCTTTTTTCAGTTACGTGAGAACCAGTTTGGCTCAGTGAGTAGCTGAAAAATATCAGCCTCTACTACTGTTTTAGCAGGATTTCAGAGTTCAGCTTTTTCACTTGTTTTAAGCACAAATTTCAGTTTCTTTACCTCATTTCACAACAAAGTTCTTCCTCTTCACCTCTTTTCTGCTAATTTGAGCTGCTGCTCCACAGTGCACATTTTCCCTCTCATCATATCTTTGCTTGTGACCAGAACTCATTTGGCTCAGAGGGTAGGGCATCTGTCGTGAGACCCGGTGGCAGAGGTTCGAATCCTACCTGTGACAGCTGCTACACATGTTCACTGCTTGCATGCGCTCTGCTTTCTTGACACTCTCCAGTGTGTCATTACACATACAGCCATCTTCAGCAAGCACTTCTGCTTCTACACTTCTTTTCAACTCGGCTTTTTGCTTCTTTACCTCTTTTCAGCAGAAATTATTCCTCTTCACCTCTTTTCTGCTAATTAGAGCTCCTGCTCCACAGTGCACTTAGCCTCTTCTGCTGTTTTCATTAGAATTTTAAGCTTTTCCACCTTTTTTCAGTTACGTGAGAACCAGTTTGGCTCAATGAGTAGCTGAAAAATATCAGCCTCTACTACTGTTTTAGCAGGATTTCAGAGTTCAGCTTTTTCACTTGTTTTAAGCACAAATTTCAGTTTCTTTACCTCATTTCACAACAAAGTTCTTCCTCTTCACCTCTTTTCTGCTAATTTGAGCTTCTGCTCCACAGTGCACATTTTCTCTCTCATCATATATTTGCTTGAGACCAGAACTCATTTGGCTCAGAGGGTAGGGCAGCTGCCGTGAGACCCGGGGGCAGAGTTTCGAATCCTACCTGTGACAGTTGCTACACATGTTCCCTGCTTGCATGCGCTCTGCTTTCTTGACACTCTCCAGTGTGTCATTACACATACAGCCATCTTCAGCAAGCACTTCTACACCTCTTTTCAACTCATCTTTTTGCTTCTTTACCTCTTTTCAGCAGAACTTCTTCTGATTCACCTCTTTTCTGCTAAATGTTTAGCCTTTTCACCTCTTATTAGCACAATACTAAGCAGCTTCTGCTAATTTCACCAGAATTGTCAGTCTCTCCACCTCTTCTTTGTAAGAATCAGTTTGGTCCAGTAAGGTGAGACGCCGCCTATAGATCAGAAAGGCCAGGTTCGAATCTCGCTCAGGGCAATGTTTTTTGTTTTTTCAACTTTTTCTGCTTTTTTCAGCAGAAATCTTCAGCGTAAGGCATCCACACAGCATTTTCGCAGGAAATGCAATTTTTTCTAGTTCAGATCTGGCGTTTGGAATTATTTTGGTTTTCATGTGACGTATGACCCTGAAGGTAAGCGAGTCATGGACTAAAGTAAAACAGTATGTTGGATGTGCCATGCAATGCTCAATTACATGGGTGGGAGCTAGCGTGTTAGCGCAGTTAGCTCGTTAACGTGTTGGCCGTCTAGCCCCATGCACGGAGAGATCGGCGGTAGCTCGTTAACGGAGATTTGCCGTGTTGTGGCGTTAAGGTCATTTCAACGAGATTAACCTGAAAGCACTAGTGGGAACACAACGAATATGACTGCACATTTACGCCGACATCATCCTAGTGCAAAGACAAAAACAACAAGCATGTATGCTACAAACTTTACCCGAGTCATTTAGACAGCCGTTAGCACATGATTCTCCTTATGGGGACCTGATATGTTTAATATGCTGCTGAGAATATAGCCCAGAAGAAGCGGATAGTATAGCTTTTATTTTGGAAAGAGACATTTCTCTGTAATAAACTCTCTTTTCCAAAGATGACTGATTCCTCAATCAGATACAGGGCTTGCAATATCGCTAGCCCGACATCCTGGAGCTAGCGATTTTTTCAGTCGGGCTACCAAAATCTATCTCTTCCCTGCCCGTCGGGCTATTGTAGGAAGGAAAAATATGTGTCAATGCTTTTGCATTCTTTCAGAAATGTAGCTGGGTAATTATGTCATTGGCATCGGTGAGCCACTGTCAATATGTGACATATTGAAATCGCGTTTGAATTTGCGCTTGTTTTTTTGCTTTCACTTTGCAATCGTGCAAACTGTGTATAGAGAGCGACAGTACTGATCTGTGAGTGATGATAATTTGTGCACCAATTCCTCTGACATCGTCTTATTAATTGTTAGCTTACTACGCAAACATGACAAGTGAAATCTCCCGCAGCAAGCTTAAACATGTGAGAGGTTGATCGCGCAGAGAATCGCTGAGCTTATGTGAGTGCGTGTAAAAGCATTTCAGTTCTGCTGAGCCAAATAAGACAGGTCAGGGTGAAGAAGTGACAGCCAAAGAAAAGCTTACCACAAAACGGAGAAGTTATGACAAATGAGACTATAAGGCAAAAAGAAAGTGCAGCTTTATGGTCTCATGGACAAAATAATTTCTGTGGCTGCAATATGATGAGCTAAATAACCAGGGCTGCACATAAGTGGTCCGCAGGTGCGTATTCGCTGTCAAAATAAAAAACGCGCACAAGGGTTAGGGTTAAATTTAAAAACTGTACTTTTGAGTTAAAATATATATTTATAATTTTAATAAATGACAAATTAAAAAGGCATGAACATTTTTTTGTATCGAAAAAATATGGAACCGTGACACCAAAGTATCGAACCGAACCGAACCGTGAATTTTGTGTATCGTTGCACCCCTAATATATATATATATAGATATATAGATATATTTATAGATATATATACATAGGACAGTTACAAGTACCTGGGGATCCCGCAGGCGAATGGGAACCATGAAGAGGCCGCTAGAAAAGCTGCAACCACCAAGTACCTGCAGAGGGTCAGGCAAGTCCTGAGGAGTCAGCTGAATGGTAAGAACAAGATCCGGGCCATCAACAGCCCTGCCCATGATCAGGTACCCTGCTGGGGTAATAGGCTGGCCAAAGGAGGAGATAGAAGCCACTGACATAAAGACAAGAAAGCTCCTTACCATGCATGGAGGGTTTCACCCCAAGTCCAGCACCCTGAGGCTGTACGCTAAGCGGAAGGAAGGGGGCCAGGGACTGGTGAGTGTCAGCACCACAGTCCAGGATGAGACAACGAACATCCAAGAATACATTGGGAAGATGGCCCCAACTGACCGAGTGCTCAGTGAATACCTCAGGCAGCAGAAACCCAAGAAAGAGGAGGGAGACGAGGAACCATCATGGAAGGACAGGCCCCTGCACGGTATGTACCACCGGCAGATAGAGGAGGTGGCTGATATCCAGAAATCCTACCAGTGGCTGGACAAAGCTGGACTGAAAGACAGCACAGAGGCACTAATCATGGCAGCACAAGAACAAGCTCTGAGTACAAGATCCATAGAGGCTGGGGTCTATCACACCAGGCAAGACCCCAGGTGCAGGCTGTGTAAAGATGCCCCAGAGACAATCCAGCACATAACAGCAGGGTGCAAGATGCTAGCAGGCAAGGCATACATGGAACGCCATAACCAAGTGGCCGGCATAGTGTACAGAAACATCTGTGCCGAGTATAACCTGGAAGTCCCGAGGTCAAAATGGGAGAAGTCCAGAAGAGCGCAGTCCTGGGAACAGCTAAGATACTGCGCAGGACCCCCAAGCTCCCAGGCCTCTGGTAGAGGACCCGAGCTTGAAGGATAAACCGCCCGCAGGGGCGTACTGGGTGTTTATATATATATATATATATATATATATATATATATATATATATTAGGGGTGCAACGATACACAAAATTCACGGTTCGGTTCGGTTCGATACTTTGGTGTCACGGTTCCATATTTTTTCGATACAAAATAAAATGTTCATGCCTTTTTAATTTGTCATTTATTAAAATTATAAATATAGATTTTAACTCAAAAGTACAGTTTTTAAATTTAACCCTAACCCTTGTGCGTGTTTTTTATTTTGACAGCGAATGCGCACCTGTGGACCACTTATGTGCACCCCTGGTTATTTAGCTCATCATATCGCAGCCACAGAAATTATTTTGGCCATGAAACCATAAAGCTGCACTTTCTTTTTGCCTTATAGTCTGATTTGTCATAACTTTTCCGTTTTGCGGTAAGCTTTTCTTTGGCTGTCACTTCTTCACCCTGACCTGTCTTATTTGGCTCAGCAGAACTGAAATATATATCCTGCTGCTTTTACACACACACACACACACATAACGCTCAGCGATTCTCTGCGCGATCAACCTCTCACATGTTTAAGCTGCGGGAGATTTCACTTGTCATGTTTGCATAGTAAGCTAACGATTGATAAGACGATGTCAGAGGAATAGTTGCACAAATTATCATCACTCACAGATCAGTACTGTCGCTCTCTATATACAGTTCACGCTATTGCAAAGTGAAAGCAAAAAAACAAGCGCAAATTCAAACGCGATCTCAATATGTCACATATTGACAGTGGCTCACCGATGCCAATGACATAATTACCCAGCTACATTTCCGAAAGAATGCACAAGCATTGACATATATTTTTCCTTCCTACAATAGCCGGAAGGGCAGGGCAGAGATAGATTTTGGTAGCCCGACTGGAAAAATCGCTAGCTCCGGGACGTCGGGCTAGCGATTGTGCGAGCCCTGTATCTGATTGAGGAATCACTCATCTTTGGAAAAGAGAGTTTATTACAGAGAAATGTCTCTTTCCAAAATAAAAGCTATACTATCCGCTTCTTCTGGGCTATATTCTCAGCAGCATATTAAACATCAGGTCCCCATAAGGAGAATCATGTGCTAACGGCTGTCTAAATGACTCGGGTAAAGTTTGTAGCATACATGCTTGTTGTTTTTGTCTTTGCACTAGGATGATGTCGGCGTAAATGTGCAGTCATATTCGTTGTGTTCCCACTAGTGCTTTCAGGTTAACCTCGTTAAAATGACCTTAACGCCACAACACGGCAAATCTCCGTTAACGAGCTACCCCTGATAGCCCCGTGCATGGGGCTAGACGGCCAACACATTAACAAGCTAACTGCGCTAACACACTAGCTCCCACCCATGTAATTGAGCATTGTGTGGCACATCCAACATACTGTTTTACTTTAGTCCATGACGCGCTTACCTTCAGGGTCATACGTCACATGAAAACCAAAATAATTCCAAACGCCAGATCTGAATGAGGGTGGGGGAGGTTCAATTTGCCATGTTGCAAGGAGAGCTAGCTTGCCCTGCGCTCTTCCTTCTGACTATGCTGTCTGTGTGGAGCGCTCAGTGGATCTTGACGGTGCAGCCTAGGCGGAGTAGTCGAACGCAGATTCACTGAGCGCTCTACACAGACAGCATCGTCAGAAGGAAAGTTGATAAAATAAATTACAAATGTTGTATTGTTCGATACATATGCCTACCGAACCGAAAGCACTGTATCGAACGGTTCAATATCGATACGAATATCGTTGCACCCCTAATATATATATATATATATATATATATATATATATATCTCACACACACACACACACACACAAAAGCCCAAGGCTTTTGTGTGTGTGTGTGCAATCATGCTTTTTCTGAAAAAGCATGATTGTGTTCTCCATCAAACTGTCATGTTGCAGAAATCAAAGCTTCGTATGTAAAACACTTAAAACTTGGTATCACATTCATTACCTAAACTGGCACGCTGATATACTACAATATATCCACCAATTTGTTTATAATGTTAGGGTTCCCACTGTGTTTCTGAAAGTTGTTAGCAGCCCAGTGGAAGGCATACCACCTGCTGAGGTAAAGATGTTTTATAGTGTGAAATTTTCAGGAGAAGTGCTAATTTGCCCTTGCATCTACCCACAGAAAGACCCCCATGAAAAGAATATCGAGGGAACAGTTTACCCTGCCCGGGATAGGGTTACCGGGGCCCCGCCCTGGAGCCAGGCCCGGGGAGGGTGCCCGAGGGCGAGCGTCTGGTGGCCGGGCCTTAGTCCATGGGGCCCGGCCGGGCACAGCCCGAAGAGGAGACATGGGCCCATCCTCCCGCAGGCCCACCACCCGCAGGAGGCGCCATAGGGGTCGGGTGCATTGTGAGTCGGGTGGCGGCCAGGAGCGGAGGCCCTGGCGGACCGACCCCCGGCTGCCAAGACTGGCAATAGGGACATGGAATGTCACCTCTCTGGTGGGGAAGGAGCCTGAGTTGGTGCGTGAGGTTGAGAGGTACCGGCTAGATATAGTTGGGCTCACCTCTACGCATTGTCTGGGCTCTGGAACCAGTCTCCTGGAGAGGGGCTGGACTCTGTCTCAGTCTGGAGTTGCCCCTGGTGAGAGGCGGCGGGCTGGGGTGGGTATTCTTATATCCCCTCGGCTTGCTGCCGGTACGTTGGGGTTTTTCCCGGTGGACGAGAGGGTTTGTTCCCTGCGCCTTAGGGTCGGGGAACGGGTCCTGACTGTCATCTGCGCTTATGCGCCGAGTGGCAGTTCGGAGTACCCAGCCTTCTTAGAGTCCCTGGGGGGGGTGCTGGAAGGTGCTCCACCTGGAGACTCTGTTGTCCTGCTGGGAGACTTCAATGCTCACGTGGGTAACGACAGCGAGACCTGGAGGGGCGTGATTGGGAGGAACGGCCTCCCTGATCTGAACCCGAGCGGTGCTTTGTTATTGGACTTCTGTGCTAATCACAGTTTGGCCATAACGAACACCCTGTTCGAACATAAGAGTGTCCATAAGTGCACGTGGCACCAGGATGCTCTAGGCCGTAGGTCGATGATCGATTTTGTAATCGTATCACCAGACCTGCGACCATATGTTCTGGACACTCGGGTAAAGAGAGGGGCTGAGCTGTCAACTGATCACCACCTGGTGGTGAGTTGGATCAGGTGGCGGGGGAGGACGCTGGACAGACCTGGTGCACCTAAACGCGTAGTGAGGGTGTGCTGGGAACGTCTAGCAGAGGCCCCAGTCCGCGAGATCTTCAACGCACACCTCCGGCAGAGCTTCAACAGCATTCCGAGGGAGACTGGGGACATTGAGTCCGAATGGACCATGTTCAGCGTCTCCATTGCCGAAGCTGCTGCATTGAGCTGCGGCCGCAAGGTGGTTGGTGCCTGCCGTGGTGGTAATCCCCGAACCAAATGGTGGACACCAGAGGTGAAGGGAGCCACCAGGCTGAAGAAGGAGGCCTATCGGGCTTGGTTAGCCTGTGGGACTCCGGAGGCAGCCGACAGGTATCGACAGGCCAAGCGGAATGCGGCTCGGGCAGTGGCTGAAGCAAAAACTCGGGTGTGGGAGGAGTTCGGAGAGGCCATGGAAAAAGACTTTCGGACTGCCTCGAAGAGATTCTGGCAAACCGTCAGGCGTCTCAGGAGGGGAAAGCGGTGCTCTACCTGCACTGTGTATAGTGCTGGCGGAGCGCTGTTGACGTCGACTGAGAAAATTGTCGGGCGGTGGAAGGAATACTTCGAGGACCTCCTTAATCCCACTGACACGTCTTCCGGGGAGGAAGCAGAGTCTGGGGATGAGGGGTGTGACCCACCGATTTCCGGGGGCGAGGTCACTGAGGCAGTTAAACAACTCCTTGGTGGCAGAGCCCCTGGTGTCGATGAGGTCCGCCCCGAGTTCCTGAAGGCTCTGGACGTTGTAGGGCTGTCTTGGTTGACACGTCTCTGCAATGTTGCGTGGAGATCAGGGGCAGTACCTGTGGACTGGCAGACCGGCGTGGTGGTCCCCATCTTCAAGAAGGGGGACCGGAGGGTGTGTTCCAACTACAGGGGGATCACACTCCTCAGCCTCCCCGGGAAAGTCTATGCCAGGGTGCTGGAGAGGAGGGTTCGTCCGCTAGTCGAACCTCGGATACAGGAGGAACAATGCGGTTTTCGTCCTGGTCGCGGAACACTGGACCAGCTCTTTGTCCTCTCGAGGATACTTGAGGGTGCATGGGAGTTTGCCCAACCAGTCTACATGTGTTTTGTGGACCTGGAGAAGGCATTCGACCGTGTCCCTCGGGGCGTCCTGTGGGAGGTGTTGCGCGAGTATGGGGTGTCTGGCCCATTGCTACGGGCCATTCAATCCCTATACAACCGTTGCAAGAGCTTGGTTCGCATTGCCGGCAATAAGTCGGACTCGTTCCCGGTGGGTGATGGGCTCCGCCAAGGCTGCCCTTTGTCTCCGGTTCTGTTCATAATTTTTATGGACAGGATTTCTAGGCGCAGCCAAGTGGCGGAGGGCTTTCGCTTTGGTGGCCTCAGAATCTCATCTCTGATTTTTGCGGATGATGTGGTTCTGTTGGCTTCATCGGGTGAGGGCCTCCAGCTCGCACTGGAGCGGTTCGCAGCCGAGTGTAACGCAGCGGGAATGAGGATCAGCACCTCCAAATCTGAGGCCATGGTTCTCAGCCGGAAAAGGGTGGAGTGCCCACTCCGGGTCGGGGATGAGTTCCTGCCCCAAGTGGAGGAGTTCAAGTATCTCGGGGTCTTGTTCGCGAGTGATGGGAGAAGGGAGCTGGAGATCGACAGACGGATTGGGGCTGCGGCTGCAGTAATGCGGACGCTGCACCGGTCAGTCGTGGTGAAGAGGGAGCTGAGTGTAAAAGCGAAGCTCTCAATTTACCGGTCGATCTACGTCCCTACCCTCACCTATGGCCACGAGCTGTGGGTAGTGACCGAAAGAACGAGATCGCGGATACAAGCGGCGGAAATGAGCTTCCTCCGAAGGGTGGCTGGCCTCTCCCTTAGAGATAGGGTGAGAAGTTCGGCCATCCGGGAGGGGCTTAGAGTAGAGCAGCTGCTGCTCCACATCGAAAGGAGCCAGCTGAGGTGGTTCGGGCATCTGGCAAGGATGCCCCCTGGGCGCCTCCTGGGCGAGGTGTTCCAGGCATGTCCCACCGGGAGGAGGCCCCGGGGCAGACCCAGGACACGCTGGAGAGATTATATCTCTCGGCTGGCCTGGGAACGCCTTGGGATTCCCCCGGACAAGCTGGAGGAGGTGGCTGGGGAGAGGGAGGTCTGGACCTCTTTGCTTAGGCTGCTACCCCCGCGACCCGACCTCGGATAAGCGGATGAAGATGGATGGATGGATGGATCTACCCACAGAACACAGAAAATAATTTCCCCTTTTTTATGAGTACTAAATTTGTACTGGGTAGGAACATGCAACGTTCAGAGCACATGAATTATTAATGTAGAATTACTTCTAAAAAAAAAACCCATAAATAATGGAGTGAAGTTCACATAAATGAAATACTTATAAAGTCTTGTCACCATCATATTTGACATGGACTATAGTGTGTGTGTGTGTGTGTGTGTGTGTGTGTGTGTGTGTGTGTGTGTTTTATTTGTTTTTGGGGTTTTTGTCTTTTATCAGTTGCCATTTTTGTTCTTTTTCTTTTTTTGCAGTGGGAGTGAAGGAAACATGAAAAACAGTAACAGTGTTTGCTTTTTGTCTGGATCCATCTTTCTTTTTGTCCTCGTATACCCCCTCCATCATTTTAGATCTAGCTGCCAGTCAGCCCTTCTGATTTTCAAAGGCTCCGGAGCATGAAACAGAGACTCTGAGCATTGGCCAGATTTTCATTCTGTGATCTTCCCTTCTCACTTGCCTCTATCTCAGTAAGCCTCTCAGTTTTTGTCTTGTTCTGTTTTCCTGATAGTCAGCAAGCCAGACAGGCATTCAACAGGCAACTATTGAATTTTGGTACCAAATTCTTTCTCATTTCCTAGGTGTCAAATATGGTCATTTTGTCCAAGGCACTGCCATTTCTCCTTTGGTACAGGTGCACTGATATACTGACCAAAGCAATTTTGGACACTGAAAATGAATGAATGAAAATGAATGCTTCTGTTTTAAAGACAGATAAATCTTTATAATGAGGCAGAAGTCATGGAGGTGGTATTAATGAAGAGACTATCAACCAAAAGAGCACACTTTGTGTCCTTCATAGGGAGTTTTGTTTCTGCACGTGTTTTTTCACTTTTTCTTCTATTGTGTTTTTTGTTTTTGCTTTCACTCCCTGCTAGGTTATGTTAAGGCACCAAGTTTACTTCAACTGGTATTGATGAGAGCAGAATTTAATTGCACACAAAATGCATGAGAAAAACTTGCTTGAAAATGTGTTAAATCACCATAAACAGCACAATATGTCAGAAGTTTTGAAAGTAAAAAAGTAAAGTAAAAGCAGGATAAAGGAAATAAGCGTGATAACAAAAAAAAGGTAACATCTCACATTAGTAGAGAAAACTGCTTACCAGTTTAAAGTCATATTTTGTTTGGCCACCTATTCCCACCAGTGTCCTCTCATTGTGGACTTTGGGGCAAAATTAAAAAGATTGTGCCTTTACCCATTTGGCTGCCTCCAGGCTTGAGAGATAATTCCCATGGCCCCTATGGGTAGGATGATGTTCTAAACAAAAAGACACTGATTGAAAACTGTGTTTTGCTGTGTGCTATTAGTTAGGATTTAATGCATATGAATAAAGTCATCATCTTTGTTGACACCTTATTCTGCTTGAATTTACTGCCAACTATTTTGCTTGTCATCAGTTGTTAACTCTGGGGAACATGAAAACAGGGGGCTGAAAACAGACATCAAATGTCCGGAGAGACGTTGCAGCCTATCTTCCTGTGTGTTTTGCTACAAGCAAGGCCCACATCATGACAAGCTCTATCTTACAGTGCACTGAGTGAGCTAACCTGCAGAAGGAAGATAAAGAAAAAAATGGGTTCAATTTCTTCCATCTGAGAAAGTCTGCTTGTTAGAGCAGAGAACCCATTCCCATTCGTTTCTTTGGGACCTTTGATCTGGGATTACACAGGAAGCTCTAAGATGAGAGCTCTACGTTTGGCCTGGGAGAGATCATGATATAGCAGCCTGAGGTGGTCATGGCCTCTGAAGTGAAAACTGCTGCTGAGTCTGCTGTGAGCCAAGCTTCCATGCTTGTAAGTGGATTATTACATGATTGCCAATTCTCATCAGTAGAGAACAAGAATAAATGGTAAAAATATCTTGATCTAAACTGCCCGTATTAACAATCTAAGAAGGTCAATTTACGTGAAATCCACAGGATGTAATATTGTTCATTTAGTTCTTTTAGTTCTTTTACATTTAAACTGAAATGTATTTGTTGTTTCACAAAGCTTTCAACATTTGTTTCCCCTTGCAGCTGTTTTTTCTTTTTGGACTACTATGTGAAAGCTCATCAGGATTTAGAGGATGCACGTTATTATGACATTACAATTGGAATATGGCATATTAGTAAAGTCCTGAGTTAGTTCAAGTGATTAAAGTTTAGCTCACTTGGTTGATTACTATCTGCCACAGGGGGAGGCTGCATAAGAAATTAGGACTGTTGTGGAGGACCAGGACCAGGACCAAACTAATAAGTAACATAAGATGTTCTTGTCAATATTAACTTTATCTCCTCATAAGCTTAGCAATGTGGCCCTTAACAAAAGTCCCGGTTTTTCATACGGCCCCTTGGGAAAATGAACTGCCCACCTCTGACCTACTGTATGATACCAGATATATCCCAGACTCCACAACCGCTGTACTGTTGTCAAAAGGTGTAAAAATGTTGTTCAATGAAAGATAATCACAAATAGTGTAAAAAAGCACAAAGGGTGTTTTATAATTATTGTGAAAGCATATTTACTGTATATTGCCTGTGTCACTCTGTGGTTTAACAAATGTGTCTGTTTAGCCAGCACTTTTAAAAAAAGATGATAATAACTGAGATAAGCTTTTCAGAGCCACAGTGCAGAGAGTGCTTGGCCTATTGTTAAGATGGGAAAAGTAACCATCTGCTCAGACTCCATATCTGATGTGATTCAGATATGCCTATTGACATCCCTGTCTCCCAGAAATAATTTCAGCGTGCAACCACTACTATAACTTACGACTCAGGGTTAACCAGTGTTTCTGTGTTTATCTAAATGGTGTGCACAGCTTGTTTGATAAATACTGAGAGAGCAAACACATTACTTTGTGCTTCAAAAAAAAATGCAGACTTTTTGTGTCCAACCATGAGCACAGGATAAATCCAGTCAACCTTTTTACTAACATTAACGTGGAAACATCATTAATGCTTTATCCATTAGCCCTATAAGATGAAAAAGTGCAGTGGGAGCAGCAAATGCAGATCCTCCCATGTTGTCATGTGTTTTGGGGAAACAGTTTCACAGAGGCACATCTGGAAAAGTGTCAGGTAGTAAACAAAAACACTGTTTGTGAGGACAAAACAAAACACTCTTCTTAAACTTTTTGTTCATAAGAAGTAGTAGCACACATTACTCCCAATTCCCACTAGGATTCCCTGCCAGCAACCTTTTAATACCAAAGTTACTTTTTTCTCCTCTAACAATGGGGCAGAAGTAAGTAAGTAATGCCTCAAAAAGGCTATAGTCTACAGTTCCAAAGTTTCTACAATTATTTATACACCTGTTACCTTTCTGCCTCAGTCTCTCGCTCTCTTTGTTGCCTCCCCTTTAAAGTCCTCCCTGTGTATTTGTGTTGTGATCTTAACATTATAAATGGGCTCTCTGGCAGAGCTTAGATTAGATTTGTTTCTATGAGATTCATTCCAGCCCTAACTCTGGTCTCGGTGCTCATGCGGCTTGTTTTCTTGATGAATGCCCCCTGCTCTGTCAACAGTCATTTGCAAGATCTCTTCTCATAAACTTGTCCACAGAGGGAGGCCAGAATCCTCCCCACTGAATCCGTACTTCCTTCCCTCTGTGAGCCTAACCTCACTAAAGTCATTCAGTCATTAACAAGCAAAGCATAAATATCTGATTTATAAATAAGGTATTATTTAAAAAAAAAAAAAAGTTCAATCTCAATGGACAGGTGATGTATAGCCACAAGGTTTCTGTGTATAGAGTCAGCGTGGGTGATTGGGTTTTGATTGATATGTTTGCTCTTTTCCTTGGGGACCAGAAAGAGGAGTATTTAATGCCTATTGCTTCATATAGACTAAAGTATTGATCGACATGGTCTCCATCTTGCCTTTGTCACACACTCATAGATCTGACAGCTCCCATTGCTTCAATAAAATGTCATTATTTCTCTGTTAGTGGACGCCATTTTCAGGTCTGACAGTGTCTTTTGCTCTGTTCTGTTGCTCTGTTCTTGAGATAAAAGAAGCAGATTTTGTGTTTTTATCACTGACATCCCCTGAAGAATCCAAGCCAACAATAAATTTATCCTCCTAACAAGTACTACCCATGTAAGCACAGCTTTATATAGCTTTTGTTCCACAGAACTCCACTGTTAACCAGAAGCTATTAAAAAGACGTTGCAGAGCCATACTGCTGCAGCTGGTGAAACAGCCTTTTACTGCAGTAAACATGGCCACTGTGGTTTATTCTGAAACAAGCACGATTGAGGTTTCAGTCTGTATAAAAAGGAAGATATCACTTGGCATGCTGAAGGACACAGCTCTACTGACATAGGTGAGCGAAAATACTACATTCATTGTAATTGCTTTTTTATGTCTGAAGTATTTAAGAAGAACAGCCTTTTATTATGACTCTGATCCAACAAAATTGCCTTGTTCGAGACTATCTTAAGTGGGACTAATTCCTAGGGCATTGTGGGTAAATTAATAACGTTAAACTTGAAAGGCGACCAACTAAGCAATTGCTTCAAGCTGTAAGCTAAGCTATTTAGTGTGGCAGGAGTGGGGGATTTACGGATGTTTTAATGAAACAAGTCAGCCACAAGTGCAACAACTTCAAAGAAGCAAACAAACATACTCCTAATATCTCTGTATAATGTTCTTGTTAAGTATTGTTTTATACCATTAAAATGATTCTGCTTCACTGTTTACCTCCTACTTCAACGGGCTCAAAAAGAAACTGATTTATAAAAAAAAAAGAAAAAAAAAAGGCCTACTTCTCGGCTGACTTTTATCAGTTCAAAGTGAAAACATTACAAGGTCCAGGGTCCTAAGCCAAAGCAAAAGCACCTAAAAAGAAGCTTTGTTTTTTTGTTTTGTTTTTTTTATTTAGAGCTGTGTTTTTCTACTGTCAGGTGTGTAAGTCTAATTCACCGGTGACACCAAACAAGAGTAAAAGAAAGAAAAGAAAAAAGTGGGGGAAAAGCTCTGCTCAACAGCATTTGCAAATTCAAAACAGAGGCATGTTTTCCGCTTTTTGACAGCTGTCATCCAGGTATTATTGACAGGAACACAGTTCACAGCGCTGAGACGAGTAGTGGGGTGAATTTTTAAGCTTAAATTCATTTTTGTACGTGCATACTTGTCTTAGATTGGCAAACCTGTGACTGGTTGAATTGTCTTTAGTAAGCCTGATTTTCCATGTTAAACATGTCAATATTCATTTAAACACACTGACATTCTTTGTGATTTTAGTGCCAGATCATTTCATATCTTTTTATATCTTTTATATCTTTTTAATAGTAGCTTACCACATCTGCTATGCTTTCACACCATTAAATAAGCATCAAGCTTTGAGATCATTGGTGCAAAAAAGTTATTACAGATACAAGCAAGGACGAAGAAACAAAAGTGGAGAGAAAAGGAAGAAAAGAATAGACAAGGACTACAAAAAGCTCTCAGACAGTTACAAAAAAAATGCACTGTGGTCTGTTTCTGGCACCATAGCAACTAGCAGACAGTGTCATTACATCTTGTTCAAACACAAATCCAATGTACACAACAAAGAGGCAATTCTATGGTCTGCCTGCTTTAACGTTCCCCTAAGACAGATAAAGAATTCAGACCTTAAGGTGAGAAATGGCAACTTTGACGAACCACACAGGGGTAAAATGATACCCCATTTCACTGAGCTGAAAAAAGATAAGCATGTGTTTGTGGCCACCGAGGTGTGATTCAATCAAGCTCACAGAGCATAAAACATCTAAAAGATGACAACGTCGTTTAATTTTATTGAAAGAAAAAACAGTTCAGAGTGATTCAGTGTGAGGTGGCCTGAGGTGAAGCTGTGCTGCTGAGGAAAATGATGGCTATTACAAGAAAATGATTTATACTTACATTAGATGAACGTGAGCCTATTGACATCTTTTGTTAAATAACTAAAGGTGTATCCCTTTTACGGTCACAGTGGTCGCAATGTCAATCTGAAAAATAGACAGTAATTACACACAGCAAGAAGAGGGGAGCATGTGAAAAAATGTAAATAACTAATCCCACTTAATTCCCCAGGGAGAGGTGTGCATTTTTTTTCCTCTCTGTTGAGCTAATGAGCCCTCTCCTATACTCACTCTACACCTACGACTGCACGGCCACTAACAACTCCAACATCATTGTGAAGTTTGCGGACGACACTACAGTGGTGGGTCTTATCACCAATGGTGATGAGACGGCTTACAGGGAGGAGGTCAGCGCCCTGACCCACTGGTGTCAAGACAACCATCTCACCCTCAACGTCGCAAAGACAAAGGAGTTGATAGTGGACTTCAGGAGGTGCAGAGAAGTACACACCCCCATCACCATCAACGGCGCTGCTGTGGAGAGAGTGAGCAGCTTCCGGTTCCTTGGTGTACATCTGGCTGAGGATCTTACGTGGTCAGTACACACAAACAAAACAGTGAAGAAGGCGCAGCAGCGCCTCTTCTTTCTCAGGAGACTGAAAAGATTCGGCATTGAGAGCATCCTCACTGGATGCATCACCACCTGGTATGGCAACAGCACCGCCTACAACTGCAAAGCTCTCCAGCGAGCTGAACGGATAATTGGAGGTGAGCTTACCTCCCTCCAAGACATCTACAGGAAGCGGGGCCTGAGGAAAGCGGGGAGGATCATCAAGGACTCCAGTCACCCCAGCCATAAACTGTTCAGACTGCTTCCATCAGGAAGGAGGTTCTGCAGCATCCGGTCCCGTACCAGCAGACTGAGAGACAGCTTCTTCCACCAGGCCATCAGACTGCTGAACACGTCATAGACACCTCACCTTCACTACTGGAACTTCAACATTATGCACTCCATACTGTACAGTAATGCCACTGTTTTGCACATGTCTCAACTCTGTATATTTTTATATATTTTATTTATTGTTTACTCTATTTAATTTGTAAAATATGTGTACACACACACACACACACACACGTAGAAAAATATTTAGTATACACATCCAGAAATGCATATACTATTATATATTGTACATATATTTATTAGTTTCAGATGTAGCCAATTCTTGTATTTTGCTTGTTTACATTATTGTATTTTGCACAACTCTGTTGCTTGTGAAGCTCGCACACAAGAATTTCACTCACATGTGCTGTACCAATGTACCTGCACATGTGATGTGACAATAAAAGTGATTTGATTTGATTTGATTTGATTTAATGGGTTGATTAGATTGTGGGTTTGGTGTCAGTCATTGATGGTCATTTGCACATCAGTGATATCAATTTGCAATTTTTTTCATAAACATTTTTTTTAAATTTGTTTTCAAGTCTTTTTTTAAGTCAACATTTTGAGAAGTTTGTGGTTTAATTAATCATTCATTGTTAAAATCTGGTACTGTGTGTAATGATGATGGGTTGCTCTTAATTAGAATAATTGGCCAAACACCTTTTTCATATCATTCAATTCAATTCAATTTTATTTATATAGCGCCAAAACAAATTTCCCACGTGTGGGACTAATAAAGGTTATCTTATCTTATCTTATCTTATCACAACAAAAGTCACCTCAAGGCGCTTCATAGATACAGAGAAAAACCCAACAATCATATGACCCCCTATGAGCAAGCACTTTGGCAACAGTGGGAAGGAAAAACTCCCTTTTAACAGGAAGAAACCTCCGGCAGAACCAGGCTCAGGGCGGCCACCTGCTGCGACCGGTTAGGGTGAGAGAAGGAAAACAGGATAAAAGACATGCTGTGGAAGAGAGACAGAGGTTAATAACAGATATGATTCAATGCAGAGAGGTCTGTTAATACATAGTGAGTGAGGAAGGTGACTGGAAAGGAAAAACTCAATGCATCATGGGAATCCCCCGGCAGCCTACGTCTATTGCAGCATAACTAAGGGAGGATTCAGGGTCACCTGGTCCAGCCCTAACTATATGCTTTAGCAAAAAGGAAAGTTTTAAGCCTAATCTTGAAAGTAGAGATAGTGTCTGTCTCCCGAATCCAAACTGGAAGCTGGTTCCACAGAAGAGGGGCCTGAAAACTGAAGACTCTCCCTCCCATTCTACTTTTAAATACTCTAGGAACAACAAGTAGGCCTGCAGTGCGAGAGCGAAGTGCTCTAAAAGGGTGATATGGTACTACAAGGTCATTAAGATAAGATGGGGCCTGATTATTTAAGACCTTGTATGTGAGGAGCAGGATTTTGAATTCAATTCTGGATTTAACAGGAAGCCAATGAAGGGAAGCCAAAACAGGAGAAATATGCTCTCTCTTTCTAGTCCCTGTCAGTACTCTTGCTGCAGCATTTTGGATTAGCTGAAGGCTTTTCAGTGAGTTTTTTGGACATCCTGATAATAATGAATTACAGTAGTCCAGCCTGGAAGTAATAAATGCATGAACTAGTTTTTCAGCGTCACTCTGAGACAGGATATTTCTAATTTTAGAGATGTTGCACAAATGGAAGAACGCAGTCTTACATATTTGTTTAATATGTGCGTTGAAGGATATATCCTGGTCAAAAATGACTCCAAGGTTCCTCACAGTGTTACTGGAGGCCGAGGTAATGCCATCCAGAGTAAGAATCTGGTTAAATACCATATTTCTAAGCTTTTCAGGGCCGAGTACAATAACCTCAGTCTTATCTGAATTAAGAAGCAGAAAGTTAGCGGCCATCCAGGTCTTTATGTCTTTAAGGCATTCCTGCACTGTGTGCTATCTGGCTTCATAGATAGAGCTGGGTGTCATCTGCATAGCAGTGAAAATGCATGCTATGTCTTCTAATGATGCTGCCTAAGGGAAGCATGTATAATGTAAACAGAATTGGTCCTAGCATTGAACCCTGTGGAACTCCATAATTAACCTCAGTGTGTGAAGAGGACTCTCCATTTACATGCACTAATTGGAGTCTATTAGATAGATATGATACAAACCACTGCAGCACAGTACCTGTAATACCTATAGCATGTTCTAATCGCTCTAATAGGATATTATGGTCAACAGTATCGAACGCTGCACTAAGGTCTAGCAGGACAAGCACAGAGATGAGTCCACTGTCAGAGGCCATAAGAAGATCTTTTGTAACCTTCACTAAAGCTGTTTCTGTGCTGTGATGAACTCTGAAACCTGACTGAAACCTGACTCAAATAAGCCATTCCTTTGCAGATGATCTGTTAGCTGTTTGACAACTACTCTTTCAAGGATTTTTGATATGAAAGGAAGGTTGGAGATTGGCCTATAATTAGCTAAGACTGCTGGGTCTAGAGATGCTTTTTGAGTAAAGGTTTAACTACAGCCAGCTTGAAGGCCTGTGGTACATAGCCGATTATTAGAGATAGGTTGATCATATTTGAGATTGAAGAATTAATTAATGGCAGGACTTCTTTGAGCAGTTTTGTAGGAATGGGGTCTAAAAAACACGTTGATGGTTTGGAGGAAGTAATTATTGAAGTTAACTCAGAAAGATCAATTGGAGAAAAAGAGTCTAACTTAACATCAATGGTACTAAGAGTAGCTGTAGATAATATTACATCTTATGATGACAAAGTGAAAAATAAGTGAGAAAATAATCACTCAGAATGCTTCAGTTAATAATTTGAAAGTAAGTAAGTAGAGTAAATAGCATTCCCATTTTGCTAAAATTACATCAGAAGTGATATTCCTAAAAGTTGCATGCAAACGTCACTACTAAATCGCTGCTTGAATACAGCTGCACAAACACACACATACACACACACACTTACACAATCCCATCTAATCAAAGAAACCAAAATACATATAGTTTCTATAATCAAAACTAATTCCGCTCAGCTTAAGGGGAAGTATAGGAATATCTTGGTAAGTTTTCTGATTTAGAGAGAGTCATCTTCTGCATTAATGCCACCTGCCATGCTGGAGTGGAAGCAATGTGCTTCATAGCCTACATAGGATTTGTTCGTGGGTGGCCAAACACAACACATCAACTGCGTAATTGTTTTTTCTCAATTGTATAATACTCTTGAGGTATTAATTTGAAAAAATTAAAACAGTATTTTATTTAAAATTTCATTTCAATTTATTTTCCAACCATTGCAATTTTCAACATTATAGAATTAGTGGCTTAGAAAATTTAGAAGATACCTGGGGTTCCTTCTCAAAAGTCAAGAAATCACAGAAATTTGTTAATATGCATTATAACCATGTATTTGTGTGTTAATAGGGGAACTCTGTTATGATAATGATTCAGTTCCAACTTAA
Organism: Maylandia zebra; assembly: GCF_041146795.1. NCBI lineage: Eukaryota > Metazoa > Chordata > Actinopteri > Cichliformes > Cichlidae > Maylandia > Maylandia zebra. The sequence goes on along the minus strand of NC_135173.1, from coordinate 38,138,934 downwards.
GCATGTGATAAGTAGAAGCTTCATAAATATTAATGGATGGCCATCTGTTGGTATAAACCCCCGAAGTGGAAACAACTAATAATTAATTGAACCTTAGCACATGCTAACACTGTACAAACTTTAATCTTTTGGATAATTATTTCTTCCTAAAACAAAAATGCCAAACTGTCATCTTGTTTCTAGCTTCAATTTGAAAAAGGTGCTTAAGGTGTTTTTGGTTGCAGATCACTGGTTCAAATATAATCCCCATCACCTATATTTTTTCCAACCTGTCACCAGTCACAGAGCTAATCTGATGACTCAACTTTTTTGCCAGATCAACCACACCTACACGTTTTAGTGGCAATAGATTTTACACTCTAAAAACATAATCAGTGGCTTTTCCTGTCTGGAATACCTACAGAGTTATATCTGGGCCCTATACTATGAAGCAACTTTGACATACCCAGAATATCTTTGTCTTCACCTTCCTTAACATTGGCAATTCCTCTAAGTGGTCTTATCAACTTGATAAGTCAACCCAGGGTTTTCCAATTTAGCTATGAGGGCACTGAGACAAAAGAGACGGTGTTGGCAGGATAGACAATTGCACACGATCAACTGGCAGGAGAGCGGCATATTTTAAAATGGAACAGGAAAAAGTAATGTGTAGAAAAGTCAGAAGTGTTAAAATAGATTGTACAGGCTAAAAGCAACAGCCCTGGAGTTATAACAGTGCCAGTATGATAGGGAAAGTGCTTTACCATATGTAAGCTACAGTATAATACCAAACATAGCTGTATGAATTTGTATGACCTTTAAATACTCTGAGTGAAAGTCCTATGTTATTATTTTGAGCAAACCTGCCAGGGATAGTTAGCCCTCCAGCAAAACTTACCACAGCAATGTGCCCTGGTAAGTGCTAAAACACGTCCGTGGCAGATAGTATTCAGAGTTAAACTGAAAGATCCTCTGCAATTCTCAAGCGCATGGTGCTTAGCTTTTCAAAACAGCTTTACTGTGTTGCCTCCTGCCATCATTGGAATTTACAGTATATAAATCACCGCTTTAAGATAAGATTAGATAACACAAAGGAAGATAAGACCAAATGGCTCAGTAAAATAAATAAACTAGCACAGGATAAAATATCCCAGAAAGCTAGTGCAATGCTAAAATAGGATATTAGACAGAACATAAATAAATAAATTAGACAGGACATACAAAAAGAGATTATTAAGTTAGAATCTATATATGACAGAGGACCTGAAACAGATGTTAGGTTCAGTTGCAAGTCCAGTAAGTGAGGCCAAACATTTGCATCAGCTGATGAAGGACTCGAAACAGTCTGTTGAGTAAAACTAGTTTCAACAGCAACACCACTGAGAAAGATGCTGAGCAAGTAATACATATGCATTCCTCAGCTGGCAGCGCAATGTTATGTCCACAAAAAATGTTCCTTGTCAGTAACATGTCTACCACTTTTCAATCACAGCTAGTATATATAGTATTTTTGTATTAATTTGAGTGGAATTTATATTATTAGCCTTCAATCGAGTCTTTGGTAATTTATGTATTGCATCTTCTTTTTTGGTAATAACAGCTAGAGTTGGATGTCTCGAGACCGGTCTTGGTCTCGAGACCACGTTTACGTGGTCTTGGTCTCGACGGACTTTTGTCTTGGTCTCGGTCTTGGTCTCGCTGTTTCGGTCTTGCGTTCTCAAATCGACATAGTGTTCGGGAGATTTGGAGTCAACCATCAGCGGAGCGGGGGGGGGGGTGGCTTACTGGGCTTAAGCCCGGGTCATTTTTTCAGAAGCATGGGGTATTTTGGAGTGTAATTTGTTAGTTAGATGCCTGACTGACAACTGTATAAAACAAAAACAACACACGAAGCACAGAGCGCACCGTCGTAAATTCCCCCTAATTTTGGTATGATCCGAGCTCAGGCACTAGGCGACTGAGCACAGCACCCATGTGAGCGAGGGGGGAGAAGCTGCTGCCTGCGAGTTTGCTGCAGACAGAGGAGAGCATAAGTTTGACCAGGTACCAAAGCAAATCATTCGTACTGAACTAATAATGTAAATATGACGGTGTATCACAAAAGATTGATATCAAACTGATCACTTGGTTGCGTTACTTGCTCTTCGAGTGAATCAACAAATGGATAAATAAAAAGCCGAACAGCAATGCTGATTTTTTAGAGAGTCTTAGCTTACATTTCATATTTTCAGTTGTTACCCTCCACAGCTAAACAAACTCTCTAAATCGGTTTCAATTGTGACTGATGAACACAAGGACATAAGGAGCTTCTTTCAAAGAAAAAACTCAGGTAGATGTTATTTTATATATTATGCTTTGGATGTTGTTCAGTATATCTATGCAAAACAAGAGGAATTTCAATACACAGCAGTATATTCACAGTTGAAACCAGATATTTACATACACTTTAGGGAAAACATTTTTTTTACTGTACAACATCAGTTTAGAGTAAACTTGTTTTGTTTTGGTTAAATAAATATTGAAATATCTTTTGAATTAGTTAAATGTCAGAATAAAGAGAGACAGAGCTGTCTAATTTTTGTCACTTTCATCAAATTTAGGAGTACATGTACACTAAGTTTATTGTTAATTAATAAGAAAACGACGATTCCATTCTGAGCTGAAGAAGCTTCTGATAGGTTAGTAGAGTCCATGTGAGTAAATTGGTGGCACACCTGTGGATGCATATAAGGAAAAACACAGAGCCTGTTTCTTTGACATGGGAAAATCAAGAGATGTCAACCAAAACACCAGGAAAAGAATTGTGGAGCTCCATAAGTGTGGCTCAATTTTGAATACAATTTGGTGCCATTTGCAATTAAGAAATACAGACAATTTCTCTCTTTACTCTTAAAGTTAACAAATATGTTTTTTATTTTTATCAATCTAAAAAAATAAACATTTAGTCTGATTTGATGTTACAATTAAAAAAGTGTTTGTGTTTTTATCTGAAGAGTAATACATATCTGGTTTCAACTGTATATTTGATGATGTTGGTGTTTGGCTTGCTTGTCAGCACAAAGAGGGAGAGAGAGGAACAGAGAGGGAGATGGAGGAGAATGAGGACAGAACAGAGATGGAACAAGAGCAGGTGAGACAGACATGTTAGTCAAATTGTTGTTTGCCAAAACTCATCAGAACATGTATCTAGTACCTAGTGTTTCTTTTTAGATATCATTTGTTACTTTTCAAATTCTATATGTATTAAGTTATGCAGGCTTGTTTGCACAACAAGGCTAAATAATTATATAAACTTTTCTGAATCTAAATATTGTACTTTGGTAGAATTAAAAAATAAGTGTAGTGCAGGTCTATGATGATTTTTAGTGCTACTATCATCTAGCTCTGATTCTGGTTCTGTCTTGGTTAAGTCCTCAGTAGTCCTGATTTTGAACTGATGTAGTCCTGTTTTAATTCCGGATCAGTTCTAGGTCTGGTTGAATTGGGGTTTAGTCCCTGTGTCTTGATACAGGCCCGACTTTGTTCCGCCTTGCTGCTTAATTAAAAAACTAGTTTAAGGTGTCCTGCATATGTATATAGAATAGCATCTGGCTGCAGTTTAAAGACTTTTTTTGTCTCGGTCTCGGTCTTGGTCTTGGTCTCGTCTCGACTCGGTCTCAGTCTTGGTCTCGTCTCAACTTGGTCTTGGCCTTGGTCTTGTCTTGGTCTCGGATTAGGCGGTCTTGACTACAAGTCTAATAACAGCTACATTAAGGTTGGTGATGAATAGCTCCATACTTTCAGTAACAACCCAATGCTACCCAACATTTGTGTTTTGTAATATGGAAAACGGTTAATCTAAATGTGTGTTTGTGGGTTGTGATCGTCTGGCAATGTGTACAGAGTGTACTCTGTCTTTAATTTATAATATTTTTGTTTGTTTATTTTCATTTTATTTAAAATAGTCTTCCAGAATTCTGTTTTATTTTTTCACCCACTACGTGTACCTAAACACAATAGGCCATCCACACATGTCATGTATTCTGCAGAGATACTGACAAAGGTCGTTGCAGTCTTCATTTCAGCCAGTCCCAGCTCTTCTCTGCTTCTCCCTCCAGACATGATTGCATTCCAGTCACTTTTTTAATGTTTTGCCGCTATGGGGATAACTTGCCATTAACCATGGAGCAGGAGAGGATTGTGCCAATGTTAGTTTGCTCAAATAAGGAATGACGGCAGGGAGGTCACTTATCAACAAGTAAGGCCAGACTAAGATAGTAACACAGAGGTGAAACCCTTAGAGTATGAAGAAATAAAGGTCTAATATGGTTGTGATGTCCCTAGGCCAAAGCCATCTGGTAGACTGAGAGTGATAGCTTTGCTAAGGCAATCATACATCACTTTTCACTTGTATCAAACCAAGTGGCTGGCCTTCTATGGACAAATGCTCCTTTGCACAGTCTTTGACACATTGATGGATAATGGATAGACATAGCCTCCATATGGCAGATATGGAGCAGATTTAGACGATCTAATCCTAAATCCGTTTTTCAACCCTCACCAAATTACTTGGAGAGCATGTCATATACACATGATAATCCATGCACAGACTTGTGAGAAGAAAGTAGCAAATATAATCCTTCAGATCCGGTCTCTGAATTTTCTGCAACTATAAAGATCCCAGCTGTCAAGTGGGCTATTATTCTGATCAACTCCAACTTTGTTAAGATTAAAAAGCTGATTGGTTGTAATGATAGCTGCTTTATCATGATACCAAAGTTCTCTTGTGAAACCTGCATGCTGATAATGCTGCACTTGAGCTCTATCACACTTTGACTGCATGCTGCTGCATGTATTATCATCAGGGACAGACAACAGAGATAAAAGTACAAAGAGGAGCTGTTTTCATCTCTAGGAATTCACATGAATTATAGCTGGGCATCTGGGTTAGTGTTAGTTAACATGCTTTTTTTTGACTGGCACAAGCAGAACTTGGTATTACACTTAATAGAACACACATAATATCAGTCATTCCTCTTCATTAGGACTGAGTGGGCGTGGTTTGATTGACAGCAATGTAAGCAATATAACTCTAATGAATGATAATAATGGATGAATGAATAATGCACACAAATATGAGTCATCTTTTTCTAACTCAGTGCAGAAACAAAAATAATGATTGAAAAAAAAAACATAAAAACACAGACAAATGTAAAGACATTTTTAAAGTGTAACTAACATTTGAAGGGAAAAAAGTTTGATTTGTAAAGAAAATAAAAATAAAAAGTGATAACACTTACATTTCTAAAATGTTTAAAAGGTAATGTATCTGATCAAGGCTTTGTAAAGCCTTAAAATCCTAAACCTTACACTACAATCCATCCATGAAAATCTTTTTTGTTGTTGTTTGTTTGTATTAATGTCTACGAGCTAATTTTTGGATTAGTTTTAAGGAGAAACAACATTTATTATTCAAATTCAAATTCAAATTTTTATTTGTCACGTACACAGTCATACACAGTACGATATGTAGTGAAATGCTTGGACAACTGCTCGTGACCTAAAGAGAACAAAAAAGGAAAAGGCTATGAATAAGATAGGAAATAAATATGAAAAATTAAAAAGGGTAAATTTAACTAGGAAGGAATAAAATATAAATTAAGGTTAAAAATGAAATAACTGTACAACACAAATTAGAATGAAGGGTAAATTTAACTGGGAAGAATAAGATAAAGATAAATATATAAATTAAAGTTGAAAATAAAATAACTGTACAACAAAATACACAATACACAATATAGAACTATATAAGAATGTATGAAGAAATCTAAATATAAATAAATATATACACAATAACAGCAGCTGTACAAGTATTAACCGGAAATGAAGAATATAGTGACCAGTGTTGTGCAAAACCAAAGTCCAGAAAGTCCAGTGTGTGTGTAAGAACCATATGTGTGGGTCAGTACTGTGTGGTGGTGTGATTGAGAGACCGTATCGCCTGCGGGAAGAAGCTCCTCCTCAGTCTCTCTGTGTTGGTCTTCAGGGAGCGGAATCGCTTTCCTGACCTCAACAGAGAGAACAGTCTGTTGTTGGGATGGCTGAGGTCCTTCACGATCTTCCTGGCCTATTAAATAGTGATTTTCTCAGATTCTAGGTAGCTAACTTTTTTAAGGGTGTTAGACTAAATAGAAAAAAATATTAAGTGAATAGCACGTTAACCCTTAAGCACTGCATTGGATTTCCATTAGCAAAGTTTTTTGTTGGATTTAAACAGAATAATGAAAATCTCTTTTTTGATGAGCCAGAAAGAGAGCATACTGTATGACTAAAGGCAGAAACGGCCCTAACCAATCTGGCGCCCTAGGCAAGATTTTAGGTGGCGCCCCCCTACATCAGCAGTGTAGTGTAATGTTGTAACAAATAATATTTCTATTAAATAAGCTTTACTTTGCATTTTAATTAACGTGGGATTATTTTTTGTATTTAGAAATAATAGTACCAACTTTTTTTTTTTCAACATTTGTGGCACTGGCGTGGCGCCCCCTGATGGACGGCGCCCTTAGCATTTGCCTATACGGCCTATGCCACGGGCCGGCCCTGACTAAAGGCATTTATTTGCCTGAAAGAAACTAGCTGCTTCTGCTTGAATAATAATTTATTTTACTTAGTTAACTTAGTAAACACACATTGTGATCTGGAAGTTCATTACACCATTTAGTTGGGTAGCAAATACAGAAAACACACAGCACATCTAAAGTGGGTGATCTGCCTCGATCGTTTGATACATGATGGAGTAAAGAGAGCTATGCAATATTTATTTGCTTAAATTGAGCATTGAGCAACTTGAGCTTATCTCCCCTTTTGGAAAAGAATATTTGATTAGTGAGGCTTAAATTTCATAAGGAAATTCCAAAGTGGTACTACAGTGTCATAATCGAGAAATAAATTGCCAAAAGTGTTTGGCCCTTCAGAGGGGTGTTTTCCTTTGATAATGCAAAGTGAATAGCCTAAATGAAAATGAATGATTACAGAATGCTTACCATGGTGTGTGCATTATGAGCGTTGTGTCACCAAGGTGGACTGTTTCTATTAACCCTTACCTGTGCCATAAACAGGTCAGCTCTCTAGGGAGGTGATTATTCTCTAGCCTGGTTAATGGTCCTTACTGACAGCACTTAATGAAAATTAATGACCAGCTTTAGGACACTGTGCACACAAACAAGAAGGCTACTTCCTTCATCAATATGTATTTATTGCCATTGTTTAACTACAATTCATTGTGGGGAAAGTGATTATCTATATTATAACAAAAATATACATCACAAGGATTCATTTGCAACGCTGAATTGCTGATGTTTGATGTTTTATTTGTTTTATTTCTCTCACAATGGTGATGAACATAGGACTATCTCTATTTAGGACATGCCTATGCTTAATACAATGGCCTAGAATATAAGAATATTTTATACACGTCATTAGGTTTCCATTATATTTTGCTTTGGGTGATAAGGCTGAAATGAACAGTCAGATTTGCCTGTTTCTGTCAGTGATATACAGACAGCAAGATGACATGATTAAGGGGTCATTTGGTTAATTGCACAATGCTGCCAGTATGTTCCATTCTTGGAAATGAAATAGGTGCCAGGGGCTTAGTAATTCATGCGAGTCACATCATGAAAAACAAGCTGAGCAAGTTATCATTGCTTTTAGCCTCTTGTTTTTTTGTCCTCTGTCCACTGTCTGTATGCAAATGATTTATAATGTACACGAAAACATTATGCATTAGTGTGCATGAAATCTACTCAAAGTGAGTGTGGAGGTGGCTTGCAGGAAGAAACAGGGGGTGCTGGCGTGTGGATGACGAGCATACTGTAGCTATTTATTGCACATTTGCACAGTGACTGGTTTGTTTTTGTTAAATAATTTAGCATGCCACCTGGACAAAAGTCTCATAGATTGTGAATGTCACACAAATATGATCCTACAATGTTATCAACAGGCATTAATAACTAAATTACACTGAATTCACGTGCAAGTCTATGGATAAAGTGGTCCAAGGCCATGGTAGGAGCCTACAAATTTGCCCACCCATCCCTCACTGCATCCTCATCTGTATGAAACTAGCCGTCTGTTCCTATCCACTCCGTCTCATGTGTTCCAGCCCCTTTAATCTCTGTCGTTCACACAATCTGCCCTTCTGTCCGACCTCCAACCTTCATTCCCATTTTATCCTTCTGACACCCCATTGTTTCCATTCCTTCCTCAGATTCTGCTTAGTCTGAGCCAACCCTGTGGCAAGACTGCCATCTCTGGTCAAGTCATTATTTTCATTTTGCCATTGTCTTCCTGTTTGTCTGACGATGGATTTCTCAGTATTCCCTAGAGTGTCTTCAAAATCAACCATCCAACAGAGTAATGAAGCTAGACTGCCATCTACTGCCCACTGGAATTTTACCCCTGTCTCAAGAGCTCTAGCCTGTTTCAGCAAAGATAGAGCAACATTGCCATCTACTGTGGCTGCAGACTGAATTTGTCAGTTAAAATCAATTCAGGTTTTTTTTGCATTACATTTTACCTTTTGTAAATATTTCTACAGCTGGCTCCAAGTTTCCCTATTACTTTGCAGAAAAAAGCTGTTTAACTTGCTGCTTAATATGATTGTGCTTGCGATATTTCTTTCTAAGAAAGACCAGCTGAGGGTAAAAATACCTAATTTGGTCCATTCTGAACTGTTTTCTGCTTGTAATTTTCTGTCAAGAGCACAAAATGTGTTGATGTCCTCATCAATTTGTGTCATGCAAAATAGGAGAGATTAGAGAAAATGCTTTCTCTGGTTTGATACAACACTGCTGGATGAGACAGAATACACTGTCATTACACCAGAATGCATCAATCATTGTTTATTGCAGCTTTTAGGTACATGATAAATAATCCTTTAAAACAGTGGTTAGAATAATAAACGTCATATATTAGAATAATAAATGTCAAATTCTGGCACATGCTCTATAACTCAAAGAATGCCAACTTTATGTTTCTTTCTTTGAAAAAAAGGTTGTGATTAAGCTCTAAGGAAGTCTTTGTGTCAGTCATATTTTTGATACATGGCTGCTGTGCTGAAGTTTCCGTGCTCAGCTTCTATCACAATGATAAACCTCAGTTTTCACTCTTACAGTTCTACCTGAAGGTAAACCTCCAAGGTCAATCAGCAAAATACACCAACACAATGACACTGATCTGTATCTATTTTATTAAAAGATTTCTTTTTTCTGTTCAGCCCACACAAGCATAGATGTTACAGCTGCACAACAACAGACATACAAGCGATTCAGCTGTTTAAAAAGAAAGTCACAAGGTGCCTTGTAACTTAAGACGTTGCCATAGGAGCAACCTATTTTACGAGAAACGTATTTTACGCAGGCATTTCAGTTTATGACTGGTACACTGTAGCACTGTAAACTCAAACTACACCTTCCTATCTTTTAAACCACTTCTATTGCACTGTAAATATGTAGATGTTATACTATTCACACGTCACTGGATTTAGCCTGGTATTGTTTATCTTTTAAAAAGCAGAACAGGGAACAGGCCTGATTCAAGATTGCCCTAAATCATTACTGCTTCAATTAGGCCAAATTTTCAGCCTCCACCCATTTTAATGACCATGAGTTAAATCATGCTTCCTTCTAACTGTGTGCATTTTGTAGCAGGTGTGGATATGAAGTTCTAATGTTGTCATTGCACTGCAATTTCGACTTTGATATAAAATGTAGAAAAATATGTCAAATGGGAAAATTGCAGAAACGCTGAGGATGGATCCTTATGAAAAGATAACAATGGAATAAAACTGGAACAATGCTGTAGCATGACAGCAAGATACAGCACCATGACTACGTGAGTGATTGATTGTGTGAGAGAAAGCAGGGTTTTGTGGGCACCGCAGTGTGCATGTCAACTTGTCAGGTTAAGAGAGAGTGAGAAATTGAGTGGTATTATTGCATTGGTACTGTGAAAAATATGAAACTGCTTAAAACATTCAGCATGGAAATATTCATATTTTTGATAACATTGTAGTGTAAGAGGTGTATTTAAATAATGAGCATTTAAAGCATCTTACAATGGCCTTGTCTAGATGTAACAGCTATTTAAGCATGCATTGTCACTGAAAGAACATACACATAAATGCATTCATAAAAAATGTTCATTAAAAGTGTTGTGCTTGCTGCTAGTATTTTAATAAGGACACATATCTTTTTAGATTTCTTGGAAGGATCATACCTTCCCTACTTGTGTAAGAGTCCATGCAGGTAAAGATAGGAAGGCATGAATATTGGGAATTGAGCAGGAAAGGAAAGAGAACATGGCAGCTTGCAGTAAGGCTGATTTTTTTATTTTATTTTAGTTGACAGAGCTGCCTGGGGTTTTATATTCTTCTTTCCTTTCATTAAGATTTTTCTTAATAACTGGCACATTTTCTTTTTTGCATATACTCTTGCCTTAAGAACTTTTTCTTTAATATTATTTCAAAGTTTTCTGGAGCCTAACAATAACAAATGTACCTTATATGTTTATATGGGGTTTCAGAACAACAGGGCAGGAAAAGTTGTTTTAATAAACACTGAACAATTTAGACAGAAAAAAAAGTTTGGGATACTTTCTATAGTTATCCTTCCCCAAATGTCACACACTTTTACTTTAGAGGTGCCCACAGATCCACACAAGGAAGGGTGTGCAGGAGGAAACATATGATGCCAAGTCATGTGTGTGAATGCACTTCTTTTGAGTGATTTCTAGAAAAAATGTTTCATGTTTTGAAAAAGTGGTTGTCCATGCTTAAGTCAATCCACCACTATATTATCAGCTGGATTCTTGATTTGTTCCCATAGTAATTATTGCGGGAAGTAATTGTCACTTGTATGGAAACATATGCACTTACTCTGCAACCATTATTCTTTTCCTGTTTAAATGTATCAGCAATAAAATGTTTAAGCTAAATGAAAATATAAAGCTTTGAATAGCCAGAGAACCTCCGCTAATAGACAATACAAGAATTTATAATGAAAAACAATTTATCTGTATCTGACATTCATCATTAGATTTGCTATTATGGTTTCTGATTTTATTGAATTGTTGTACTGTAGATTTAAATTAGTACCTGGTTTCCACAACCCTTTTAAACCATGTATGGTGTGTAATTGTGGTTGTATTTGTTCTTTGCTGACATTGAGAGCAAAAGCATATTTGGTCACCTTTGCAGTGATTTAGGGAATTAAATATTCAGTAAATGTCAACAGCATTTACATTTTGATTGCTATGCAGTTAAACCTTGCACAATCGCAATAATTCAGTGTGCATTGTAACCAGTGTTGGGTGTAATGTGTTACTAAGTAACGTGTTACTGTAATTAAATTCCTTTTCCACTGAAAAAATAGAGTAACTAAAAACTAACAGTATTTAGTTACTCTATTTTAATTACAGTTACTTACAATGTACTTGCGTTACATTGTAAAATAATTAAACTCGCTGAATATCATTATTTAATTTCAAAAATTTGTTATCTAAACGTAGAAGTAAACTCTGCCGCTTTAACATCGCTGTAGTGCAGGTGCATGTCATTTCGCGCCAGTTTGCTGCATAGTCGTATTCTAAAGCGGAAACTGTCGGACTCGGCTGAAGCTTTATGAAATGGAAATATTCCCGTATCTTCACTTTTCTGAAACAAGCAGACAAGAACATTATGGTAATTTGTAAGCTATGTCCTGGGGAGAAAAAACTATCGGCCGCTGTTAATAGCATGAGTAATCTACTGAAGTGCCTGACACGAGAGCATAGACGAACACTTCTGAGTGATCCTTGTTCATCATCCATGGAGAACACCGCGGCAACTCCTGCTAAGCAGGCAAAACGTGATTTTACTTCAGCAGCACAGAAAGCGTCTGAAGGTGAGCTTAAAAAAAAATAATTGCAGCCTATATTGTGGAAGAGATGCTACCACTGTGTACTGTAGAGTCTCAGTCTTTAAAAAAATGTATTTATTATTTAAAGAGTTCAATTTCTATTGTTTGTCCACTCAAGGTTTATAGGGATTTTAAAAAGTATTTAGTTAAATTACTTATTGAGTAATTAAGTTACTTTTCTGACAGTAATTAGATAAGTATTTTAAATACAATATTGACTAAGTAATTAGTAATTAATTACTTTTTTAAAGTAACTTACCCAACACTGATTGTAACGGTGGACTGCCCAATCAGAAGCTACGCTACAGGACGCACTCAACGACGTAGACTGGGACATGTTCAGAGCATGCGCAGTCAACATCAACGAGTTTACGGAAGTAGCAGTATGCTTCGTCAACATGCTAGCGGAGGAGATTATCCCCACTGCGAGAGTCACCACATTCCCAAACCAGAAACCATGGATGGACAGATCGATCCGCACTGCAGTAAACGCCAGGACCGCCTCCTACAACGCGGGTCTCGCCACTGGCGATATGAGCGCCTACAAAGCGGCCTCATACGGCGTGCGGCGCGCGGTGAGAGATGCCAAACGCCGGTACCGGGAACGTCACCAGGGCGACACACGGAGTATGTGGCACGGACTACGCACCATTACGGACTACAAAGCCAGGGACACTGCGCCGATCAACGCCGACTCTGCATTCACCAACGAGCTGAATCGGTTCTACGCCCGTTTCGAGGTTAGCCAGGCGGCTAATGCTATCTACCGCCTGACTACCGAGGACAGTGACATCATCAGCAAGAGACCGGTGACCAGCATCGCGGAGCATGACGTCCAAGCGGCACTGAGGAGAGTGAACACAAGGAAAGCAGCGGGGCCAGACGGCATCACCGGCCGTCTGCTGCGCTGCTGTGCTGACCAGCTAGCAGGTGTGTTCACTTTCATCTTCAACGAGTCCCTGGCGAAGTCTGTGGTCCCCACATGCTTCAAAAGATCCACCATCATCCCTGTGCCCAAGAACAGCAAACCCTCATCCCTGAACGATTACCGGCCAGTTGCACTGACCTCAGTAGTAATGAAGGTGTTTGAGAGGCTGCTGAAGAACATCATCTCCTCCTCCATCCCAGACACCACAGATCCGCTGCAGTTTGCCTACAGATCCAACAGATCCACAGAGGATGCCATCGCCCACGTCCTACACACCACTCTCAGCCATGTGGACAAGAAACAGGGTAACTATGTGCGAATGCTGTTTGTTGATTACAGTTCAGCGTTTAACACAATAGTGCCCTGCAGACTGTTCACAAAGCTGAGGGAACTGGGACTTAACAGCCGTCTGTGTGCATGGGTGTTGGACTTCCTCACTGGCAGAACTCAGGTGGTGAGGGTGGGCAGGTGCTTCTCCAACAGCATCACCATCAACACAGGAGCACCTCAGGGATGTGTCCTCTCGCCACTGCTCTACTCCCTCTACACTTCAGACTGTGTAGAGGGAGGCTGGAAACTTTCTTCAACTAAATGAGGAGAAGACTGAAGTTCTTGTTTGTGCTCCTAAAACTTTTGTACCTAGTGTTATGGAAAACTTGGGTCCACTTGCTACATTTGCAAAACCGTCTATCAGGAGCCTTGGTGTTAGTATTGACTCAGCTCTGACTTTGGATGCCCATGTAAAATCTTTGGTTCGCTCCTGTTTTTATCACTTGAGAAACATTGCTAAGCTGAGTCCCATTGTATCGCGCTCCGAATTAGAAATTGTCATTCATGCATTTGTTTCATCTCGTCTGGACTACAGTAATTCTTTGTTTACTTGTTTATGTAAAGCCTCTTTGGATCGTCTGCAAGTTGTTCAGAATGCTGCTGCAAAGCTTCTGACCAAGTCCTCCAAGTTTTCCCATGTCACACCCCTGCTGATTCAGCTGCACTGGCTCCCCGTTAAATTCAGGATCCAGTTTAAGGTTTTGACTTGCTTGCTGTCCAGCACACGAGGCTGAAAACAAAAGGCGACAAAGCTTTTGTAACTGTGGCCCCCAGATTGTGGAACTCTCTCCCTTTGAGCCTGAGATCTGTGGACTCAGTGGTCACTTTTAAAAAACAGCTAAAAACCCATCTTTTTAAACTTGCTTTTAGTTGATTTTTATTTTTAGGTTTTAGCTTCTGTGAAGCACTTTGTGATTTTTATCTTGAAAGGTGCTATATAAATAAAGTTTTACTTACTTACTTACTTACTGTGTGGCCACCCACGGCTCCAACACCATTGTGAAGTTTGCTGATGACACAGTTGTGTTGGGTGCCATCTCCAACAATGATGAGGCGGCCTACATGGATGAAGTGAAGAATCTGGTATCGTGGTGCCAGGACAACCACCTCCAGCTGAACGTCAGCAAGACCAAGGAGCTGGTGGATGCACTTCAGAAGGGGTCAGCACAGAGACTACAAGCCCATTATCATCAATGGAGCTCCAGTGGAGAGGGTGCAGTCCTTCAAGTATCTTGCTGTCCACATCTCCTCAGACCTGACATGGGCTGCCCACATTCAGGTCCAGACCAAAAAGGCTAGGCAGCGCCTGTATCACCTACGACAACTGAGGAAGTTCAGGGTCTCTCCAAAGATCCTCAGGATTTTCTATACAGGCGCTGTGGAGAGCATCCTCACACAGAACATGACATCGTGGTGTGAAGGACCAAAAAGCTCTCCAGAGAGTGATCTGTACAGCAGAACGCTGCTGCAGGATTGCTCTCCCCCCGCTTCAGGACACCTACACCAGGAGATGCCGGACTAGAGCAGCGCAGATACTGAAGGACCCGTCCCATCCTGGCAACAAACTGTTCCAACTTCTGCAATCTGGTAGAAGGTTCCGCATCTTCCGGGAAAGGACAGAGAGACTCAAGAGGAGCTTCTATCCCCAAGCCATCCGTGCCCTAAACACACACACCCGCCCTCTCACATCATCTATAATTGACTGAGACAGGACTCTCTTCCAAACACTCTAAACCAAGGCACAATGTACATTTCAAATTCCTTTAATTTTAAATATGTTTATATTGTCTATCCTGTAAAATAGTCAGATGTCTATCCATATTAATGTACAGAATTCACCTGCTAGCTGCTACTACTGCACATTCACCCAGTGTATATACTATATGTAGATATATATAATGTTCTTCCTCTACACCCCCCCCCCCCCATTTTTGCACATGTCGAGGAGCGTGTCAGGCTACATTTCACTGTGTGTTATACTTGTATAACTATGCATGTGACAAATAAAGAACCTTGAACCTTGAACCTTGAACACCACAAGTGCCAGGGGTTCATTTTGTGATTTATCCAGTAGTTAAAAACACCAGTTTGTGTTTATTATGATCGATAAGAGTACTCATATTGTGTAAGGTACAGTGATGGGAATAACGGCGTTACAAGTAATGGCGTTACTAACAGCGTTACTTTTTTCAGTAACGAGTAATCCAACTAATTACTATTCCTTTCGTTACAACGCCGTTACGAACAAGAAAATGCTGCACGGTCGCGTTACTATTTTTCAACAAACAGACGTTTGAAGCTGTGTTCAGCTTACCGCATCTTATATCAGTTGCACGGAAGTAGCTGTAAGTAATCTGGGTGCTACAGCTTCAAGCAGCTGCGCGCGCTTCCACAGACGGCAATCACTTCTTGGCAGACGATCACTTTTTGGCAGACGATCACTTTTTGGCACAACACCTGGAGCTAAGTGGGCAAAACAATCGCATGAGTGCTGCTGTTTGACTGAGGGAGCATAAAGTAGTCGGGGTAAGCCAATCACATGACCACTTCAAGACAAAGTAACAAGGTGATATAGTTTTTAAATTGTGTTGATATGCCACGTAAAACCAGAGTTATGATAAACAATATATACGCCTGTTTTTTCGTCACGTTTACTAAGGACAGCACTAGCAAGCACTCTCTGCTTATGAGTAAACAAAAAACAGCCAGTTCCTGTTGGTGAAAAAATGCACCATGTCCACCAATCAAAAAAATGATATGGCAACATGACATTTAGTTGCTTAAGAAGAGGGGGAAGGAGTGACGAGGAGAGAGAGAGAGAGAGAGCAGAAAAAGAGAGAGAGAGAGTTTTGAGATGTGAGAGATTTGTGAGTTTGGAGTGTGTAGTTAATGTGTTGTCTTGTGTAGTTAGTGTGTAGTGTTGTGGATAGTTTTGTGTTGTGTGTAAGAATAATAAGGCGACTGCTGTCTCCACGTATACGTATGTGTGTGTGTGTGTATATCACACACACACCAATCTAAAAAGTGTGTGTATAGATGACTTGCTTACAATGACTTAAATGACTTACCAAGTACTCCCGAATAAGGCTTCTGTCCTCTTCACCAAGGTAAACCAATTTGGAAAAAGTACGAAACAAATCGCTTCCTTTCCCCCCTCAATACACAACACCGACAGCCTGTCCAGCTGTGGCTCCATACATCGGTTGTTAAGCTCAACATGGAAATACTATGAAAACATACTGTAACGTTCACAAGAACCAGACGGTTGGATCTCAGTTTGTCCGTTTATTCGGTAACACAGGCAAACGGGCCGTTAACTCTGGGGAGAGTGCCCTCGTACAACACTTCACTTCAGCCCCGCACAGTCACACAACAACAAGGACCCCCCTCCCCTTCCTGCACACATTAACTCCCTATTTCCTGCAGCACAACCAAACATGTATCTTAAAGAAATAACAACAGTGTGCAGAGATAACCAACATGTCACTGTAAAATAACATTTAATCATCATTACACTGTCCCCCCAGCAATAAGTTCCTCGTCCCCGAGGGAACAACACAGTCTCTGAGGCGGGGTAGTAGCCTACGTTCCCTCCTTGACCTCCTGAGCCCCTGGGGTGTACACGGAGCTTCGGGGCTTTGAGGTGAAGAGTCCAAGGGAGGGGAACGCAGCTCCGGCCGGGGGTCCCTCTGTGCAGGGTCATGGAAGCTCTGTACACGTCCCTCAGGGAAGGAGGGGAGGGACTGCCCTCTGTAGGGGGCCGTCCGGTCTCTGTGCAGCGCCACTTTCCTCCCTCTAGGAGGCAACTGCACCCTGTAAACAACTTCCCCCACTCGCTCCAGGATGCTGCAGGGTCCCACCCAGCTGCTATCCAGTTTAGGACACCGTCCCTTCTTTCTCTTTGGGCTGTAGACCCACACCAGCTCCCCAGCACGGAAGTGCCTCCCCTTAGTGGTGATGTCATAATTCCTCTTTTGGCGCAGGCCTGCCTTTGCCAGCTGCTCCCGGGCGTAGGAATGTGCAGAATCCAGCCGGTCCTGAAGCTTCCTTGCGTAGTCCCGTCCGGGGGCTTCCCAAAAGCCAACTCTGCAGGAGTTCTCAGCTCTCTCCCTAACATGAGCAGGGCAGGCGAACATTAGGTGGAGTCTTGCACTGCCGACCTGTAGGCCATGAGGATAAGGGGAAGATGGTAGTCCCAGTCCCGTTGGTGTTCTGAGGTAAGGATGGATAGCTGCTGGGCCAGCGTCCTGTTAAACCTTTCCACCAGTCCATCGCTTTGGGGGTGAAGTGGGGTGGTGCGGGTCTTCTTAATCCCAAGGCGTTCACACATGGCAGCAAATACCTTGGACTCAAAGTTACGCCCCTGGTCACTGTGGAGGGTCTCTGCTGTTCCAAAGCGGCTGAACATCCCCTCCACTAATACATCAGCGACAGTCTCAGCCTCCTGATCTGGGATGGCATATGCTTCCGGCCACTTGGTAAAATAGTCCATCGCCACAAGAACATAGCGGTTTCCTCTGTCTGTACGAGGAAATGGGCCCATGACGTCCACAGCTACTCGCTCCATTGGAGCTCCTGCTGGTTGCTGCTGAAGCTGAGCCCGGGACTGGTCCTGAGGCCCTTTGTGCGAGGAACATGCATCACAGCTGCGGCAAAAGTCCTCTACATCCCTCCGCTGCTGACCCCAGTAGTAGCCCTGGCGGAGGCGGTGGAGGGTCTTGGAGACCCCAAAGTGGCCAGAGCCAGTGCTCCCATGGCAGGCTTCCAGCACAGCTGAACCTCAGCGACCTTGGCACCACAACCTGTCACCTCCCTGTGGCAGGATCCTTCCAGGCACGCTCCAACACCCCCTCCTTCAGCCTGAGAGCTGCAAACTTGGCCCACAGCCCCCTGGTACAGATGGAAAACCCAGTGACCTCATCCCAAAGGGGTTGCTCCTCCCTCTCCAGCCACTGCAGGACTGGCAGCAGGTCAGTGTCTTGTTCCTGCCGTGCCCTCCACTCCGCTGCATCCACCACCAGAAGAGCCCTGCAGGCGAGCTGCGTTGCTCCGTCTATTGTTTTTTTTTTTTTTTTTTTGTTTTTTTTTTGTTTTTTTTGTTTTTTCTAAATGACATCAGAAACAGTAGTATGCGACATTACGTGATGGCAGAGCTTCAGTTCATCCTTTGTCATTTTTTTTTTTTTTTTTTTTTTTTAAATAAATAGGACAGGGGGAATGAATGAGAGAGAGAGGGGGAGAGAAAGAAAGAAAACCAAAGGGGAGAAGAGACGGTGAGAAGGGGGGGGGAAGAGAGAGAAAAAAAAAACTCCTGGGTCACCTGTATGGAGAAAAAAAAAAAAAACAAACAAACAAAAACAAACAGAGGAGACAGCAAACAACAAAGAGCAACATAATAATAGAGAAAACAAAGCACCATCACAATAAACTAGCTAGTCATAGATATCAGTATTTACTAAGTAATAAACGATATTGTGCAGCACGCAAGATAGACAGCGCACAGTGTGCTTTGAGCAGCAGCCAAGAAAGCTTTAGTCCGCGTCTGTGAATACCCATGTGTGCATACCTGTGTGGATCAGCATGCTTGCATTCCAAAGGTTTCTCCATGTAATGATCTGCTAGGGAGTGTGGGGGGGCCACAGCCCCGTCCTCCAGGGTGTGAAGCGGGTATGGAGGAGATCAAAACTCCAGACATCCAGAGGCCCCCAGAACACAAGAGACCATGGAAGACCAACAGAGGGGCAGCCGCGCCACTGTCCCAGTAAGAGCTGAGGAGAGTCCCAGATGAGGGCTCGCCCAGCAGCTGCGGAGCAGAAGTCAGGGGGAGTTGCAGTGACGCGCCCGTGAGCTCCGCCGGCCCCCAGCTGCGCCTGAGTGACCGAGCCCTAGGCCGAGAGGCCGGGGGCACCCCACCTCCAAAGGGGCCCGAGCGAGCCCCAGGCCCCAGGCCCCGACAAGCGGCCGCCAAGGAGTGAGCCGGTGTGCACCCGGACGCCCACCCCCAGACACAAAGAACCACCAACACACCGACACCTGAGGGAGTCCGCCACCGGCAGGGGAAGTGGTGGTGGGTGGAGATAGGCCTCCAAACCTTGGAGGGCCTGAGGTGTCCCCAGAGAGGTGGCGTCTGATACCCAACCTGACATATAGACACAGACATACAGGCACACACAGACACAAACATCCATTCCCACCCTCATGCTCTCATATGCACTCACTCCACACTCAACCAACGTGGAGACAGACATAAAGAGACGCTGTACACACAATCACACTCCCCAAGCGTACTCTACAAACCGGGTCTAGGTACCCTTGCCCCTGGAGGGGGGAATTGCACCCAGACCCAGGTGGTGTTTCCCTTTTCCCTGCGGTGGGGAGAGGCAGACCACCCCGACTCCGCAGCAGCAGGGAGGCCCCACACCCCAGACCGCAGTCGGACGGCCAACTCCTCCTACTAGCCCTCCCGCTCCAGCAGGCCGCAGAGAATGGGGGTGGGAGAAGACTCCAAACCTCCCTCCACCCGCTCATTGTAGTGTTGATGCATATGTGTTCTAAGGTGCAATTAAAACCCAGGAGGGCATGGAGCTACCTGCCAAGGAGCAGCAGGTAAGCGCATAGTCCCTCCTGCTAACCCTCAATGACTAAGTGTATTTAAAATTGAGAGGTGGGCAACGACGTCAGGGGTGAGGTATACACCCTGATGGTGATTTGGACTCCGTGATTGTGCCCACCCCCAAGATCCTATATGTATGTGTAATGAGAGTGTGAATAATGTGAATGTCTAAGTTGTGGGATAAAATTGAGGCAGAGGCAGCCAGAAGGGGACAGGGGGGGGGGGGGGGGGGGGGGGGTAGCCTCCTCTGCACCCTGGTGATATACCCCCACTCCAAGGCCCTGCATGTGTGGGTGGTTGTGGAGGTGCTCCGTCTATTGTTGTGAGTTCCCGCTCTATCTCCTCTCGCTTCTCACAGTAACGGCAGCCAGCTGCAGCACATGGGCGGCGAGAGAGGGCGTCTGCGTTAGAATGGTGCGTCCCTGCTCTGTGCTCCACAGTGAAATTGAAGGCTTGGAGCTCCTCCAGCCAGCGAGCCACCTGTCCCTCTGGCTCCCTGAAAGACATCAGCCACTGGAGGGCAGCATGATCAGTTCTGATAACAAATGATGTGCCACACAGGTAGTACTTAAAGTGTCTCACCCCTGCCACCACAGCCAGCAGCTCTCGTCGTGTGACACAGTAGCGCCGCTCACTCCTGTTTAGGACCCGGCTGAAGTACTCCACCACCTTCTCACCTTCCGGCCCAACCTGCGACAACACAGCTCCCAGCCCCACATTACTTGCGTCAGTGTCCAGGACAAAAGGCAGGGTGGGGTCAGGGGGGGCGAGGACTGGGGACTCTGTCAGCGATCTGCAGAGAGTGTTGAATGCCTGCTGACAGTCCTGGGTCCAGATGAAGTCACGGTCCTTCTGCAGCAGGCGGAAGAGTGGTGCAGCTATGGAGGAAAAGCCCTTCACAAACCTCCTGTAATAAGACGCCAGTCCTAGGAAGCTTTTGAGCTGTTTCTGGTCCGCTGGTGTGGGCCACTCAGTAATGGTGTGAATTTTTTCCTCCAAAGTGCTGATGCCCTCATGACCGAGCTTGTGGCCCAGAAACTCCACCTCCCTCCTCATGAAGTGGCACTTGTCGGGGTGCAGCTTCAGGCCTGCAGCCGCCACCCTCCCCAACACTTGTCTCAGGGCATCCAGGGCAGCATCAAAGGAGCTCCCGTGTACTAGAAGATCATCCAGGTAAACCAGACACCGTTGCCGTGGGACGCCAGCCAGCACACTGTCCATAAGTCTCTCGAAGGTCGCAGGAGCGTTGCACAGACCAAAGCTCAGGACTTTGAACTGCCATAGTCCCCTGTTAGTGCGGAAGGCTGTCTTCGGTCTGGATTCAGGGGACAGTGGCACCTGCCAGTAGCCACTCCACAGGTCCAGGGTGGAGAACCAGGAGGATCCGGCTACTAAATCGAGAGACTCATCAATCCTGGGAAGGGGGTAAGAGTCCTTTTTCGTCACTTTGTTGAGTGGTCTGTAGTCCACACAGAAATGCATCCTTGGGCTATTTTTCTTAGGCACCATCACCACAGCGGAGGCCCACGGGCTATCAGATGGCTCTATGATGCCCGCCTTCATCATTTCACACAACTCTCTGTCAGCGGCCTCCTGATGAGCCAGGGGCAGGCGGCGGGGGCGCACTTTAATAGGCTGGGCATCCCCGGTCTCAATGACGTGCTCTACCAAGTGTGTCAAGCCAACATCACTTTCTTTCAGGGCAAAAATGTCACTAAACTCTCTTAGTACCTGCCATAGACTCTCTTGCTGCTGTGGAGTCAGCCCCTCACACTTCTTTGACCAGATGCTCCTCACTGCTGAGAGCCTCTCCTCCTCCCCCACTTGCTGTTCTGCTGGCGGGTCTGCAGGGGTCTCCGAGGTGGAGGTGGACGCCGCGGCAGATGCTGGGCAGACCGGGGGAGGAATAAGCTGCACCTTCTTCCCATCAGGGAGCACAAGGAAGCCTTTGCCTAAGTCCAGTACACCACCAATGGCTCGCAAAAAATCCAGCCCAAGGATGCAGGCATCCTGCACGTCAGCCACCCAGGCAGCATAAGGCACACCGAGGTCCCCCACCTTAAACTGGAACACTCCCCTCCCTCTAATTGGGGCCAGATCACCGGTCACAGTCTTAAGTTACACATTAGTTGGTTGCACAGCAGCTCCGGCTGGGACAACATTGGGTCGGACCAGCGTTGCATTGGATCCCGTGTCCAGAAGGGCCGTACAGGACACCCCCACAATCGTCACTGGAACATGGCAAAAGTTGCCAACCTGGGTCCAGCCCACAGCAATGACCACACAGGGTGGAGATGGCGGTGGTGTGGGGATATCGTTCTCCCTGGCCCGTGTACTCCCGCCTACACGGGCCCGTGGGCGTTTCCCTGAACCGCTGCAAGCTTGGGGCACTGCCTGATGAGGTGTCCGACTTGTCTACATCCCCAGCAGCTCTGTGGTCGGCGGTGTGGGCCAGCCCGAGGGGAAGGCGACTGCAGAGAAGCCGTCTGAACCAAACTGCACAGGCCCGCTGGCATCTCCATCTGCTCACAGGTGCTGACATAGCCCTCACCACATGTGTGTCATCAGTGTCCCCAGAGGATCCTGCAAGCATCTCCCTCTCCAACGCTAGCTCCAGGGCTGCACTGAGTGTGGCCGGTCGAACAAGCTGAGTTTGCATACGGAGCTCTTTAGGGCTCAGGGCCTGCAGGAACTGGTCCCGAGCTAACTCCGCCTGCACTGATGGTGGCATGCTGTCATACGCCCTCCGGCAAAGACACTCTACTTCATGGGTCAAAATGCGAAGGGGCTCTCCTGGCAATCTGCGTCTGTTGTGGAACTCCAACCTGGTTGGTTATACTGCCCGAAGTGCCTCTGAAGTGCCCCAACCAGAGCATTATAATCTCTCCTTTGCTCCTCGGTCAGCATGCAGCTGCATCCTCACACAGGCACAAAGCCAATTGGAGAGCTTTACAGTGGGGTAAAAAAGTATTTAGTCAGCCACCGATTGTGCAAGTTCCCCCACTTAAAATGATGACAGAGGTCAGTAATTTGCACCAGAGGTACACTTCAACTGTGAGAGACAGAATGTGAAAAAAAAAATCCATGAATTCACATGGTAGGATTTGTAAAGAATTTATTCGTAAATTAGGGTGGAAAATAAGTATTTGGTCACCTCAAACAAAGAAAATCTCTGGCTCTCACAGACCTGTAACATCTTCTGTAAGAAGCTTTTCTGTCCCCCACTCGTTACCTGTATGAATGGCACCTGTTTGAACTCATCATCTGTATATGTAACGGAGCGGAAAGGCTGATTTTATTTCCAAGATGTTTTGTGTTTTTAAAAGGAAGGAAACCTTCCTCAAAACGGGCAGAGCAGTGGAGCCGCCAAGGGAAAGCACACAATTTAAACTGTAAGATTAAAAATATAATTTATTATATTTAAATAGTTAAAAATGTAAAATGAATTAAAACAACCTTGGCCAAGGGATAACACAATAAAAATCAATAAAACACAACATTAAAAGTCCAGTGGGATCCACCACGGCATAAAAGTCACAAAAAACTAAGAAATCCAGCGTAGTAGTAAAAGAGGGAAACCCAGCGGAGTCCTCGCCTTCCTCCCCGCATTCCACGTCCCGGTGCACTGAAGAAAGGGAGGGAGCGGCAGTCACTATTCCTTTCGACAGTTTTACTTTATAAAAAGGGATAAGTCAAAGACTTACCCCGGGTGGGCAGAGCTCTCAACTCCGCCCGCCGCTTCTTTAAAACTGCAATCGGCACCAGCTGTCTCACTGCTTCTGCTCTCCCGCAGTGCACAAGCTGGCTCTTGTCGTTATTGCCGTCTGACTGCCCGCTGCGCGTCCCTAGTCGCTGGTGGTGGCGCGTCCCCAGTCGCTGGTCATCTCCCCTAACGCCCGGCTCCACCAGCCCCTTCGGCTTGCAGGCGCCGCCGCCGCCTGGCACCACTTACTCCTGGCCGTCTCTCAAGCCTCTCGGTCGAACCCTTCCTTTGGTCTGCCAGGCCCTCTTATTGGCCTCTCTGGGATCTCTCGCAGGTGTGATCAGTTTATTATCAGGTAGGGGCGGAGTCTTTCCAGGACAAGTCACCAAATAAATACCATTAAAACATGCAGTAAAACTCATAAAATAACCCAATGTACAATATTAAAACCTTAAAAAGGTAAAACGCAGCAAAACATGCATAGTAGACAAACTTAGATGACTTGTCCCTTTCCACCCTGTGACATATAAAAGACACCTGTCCACAGCCTCAAACAGTCAGACTCCAAACTCCGCCATGGCCAAGACCAAAGAGCTTTCGAAGGACACCAGGAAAAGTATTGTAGACCTGCACCAGACTGGGAAGAGTGAATCTACAATAGGCAAGCAGCTTGGTGTGAAAAAATCAACTGTGGGAGCAATCATCAGAAAATGGAAGACATACAAGACCACTGATAATCTCCCTCGATCTGGGGCTCCACGCAAGGTCTCATCCCGTGGGGTCAAAATGATCATGAGAACGGTGAGCAAAGATCCCAGAACCACACGGGGGGACCTGGTGAATGACCTGCAGAGAGCTGGGACCAAAGTAACAAAGGTCACCATCAGTAACACACTACAACGACAGGGAATCAAATCCCGCAGTGCCAGACGTGTTCCGCTGCTGAAGCCAGTGCATGTCCAGGCCCGTCTGAAGTTTGCCAGAGAGCACATGGATGATACAGCAGAGGATTGGGAGAATGTCATGTGGTCAGATGAAACCAAAGTAGAACTTTTTGGTATAAACTCAACTCGTCGTGTTTGGAGGAAGAAGAATACTGAGTTGCATCCCAAGAACACCATACCTACTGTGAAGCATGGGGGTGGAAACATCATGCTATGGGGCTGTTTTTCTGCCAAGGGGACAGGACGACTGATCCGTGTTAAGGACAGAATGAATGGGGCCATGTATCGTGAGATTTTGAGCCAAAACCACCTTCCATCAGTGAGAACTTTGAAGATGAAACGAGGCTGGGTCTTCCAACATGACAATGATCCAAAACACACCGCCCGGGCAACAAAGGAGTGGCTCCGTAAGAAGCATTTGAAAGTCCTGGAGTGGCCTAGCCAGTCTCCAGACCTCAACCCCATAGAAAATCTGTGGCGGGAGTTGAAAGTCCGTGTTGCTCGGCGACAGCCCCAAAACATCACTGCTCTCGAGAAGATCTGCATGGAGGAATGGGCCAAAATACCAGCTACTGTGTGTGCAAACCTGGTAAAGACCTATAGTAAACGTTTGACCTCTGTTATTGCCAACAAAGGTTATGTTACAAAGTATTGAGTTGTAATTTTGTTATTGACCAAATACTTATTTTCCACCCTGATTTACGAATAAATTCTTTACAAATCCTACCATGTGGATTCATGGATTTTTTTTTCACATTCTGTCTCTCACAGTTGAAGTGTACCTCTGGTGCAAATTACTGACCTCTGTCATCATTTTAGGTGGGGGAACTTGCACAATCGGTGGCTGACTAAATACTTTTTTGCCCCACTATATGTTCCTCAGACCAGCCAGCTGCAACAGCTAACAGCTCAAACTGTGCAATAAACACTTCCCATGGCGTCTTGCCGCTGAACTTAGGCGTTTTTATATTCGCTGCAGCTTGCTGGGCGCCGCCATGTTTGTTTACATCACGTGACGGCGCCCCAAGCGAGGTCGACTCCTTCCCGCCGGAATCGCGGCCGCTGTGCGAAAAGTTCCCGAGCCTAGTCAAACCTGGAGAAAATCCAGCCTCAGCAGACAGCCGCAGCGCCGTTTCCCTCACTCTATGGGCAGGCGAGCGCGGACGAACCTCCCTGTCCTCCGTCTCCTTCTTAATCTTGCCCGGCAACATCCTCGTGTCTCGTGACGGTAAGCGTCGCCAGCAACAGGGTGTCGGCGTTTTCGTTTTTTTTTTTTTTTCTTTCTTCACTTCTGACACCAGTGTAACGTTCACAAGAACCAGACGGTTGGATCTCAGTTTGTCCGTTTATTCGGTAACACAGGCAAACGGGCTGTTAACTCCTTAGAAAAATCAGTCTTGAGATATTTCTTGGCCCAGTCTTGACGTTTCAGCTTGTGTGTCTTGTTCAGTGGTGGTCGTCTTTCAGCCTTTCTTACCTTGGCCATGTCTCTTAGTATTGCACACCTTGTGCTTTTGGCATAGTGCTTTTTGCACTCCAGTGATGTTGCAGCTCTGAAATATGGCCAAACTGGTGGCAAGTGGCATCTTGGCAGCTGCACGCTTGACTTTTCTCAGTTCATGGGCAGTTATTTTGCGCCTTGGTTTTTCCACACGCTTCTTGCGACCCTGTTGACTATTTTGAATGAAATGTTTGATTGTTCGATGATCACGCTTCAGAAGCTTTGCAATTTTGAGACTGCTGCATCCCTCTGCAAGATATCTCACTATTTTTGACTTTTCTGAGCCTGTCAAGTCCTTCTTTTGACCCATTTTGCCAAAGGAAAGGACGTTGCCTAATAATTATGCACACCTGATATAGGGTGTTGATGTCATTAGACCACACCCCTTCTCATTACAGAGATGCACGTCACCTAATATGCTTAATTGGTAGTAGGCTTTCGAGCCTATACAGCTTGGAGTAAGACAACATGCATGAAGAGGATGATGTGGACAAAATACTCATTTGCCTAATAATTCTGCACTCCCTGTACAGACTGAAAGAAACACAGCTGCTGCAGCCAAAGAGGTGGAACCTGGGAGACCATTAGTAATGCAATAAAGTCAAATAAAGTATTTGAAGCCAGGAAGGAAGGCCAGTAAAATCCAGACTGTGTACATTAACAGTCTTTTCAGTAGTTAAACTCTGTCATTAAGACAAGGAGAGTCTAACAAATTACAATAAATGAATATTTGAAAGTTTTTTTTTCCCTCCGGATGCTGCATTAGGGGTGTTTAATGATCTAAGATTAAGTTTAAGGACTAAATATAAAAACATAATCCAAATGTAAGCTCTACTTGCAAATTTGAGGTCAGCAACTACAATAGGTGCCCTGTTTTAGGAGATATATTAAGTCTTATGGTACTTTTTTTTTTTCAAAGAATAAATTTGTTTCTAAGAATACATTGTTTTTGTACTGGTGCTCACCAGGAAAAGACAAGGACTTCACAGACTGTCTTTAGACTATCTTACTATCCATGACATACTAGGAATCTTCCAGGAATGTTTGCACTTTTTTTTTTTCTT
This sequence comes from Maylandia zebra, assembly GCF_041146795.1. Lineage (NCBI taxonomy): Eukaryota > Metazoa > Chordata > Actinopteri > Cichliformes > Cichlidae > Maylandia > Maylandia zebra. The sequence continues at coordinate 38,111,936 of NC_135173.1, read as the reverse complement.
TTCAGGAGAACTGATTAGAACGTCACTTCTTAGTTTAATATAACCTTCTCTACCAAATGTACTTAATGCCTAGGTAAGAAGTTTTTTAAAGAAGTTTCTTGTGCCTAAAATATAACTGCAGACTCTTCATTATACAGTGTACTAATTCCTTTGGCTTTGTGGGGTAATTTTAATACTTTGCTCCTTCAGGTAAAGAGAAAATGAAATTCAGCCTTAGCCCTCATGCAGTAAACATTCAAAGACCCTCAACCTGAAATCTAACTGCCACACAATATTGCATTAGCTTTTCTCATTTTGCTTTTTCTTCCACATTCAGTGATTTTTTTTTTCATTTATGATCTCAGTAAACAAAATAATGTAAATTAAGAAAAAAAAATCATGTATTTTGCTAATAAAATTGTTTTGAACAGTATTAATGCCTTATGTCTGCATTGTCAAAATAAATGATACATTAAAAAAAATGCCCGAGTAATGGGTAATTAAAATATGAAAAAAATCAAGTCCTCCTATAAACTCGACTATCTAAGAAGACAAATTAAAAAAATTCACATCACAAAAGGTAACTTGTGACAATTTCAGAATAGTTTTTAGTTATGTGTAGAATATTTTTCAACATAAAAGTCTTAGTCACAAAATTAAAGAAAATGGATTAGTGGGGTAAGGTGTCATATTTGCACAATGCAGGATGTGTCGTGGCGGGGTACGCCAATGTGTTGTGAACTGTATCCAGAAGCAGATGTAGAGAGTGGAGTTGCAGTTAGAACAAAAACCGAGCCTTTATTTGGCTGGAAGTCAGCAGTAATGTGAAACTAAGAAAAACTATGAAACACTGTGAAACTATGATGAAGACTGTGGAGACTATGGTAAGTATAACAGACGACCTGACAATGAAACACAGACAACAGAGGACTTAAATGCACATGAGGTGATCAGGGGAAGGGAGAACACATGGGGAAACAGTTGACTGAAACTAAACACAATGACAAAACCGGAAAACATGGAAACATAGACATAATAACACCAGCTTGGCACCTAAAATACTAACAGAAGAGATTCAAAGATACAGAATAAACTCAAAATGCTGGGTCAGAGACCCAGCCTGTGACAGGATGAAATTTCAGTGAAAACAGCATTTCTGCCCCTAAAAATTGTTTTATTTCATAATATTGTGAAATTGAAATATATACCATTCAAAATTGCTACTAGTTGTCTTATTCAATGTGTTTTTATTGTTTGTTTATTTTATTTTAGGTTTGTTTTAGTGGCTTCTCAAATATGGCATGTAACAGGATAGGCTGAATTTTTTATCATATTTGATAGTAAGAAAAACTTTCATTGTACTATGGACCATTTTTCAACAAAATATGTCATGAAAAGTATTGCATAAATGAAGTTAATATTATTGCTGTAGTTGTCAGTCAAACAAAATGCTACCAACAGTGGTTTTTGTTGCAACCACTAGAGGGTGCAAGTCTACTATAGCTAACTAAGCTTCGAGACATACTCCATCTCTGTACCCTGTTTTACCTATACCAACATTAAAGTGAATACATTTCATATTTTTAATGGCTACTGTTTTCTTAAAGGTGAGTTGTCCCCACAGAAATTGCAAGAACACATTGCAAGAGATTGGTATCGGTAAAGAAACATACCAGCTATATGCTTGAGTGCATCTTTGTAACTGAATGTAATTTTGTTCTCCAAACCAATGTTTAACAATGTGCCGTATTTATTCTCCACACCTGACAATGCAATTTTCTCCCAGGTGTAACTATATTCTTCATTTGGCATATGGTCAAATGGTCTGATTAACCAAACCAGGCGCTTCATGCAGATGTTCACAAGATGGCTCTCTTTACCAATTATTGTCTAACTCAACACCATGACGCTATAACTGTAACTATGACACTTTGGAAAACTAAAAAATAATCATTGTACACCAGCTGCTGTTTTGTATTGTTGATAATTTGTTATATATGGTATAATTTTGTTGTTAATATTTACACTTTCAAAAATTGCTCTCTAGAGTGCGTGCTCAGTATAAGAGATATAAGCATTAAGAAAAATGGTAATGCTTTCAACATGGAGGTTATTATTCCATATTCTGCTAATATCAAACAATGTTTTCTCTTAATGATGCGTTCTTTCCTTTCCTTCATGTGCATAACTCCAGTCAAACATTAAGCACTAAGGCATCAGATCAAAACACAGTTTCATCACAGGGTTTGTGAATTTATATGTGTATGTATGTTCATTTCTGTCTCTTGAATTTGTGATAGCCTGATGGTAATCTCCCCCAGCCCATTAGTCAAAGCTTTTCTTTGGCTGATTAACACCAAAGAAGATGGCAGAAAGCTGGAAGGAGGACAGTAATTTGGTAAAAGAATGTTGCTGAGAGAGCGGAGAAAAGGAGAAGGGCATAAAAATAAGGAATTATAAATAGAGCCCTCATTACAGTTGTTTTTTATTTATTTATGTAAGGATTGATAGGCAGCAGCTTCTTTGCCAGCTGAGAACATAGGATTTTGAAAAACATGTAGCGGCACTATAAGTCTAAGGGACATGTGGAAAAAGTATCAATAGGAGAGTGCTGTAAAAATTATGAGTGACTTATTGCGACATGTTCACATTTCCATTCCCAGCAAGACATAAAGCAAACGGCACCATGAGCTTACTTTAACACACTCACCCACAGTCTATCCCGCTTCCCAACACCCCCCTTCCCCTCCTCTGGACCCCATATTTTGGGGCCTGACTGTGAGTCTGTGGCGCCACACTTACAACTGACAGCTTAATACTGCAGCAGAAATTGGTTTTGTGGAGTGGGCAAAAAATAGATGGGATTTTAAAAGGCTTCTTTTTGGGGTGGGCTGTCTTCCTCATCATCTGTCATATTTGCCTGTTTAATGATCTTTAATAACAGAGTAGGGCACAGCACAGAGAGCAAGATACACTGCCAGCTATTGTGCCTTCATCTGCCTGATGATGACTTGAGGTAAATGTTATGACGCAGAGGAGTATTTCCACTCACAGGCAATAATCGTTCAATCCAAGTTAACTGTCTGTCAAACAGATTCCAGTCAAGAATCAGTTTCTCACTGCTAAAAGTATGGATTTTATAGGTCTCTTTATATTACGGGTTATTTCTGTGCTACTGTAAAAGTGTTCATGTAAAACTACCCCAATCCTGGTTTATCCTCAACTGCACAGATGTCAAGCTAAAAACAAAGCATTATTATCAAGATAGAAAGTCCACCTCTGCAGAAAGCACAGATGTTTTTATTGTATGAGAGTGTGCTAAAACATGTGCATATGCATGTCTGATTTAGAATGCAATCTCCTCATGTGTAGGCCTTTCAATATGATATATGAATGTGCTTCTAAGAGAGCACATGTGAATTCATGCCCTTCAACACTCTTCAGCACAGTTGGCTCTTTCATTGCACACAGTTTGAGTCACAGAGCCACATAAACGCTTCTCTTTTCTCTTCACAATATAGCCAGGAGCCAGAGCCTAGCTACAGTTCAAGCCTTTAATTATTACAAGTGAAGCCTGTGGGTGCATTAATCATATTACCCAAAGTGATCCAAGACCAGTCCTATCTTGTAAATAAATGCCACTTTCCACAAGTCAGGAAGAGTGCAGACAGGTACGGCTTCCACATTGTATTGTCTTTGGCAGCAGGGCAGCTTTGTGCACAAAACCCTCTTTGTCTCACTCACAGAGATGGTACTTGAGTGGAAAGTGGGGTTTGCTCAGAAGCAGTAATGATGTAGTATCTGTGTTTTCCATCAATGTGAAATAATGTTGCAGTGGAAGCTTGCTGATGATTGCCATCTTTACCATTAAAGCTACATGTTACGCTATTTATGTTCTGCCAGAGGTGCTTACAACCTCATAGCTCTGTCACAGTTTAATATTTTAGGCCCCTTTTTCATATTTTTTTCCCGTCAGTTTCTAATTAACTGTATCTATATTCACCCATATTAGCTTCTTGTCAGTGACTACCTGTTAAAATAAAAACGGAATTTAAAATCCTTCTTCTCACTTTCAAGGTTTTGAATAATCATATCTTAAAGACCTCGTAATACCATATTGTCCCAATTGAGCTCTTTGCTCTCAGACTGCTGGCATGCTTGTGGTTGAGTTTTTAAAAGTAGAGTGGCAGAGACAGAGCCTCCCTCTTGCAGGTCGTCTTCTGTGGAACAGCAGACACCCTCTCTGCTTTTAAACTTCATTTGCATATCGATAAAAATAATTCGATCCAAAGAAATGTAGACCAGTAAGGGGGAAATACCTCCCATCAAATCATGCTCCATATATAAGCATTTTTTAATACAACAATAAAGGTTTCCCTGTAATTAAAATCTAATACCACTTTTGAATTTGGTTCCATCAGTGTCAGATGTTTTTAGTCTCATGTTAATTTATTGTGACTGCTAAAGCATTCTTTGTGGGAATGAAGAGTGAAGATCAAAGATGTGTTTAAAGGATGACTCTTTGTATAATAACTTCCCTTTGGGTATGAGATCAACCACATATTTAAAAGCAATGCTGAATGTGAGGAAAACCTATCCTCCTCTTTTTAATTGATTGGAGCAAAATGCAAATCTGCTCTCAACTACAGTACAATAAAATAAAGTGTCAGCAGCAGGGGGTCTAAGTCCTGCAGGTCATACATATTCTTATGGTGTGGTTGCTTCATTTCAGTCTGTGCTATGTTGTCTTCCTCTCTTTCTTGGCAATAAGATCGGATAAATGCTAGAATAAGACAAAGAAGCTCTGACAGGGTTTTGAAGTTGTTGAGTTTCTCAGTGATTCCTTCATTTGTCAGGCTGTCTTTAAGAGCTATTGTACTTAAATGTCTTGCACTGATTGTATTGTAATGTGAAGAGGGATAATCATCCATTTGTCATCTATTAGAAATCTGTTAGTGAGCAAATGCCACTATTTTTGGTAAAGGTTTTGGTTTGTGGGTTAATTCAAATTTTTCATTTAAACTTGTTGAATGCAGACTTAAAACTTAAGCTATGAGAAAATACTTAATACCATACACTTTTGAAACAAATTAAACTGAGGTATTCATAAAGGTGCAAGAGGTTTTTGATCATCTCTGGACTAAAGCCAGAAACCTTTGGAATATTTCCAAATAAGCTAAGATTTTGTTTCTCTCTACTTTTTGAACCGTGACATGCAGCTTTGCAATATGCCAGTGGTTGCCAAACTTTTTTTTGTTAGGCCCCCTTTGTTTTACAAGAAAAATCTTCACCTTTGCCTATGAATGTAGAGGATCACAACAAATGATTCCCAATACTTGAGCCTGGCTCTGCTAGTGATGTCTTGCTATTAAAACAGAGGTCTTCATCCCCTCTGTCAGCAGGTACTTGCTCAAAGCGGATTGTCACTGGGATGAGTGTTTTTGTAAACACAAATAAAAATGTGCTTAAAGTTTAATTTAATTGAAATTAAAGTTTAAATATTGTGTGAGTTACTCAGCATTACTTCTGCAGCCTAAAACATATTTTACCAGAGAACACAATTACAGACTAGACATGTTTAATTACTTATTTGTTGGATCGAGCAAGATTTGTACAAAATTAAGTATTATAGATAATGTATACTAGAGTGATTTAAACCTGCATTCTTTCTAATGGCCAAAATACAGTGACTTCTCCGGTTACAAAAACATAGAAATTACTCTCTGTTGATTTATTACTTCAAAAAATTTTCTATGTGACTTTATGGTTTAATTTTCTAGTTTCAAGTCTTCTCCAATATAATAGATTTTGTTAAGTATGTTCAATAAAATGGATAGAGCAAAACAAAACATGTGCTTTAGGGTATGTGTTGTTGTTGTTGTTGTTGTTGTTGTTGCGATTGACAAAAAGCTCATGTATAAGGAGGTCCTTAGTTCATAGACTCTGCATTATGATAATGTACTTGGTCTCATTACATCAGCTTTCAAAAAAATGAGAAAGAAAACAAACAACATGGTACCTGGAGGCCAGTGTGGAAGCCTACAGACAGTAGTTCAAAAATCTTTCTTTGTAACATCAGCTATCTTTTAGCTGGGAAAGTGTAAATGAGCATGCTACATTTCTGATTGTTTTGTTTTTTTTTACATAGTGAGTGTTATTTTTGACATGCAGATATCCTTAAAACAATGTAACAGCTTAAATGCTCAGTTACATTTTAGACTTTGTACATAGCCACAGGAGATGCCGTGATATACCAAGGGCACACACAGCACTCCCTATAAATGTCTCTTTTTGTGAGAAAGAAAAAAGAAAATCATACGGGCCTAAAAACCACATTACTGTGGGAAAGAAAGAAATTTATTTTTATGATTTTAATCAAGGGTAACACCAGGCCACAAGTATAAATAAATATGTACAAATATATAATTCCCAATATATTCCAAGTCATACTTTTTAATTGCTTAGCCTGATTCGTTTGTGAGCTCAGTGGTCATGCATGTGACTAACAAAAATAAGTTACAGTTTGAAAAATATGAATCAACAGGTAACATTTTTATGTGAATCAATCAAATACTAGTTTTTTATACTGTTTTGAGAGAAGCAAGATTTTATCTGTTGTCCAGTATACTAAATAGAGAAAATTTATGGAGATAAATGGATATTAAGAGAGAAGAGTCACTGTTGTATTGACGTTATACACTTAATGAAAATGGCGTAAGTACTGTCATAAGGACTGTAAGTACTTCTGTACCTCTTTCCAGTAGCAGAGTACTTTATTTTCAGTAGTTTCACTGCAAGGCGACCTTGCAACTTACTGCAGTTTGAGGGAAATTGTAAGGTTTAATCCTTTCTTTTACTATGAACATGACATTTTGCACTGAAAAAAAGCAGATTTTTGCTTGTATATGCTGTCACTTAAAAATAACTCAGCAGGCTGTTGGATTAATCTGAGGTGGCTGCAAGCCAAATGCTGTGAAGTAAGCAGGTTCAAGTTTAGGCTTCATGACCCTAATATGATAAGGTGAAGGGCCACGAAAATGTCAGGAAGGTATTGTTTTTAGAAATTCCAATAATTTGACCTTTTTTATCAGTTGGGGTTTGCACCCCCGACCCAGTCATCTGCACACTATCATCACAGTAAGCACATATGTGCCAGAATGCTGGAAGAGTGGAGAAGAAAATGCAACTATAATAAAATGAGAGAGTGTTATAAAGGCAACGACAGGGTGACTGTAATATAACTTAGGTCCGAAACATAAATTATGAGTTGCGCAATGATTGTGCAATTGGATTATCTATTATGAAAAGACTACATGTAGACTCTAGTGTAGTGAACTTGCCTCAGTGCCTTCATGCAGTATTGTTTGCTTTGCCCTTAGAAGACAGAAATCCACAGTTAGGGGGCCACTGTGTAAGTTAATAGTTGAAGCCTTTTTCTGCAGCCATTTTATGTTTTCTTTTTTCAGTCTTTCATGCTGCTACAAAAGCTATGTTTTTCTTATTGCTACTGTCTTGTTACAGAAGGCACAAATAAGCCCTGGGTTCGCCTAAACATTAAGGACTCTCTTGTTAATCTATTATCTCCCCAAATGAGCGGTTAAAGATCCCAGGCTCTATCTGACCTGCTTTTGCCCTGATTTCCATATGTGCCGATAGACCACGAATGCAAGTACTGAAGCTTGTATCGTATGGTCTGCCAATATTCAACTTTCAAACAGACAGTTCACCAGAGAAACAGAACTAAAAACATTCAACTGAATTTACAGATGAAATTGTCTACTGACATTTGACTTTTGATTGACTTCTTTGGCTCACAAGAAGACATTCAGACTCCAGCTACTATGTTTCAATAAATTGTGCGTGTCTTAGTAAGGATTGTTTCATGTGCAAATAAACAGGGAAAGGCAATAAATAAGATGAAACGACTGTGATAGCCATATAAAGGTACAGCAGAACAATCTGCATAAGACAACACGAGTACAGATCTACCAGAATCAGTGTTCATCAAAGACACTGGCCCTCCCAAAGGATTCAACATCCGGCCCCCTTGGGTGCAGCAGCGACTCTTGTCCCGACTCCTTATATCTCTGTTTCACTCTGCTCAGTTTTCTGTCATATACTGTAGATATTTTCGAGCTATGAGCTCATTTACAAATAATATATATCTCATAAGTTTCAAGTTAAATAGTAGAATAGGATCAATGCAAAAAGGACTTTTGATGTAAAGCATCATTTTAGTTCTGTCCCTTTAAGCACATCCATTTTCCATATGCATTTTCTTTCTTCTTCTCTCTCTCTCTTTTTTTTTTTAACCTCAACTTCATGTAATTCCTGAGGCTACATGGCCACATTCTGAAGTGGGCCTCTTCTTGGAAACACACGTTTTTCCATTTATTTGTTTATTTTTTTTTACCTTGGCTTTTGGACAGGCAGTTCCCCTTTACCCCTTTATTTTACTCTGCCAGTACCACAGAAACCTCATCCTTCTGTTTAGATGACTGAAGTCAATACAAACCAAAAAGCAAGAAGCCTACGTATAGAATGAGTCTTTGCAAATCAATGTAAACTTTTAAACTTCCGGAAAATGAAAGCATATTTTGATCATGAAAATAAAAATTGCAAAATAACATCAACCTAATAAATCAATTTTTTATAGCATACATATCTTTGTCATATCCCATAACGATTATGTGCATTAGTTCCATTCTTGCTGTTTAATTCATTCTTAAATCCATCTATCATATTACAAAGACTCAGCCTGTGGTATGCAGTGCACTTGAGATGTGCTTTGCCATTCTCTTTTTCCTTCTGCCAATGTGATCAATTGTGGTGAGTTTGGCATTACTCTTATCCACTGCTGTGATGAATGGAAAAGTGATTCTACGGCATATGTCATATTGATTCAAATCAATACTGAATCTGAAGGAAGAAGGCAGCGGGCACTCTCTCTCTCTCTCTCTCTCTCTCTCTCTCTCTCACTTTTTCTCTCTTCATGTGAATAGCAAATGTTATAAGAGAGATTTAAGCTATGTGCATCATACAAGAGCAACAATGATATAGAAAAAAAAGATTTCAGTATTGATTACGTTAGCTACATTACTGCACCAACCAGGTTTGACTTTGCAGGTGAAAAACTTGATGTGTTAGTAAATATTCATAAACAAGTAATTATAACACAGGCACAATACAGGTTGAGAAAGTAAAGGATACTCTTTTTTTGTTTTTAGCACTGCACCTTATTTATTCAGCCTGGCTTCTGTTGCACAAAGGAATTGTACAGAATAGCACAATTAATGTAAATGAATGAGTGGGGGAGTGGGCGAGTAGAGAAACTGAAGAAAATGATGATGCTATTCGTTTTAAAGTTACATGTAAAAACAAATGAAAAATACAACAATTTCACTGTCATCATATGTAACAGCAAACAAACAATTTTTAATTTGTACTAAGATAACAAATTGCCATGTTGGGTAAATAATTAAGCTGTTTTGTTTTTTATTTTTTATTTTTAGTTTAGTTTAGTTTTATTTAGTTTCGTTTTAATTAACACCACACTCATCAGAGTTACTAAAGCATTTCTAGCTATTGCTGCCCTAAATCTTAATTATTCAGTTCATTTATTAAAACCCTGGACTGCACAGTTAAATATCCTCATTCAATTTATCATTTTAAATAATATTATAGGGAGAGTCATAAAGTTTTCAAGGTTACTTAATAGAAATAAATATGTACAATAACATACATCCATTGGTGTATAATTACATCCAACAATGAATGCATTCTAATAAATATAAGCCATGAATTAAAACCATTAAAAGCACACAGATTTGGGTGCTAGTTTAGAACCTCCGTGCTGCACTGTGCCATGTTGAGTACAGTGGCCAAGATGGGTATCGCTATTCTGCCTAATCACATTGTATCTACGTGACTGGAGACTTGCCAGATGTATAGTATACTTTAGGAGTTATTTTTATTTTAAAGATTACCATTTTTTAAGTATGTACTCTCATACACAGTTTGATTCCATTCACACATAGTATGAAGTTTTACTCGCTAAGCGTCCAGCTATGTTAGATCCACTTCAAAGAAAGTTTCACTAATGCTTCGTAACAACAGCCAACAAAAACCAGTAAAACCAGCAGTGCTTACCGACAGAAAAATTAAAGATAACCTCAGCAATGATCTAAACAGTGAACTGACAGCCTACACTCAATACAGATGAACAGTGGTCAGAGTTATTGGTCCTACAGTGGTCACTGTAGCTAGGATTATTCACTTGAATTAAGAAGGACAAGAAGAGAATTCTGTTGACTGCAGTCTGCCATCTACCGACATCTACTGTAGCAGTGACATTTTACACACTGTAAAGAAAAAAACTTGAAAAAGACCTGTCATCAAAATTGAGTGATTAATTTGCAAATACTGTAACGGGCAGTGATAAAGACAGGAGACTAACCAAAGAAAGTAACTTAAAGTGAGCTTAGGCAAAAAATTCCACTATTGCAAAGGAAACACCAAGAAGATCACTAAATGATCAGGCTAGGTAATAGGGCTGCCACGATTAGTCGACTAGTCACGATTACGTCGACTATCAAAATCGTCGACGACTGATTTAATAGTCGACGCGTCGTTTGAAGCTTTGTAAGATCCCAAAAGATGCAGGAATGAGTAGCAGGATTTAAGAGTGTAATAACGGACTGAAACAGAAGATGGCAGCACTGCATGTACAACGATGCCAGCTGCCGTTAAACCCCGAAGAAGAAGCTGTGTCCCAGAATTCATAGCGCGGCCCTGCTCAGTTTCCAACAATGGCGGCAGCTAGTTAGTTTTAATGTTACTCTTATTATTCTTTCTGGGTCACAAAATAAACGTTTAACATATTTTTAGGCGAGAATGTAGCTGTGGAAACCTCAAATATCTGCTCAGTTTATCAAGACACCGCATATTTTCAAAAGCGCTCCGACGTTTTCGGAGACGTCTGTTACCCACCAGCTCGATAGCTAGCCGGGGGCAAGGTCACTAGAGCTGTGAGAACACCGGACTCCCGGCAAATCGTTTTCAAACCCACCGCCGTCTTTCGCTACTCAGGTTAAACATGATATATGAGTCACTTAGATAAATTAAAAATGTTATTGTTTGGCTTTTTTAGTATTTTATTTGTTCCTGAGTAAATCGGTTTGGCTGAGATTAAAGTTATAGTTTTTACACAGCTGAATAAACGTCAAGCAGACAGCTGATTATCAGAAGTGTGAGATGCTGGAGAATATACTCCGGTGTCCTGTTATATTTTAGATAGCAAGGAGTTTATTAAACTTCACCGAAACAATCTGCAAATTTCATTAAAATTTAATAAACTATCATCTTTTCTTTATTTTTAGTTAGCACATACCTTAAACACTTAAAGCTGTAAGCTAATGCTAGTTATATAAGAGCAGATGCTGCTGGTGCAATAAGCTGTACGTTTTACGTCCAATGGATCTGATTAGTCGACTAATCGCAAAAATAATCGGTGACTAGTCGACTATCAAAATAATCGTTTGTGGCAGCCCTACTAGGTAAGCAACCATGAGCCACAGGAACAAAGACAAACTAGTAAATACATGAGAGAAACACAGGTCTATAGCCTAAAAGGGAAAAGGATACCAGAGGAAACAATTGAAACAATTACAAGCATGGAGGCTGGGGAGAGACAGTAAATACTGTAGATAAAAGTTAGACACAAAAGAAAACTAACCTTCAACTTAAAACTGATCATAAGCAAAGGGCACTAACACTGACATGAAAACTAACGCTTAAAAATGCGCCAGGCAAGGAAATACAAATAGACTGAGGCCTAAACACAGAAACCAAACAGAGAACACACAGAGAACTGCAATTACTCATACAACAAATAATAGCATGTGATTTATTTTTACTTTCGACACATGAAACAGGTATGGCACACAGCTGGAATATACAAATCATGGGGAGAGGTGGACTTTAAAAATTGCATCCTTTACAAATATGTGTTGATTTAGTTGTTTAAACAATTACATTCTCTTTGCATCTCTGTGCAAATAAAGAAAAAAGTTTTATATCTTGTCACATGGTGCCATGTTGTGAAAGTTGGCCTAATCCTTAACTAGCCCCTTACACTTACATCTCTAGTAAGAGTGACTAAGATGAGAGAAGTGTCGAGGAGTGGAATGGAGGACGTGCAGTCTGAGAAATAATGTTAATAATGTTAGTTTTTGCTTTTTGACATGAAAAATAACATCATGTTTGGCAAAGACGGAAAAGCTATAATATCAAAAAGACTACTGGACTGATAGAAAGAGACTTCTCACCTTAAACAAGGAGCTTGTATTGTATGTCATGCTGCCTCTTATCAAAATAGTTGTTGACAACATAACTTGATGTAAGTATACAGAGTTAAGCATTCCTTTCATGTCTGGTACAGGCACTGATTTCATTTTCGGAGCATTTCAGATATTCACTTACCGCTTGCACAACATTTTCAGGGCAGGACAACAATTCACTCAGTCATGCATGCAAAAACACAGCTGTACAGGATTGGCAGAGACACACCACAGTGCTACAGGCACAGTGTAGATGTCTGTGAATGTTCATTATCCACGCTCCTCCTTAAGAGTCTCTGCAGGATGTAATTTTTGAATGCAATCCCACGGCACCCCACGCCCTCATCTGAATAATGTCTTATGTATTTGATACCAGTGCTTGTAAGTACAACTCTTCAGGGGGCATTTGCCATACAAGCAGGTGGCTGTCAGCTTCCCAACAGTCTGTGCACATTTGCTGGGAAAGTAAACATTTACTATAGGAAGAGAAGAGCTGTCAAGAGGTATCAGAGGGAGGGAACGGGTAAAGGAGAATGATGATGACTTTATCAGCAGCTTTCAGGTTGGTTGCTGTAACCAGAATGGATGGAGGTTAAAGTGAAAAATAGACTGTGAGGAGTACAGCAGGAAATTGAAAGAAAACAGAGAGAAATAAGAAAAGAGAACAGAAAAGAGGGAGGCATAGGTTGAGTAATGTAACAATTTACTTATCAAGAGAAAATCAAAAGCAATTTCAAGCAGGATTTACTTACTTTCCTCTGTTACGAGCATGCCCTAAAAGCCCACAGTATAAACTACAGATTGTTTTGTGCTTGCATCATGTGCTTGCAGCATGTGTGCAAATGGAATATCCATGTTGCACCGTTTCCAGAACTTTCAGTTTTACACTACAGGAAAGCCCTCACTTCCTGTCTGTTTACACACTTTTGGTAGATTTTTGTGATCTGCTCAACTGCTCCTTTTGGTCCCAGTTGGGCAGAGTACTCATAAGGGCTTGTGGTGTGAATGATCTAAATCAACAAGGACAAAATAGTGTGTAAAAGAAAAAAAAATATCATAATTATTTCGTTTTATTTATTTTCCCTTTCATCACCTTCATCTTTTTAACCCTCTTTATGTTGGCCTATATGACAGGATGTTGTGTCTGTTAAAATCATTCCTTTTCCACTCTTTATGTGCACAGAACTTCAAAACACAAATTTTGAATATAGTTGCAATTGTGGAGACAAAAATGACCAGTTTTTGTAAATCATCCTTCTAATAACACAGGATTTTCTTACTGAATGACTGATAGACAAAAAGATAAAGAAAAGTAACAAAAATGAAAATGGAAAATGGAGCATCTCTACTGAAACTGAAAACATGTGATATAGTTAGAGAGGCAATTGGCAGGTTTTTAGTGAATTCAGTGCACATTTAACACAAATATACAGAAATTTGATAAAACAAGAAAATCCAGTGCACATTTTTGTCTGTTGATGTTTGAGTTCAGCAAGATAAACAGGGATACTAATTCTTCAGTCTGATGCACCTAAACCACTGCAGAGAGCAATTTATGTTTGATTCATGGGAAGATTAAAGAACACTCTCTGGGTCCCACAGAGGTGGGTATTTTAGTCTGCTGCCAGTTTTCTCGGTTTTCTCCAATCAATCAAAACTTTTTTCTTTTCTTTCTTTTTTTTTACCTTAAGAGAAAATGCTGTGTTTGAATTCATTCTTTACTCTTCATGCATGTCTTGCTCAGTTTTCATTTTGTCCATGGATGTAAATGAAAGTCAAACTAAGGGGACTGAAATAGTACCGTGAACATTTTGAGGATTCTAAAAAAAAATTGAAAATTTACCGAAGGGAAGAAAAAAAAACATAAAACAAGGAGGGTGAGTGTTGCATATTTCCAGTGGCACCCTTAAGCCTTTGGGGCCTATTTAAAGAGCTAATGCATGGGTCCCTGCCCCAGCTGTATAAGCATAAATCAAAACGTGAGCAAGCACAGAGAAAATCAAGGGGCCTTTACCCATCCAAGATCAGTCCAGGTTCCTAAACACATTCATCAAAATAAGGTAACACAAGTGTACCTACGTGAATGCACCACAGTTTAATCATACAAGACTTACAGATAATGTAACAGGCACTAACGCAAACATTAACAGCATCACATAACTTGGCAGAGTGCCCTCATACTCACATAAACAACCACCTGACAAATACAATAGCTTCATTAAGGTTTTCAACAGCTTGGCATGAGTAGAGTAATAGGGCCACAGGACACAATTTATTGTGGAAAATCTGCTGCATGGGTATGCGTCGAGCATCTTCACAAGTGATGATGATGCATGGGCAGTATTTGAATTGGCTTCTGCCATCACATGACAGGTACCCTATTTCTGGCATGCAGTGGTTTATATAGTCACTGGAAAATAATGTGAAAAGTCACATGCTGCTGCTGACAGGGAAAGTGCTGAATTAGCAGTCACATACTCACATACTGACAATCATAATGACTGGCTGAGGAAGACCTTTTGGAAGCTGTTTTGTGCAGATTAAAACTAAATGAAAGTGTGTGTGTGTGTGCGTGCGTGCGTGCGTGCGTGTGTGCGTGTGTGTGTGTGTGTGAGTGAGAAGAAAGAAGTGAGGACTTCTTTAATTCCCTTTGTTATGTAGTCAAATAATAGATAGGAGAATTGTTGAACTCTTGCTGGTCAGTAGCGGCTCTGAGGGCGAGGTCCTTTGGCTAAGGCCTACACTTGACATTTCATTCAAAGGCAAGAGCTTAAAAATTGGGGTTGCATGTAAAAGATTTGTGATGGAAATGATATTCCACCAGTAGTCAGCATTACGTCAGTGTTTCTTATTAACAGACAGAAGATTTAGGTAGGCTTCTGGAGAAGGTAACACATGAATTAAAGCAATTTTCTTTATCCCTGTTCTACATTTTGTTATCCCTCTGTCATTTTCACTCTCTGCCTAGTGCTGGAGGGAGTTCAAACCCTTTAAAAAAGCCGCTTGCATCATATGCAAGAGCTGACTATTTGGGAATTTGGAATACAGCAAGCTGGTGATGGATTAAGAGATTTTAGACGCAGTCTCAATAGGGTAAAGCACTCTTAGTTATCGATATGCTGTCATCATTGTGATTAATGAAGATTTAAGGAATTACATTCTTTTTATATTCTGGATTTTTTTTTTTGCTTTATAAGCCAAGAGGTTCGCAGTCACAAAAGAGAACAAATTCAGTCATATCCAAATTAGGATTGTTTGCTATATAACATTGTGTCACAAATCTTGAGTATCTTGGGTATTATTATCATACCATTGTCTATCTTTCACCTATCACTCTGCTTGTGATCAGATGAAGTAATCTTGTTTACTTGTTTTGACTTTTTTTTTTTTTTTTTTTTTTTAGCTGAGATGAATCTAGGGACACAGGATGCAGTGTAGGAACCAGACCATTTGGAGAGCTATTTGCAGCTCATTATATGTTCATTAGTTTTCACTAGAGTCATCACGCTGTGCCCCAGAGGAAAATGAAAGATTTACAGAACTTTGGCAGATGTTAAATTTTAATCAGAGTCTAGTCTAGACTTACACAACGCAGGAGTCCTCAGCTTAAAGAGGAAGATCTGTATGGTGATGGTCTGTATTGTTTCAATTTACTGGTAAATAGTGATAAACCATTAAACTATAGAATCCATGTCTGGCATCAACTACCCATCACTAGAAAAGGTACTAAAACAAAACAAAAAAAATAAAATAAAATAAAGAATGATGTAAAGAAAAAAAAACTGTATTCTGCAAGTGCAATTTTGTTTAAGAGATAAATGGAGAAAAATAATTGCCATGTACAATATAAAACTTGTTGTACTTGTTTCTCTGCACATACACCACAGAGAGGAACACAGCTATGCCTTCTCTGGCATGTGATTATTTAAAGTCCACTATATACCTACTCTTCCTTCTAGGAATAATCTTTTGATCTCTACATCTTGCTAAGGTTTTGAATACCATCATTAGACACTGGCTTCTTTTGATCTCAGCTTTATGCTTGGCAGGTAGCATGCAGCATGCCTGGTATATAAGCTTGAGGCAACTACTAAAAAGTTTTATTCTGTGGTTCAGTGAGGCTCATTTTAATTCAAACTTTTTACAGTAACTAAATAGTATCTAGAAGCAAGTGAAAGCTGCACCAAGCTTTAGAGTTTTTCCAAGTCCGACAGTTAGAATAAAAGTATAAGCAACAAGCGATAGTTTTATTTATTTACTTGAAATAAAATATCAATTAAACATCTTTTTTATATATAAAAAAAAGTATAAGCAACAATTTCTTCTTTATAATAAAGAAACAGTATAAAACATCTTTTACCACTTCACCATGTTAGGAAAAAACATGTAAGGGAAAAATTATTTAAAAAAACAAACAAGGTACAATAAAATGAGAGTACTGATACATAAGCATGTGGAATGATAATTAATGTAATGTCAAACCTAAACTGCAGTTCCCTGCAATGCATGTGCCTCCCTTCAATAAAACAACTTATTCCCCTTTTGTATTGTCTTTCACTTCTGGGTTGTGCCGTACAGAACAAGAACGACAGGTGATTGCATCCCAGCTAGAAGTCAGGATGAGGACCATTACCCAGCTGTCCTTGAGGGGAAGGGTGGAGGATATCCTTCTCCCACAAGAGGAGTGACATGGCCAAGTGAAGGTGATGATGTTATGAATGTGGGTGGTTGGCAGCACAAGGTAAGGCTGCATACTCTGTCACTCAGGGAAGAGTTGACAGGGTTTATGTATAGACAAGGAGACGGGCCTTGGGAATGCAGGCAAGGTTAATCTGAGTGATATCTTGAATGGATAGACTAACCATCCTCAGAACACAAGGATGACTATAGGGCACCACAGGGTGCACTGGAATTCTGCATTATTTCTTATAATGAATGGAATTCTGGCAATGCGTGTGTACCTGTATGGTATAGCAACTCACTGAGAGATAAATGTCTGAATCACATTTCAAACCATGGTTACCAGTTCACAAATAATTGGCATGTGGGAGAGACAGTAACCAGGCAGATATCCCCAGCAGAAAATCCTATTTTCCTTGATGCCTCAGAAGAAAGTAGATTTTACTCACAGCTAGCGAGTTTGATCTGCTATGTCCATTCGTTTTAATACCTCCCTCTGGCAGCACAGTTTATATGAGCTAAGCTGGTAATGATGCCACAGCAGCATTTTTCAACAGTCTGTCCCAAAGAACTGTTCCCAGTGATGGCGACTACCTGGACGAGAACAGGTCTACTGACTTCAGCAGCCATTTCACACCTAAAACTGTCTATTTGGGTTCTATAGCAAGAAGAATTAGATGTCAAGACTCAGCACTGTGAAGTGCTCAGTGGGCAAACCTTTCTCCGCCACCACTACTACACCCCCCCACCCTCTTCTTCTCCTCACATGCCCAGCACTGGGGTCCTTTGAGGTTGGTTAGCAAATGCTGAATGGCTGGCACGTGCTGGGTGTGGTGGAGACAAACTTGTCTGAAGCAAAAGAGGCAGACGGTGCCTGATTCTGATGTGTGGAGCCTGTGGCTGATGTAATTGAAGTGGGCAGAGTGAGGATGGGATGATCCCCCTCCCCCCTCTCCTACACTCCCCTCACAGAGACACACTCATCTCCCCAGCACTCCGTCCCTCTGCTAGAACCGCTGTGCAATAGAGCTGTCGAGTAGTGAGTCTACTAATGGAACACCCAGCTGGCTAGAGACTTCATCATGCTGCTGTGAATTATTCATCTTCCAGAGGGCTCTCCTCAAATTATTTAAAAGCCCACTTTGGGATTCCAATTAACTAGACTGGGTCTTAAGGAAATGCACAGAATCTTTTTTTTTTTTTGGTTTCCATGAGTTTTACCTTCAAATGTCTAAAAGAGACAACTGGAAGGTAATTTGCTGAGACAAAGCTGTTTATTCAAGCTTTGAAAAACTTTAGACTGCTGAGTAAGCCACAGCCTGGCAGTGTCGCCTTGTACACATCAGGCCACATGTATAAGGCAACACTGCCCCACAAGGCACGTTTTTCACGCTGTTGCTTTTATAACAATAAGTAAGCAGCGAATGTCAAAAGATTTGCCGACCTACCCTTCATATCTTTGGATTTGAACCATGTAAGACACTATGGGCAATGACAGAAAACAATCTTGACATACAGCCATTAATAGTGAAATCTGTTCTCTAATCCAGAATGTGAGAACCAGTTTCATACTGTTGCAGAAGACGGCCTCAATTCATCATGCTTTCAGGGTAGGTGTCCTGGCAAGATTCACTGATTGGAATTCCATGTCCATATACATCACACTCTGTCTTCATCCACTCACCAAAGAGTGGATAAATCACTGCGTCTAGGTCGTCCCTCAGCAGGCCCCAGAAAGCCTTTAATAACAGGCACAAGCTGCCTGCAGTGCTGGTCTCTGATTGTTTTGAGTGAAAACAGATGTGGTTACTTGCTTCACAGTGCAGCCTGCTCAACTGAGGTTCTAAACAGGCCTCTGTCACAAGGCCCTTGCTGTCATATTGCCCTATTCAAACATCCGGCACCAATTGGAAGCCACCTTAATTCCCTCCCTACTCCCCATGGCCTCCGTTATTCCAGCACTTCCCTATTGCCACACCCTGTTTAAAAAAAAAGATTTCAAACAAGGTGGAAACAGGCTTCCCTCCTCTCCCTCATAAAGACCACTTGAGAGTCTGGATGAACACATTAATGCCCCAAGGCTGTGATGAAATAAAACCCCAGCGCCATGCCCTTTATGTGAGCCAAAAACACTGGCCATGTTTATTACATCTGACCATCTGTGTTTTACACGTGCATGTCTGCTAGACAGATCCACATGCACTCACACAAATGTCAGAGGTCCTACAGACAGCCAATAGCTTATTAGCTGTATTCAACTTAAAAGCCAGCTACATGTGATTGCAATAATTTTGCAGCGTGGTTTTATGCTAGGAGAAATAATGTGCAAGTACTTTGTCTTAATACATTGAGAAATGTCTCTCTCTTTCTTCCTACTTTTGCAAACGACAACATAGTCAATCAAATGGAGACGAATGCCTGTGCAGCAGGGTAAGAGACTGAATGACAGCAGGAATCCAAGTAACTGATATTCTTCACTGATTTGTTTAAACGGTTTCAAATTTCCTACATTCACATGTGGTGTGTGTGTACTTCTGGAGCCCCAAGCAATGGTCAAGAATCCCTCAAGGCCAGAAATTAATTGAAGCAGCATGGACCTTGCTTTTTAAGAAGATTGACATACAGAGATCTTCCTTGGGCCAATCATCCCACTCCTTGGTACATTAAGAAAACAACCAACCAGCCTTTACTGCTTCTTTTATCATCTTTTTTGTTTTGTTTTGTGTTTTTTCCTCAAACAAGTCTGTCTGGCTCAGCCCCTGAAATCCAAAGCCAGTCTGTCCCTCCCAGCTGACGTTGCTTTGCTGAATCAGGAAGGAAATATTTACCCAGTGACCGTGCAAAGGGGTGTGACCTCCAAGTCAAGCTGTAGGTCAGAATGTGGGCGTTAAAGGTAAGGTAATATATAGCACATCAACCACAGGATGGCATGAAATAAATTATCAAAAGTTAGTGCATAGTTTAGTAGCATCATGAATCAGGGTTTTGTTTTTTGTTTGTTTGTTTGTTTGTTTGTTTGTTTGTTTGTTTTTTCACGGCAGTTCATCCAATGGGGTGAATTAATAACTGGCTGCCCAGTAATTTGCAGAAAAGACAGGTTAGTTCATTTGGTTTATGATATTGATATAGTCCAAAAATATAAAGTAGTAGAGTACTTTTGATTTTATTTTTTAGGCCAGACTATTACAATTATTGCGTGCTCAAACTTTTGTTTTTTAATGTTATGTAATAGAATTTTTGCGGAAGTTTGCAAGGAGGTGCTGGTTCCAGGGTTTGGATCATTAGCATAGGTGCCACATGCACATATGTATTTTACTAGGTAAGTTTCCATTTAAAAAATATCGACAGACAAAGATATTGTATACGGAGCATCTTCAGTAGTGTGGATGCAAAGAATTTGCAAAAAATATTAGCAGAGCTGATAGCAGCAGCTATAAGATAATTATATACTTTTGATGAAAGAGCAGAGAAATTATTTGACATAAGGTACAGTAAAGACACATGGCAAGCATTATCAGTATTAACGAATGAGTTCTTTATATTGTTGGATGGAGCAAGGGGAGATATTGAAAATGCATTAAAAGTGAATATGCATGAAATATTTTATACTTAAACTGTATTATTTTTAAGTGAAGAATTGTTATTTCCCTGCATGGTGAATATATTCATCTATATTTTGATTGACAAGTATGAGACATTTGTGAATATGTGAATATCACAAAATGTTTTTAATTACTGCCACTTAGGATTAAATTGCTTAAAAACACTTTTGGCCAATTACTGACAATTGCTGACAATCGCACAATTGACTAATTAGCAGTATTATAGGTGAAGCTTCCTGACTTGTTTTTTCATGAGAAATGAAGCAGAAATAACATCTTAAGTGCTGAGTTATATAGATTTTTAACTGCAATTTTAAATATGAAGCGCAAAGAGATGTCAGGGCAAACCACTGATTACACTTAAGAACAAGATGAACAATATTAGACTTGACAATTGACAAGAAAACACACACACACACACACACACACACACACACACACACATAATCTTCACAGAACCTGTATCCATCTAAAAATTACTTGGGAGGATGAAAGTGAGAATAACTTGTAGCAGAATGATAGGAAGCAAAAAGCATGGAGAAGAGG
Organism: Maylandia zebra; assembly: GCF_041146795.1. Classification (NCBI taxonomy): domain Eukaryota; kingdom Metazoa; phylum Chordata; class Actinopteri; order Cichliformes; family Cichlidae; genus Maylandia; species Maylandia zebra. The sequence goes on along the minus strand of NC_135173.1, from coordinate 38,090,791 downwards.
GTAAATGTGGGGTTTCTTAAGTCATAGAGATTGTATATTCTCCAGTGGCCATGTCAGCCATGATCTCAGCTGTGGAGCATGCTTTTCAATTTCATATTACATAGAAAAACTTAATGCAGAAAGACATACAAACAAGAAGAAACTAATGGTGGCTATAGGAAAGTCCTAACAGAGATTAGAGCATTTTCATTGAGCGCAAAGGATTTTCATCCATATATTAAAACAATCCCAATAATTAAAATTATGGTAGTGTATCCAATTAATTTTGAGCCTTAAAAAATGTGGGAATTGTGAATAATTTATGTAATGCCTAAACTTCATTACATTGCAACATTTTTGTAAAATCCCTTGACATCCACTTAACACACTGTTTGCTGCTACAACTACACATGTTTCTTTTCCAAATATTTATTTATAAGTGACTTATGTATGTATGTATGTATATATATATATGTATTTAATGTACTATTCTTAGTTAGCGTATTGTCTGTCTTGTCTTAATGTTGGTTTAAAATGGAGCACTGTAACAAAAAATAATTTCCCCCAGGGATCAATAAAGTATTCTGATTCTGATTCTGAATAAAAGTTAAAAGTCTGGACTTCAGTCACATATTGATAATGGTGTACAGTGGTAAAAAGGTGGATCTAACTGTACACCTCTATGGATGTTGAGAGCGAATAGGTTTTGACACAGCAAGAATCTCAAATATTAAAAGCAAATTCATTATGGATTAAGTGACTGCTGGGAATGAACATGACCCAAATGACCAAATTGATGGAAGGAAGGAAAAACTACCTTGATTTAGAGTATAATCTAGTTCTGAAAATGAACACGGTAACAATGAACAAGAACTCTAGAAAGACACAATAAGCTCATTGAACTGGGCCGTTACAGTTCAGGGACTGAACTGCTAACCCTGAGATGTCTAAACATCAAATAGGCTCATACATGTCCATGGCCTTGTGCCACAATTTATATGATGGAATGATGTTTCATATCATTCCAAGACTGCAAACTTGTTTGACATATGACCTGTCCACTGCCTTAATGGTGGAAATTTTATTTTTCGATATAAGGTTTAGCTTTTGATGTGAAACTGAATATTAGCAATATTTTTTTTATTCATTTATTTGAGTCTTTGTTGATTGTTCATTGGGGAGATTTTCATTTTCTTTTTCTTTTTTTTTTGCATTTTGGATTTTGCATTTTGTAGTACCGGTATGGTTTTATATATATACAAATTAGCATGCACCACCAGTGTGTGAAGCCCTGATAATATTCATTATTGTGTTCTTGTATGATGGCATGTGCAGCACAAAGTGGTGTTGAAGCATAAAAAATAGTAAAAACAAACCCCTATCACCAGTGGCATTGTCCTGGAAGGTACCAGCAAGCATGAGAAAGTCCTGTTTAGGAGTTTAGCCATGCACTGCTCTCTTTCGATTGCTTTAGACCCAAAGAAAGCCAGGATTTCCTAATGCCCAGAATGGAGAGTTCTAAACAGATTGATCTGCATCAGGGGACTGTCCATTCTTTGCAAGTGAGCTAGCCCGGAAAAAAAAAAAAAAAGATTAAAAAAGAGTTTGTTGGGAGAACAGTCTGACATACATAGACCTTCTCTGATCTCCAGAACAAGTTATCACCTGAGAGTGGAAGACAGAATTCTAGTCTGTCTGGCAGAGACCGCTCACTATGGACCCCTTCTCTCTGGACGTTAGCATGGGTGAGTCAAGCAGAGGGTTTATATATCACACATCACAGTTTATTAGCAATAATAGAGTTTCTTTTGCTATGCAGAGTTGTGCTTGGCATATCAATACTACTCTTTTCTTCTCGTTTTATTTTTTGTGCACGCATGTCTATGCGTAGTATGCATTCCTTATCAAAATTCTTGTCTTAAGTTTGTTGATAAATCTAATGTGACCCGGCCCTAATTATAATTCTGACCACTATTTCAACAAAAACTTTCAAAGTCATTAAAACCTCTAGCAGGATTTTATAATGATTTGAAAGTAATTATAAATGACAGAATGTATTTGTTTTGGCACTGAGCCCTACACAGTCTTTGTAGTTCAAAGGTGAAAGTCTGACTTGGAGCTACTACAGTATATCTGTACTCTATTCCTGTTTGTGGAACAAAGCTGAGTTTGGGCACAAGTCTGTAAGCAAACTTTTGGATTTTTAACATCTTAAAAAAAAGAAGATGCAACTTTATACACAAGTTTTGGAACCAAGACTTGGCAGGATGGAAAACCCTCATACCACAGAGAGGCTCTGGTGTGCTTGTTTGTCAAGTGAGACTGAAGATTATTGATTTTGCAAGTGTGTCTGTGTGTGTTCCTGTGTGTCTGTGTGTATGTGTGTGCATCTCACTGTATGTGTGTGTTTTAAGGGCAAGCTGGCTTGTAGCCCTGGAACACAAGTAGCTGATGTTGCAACAGATATGGTAACTTTGACAGCAGGCTACATTATACAGACTAAACTCCATGGCTGTACTTTTGATTGCCTCATACATATAATTTCCATAGAGACATTTGTACTGTAGGCGAAAGGTCAAAAATCTTCATTCTCATTTCTGGCTTTCCTGGTGCATCTTTAACAAAATGAATATACTTCAGTTTTGCATTTGCAAATTCTGAAAGTAATGTTTTGAGATGAGGACACTGTAGCTATTCATCAGCCAAAGCTCTGCTTTAATTACATCAACTTACTGCTAACTTTAAATTTGTGAAAATTTTCAACAGTGCTTCAGCACTAACAGTCCTCCAGAGATAGATATTTCAACACTCTAAAGTCAAGGTTTTTAAAGTTCAGCTGATTTTATTTGGTGTAGTTTTTCATTCACAATAAGCAACAAAAAATGCATAAATGTAATTGAATTAAAGCATATTTAACTTCACTGCTTTTAATGTGTTTCTTCTCTTGCGAGTGTACATTGATGTACAGCACTGTGCTGTAGCACAAATAGCATTATTGTATAGACTCGTCCAGAGCTTCCTAAGTTGAGCCCTATGTCAAAACTTTTTGGAAAGGCTTAAGCATTCAGCTTCTGAGCTATAAATCACAGACTTTGAGCAAGAATTGTTGCAACAACTTGTAACATTTGCAAAATATCCCTGCTTGCAACTTTAGCAGGCAAGAGAAAATAAATGTTGCATTTATGTGGCGCCATGGACAAAAAGCATTAAATAATTCCAAACTGTGGGAATTTGTGAAATAACTTCAACACTTTGCTGTTGCAAAACCCTCTGATTTGTTTTTTGTCACTGTTGCCAACAAAGTAGGAATGAACAGACTTTGTGTTGTCACTAAAAATGTTATTGTTCCCTTTTATATCCTTTGCCACGCTATCCTTTTACTGAGCCTCTTTGTGGTTAAGAGTACGAAATAAACAGGAGTGTGTTGCACTAACACACTCTGTCAGGAGGCTGTAAGGTATTGATTGCAGGAGTGTATGAAGATGATGGTTTTTGACAGCCCACTGTGTGGACCTGAGCTGAGTCAGACAGGAGCCTGTTCTGTCTTCCGTCCGTAAGGGCCTAGGGCCATGTTGGTGAATGACTGCATCATTCCATGCGCATGAATGCTTTCGGACACAGGCTTCAAGGCATCAAGGAGACCAGAACAAAAGAGAAATGTGGCTCCAATCTTTAACATTTAGATAAGAGCATCAGCTAAATGTCGACCTTGCAGTGAGAATAATTTCCCAGCGTATAGCCTCACTGCCAGCCATCAGATTTAAAAGTTGAATTCAGTTAATTCAGTAATAGTGTTGTGTAATCCATTCTTCAACAAATTCCTTTTTTAACTATCTCTAGAGAACATTAATATGAATTAATATGTTGGTTTAAGGGCACATTAGAAAATATTAAAATTGCCAATCTTACTTCCAGAGCCAACAGCACACCTTATTTTATCCAATCAACACTCCAAAACAGTCCAAAACCTAAATACAGTCCAGATCAAAAGTTTAAGGTGCATGGTTGAATCTTAACAAGCTTCCAAGTAATGTTCAACTTGCAACAAGAATAAATGGGAGTGAGACAAAACATTTTTTGAGCATGCAGTTTATTGAAAACATCACTTAAATAGGCTGTTTTGCAGCTGATCAAAGGTTTAGGACCACATGCCTTTAAAAGACCAAATCTATCCAAAAATGTGGATTCACTGTCATGACGTTCTTATGGAAAAGGGAAAAAAAATTTCCTTTTTGTTGCATAAGCAGAGTCTCTTGCAGTGTGCCGTCGCTGCTGAGGTGGGACCCAGTAAGGCAGTCATTTGGAATTTCTTAAATGATCCTGAGGCTTGTGGAACAAAAAAGTCAAGTGGAAGACCCCAAAAAATTTCACCAGCACTGAGCCGTAGGATCCAAATGGCTGTCCGTCAAGACACCAGACAATCCTCTACACAAATTAAGGATGTTACCGGTGCCGACTGCAGCCCAATAACCATCAGATGGCATCTGACACTGAAGGGCTTCACAAACAGAAAACGTCTTCAAAGGTCTTGTTTCCTTGAACGCCACAGAACTGACCGTTTGGACACCAAGAGCACCAAACATGGGACATTGAAAGGTGGAAAAAAAGTCTTATTCTCTGATGAGAAAAAAAAATAACCTTGATGGTCCTGATCGTTTCCAACGTTACTGGCATGACAAGCAGATCCCACCTGAGATGTTTTCTACGTGCCACAGTGGATGGGGCACCGTAATGGTCTGGGGTCCTTTTTCCTTCGGTGGAACAATGGATTTTCAGGAGGTGTAGGGGCGTCAAACGGCACATTTCTTCTTGCTGCATGTTGAAGCTCTATTTGGAACCTTCACGATCCAGCCATGCAAAATATTATTGATTTTTTTTGCCATTTTTCAAGTGGAGACTCTATATTCAATTTACAGTCCTGTTCTTCATTGGTCCACGTATCTATAAGGATTGAAGTAACTCAAACAACCCTGTACACTCAGAGTATGCCTACATTCACAATTTCAATGGATTCTAAGAAACATTGGGAGCCATGTTTTTCTAGAAAAGTACAACAATACTGCTCTGGAGTGGATGTTAATAGGGTCTGGCTTTAAACCCTTTTGTGTTAAGGTTTTTCAATTCTATTAAAGGTAATGGTGGAAAATGTGTTTCTTATAGCACAGTGATGCAGTACTGTGTACAGGAATCAGAGACAGAGGTAGTCAACTCACCAGCTATGGGCCAAATACTCAAAGTCTGTATTTAAAGGTACCACTGCCCTAAGGTATTTTTGATACTTTAGTTCTGCATGTGGAAATGTTTAAAGAGAATTTCCAAGTGGATATTTGTTTATTACTGACAAGCAAAAGTTGAACAAAAAATCTTTGCTTTAGTCAGAATTTTGCAAATACTCACCATTTACCCTCAGACCAAAAACAGTGACAGCTTACCTTCAAAGTAAAAGCGGTGCCTTTCATTCTCCCCTGCAACAAAATACATTTCAAAAAGCTTTTACTTTGAAGGTAAATAGTTTGTGAGTGTTTGCAGTCATGTTAGCACATTCCATGCTGCTATCGGCAACCACAACAACCAGCAACTCCAATATCCATTTGCTAGTTGCGGAAAACAATTTTTTCCCAAGGTGGTGGTGACCAGAGGGTCAGTGACAGGTCTCTTGCCCCACGTGAACAGCGCTTTAGCAAAGCAACCGCTTGCAGCTGATTGGGGAATACACATTTTTGCCTAGTAGCCAATGGTTGCCATATGGTCGGCTACAAGTCTTCAACTTGTGTGAATAACCAGCAGGTTAACAATATTCTTTTCAATAGGATTGCTCAAATTATTACACATTTTTAAATTATTTCTAATATAGGCTTGGTGAAACATTGGCAGTGAAAGCTTTTCTTTTTTTTTGCTTTTTTTTTGCTAGAGTTGCCTGAAATGCTACCCACATATTGCTTTTCAAACAGCAGAGTGATGTTGAGGACATGTGCTATGCTTTCTGAACATATTAGGTGTTCTGCTTTAGATTTGTGCTTCTACTGAGTTATTTATGTAGAAATAAATGAAAAGTAAACCCTCTGGCATTGGCGGCTCAGCACAGGCCCACAGTGAGTAATCTCAGAATGTGTACAATCCAAGGCTCAAACTAATGAGCTGGACTGAATGAAAGCTTTCATCAAATCCACTTTAAACACTGTAAGCAGTGTTTCAGTCTGTTGGAGTCACTCAGCATGACTGGCTCTATAATGATCTCCAAATGTGTTTTGTGTGATTGCTGCCTTGCAGCCTCAGTCTGCCCCACACTCCCTCCTTCCTTTCACACTAACCTCACCTCAAAGGAAATTTGTACTTACTTGTTTGACGATAAATATGTGGTCCGTGCATTAAAGAAAACCCGACTGTGGTGAATGAAAATATTATACCATTTCAAAAAAGCAAACCAAAAAAACATTATAGTTATTTGTCTTCAGCATGTCTAGTAACACTATCACATCTGTAGAGTGACAATCAAGATAATCTTAGTAAAATAAATAAACCAAAATACATCAGTGTGCACCGGCTAGTTTACATAACTATTCAAAATATTAAAAAAAAGAAAAGAAAAGCATGTGGCAAGAGCTAAGGCAGGTTAGAGAGGGTTAGAGCAGCTAACTTGCCACAGCACCTCAACATTGCAGTTAGCCTGTTAATGATTTTCTGAGGCGCACCTCGCAAAGCTTTTTTTTATTAAAGAAAAAGAAAGAAACTCCAGTTACACAAAAGTACAACAGCAGCAATAACAGCCTGTAAACATGATTACATTGAAAATAGTAATATGTTGTAGATATAATGTTTACCCTGCTCAACATTCTGGTTTAGCTTGTTAGCAAAATGACATCTGTACAGCTGAGGCTTAAATTGATGTCATAAATCAAAGTACTATATGTGTTTCACTGTTGACTTTGGTTCCAAATAATAAAAAGAATGATCAAATTTATTGCAAATCACCCTGAGCTTGATATAAATGTGTATTTATGAATGCAAAAAACACTATAACAATGCATCCAGTACAGTCATTGTCAATAAATTTGACAAAGAGGATCTTCAAAGCCCATGACCATGAATGCAAATGTAAACTGTCATAGCAATGTATCCAATAGTGAGATATCACAGTGGCTTTGAAGAAGGAAAACAGTGTATATCAGGGTTTTTTTTTCTTTTTTTGGGGGGGGGGGGGGGGGGGGGGGAGAGAAATGCAGGGTAGGTCTTACTAGAAATTGGCTGTTCACATGGCTCACATTCTGCAACCAACTAAAAGCTCACTTTTTTTTTCTTTTACAGAATAAAGATGCTAAGTAAAGATTCTCTCTGAAGAAAAGTGTTATCTTTGACAAGATAATATTGATCTATGATGAGCCATCACAGCTGTGATAAAGCATACGGTCTCTAGTTCTGCTGAAGTAATAGAAGGCTCTTGCTCATGCTGTGATTATAAGGAGTTACTGCAAGTTGACCAGAGCAAAAATAGAATATAATTTCATGCTGACAGCAATATATAGTAATAGCCATGAAGCAATGTGAAGGACAAACAGTGCCAATCAGTGTGATGAGGGCATTATTTACTGCTGATTTACAGCTTCTGTCTTTTTGTCTCTTTTGGTTATTTCTTTTAATATGAATTGTGACAAATTAGACAGTGTCCTTTGTTACTTTGGAATGTTTCTATCAACTAGGGTCACTACTCATAAGAAAAAGGCAGTAATGGATTATATGTACAGTTTTTTTTTCAGCTGTAAACAGAGATAAGGTCATTAACATAGACTTTGTCCTAGCAGTCACTGACCCAGTCTAAACAGACTTTCTGCACAGACTTTGACTCTTTCCGCAAGCAACATTAAAATGTAACTTTCTGCAGACATCCAATATTATTAATAATATTTTCAAGGTTGTTATATTTTAATGGCATCCCGAAGGTGTGGGAAACAGGTTTTTCTAATTCATAACATGGTCTCATGGGTGACAAACTGAATGGTTGAAGCACTGCACACCCAAGTGAGAGAAAAGAAGAGGCATGATTACTGTTTGAAGTGGGAATGTTAAAAAATCCCATAGAAATTCACTGTAATCCCAAAGAGTAATGAAGCAATTAGTCACTGCTCATTAATGACTATATGTCCCATCCAGCTGTCACTGTACCAGTGACCCAGTCTTTTTCCATTTGACATCTATTTCTTATTAGAGAGTCAGTGCCTTAGTCAGTCATTAGTTGTACTAATGGCATAATCCATAATATGAATATAAATAATACTACAGCTTTTTATTGCACTGTATAAAATTATTTGGGGATATCTGGGGATAAATAAAGAATAATAGTAAATGAGCAATATTATTTTACAGTGAAAATAACACACATTTAAAAACAAATAAATAAAATCAAATGGCCTAAAATAAAAATAAAAAATACTTGTTCCTTTTTTCAAAAGAAAAAAAATCACCTGGAAAAAGTACTCCTTGTTTTGGTTTGTTATGTGTTCTATTTTTTTTAATATTGCTGAAAAAAGAACAGTGATGCTTAAAGAAAGAAAAGTATAAATAAAAGTCAGTTGAATTGTCAGATATTTTTAACATAAATGTTAATGCGTGTTATACACTAGTAGATACCACCTACTTTCCGCGCATTTATCCCTTAAGTACACAGTTTGTTTGTTTATTTATTTTGGGTTTTTTTTTTTATTATTTGTTTGTTTGGTTTTCTGCATCATACTTCTCTTCTCAATGATACATACTTTTATTCTCAGTTTTACAATACACCTTGTAGAACAGTGTCTGTTAAATACAACAGTTGGCCTTTAAAGTATGCAGTTTTCATTTCTGGTCAGTCTCATGGGTCCTCCATGTATTTTTCTCTGTGGTTCTTTGCAAACAGAGCAGGCAGCAGGACACATGAGCAGCTCTCCAGTGATCTACCCCTGGAGCTCTCAGGTGATCTGCCTACAGTATGTGGATCCATTTACCAGCCGAGCAGCTGCCGTGGGAGGCTTGAGCCCTCTTAAAAGTCCACGTCAGGCTATGGTTACAAACTGCAAAGTTGGTGGGGAGGCGGGATAGCTTAGGGCCAGGCGGTGCTTGAGGCCTCCTGCTGCAAGTTCAAAGAGAGGGCTTCAACAGCTGTGGATGTTCAGAGGGCTATTTTGGCAGTGAGAAGAGTGGCATGTAAGGTCACATGGCAACTTAATATAACCTCAAAACCCAAGTTGGTGTATTTGTCTTAACTTCCAATTTTTCGAAAGAAAGACACACTTCTTTCATTTCATTACGGAAAGAATTAGGCTAATTAGGCCATTTTTCATGCTCACCTAGAGTACAATTTATTTACTAGGCTACACATAGCTGTACTTTCTGAAGTTCTATTGGGTGCAAATATTGTATGCCACAGCTCTGTAACATAATCACTCAGTACTCAAGTGGGTTTACATGTTATTTTGCATGAAAATGGTTTTCCACATAACCATAGTACTGGTTTCTGAAAACATTTTGAATAATAAATATAGGAAGTTTCTTCACAACATCTCAAAGACACGTCTCCATTTCAACAGAATTTGGCATAATTCTGAGGATTTCAACTGGCATTTAAAATTGATGCTGTTCCTTTACATGAATGCTGAATTCAAGGTTATTTAGCAGAGACATGAACAGCCTGTAAATGTAGTACTATTTGTAGTCCAGACAAATATCCAGCTCCCTCTTCTTTTTTCCTAAAGTTTGGCACCAGCACATTTTATTTCCATTTTATTTCACTCTTTAATATACTTATTGTCTTCTCTGATTTGAAGAGACCCATGATTTTAAAGCCTGAAAACAGAGCCCTGACAAGGTGTTTATCTACTTCTCAGACTAATTTCATACAAAAATAGGCTGTTTACCTCAGCTTTGAGTGTCACAAATAACAAATCCATTTTGATACATTTCTTTATATTAGTCACTGTGGTAATACTAAAACAGGTGATTTAAACCAGTATCAATACTATTTTATATGTACCATCATCTGACATAAATCAAATAAGCGTACCCTAAAGCAGAGCTTCCCAAAGTGTGGGGCCTGCCCCCCAGGGGGGGCGCAGAGCCATTGCAGTACTTTACAACTACTCTGGCAGTAGAGGAGCATGGATTTTTTGCTGAAACAGCCAAGTTCAAGTTGGAGCTCCTTATTATAGTATTACTTCTGTCTGTTGCAGCATGATGGGACTAATAAAAATGTTGTGCATACACAAATGTTTTTCGATTGACTATAGATCAATAGATCCAAACCAAAAACTACTCACAGAATATGTTTGGGTTTTCTAGTTGTTTAAAATTATATACTTAGACATGAACTTAGCCTGCTTAAACAAAAAGACCAGCTCTTTGCAGATAATTGAAAACCACTAAATACACCTGTCTTCAGTCAAGGGTGGAGTTTGTGCTGCAGGGAACTTAACGCATAATGTGTTGTACTACAATAAAGTATTCATTATGTGTACTGACTTTGGTTGATGGCAAGTGCTCTTATCTTCTCAGTTTTAACAAATCACATAAATTGTCACCTGAGTGCACGGTGACGTACCTAACTGAACAGTATAAAAGCTTTCGAGAACTCTGCTTCTCACAGTACCCTAAAAAGAAATACTCTTTAAGTTTTAGGGATCACATTCATTAATGCATTTCCTGAACTTTGATTAGTGAGTGATCCAAAAGTAGATCCTTAGATAAAGTAGAATTGGAGTACATGTGTAGCTGACTTTTCAATCACCCTGCCTATTCTTGTCTCCTCTAGTTAGAATGTTCTAGTAACATTATACTGTATAAATATTTGTCCGACATAACTGCAGGCTCATTCAGCTTATCCTGTGGCTTCAGCTCAGGCACAATGGACCCTTATCCCGACCAAGTAACTCTACACTCACCTCCCTGGTCATTATTGATGGCCTAGTAAGTGTTACTGTTACAAAGCAATTACTCTGCCATTAATGTTAGATGAGCTGCTCTACAAGTACAGCTCGATGCTTATCAGTTTTCTTCTGTTGCTTGCCTCTTTACTTTCACTAAACTGCACACCTTCTACTGCACATCGTTTCAGTCTTTAATAAGTGGGAGGTGAGAATGACAGCTGGCAGTCTTAACCTCTATCAAAGGAAATTTCTCTAAGTTCAAGAGGTAAAAAAGTCAAAAGGTGAGCAACATGGCCCCAGTGTGACTTTGGGAAATCTGGTGACCCGGTAAAATGATATCACGCCACCGAAGAGAAGAAATAGGCAGGAGGAAAAAAGAACAGCACAGAGGTGTAGGGATCGAATGAGCTGTACTGCCACCTCCACATGTGGTTTTACCAGTGCACAGAAACAGTGCATCTCCAGGTCACTGAAAGGTAGAATATGCACATGCACACTCACACAGCAGTTCCCCCCCCCCCCCCCCCCCCCCCCCCCCTCTGATGTGTGTTATGTAAATTGTGCCAGACAGGTAGCTTGTTTGTTGAAGGCAGAGGGGAACGATGGTTCACATATCAAGTCGACACCTTTTACATATCAATCAGCAGCAAATGCTGAAAGAACTATTAACACAACTTCAGTAACAGTTTTCACTCATATTTAGTCACTCAAACGGAGGATGCAGTTTCATCACTTTGATAATTTGCAAGGCTTTTGTTCAAATGGTAACCATTTTCAGCATCTCTCTAAACAATGTTGTTTTGGTTAGGTTAAGTTCATAGATGATATTTAATTTTATATTGATTGAAAATGAAAAAGGAGGTCGTTGATATTTTAAGAATTGCATTTTTACACTTCTACCTGGATTCTCTAAATTAAAGAGTATGTCTATGTGTCCAATTTATATAATAGTTTGGGGGGAGTTTTTTGTCAGTAGCCTACATGAGGTTATCAGAGCCAATTGTGCCAGTTTTTGTTTGTTTTTAATATTTGGAAAATGAGGACAGTCCTACCACCATATAGTCTTTAATCAATGACATTGTTTATCGCTGAAAGTGACCAGTCATAAAATAGCCAGTTCCCATGTTTGCTTCAACACACAAACTTTATGAAGTCTGGTCAACTCACATGGCCGATATTCGACTTTATAAAATTCAAATTCAAATTTTATTTGTCATGTACACAGTCATACACAGTACGATATGCAGTGAAATGCTTAGACAACTGCTCGTGACCTAAAGAAAAAAAAGGAAAAGGCTATGAATAAGATAGGAAATAAATATGAAAAATTAAAAAGGGTAAATTTAACTAGGAAGGAATAAAATATAAAAAAAAATAAGGTTAAAAATGAAATAACTGTACAACACAAATTAGAATGAAGGGTAAATTTAACTGGGAAAGAATAAGATAAAATATATAAATTAAAGTTGAAAATAAAATAACTGTACAACAAAATACACAGTATAGAACTATATAAGAATCTATGAAGAAATATATATATATATGTGTGTGTGTGTGTGTGTGTGTGTGTGTGTGTGTGTGTGTGTGTGTGTGTGTGTGTGTGTGTGTGTGTGTGTGTATATATACACAATAACAGCAGCTGTATTAGTATTAACTGGAAATGAAAAATATAGTGACCAGTGTTGTGCAATCCACATTATGTCTTGTGCAGTGCAAATATAATAATATATAATAATATAATTATAAGGAAAGTTACCATTGAGAACATGTATTCCCTTCAGCACTCACCAAGCAGAAACCTTTGTGCCTGTAGTGGCTGCTTTGCGCATTATACTGTATGTGACCAGTAAAGAGGATGAAAACAATACCAATTTCCCCTTGATGATGATGTCCTTAGTGACTTAAATTATTAGTGATAAGTGATTTAAAAAGTGATTCTGAAATTCTTCGCTAAACATCGGTATCAAAATAAGTATTAAGCTAATTGAAAGGAATATGAATTGTGAAATCATTAAATGTTACCTATATTAAAGGTGTTTTTATCATTAAGAACCCTGATAGAGGTGTTTGAGTAAGATGGAGAAAATAGCGAGCTGACCATGTATGGGCATCCATCCTAAAAATAAGTAGTCCAGTGGGAGAAAAGAGACTCCAAACTCAACTATGCTGTCCTTTCCAAAGAATAATGAAGAAACAGTCTGACAAGATTGTTTTTCTGAAATCTGGCTACAAACACAGTAGAGTTAAAGCCATTAGCCAATAAGAGTTATTTGCTTGCCTGGTATACACGGTACACACAAAGGCATTTAAGTACATGCCAAGAAAAAACAGAGACTTGCATACAGTTCTTATAATGTTAGTACGTTACTGTAAATTTACTTTTGTTGGATACAGTGTTCATCAATAGCGAAATATATTCAAAAAGATTCAATTTTTTCTTTTAATTAAATTCTTTTGGGGGGAAAACAGCTATAAATTGCACCATTCTGTCTCTCTGTGTGTCTCTTTCTATTCTTTATCTAACAGATGCACATAAGCACTCACACATTACCTATTTGTCTTTAGGTGGTGGTCATAAAACCATACATCAGCAGCTTTGCAGAGGAGCATGTCCTTAAGAATATGATAAAGAGGAAGCAGGCATTTCCTTCTCAAGAGGGATGTTTTCCGCTGCACGTCCTGTCTGATTAGTGAGACCAGAGAGTCTTCCTCTCAACTGCACTGCTAAATAATATTTTCTAGATATTTACACAAAAAGTGGTTTCATGTCATAGACATGCTGTAAAAATGGTCTCTGGACCAAAAATATTTCTGTTACCCATAAATCTGTCCTAGCTTGCCATCTATCATGAAACTGTCCTGACAAAGGGCAGTCTCGTATTACCCACCTCCAGCCTCTACACAGTTAGCTTGCTTTTTTTTTTATAAAGTGATTGACTTTGGTGCTTAGATTTAAACACTAAGGCTTATTGGCAGCCCAATAAATAGGTTAAGTTTCCCAAACCAGAAAAAAAAAAGCTAGTATTGCTGAACAATAAAATCTTGAATATTTTCAGCAGCGCATCATATCAACATTGTCCAAACTTTCTCCAATGTGAATTATGGGCTTATCTCCAATGAAAGACTTTGAGAAGGAGCTGTTTAGCTGTGGGAAATTTCCTCATCTCCTCTCAAGTCCATATGGGGGCTTTAGTGGCAGAGATGCATTATCTGAGTGTCCAGCGAAAGTAGGGGGAGAGTGGCTAGCTGAAGTTTATGGAGATTTATTGCTCCTTCCTCAGACCTTAATTGCCTCCTCCTCTGTGGGTACTCCAAGGAGGCCTGTGGTGAGCAGCGACCAGCACCAGGGTTCTTGCAGGTGGGCCCACCAAAGCGCTGTTCACTAAAACTTGTTATGGAGACAAATGGTGTCATGGAGCACTCCTAAACCAGACAACAAACAAAGGAGAGGAAGAGAATAGCACAGAGACGGACAGTTGGTTACTGAAAGGGCTCAGGACTTCAACTTGAGCTTCAGATGGAAAAAAAAAAGTAGAAACCTAAGATTTACTTTACTGGCAGCAATTAAATATCAATCATTAAGGAATACAGTTATAATATAGTGGCAGAAAGAAACATCTGAGCTTCATCTCAGTACATAAATTTTGCAATGCCTAATCCAAAGCCAGAAATTAATCTTTTGCTTTGAAGCATAAATCGTTTCTTTATTTTTATTTTAACCACGTTTATTTATTCAGATAAAAGACATCTGGTGAAGAGGTCAGAATAAAAGGACTGTCGATATAAATAATTTGCAGTACCATCAAGCATGCTCATTCATTTACAAGTATATCCATTTTTTTAAAACACAAAAAAGCATCTGTGCAACCAACAATGTAGTGATTAAAATTTTAATTTAATATACTCAAAGCTATATATTCTGCTGAAATATAGTTTTCTACTTCTTTTGTATATTGTTGCTTGAGAAAGAAGCTGCGTTTTGGATTTTTGTTGTTGTTTTGCTTTCTGTTTTTAATCAAATGCATTTAAACACCGAGTACCAGTATCTGTGAATTTTAATTAATTCCTGTTTTTTTATGTGCTCCATTACAGAGAGATTGATCAGAACACTTCTTTCAGTGATCATCTAGAAATTGGGTCTAACAGAGACTCTGATGGTTGAGCAGGAGGAAGGGACTATTGAAGCTTACTCAGAAAGATCAATGAGATATGCTGAACAATGTTTTATCTATGCTCTTACCTTGCAGTGATAAGTGGGTAAGCTAAAAATAAAAACAAGTGTAGTCTAGATTGTGTTTTTCCTGGAAATGTTAAGTAAAAGTATAAAATAAGCGCTTAACAATAACCTAAGAAACTTAACCATGTGACTCTTCAGGAGCCTGCATAATAATTACTATAAATAAAAGTGAAAAATATTTTCTTCCTCAAACGTTCCACCTTAGGTTCAGCTTTATAGCCATTGGTTTTCCACCGTATAACCACATCTGTATTTTCCATTTGCTGTTCTTGTTGCTCTTCCTGTCTTATGGAGTCCAACTAGTGAGTGCAGCTATCGATGCTTGGCTGAGTCATTTGTTTATATTTGGGTCACACATCACCAGCTGCTAGTACCTCCTCCTTTGTACCCTGGTTGTACTCAAAGCTGTTTTGAAAGAACTTTGTTGTTTCCACATTTAATGGGAACACTTTTCCTGCACATTTTGCAAAGTTCTGTGCTTTTTTCAAGGTTGTAGAAGTTTCTCCCCCTTAAGGTAATAAATTGCAATAGGAGGCTGATACCTGGCTCTCACTCTCAGAAATGTCCAGGCTAGTAGGAGGAGTTGGCCGTCCGACTGCGGTCTGGGGTGTGGGGCCTCCCTGCTGCTGCGGAGTCGGGGTGGTCTGCCTCTCCCCACCGCAGGGAAAAGGGAAACACCACCTGGGTCTGGGTGCAATTCCCCCCTCCAGGGGCAAGGGTACCTAGACCCGGTTTGTAGAGTACGCTTGGGGAGTGTGATTGTGTGTACAGCGTCTCTTTATGTCTGTCTCCACGTTGGTTGAGTGTGGAGTGAGTGCATATGAGAGCATGAGGGTGGGAATGGATGTTTGTGTCTGTGTGTGCCCGTATGTCTGTGTCTATATGTCAGGTTGGGTATCAGACGCCACCTCTCTGGGGACACCTCAGGCCCTCCAAGGTTTGGAGGCCTATCTCCACCCACCACCACTTCCCCTGCCGGTGGCGGACTCCCTCAGGTGTCGGTGTGTTGGTGGTTCTTTGTGTCTGGGGGTGGGCGTCCGGGTACACACCGGCTCACTCCTTGGCGGCCGCTTGTCGGGGCCTGGGGCCTGGGGCTCGCTCGGGCCCCTTTGGAGGTGGGTTGCCCCCGGCCTCTCGGCCTAGGGCTCGGTCACTCAGGCGCAGCTGGGGGCCGGCGGAGCTCACGGGCGCGTCACTGCAACTCCCCCTGACTTCTGCTCCGCGGCTGCTGGGCGAGCCCTCATCTGGGACTCTCCTCAGCTCTTACTGGAACAGTGGCGCGGCTGCCCCTCTGTTGGTCTTCCATGGTCTCTTGTGTTCTGGGGGCCTCTGGATGTCTGGAGTTTTGATCTCCTCCATACCCGCTTCACACCCTGGAGGACGGGGCTGTGGCCCCCCCACACTCCCTAGCAGATCATTACATGGAGAAACCTTTGGAATGCAAGCATGCTGATCCACACAGGTATGCACACATGGGTATTCACAGACGCGGACTAAAGCTTTCTTGGCTGCTGCCTCAAAGCACACTGTGCGCTGTCTATCTTGCGTGCTGCACAATATCGTTTATTACTTAGTAAATACTGATATCTATGACTAGCTAGTTTATTGTGATGGTGCTTTGTTTTCTCTATTATTATGTTGCTCTTTGTTGTTTGCTGTCTCCTCTGTTTGTTTTTGTTTGTTTGTTTGTTTGTTTTTTTCTCCATACAGGTGACCCAGGAGTTTTTTTTTTTCTCTCTCTTCCCCCCCCTTCTCACCGTCTCTTCTCCCCTTTGGTTTTCTTTCTTTCTCTCCCCCTCTCTCTCTCATTCATTCCCCCTGTCCTATTTATTAAAAAAAAAAAAAAAATGACAAAGGATGAACTGAAGCTCTGCCATCACGTAATGTCGCATACTGCTGTTTCTGATGTCATTTAGGAAAAAAAAAAAAAAAAAAAAAAAAAAAAAAAAGAAATGTCCAGGCTTGCCTCTGTGCTACATGCAGTAGGGAAACTAAATGCACAATGTTTCTATAGCAACAATATTGTGCAGACATGGTACAAACCTACTCTTAGATATATCTTGTAGCCCTCAGGAGGAGTTTATAATATTTATTTATCTCATTCAAAATTCTCACATCTCAATAAGACTCATAGCACCTTTTTCATTTTTAAAGAACTTGAAGAGGTGGCGGTTTGTGTAAGGTGAAGGGATTGTTAGAACTGATGGGCTCATATTTATTGCACGAGAACATGTCTTGAGTTACTGGCTCTATGATGAGCTGCCGAGTGAGATGGCAGAGAGGCAGTAAGTGCACTAATGACTGCGAATAGTCTGGCCTCTTAAACCATGAATATTGAATGCCTATATAGCACAGTTATACCTCTCCTCCTACCTGGTTCATGAAGCTGATGATCTCAACTCTTTACTGAGTTTAGATCATTCACAGAGAACACCACATATATTGTCGTGAAGAGGGTGTGAAGAGGAAGGAATGGTGGAAACTGTGACAATAATTGACTGAGGTCTACAAACAGAGATAGAACACAGAGGAAAATTATTACAGTGACAAACTGCTGCTTCAGTATGGAATAAATGCATAATTCCCATTGGAAGAGTGATTTAAAGGTAAGGGAAAAAAAGATATTATTTCATAAGAAAACCAACAAATAAGTAATAATATGCACATTCAGTAACATTTGTCTTTGGAAAAAAAACAGGCATGCTTATCAGCTGCCACCTGGCTCCTCAGTAAACCTACAGCCCTAGAAAAATAACAACCTATTTCTGTGTTGCAAAATTCAGTGGAGTGGTCATTAGAAGATTAATCTCTGCCATTTTGTTTGTGTGAGAGAGAAAAAACACTCGAAACATGGACTAGGTTTTAGTTAATAAATGAAACATGTATATTGGGCCATCTGGTTACTTTTTTCCATTTGCGGTGAGCTGGAGACTGGACTTGTCCTGCTCCATTATTCTGTAGATATCTCAGATCATCATGTCAGGGCAATTTTGACAACAGCTGCAGGAGCTAATTGTTTATTGTTCCCAACATAAAAAAAGGTAGAAAATGTTTGTTACACATACAGATTTAGTTTGCCAAAAAGAAGTATAAATTTACTAAATTCAGTTCCCATTTTTATATGTAATTCCTTCAAGTTTACAAGACAAATTATGCAGTTATACCAAATGTCCAAATCTCTTAAGAAAGGACCACCTCAGTTAAAAGAACATCTAATAAAAATAACCAAAGGTTGTGACCGCTCTTCAGTGTAATATTGATTGTACTTTAGCCAGAGCTTTTCCACTTTTCACCTTCAATGTGTTACATCACATTTTCTGGGCTATACAGAGGAAGTCTCCATCACTCACCACACTGTGTTTACTTCTAGGCTGGTCTGTCAGTGAAAGGATTTCAAACTACTTCATGTGGATGCTTTTTAAACAAATAGATGTTAAATGTCTGTATTTTTACTGCACTGGCTCTATTTTTAATTAAAGTGTCAATGGTCTTGCACCAGCATATTGAGGTAGATATGCATATCCATTTACTAATCACTCTTGACCATCCCATGGTCAAAGCTTATATAAAAAGGAGGTTGTGTCTCCGCTCCTGTTCCACAAACACAGACTCTGGAGTGATCTCCCAGAAATGCATTATACTTTTTTTCAGAGTGACAGGAGACAACCAGTCGCACTCACATTCACACCTAGGGGTAATTTAGTGTTTCCAATTAACCTATCCCCACTAACTGCATGTCTTTGGACTGGGAAGAAGCCGGAGTACCCAGGGAGAAACAAAGGCAAAAACAGGGAGAACATGCAAACTCCACATAGAAAGACCCTGGCCTGATCGTGGAACTGAACTCAGGATGTTCTTACTGTAAGGCAACAGTGCTAACACCACCCTGCTGATTAAATATAAATATAACATTATTTAAATATAAACTTTACTTACTGCAATCAAACATTATTTAAAATATGTTCATTTTTTGTTAGGAATGTGAACCAGGAAAGTTCAGCACAATTAGAGCATCGCTGTTAACATTTTGCTTACTTTACCCATTTGGTTTATCTGAAGCTAAGTTGTCTAACTAAGTCCTTTAACTGTAATCAAATATTCATCGCCACAAATCTGAACTGCTACTTTAATTTCTAATCATATTAGAAGATTCTTACAAATATAGACTATGACAGGTAACATTGGCAGAAATGCAAAAATAGTCTGTTTCACAAAATGAATGAAAAACTTTCTCAGATTTCCAAAGCACACCAAATACCAGAATATAAGGTCCCCTACAAGACAGCTTTATTACATATACATGTATTTTACAGATAGATATAAAAACTCGAGTGTTGTCTAGTGCCCTCAGTTAATCATCTACACATAAGTCCACAGCAGAGCTATTGAATAAGAATAGCAGCAGCCCTTATTCTAGCTCTATTCTCATTATGCCATAGTCCCTCTGGCAAAGAACCCCCCTGCCTTCCCCCCATTCCTCTCCCTAATGAGGACCAGAGGAGGGAATATCAGGACCTCAATCAGCCACAAGTCCACTTCACATATGTTTTGATGGATCTCTGCTCATGTGCCGAGTCCTCCCAGCTCAAGGGATCACACCGCCGAGCCTTATCGGCATTCCTCAGAAAGCACAGTCAACAAAACCACATGGCCTAACAGTGACAGGCAATGCCTTGACAAAGACAGGCAACATCTCAGTGTTTGATCATATGATATCATAAGAAGTCAGAGCTTGACTGCATAGTGCAATTTGTTAGAAAGCTTGGCGAAGGCTTGGGTCTTACATTAGGGTTAACGGAGGATTTATTTTTCAGTATAACTCGTGTCATTGATGCAATTAAAGGTTCATGAGGACATTTCCCTTTAATTTAGCAATTATATTTTAGGTTATCTTTACTAATATTTTGCGTATATATATTTTAACAAAATGTAGAGTAGTCTGCCTGGTTTGGCATTAAATGTGAAATGATGTGAAGAGGTGATGTTTTCTCCCTTTTCTGTCATTGCACCCCAAGGACATATGTCTTTGGGTTTTTGATTGTTGCCAGTTTTTGGAACACAAGTCTTATCACTTCTGACTGCAGGAGTTATTTCATAAGCAACTTTTCTCTCTCCTGATAAATATAATTGATCACCTATATTATACAATCGATGTATGTGTAGCGGGACTAGAGCAAATGTAAGATATCAGTTCTACTTTTTTTTTAAATTGATCTTTTAATCCATTTATGATCTGGGAATGTCACAATAAAGATTTTCCATTGGTTTAAGTTATAGATATGATTAAAGTTACAGAACATTTAAAAGGTTTGCCTTATTGTGTTCTTGTGACTCAGCCAACAACCCCAAAAATATGGTGATTATTTTCTCCCATATAAACACTATTAAACCACTAGGGGGCTAAATATAGACTGCTAAAGAAAAATGCATGTAGCCTGTCTAATATCGCACACTGGTTTATCAAGATCAAGATAAACTTTATTATCCCCAAGGGGCAATTTGCTTTGTAGCCAGCGGCCTAGCACAACACACAGTTTTGACATGTTATGTTCAAGCAAGCTTAAAAGTCAGTATTTGGTATGACTGCCTTTATTCCTCTTGTATTTTTGTAATTGTAATTGTAACAAAAGATTATTTCCAGATGTTACTGCATGTTTTTTCTACATTCATAATTGCATAAATTTACACCACTGGCTGAAATGCAGCCCCAAAGCATCACAGAGCCTTCCACCATTAAGATACAATTTAAAGAAAACAATACTCTAAAAATGATCAGATGTAAGGGCTGTACCTAAAATGATTGAAAAAGCAAACAGTTGAATAGACATATTTATATGTTATACGTTTTGTGCTGCACAGATGTTTAAATTAGCAGTATTGCTCATTTTCAGGGAATCATTTTCAGGGAATAGTTTTCTGAGATGTGTTACAGAGAAGAGAAGGAAATGCAAAGAGGAAAGGAAAATACAGAACTGATAAAGGGAATAATGAAGTGATGCAAAAATTCATTACTGTCTGCTCAGGTGGTTTCATAGGGCGTTATCATCAAGAAAAATCTGATTTGTCATATGTCCTTGTTGCTATGCTGCTATGTCACAACCTGCCCTATAATCCACAAGCGTTTGCATTTTTAAATCAGAACTTCATTAATTTCACCAGCAATGTAACGGACAGCTAATTAATAGAAAAACGGTGCTATTAAACAAATGATCGAGGCAGCACTGGTAGGATCGCGAACACACTGTTACTATTCTTATTCAATAGCTCTGCTGTGGACTTATGTGTAGATGATTAGATAACTGAGGGCACTAGACAACACTCGACATCTTGATATCTTTCTTGGAAACAGGAGCATTATCTTTTGCATGAAGTATCACATTCATTTCTCAGCTTTGTGAAAGCACTGTAGCCTTACAAATTCTTAGAGGTGTTATCCACAGAAGCACATTATACCACTAAATGACCTGTTCACCTTTTCTAAGTAGGAATAAGACAAGTTCTGATGTGAGGGAAACATTCACACTTCAACTTGGAAAAACTTGAACATTTTCTTTATTATATAATAATAACATAACATTTTACCTGTACAAAAACACACATAATGGCTTAAAGACTCTCAGTGGTGCATTCTGTTTAATAACCCTCACATGTACACATGTATAAACAGTATATACTTTATTTGGTTCTAGTCTAGAAGTGGCAGGCACATTTGAGAAAACAGGATGTTAGCCAACTGAGTGGTTTCTTTCTTTTGTCTGCACTGCACTTTAACCCATAGACGGAAATAGAGCTATGGAAAGTGTGACTTGTGCCACAGAAAAACAAAATGTTCAGAGCAAGTAAAAATAGAGAAAAAAACAAGCCGAAGGTCTGTTTGGTGTAACCAGCAAGAACCTTACTATAAGTAACTTTTTCTTTCAAATTCAGAATCTAAATTTTTAGCCAAGCAGTTAAAAAAAAATGTTTCTTGTGCATTTCAGCTTTAATCACAGCCCAAGTTTTAGCCACTCCTGCTGGATTTCCACAAAAGGAGGCGAGCTGAAGTGAAACCGCTGTCTCTAGCACTCTGCATGGCTGCATGCTGTTGTGCAACAGTCACATACTCTATTTACTTGTATTTCCTCTGCCAGCTTGTTATTTTACACTTTCAACATCCTGCGTGCCGGGTGCCACGAGAGGCTGACACTGCTGTTTAACTACTGCTTAATTTAAAGTTTAAACCTCCTGCTTATTATAACAAAACCTGAACAGAGGAAGTAAAACATGCTTAAAAACAGTTTTATTAATAGCAATTTTTTTTGCTGTCCTTTGTGAATATTCAGTGTAAGAACACTGTGATGGCACTTTGATGGCTAAGAAGTAGAAGACAAAAATGCATGCAAACACACACACACACACACACACACACACACACACACACACACACACACACACACACACACGCATGCATAATAGAGATGAGTGCATAAGTGAGCCTGCAGATAGAGGTCAGAGTCTTCAGTAAACAAATGGTTATTTAACCATAAACAAACCATTGTGGCTAAAACAATGAAAGCTGTTACCTTGGGTGACATTACTCTTTAGGTTTGCTTATGCTTCCTTAAATAAACACTGCATCTAAGCATTTGTTACTATCTATCATCTGTAGCCTAGACTACAATTACAGTCTAATTTTCTGGTGTCTGGCTGTGTTCTCCTTGTTTATACTTTCCACAAGCATTACCTTTTTTTTTTTGTAGAATTGGACCCAGCAATTTACTTTCAGGCTCTAAAGAGTTACAGAACATCCTGTACAGCCTTTTTAACATTTTTATGGACGGAAGCCACAATAAGATGATTGTTATCTTAAAATAGTATATGGCAACGTATGGTGAAAGCATTCAGTTCTGACACGTTCCACAGAGGATGATACTTGCTCGCAACTTTTACAAATGTGTGTCTGTGGTTGATTCTATGTGGGAGTGTGTTTCTGGGGTGGAAGTGTGGCTTTTTTAACTAGGCGGTGCTAGTGGGGTTTTTGTGAATAGAGCAGCGAAGCGCTAACTTGTGGTCATGGGGTATGTTTGCTGTTTATTTTGTTCTGCTTGACTTGGTGGACGGGGGTGGCAAAGGGCACAAGGCTAGGAGGTCAAAACAGGCAAGACTCTCCAAATGTATTTCAGTCCTCTGTTTGAGTCTAACGATACGCATGATCATGTACAAAGAATCACTGCACATCAAGATACTTAAATATTTGGTGGACTATAGTAATTACAGTTGTGGTCAAAAGGTTACATACACTTAGTCATGGGCATGATTGTCATGGTAATCTTCGGCTTGTAATACAGTGGTCCCTCGTTTATCGCGGGAGTTATGTTCTAAAAATAACCCGCAATAGGTGAAATCCACGAAGTAGTCAGCTTTATTTTTTGCAGTTATTATAGATGTTTTAAGGCTGTAAAACCCCTCACTACACACTTTAGATATTTTCTCAGACAGGCATGAACATTGTCACAGTTTTTTCTCTTGTTTAAAAACTCTCAAAGTTCAAACCTTTGTAGAAAAATAAGTCCAGTATTATAGAATGAAACCAAAGATCAAACCCTGTTTTCAGGTCCAGAACATGGGAATAGAGCAGCTGCCAGAGAATTCCACATTAATGATTCTATGGTACGGAAGTGGAGGAAGCAAGAAGAATGAGTTGAGTAAAGTTTGACTTATCTGACTGTTTTGTTTCACTTAATGCGCCTTACAATCTGGTGTGCCTTATGGTCCGAAAAATACGGTAAATTCTACCTTCCTTTAGCATGTCCAGAAGTCCAACTTTTTGTGCGGTGGTTAGCATCTTCCTCTGCCTTTTGGTTGCTACCATAGGTGCCTTTAACAGTGCCAAACCTTTCGTGGACAGTGTTGTGTTTGTTGGGGAGACAACTTACAAACATACAGTACAGCACTTCAGAGTCACACTGCTTGTGATTGAAGATTTATGTAAATTTGATAAGCTGAACGCATTCTGTACTGTTCAGGAGACACGGCACGGAGGAGATTGATTGACAATGGTCAACAGCAAATCAGGACACAGAACACAATGTGCTGTTAAAAAAAAAAAAAAGCATGCAAAATTGCACACAAAAAAAATCTGCGAAACAGTGAGGCTGTGAGAGGTGAACCGTGTTATAGCGAGGGACCACTGTACATTCTTTGAACTTTAAGTTCTTTTTCTAGGGACAGTGATTGTGCAGCATGCATCTTTAATGACTTTAAAAAAAAGAAGAAAAAACCTAAAACTTACAAAAAAGAATTGGATGCACAAGTCTGAGTTTTCTCTAATCCACACAGGGTGAAAAGTATAGACTCAATAAGTTCTGTACACACTCACTTTAATCTTTTAATAAGTGGTGCTGAACATTCTACAGTGTCTTTTAACTTGACATTTGTGAGGTCAGATGTTGGATGAGAAGGCTTGACTCAAAGTCTTTACTCTAATTCATCCCAAAGGTGTTCTATCAGGTTGTGCGTTTTTGTGTACTGGTGCAATGTCATGCTGGAATGGGAAAAGCTGTCCAAACTGTCTTGGTATGATGAAGCATAAAGAGTTTCTTTCAGTGGAACAAGGGGCAGAGCCCAGTTTCTGAAAATCCACCCCACACCATAATCCCCCACTTCACCAAACTTTACACTTGGCACAGTGCAGTCAGACTCTCCTTGCAACCGCCAAACCCAGACTCATCCATCAGATTGGCAGACATAGCCAGACGGCGTCCCTCCAGATAACATGTTTCCAATGCTTTAGAGTCCAGTCCTTTGCATTGGGCTTGGTGATGTAAGGCTAAGATGTACCTGCTCAGACACAAACCCATTCCATGAAACTCTGTATACACTGTTCTTGAGCTAATTTGAAGGCCAAGTCTGTAGCAAGTCTGTAGCACTGAATCTGCAGAAAGCTGACAACCTATGCACGCTATCCTCAGCAGCCGCTGACTCCACTCTGTGATTTTATGTCGCTTGCTGTACCATTTCATGGCTGAGCTTTTGTTGTTCTCAACTGCTTCAAATTTGCTGTAATACCACTAACAGTTGACTGTGGAATTTTTAGTAGCAAGGAAACTTCACAACTCAATAGGTGACATCCTATCATGGAACCAAGCTGAAGTTAACTGAGAGCTGAGAGCTACCCATTCTTTTAGAAATGTTTGTAGAAACACTCTGCATCCCTGGATGCTTGATTTTATACACCTGTTCTCATGGAAGTGATTAGAAGACTTGAATAGAATTATTTGGATACCTATTTGCCTATTTTGCCTATTTATCTGCATGAATCACTTTGGAGATGACAGATGGTCGCTTCCCTACATTCCCGTGTGCAGTTGCCTCATTGACTGCTATATGTCAATAAATGATATCTTGCACTCTCATTGATTATTTATCTCAGGATTGCTCACTTTGCATCAGAGGTGTCTTGTTGGCCATTTGGCTTGATGTCACCAAATATCATTGACTTGCTGGGGTCTCTGTTAGACCCCAGTGACTGTTTTACAGTCACTGTAAAACATGTCCTGTCCTGAACACACCTTCGGCCATTTCAAGTCTGCATTATCTATTCTCTTGGCAACTTGGTTGCAACAGAAAGAAGAAAACAACACTGAAATTTATCATCTTTTGGTTAAAATGGCAAACTGGTTAACGAATGAATTTACATATCAAGCTGTTACAGAGCAACATCAGTGTTTATTTGGAGCCAAAATTGTTTCTCATAGCTAGCATATTAACTGTCTTATAAATGTGTTTGATGTATGCCAGCTCTGTTGGTAAAGTACTTTTTCTGTATCTCTCCTCATAATTTTATCCCTGTGAAATGCTCTGCTGCTTAGCAGAAAATATCTGCTTGATGCACCTTGACTGAAACAACACTTTGCTAAATATTACAGTGTACATATATTTTGTATATTCTAGACCTCAGACACAATGAAGCCAGTATTTTCACTTCAAATAGTGAAAGACCGACATAGCTCATATAATGTTATAGGAAGAAGAATTAAGGACTCCGGGTGCATCCAAACGTTATTCACACGTAAGGGTGATGCTGGTGAGGGGAGGGGGGAAAATGAATATCCTGTACTGTTTTTTTCACCCTGCTAATGCATTATTTTTTACTTTTGAAAATAAATACTTCTTTGTCACCTACCCCCAGGATTATGTTCATCCTTTATTTGCATTTTATTGAATTTTATGCTTAAAGCCCAAATTTGTCCTCTTTAATTTTTGATAATCATGTAATATTTATGCTCCATAAACAAAAAGGAGGAAAAGACGAAAACAAACTCTAAGACCCCACCCCTGAGGTCTTGAATTATCCTGTAAACAATGGAAATACAATTTCCATGCTTCTTGCTGATTGTCCTTCAGGCACCTTGCCAAGGCATGCCTGGCCTGCGTCCTGCATTGTCAGACAAAATGAGTGGGATGACACCAACACTGATGTGACCATGCCGCAGGTTTTTGAAACATACAATCACATCATAAATCAACCGCCAAAACACAGAACTTTGTTGTCTAAGAATCCCACTGAGCTTCAGCTAATGCTTGTTATGTGTCAAGAAAACACAACAGACGTTGTTCAAGTGTGTAGGAGATGTGAAAGAGTGCAGCTACTGTCCAAAAGTCTGAGGGATGCTGTTGTTGTTGTCACAGTCTATGAGGATTTTGTGCTGCAGAGTTGATATTGTGGACACTATGCTCTGGAATCATACAAAATGTAGAAGGTTTCTCAAAAAATGTTGTATAATAATGATAGTAATTTGCTTTGGACTGATCCAGTCTGTACCGTAATACTGTAAAGTAAACAAGCCATATATATATATATATATATATATATATGCATATTTATTAGGGGTGCAACGATACACAAAATTCACGGTTCAGTTCGGTTCGATACTTTGGTGTCATGGTTTGATATTTTTTCGATACAAGAAAAATGTTCATGCCTTTTTAATTTATCATTTATTAAAATTATAAATATATATTTTAACTCAAAAGTACAGTTTTTAAATTTAATGTTGCTGAAACAACAAAGTAATAAAAAATAAATAAATCTATCTGATCGAGAAATCACTCATCTTTGGAAAAGAGAGTTTATTACAGAGAAATGGCTCTTTCCAAAATAAAAGCTATACTATACGCTTCTTCTGGGCTATATTCTCAGCAGCATATTAAACATATCAGGTCCCCATAAGGAGAATCATGTGCTAACGGCTGTCTAAATGACTCGGGTAAAGTTTGTAGCATGCGTGCTTGTTGTTTTTGTCTGCTTCCACTTGTCTTTGCACTAGGATGCTGTCGGAGTTAATGTGCAGTCATATTCGTTGTGTTCCCACTAGTGCTGTCAGCGTTAATCTGAAATGACGTTAACGCCACAACACCGCAAATCTCCGTTAACGAGCTACCGCGGATCGCCCCGTGCCTGGGGCTGGACGGCCAACACGCTAACGAGCTAACTGCGCTAACTGCGCTAACGCACCAGCCACCTCCTCTATCTGCCGGTGGTACATACCGTGCAGGGGCCTGTCCTTCCATGATACATATATATATATATATATATATATATATATATATATATATATATATATATATATATAGCGGTTCCGAATGACAGCAATATCAGGAAGAAGGAACACGAGAAGCTGGAGAAATACCAAGGGCTCAGAGAAGAGCTCGAGAGGATGTGGAAGGTGAAGGTAACGGTGGTCCCCGTGGTAATCGGAGCACTAGGTGCGGTGACTCTCAAGCTAGGCGAGTGGCTCCAGCAGATCCCGGGAATAACATCGGAGATCTCTGTCCAGAAGAGCGCAGTCCTGGGAACAGCTAAGATACTGCGCAGGACCCTCAAGCTCCCAGGCCTCTGGTAGAGGACCCGAGCTTGAAGGATAAACTGCCCGCAGGGGCGTGCTGGGTGTTGTTATATATATATATATTAGTACATCTCATTGAAATTGTTCTGTTTTATAAAATTATAAAATAGAGGCTCGCCATTGGCCCCATCACTCTATCACCAGTTTACTGAATAGCTTAACAACGTTTTTATGCTAAATTCATTGAGATGTTTTAAGGCCATTTCATTTTCTTCATTTTCCATCTATTTATTGACCATCCACTTCAACTTCACTTCACTCAGCCTTGCATCATCTTCAAGCAAACTTTGATATGATGCAGAATTCATACTTGGATCAATGGCAACATACCGCCTAGTCCCAGCAAACCACCCCCCAAAAACCATAACATTTCAATAACCATGTTTGACAGTTGGTATGAAGTTTATCTCCTGAAAAGTTGTCTTTGGTCTGCAACAACAATGTCTGCCGCTACTGTGAACAACAATGTTGATTTGTTTTTCCCAGGGCACATTATTCTAAAAGACTTGATCTTTGGCTTTATATTCACTATAAAGTTATAAAATAAAACTGTAGTTTTATCTAATGTTCTCTGAAAAGCAGTTGCCTTTTCTCATGGCAGGTACGTTTTGTGCAATTGTTTTTGATTGCACTTTCACACAAAAACGGCAACGTAAAAAGCTTCCATGTGATGCCATTGTGGGGTTCTTCTGGGAGAATATTTTGAAGGTGTTTTTGAAACTTCTGGCAGACTCACAGACATTCACAGCCTGATTTTCTGTAACTCTTGCTGTGATTACGCCACATATTTCTGTAGTGAAGAAAACACTAAACCTTGAATGCTCCATCTTTAAATAAAAAAAAGATCCACCTGGGATTCCTTAAAGGGTGTTTTAGCCCTCATTCCCAAGCTGTCAGATGCGAGTGCCATCGAGCTGAGCGCAAGTGGAAAAAGGACAAACTACAAGTGTCATTTCAGATGCTAAAGGACTGTTGGCGTCAATATCAAAAAACTGTAAAAGATGCCAAAAGAAAACACTTATCTGACATTATTCTGTCAAATTGTCACAACCTGCGTGTTTTATTTAAAACTATTAACTCTGTTCTTAGTGCAACACATACTGACTGTATTGAGCCCTCGTCTGAAGCCTGTGAAAAATTTTTACACTTTTTTATTGAGAAGGTCTGCTCCACCAGGGCTCAAATCTCTCCTTGTGCTCATGACCCCTCAGTCTCTACTACCTGCTCTGCTATCTTTGACAGGTTTGAGCCGGTGACTCTGTCCTTTTTAAAGGAGACTGTTGGTCGTTTTAAGCCTGCAGGATCTCCAAATGATGCTGTCCCTCCTCGACTCTTAAAAGAGGTGTTACCAGCAGCTGGACCTTTGGTTCTCAAGCTGGTAAACCACAGTTTGAGCTTTTCTTTCCGAAATTCTTGAAAAGATAGTTCACAGCCAATTAATGACCTTCCTGGAAAAGAAAAATGTTTTAGATTTTCTGGTTTTAAACCCGTTCATAGCACTGAATCAGCCCTTTTAAAGGTTTTTAATGACATATTTTTAGCTACTGATGCTGGGGACTGTGTTGTTCTGGTGCTTTTAGATTTGACAGCTACGTTTGATACAGTGGATCATGCCATTTTACTGTCTTGTTTGGAGCACTGGGTGGGCATTAGGGGCACAGCACTGGAGTGGTTCAGGTCCTACTTGGCGGGGCAAACTTTTTGTGTCCATGTGTCGTCCTCTGCTCCTCTCTTGTGTGGGGTCCCACAGGGCTCAGTTCTTGGCCCCCTCCTCTTTTCTTCATATCTGCTCCCTCTTGGTTCTATACTGAGAAAACACAGCATTGTATTCCACTTTTATGCTGATGACTACCAGATCTATGTCCCTCTAAAGAAAAAAGGTGCATATTCCACACAGCCATTACCTCAGTATCTTGATGACATTAAGGTTTGGATGTCTCTTAACTTTTTAAAATTAAATGATAAAAAGACTGCTGGCAAAAATAAAGCCAATTCTTTCACAGCAGCACTTTTAGACTGTTATCCATGCCTTTGTTTGCACTCATCTGGATTACTTTATATAGGGGTTAGTGCATCATACATTACTCATCTACAGAGGGTGCAAAATGCCACAGCTCATCTTTTAACTGGCACTTGAAAGTTTGAGCACATTTCCCTATTTAACTTCACTTCACTGCCTGCCAATTTCTTTTAGGATTCATTTTAAAATTCTTTCATTTGTTTTTAAAGCTCTCCATGGCCTAGCCCCATCTTATCTCTCTGAGCTGCTACAGCCTTATATGTCCACCAACTCTCTCAGGTAAGCTGATCAGCTGCTCCTGAATGTACCAGGACTGAGCATAAACTTAGAGGAGATCGTTCTTTTGCTGTAGCAGCTCCAAAACTGTGGGACAGTCTCCCTTTAGAGATTAGACAGGCTTCTTCCGTACCTGTTTTTAAATCACTCCTGAAAATCCACCTCTTTACGGCCTTCGACACAATGTGAGATGTTGGTTTTTAGTTTTAGTTTTATTTTAGTATTTTTTAGTTGACTCTATGCCGTTTTATCTTGTTTTTTAATTTAGGGGTGTTTAAATTTTTATGTATTATGTGTTTTATTTATTTATTTTTGCTGTTTTCTCTTATTCTATTGTTTTTAACTTATTTTCTGTACAGCACTTTGGTCCTGTCCTGGGTATCTTAAAGTGCTTTATAAATAAAACTGGATTGGGTTGGATTCTAATTTGAATGTAGAGAGGGTATTCTTCTCTGTTTGTTCTGTTTAAAAAATCTGTTTGTTTATTTTATTGTATAAAACTGACTAAAAGCTATCCATTTTACATCTTATATTTTTGTGTATATTAGCTTGATTTCATCATTATTCATTCATTCATTATTATAATTTGTGATTTATCTTGTTGATTTAAGTCATTTATCATGCACTGTCACCTTATGGCTAGATGGCTTTGAGTTCAAATCTCCTGTTTGCCTGAGGCCTTTCTGTGTCAAGTTTGCATGTTCTCCTTCTGTCTACAGAAGTTTCTTCCCACAGTCGAAAGACATGCTCGCTATGTTAACTGGGCATTCTGAATTCAGCATAAATGAGGATATGAGTGTTGGGTTGTCTGTCTCTCTGCATTTCGGATAGCATCTCCAGATGGATGGATTTGTGGATTGTTGGTGAGACAAAAGATATTTCAAGGTATCACATTGGACTCCAGCACACTGTGGTGCACACTTTAAAGCTTTAAAAGACTGATAAAACAATAAAATAATCAGCTTATTGTATAGTTATGAAAATGGTACTTAGTTAGATTGTTGATGACTTCACCAAATACAAAGGTTTGGGTTTTTTTTTTTTTGCCATTTTGCTTCTCTTGGTTGTTGTTTGCAGTTTGTCATTCTTGACATTTGAACGCTCAGGTTTGAATCACACCTCCAATGAGGTTTTGACACAGTATGAACAAAGCGACAAAGGCTAATTCCTAAATTACACATCACATAACCAAAATTAAACCATTTTCCTGAGTTATCAAGTGCAGTTATACAACTATCTAATCAATGTCCTTTATTTTTAAGTAACTGCCTGCCTTTCTCATTTTTCCTCTCAAGAAAATGTCAAAACAGAATGTTAAAAATACTGTAAGTGAATTCAGAGCTGCTATGAAAGTATTTGTAAGCTCCAGAATTATTATTTCCATTACCGTTAGTATTAGGTTAAAATGGCCTAAGCGAATCGTTGAATTTCTTATGTCCTAGTTGGAAAATAAATAAGTTGTTGGAACTGTGCTGTCTCATGTCTATTTTAACATTAAAAGGAAGATTCTAACAAGGCTTTAATCAGTCATTCATTCAACACAATGCTTTTTCTTTTCAAAAACACTGCTGCATTTTATTATCTCTTTCATGTCATCTGGGGTTGTACTCTGTGGTTTTACAAAATCAAAACACAAAAGAGAGAGAGACAGAGAAAGAGAAAACAGTTCTGCAAACTGACTTTAAAATGAGTCAAATGTGTTACATAACTACAGTACTTTTATAATCTGTTCAAATAACACTGCCTATGAAGAGTTGTTTTTAGAGCATGGGGCTTATTTCTGAGAAGGAAAAGGCTTTCACAAGAAAGTAATAAATGGTGTTTCCATTTTGAAATCCATCCTGTGCACACCTGAGTGGATGACAACCAATGATAAGGTTAAATAAACAACTATCCGCTATGAGTCACGGACTATTAAAAGTCAAATACATGCTAAACACCCACATACACCTAATTCTAGACTTAGCTGAACCACCATGCACCGCCATTTGCAGCTATTTGTTTGCTATTCAATGCCACTTTCTGTCAGCTGGTTCCTACCCATATGAAGATGTACCTGAATGGATCTGAGTCTGTTTTAGTCATTTAGATAAAGTCATGCTACTATAAAATATAATTTTTTCTTGTTAAATCATCATATTATGTTAGCTAACCTACTTTAGTGAAAAGAAAGATCAAAATGTAAGCTTAAACTTGCTATTTTATTTGTTGGTGTGTTCTTTGCTGTGTTGCGTGGTGCAGTATGTGCAGGAAAAATGCACATTTAACCCTAGTGTTTGTTTGTTTTTTGTTTTTTTGTTTTTTCAGAAAGTAGGGGCTGTGAGGTTTTGAGTGTGAAAGACAGTAACCTTGTGGTCACAATTTTTAGTTTTTTCACACACACGGATTAGTAGTTTTGCTGCCTAAACCAAACCAAACAGTGAAAATGGAACTAAACACTAAGTAAACAAGTCTTAGAGCAATGCTCCCAAAGAGAACACATACCAAATTCTCCTGGGTTACAGTTTTATGATTTACAACCCTCTTCCAACCATCCTGTCTTCTAATATGTTTTTGTCAGCCTTTGCACAGGACTGTTTGCTTCTAGTGTCTAATATAATCTCATCTAGTGTTTTCAGGCACTGAGGTGTACCCTGAAGGCCAAACTGTGTATATTCGATGTCATGCCAGTGAGAAAAGTTTAGGTATTCCAAAGGCATTTAGTCAATTTTATCCTTCGGTCAACGTGGATAGTTACAAAATTTTAGTTCAATTTGTATTATATTTTTCAAGGTATTTTAATAAAAACAACCAAAAGAAATGTTCTTAAGGGTTCATGACAATACTGAGATATGGAGGCATTTTGGTCTTTGCATCCAAGTGGTGGGCATACCAAAACACCAAGGCACTTTTGGCTGAAGTGAAAATCATGGATTTTGCTATTATCTTTGCTTCTGTATGCATGAGGGACAGGAATTTAAAGTCTTTTATAGTTTTGGAAAAGCTTTGGCAAGCTGGTCGGAGTCATATCCAGTATGCAGGAGCAACACTAGCTACGATGGGAAGCATGAAATGGGATTTTTAGCAGCTGGTAACTGCCAGTCTCACCTCTTCTGCACCACTGCCTCTCATAAACTATCACACCTTGTTGAGAACTGCTCCAATCTTGCAAAGAGAAAGTTAGAAAGAGGAAAGGAGGGAGGAGGTGGAAGACGAGCAGAGGCTTCCTCGCAGAGCCTGGAGCTGTAACTGTGAGAAAAGACTGTTACACTATCTTCACAGAACTCCCTAGACCGAGGAGGGATTCTATCTCTCAGTCCTCTGGGACTAGAAAAGGCAATAGAAGGTTATTTCCTGAGAAGTGAAGCAAAGCTGAAATGAGTGGGGAGAAAGAGAGGGAAGAAAGAGCTGGGAGAGAGGAGACTTTCTGTATTTGCAGGATGGAAAATGAACATGAGTAAAGGAGCAACTCAAAGTGACAAAAACGCGAAGCAACAACAAAACATAAACAAAGCCCATTGTGGTAACCCTCTGTCCCACCTTTTCACACTCCAATTTCCACAACAAAAACATCCTCACTGCGTCTGAGGCACTGCTAGGTCACCGTCTAAGATACACAGAGTTAGTCTCAGTGAAAGAAATACGGTACATGAAACATTTTTCAGACTTTAATGTCCTGCCACCTTCATACAAAGCTTTTTTTTCATAGTCAAAGCCACACAGAACAAACAGCTATCAAAGGAGAGTTGGGAGGCAGAGGCACAACGAGAGAGCGCAAAGAGAGAAAAAAGCCTTCAAAGAGACCAAAATGCATGGACCCGGCTTTGGATCTGGGTATTCCTTCTTTCCCCCAGCTACATACTTTACACAGCCTCTGGGTATACCCTACCCAAAATCACTTTTTTTTTACTATGTGGTGCATAATATTTACAGTGACTGGTTTTATCTGTCCACCGTCAATGTATTCAACATATAGGGCCGTCAAAAAAGTCAACAATGGACCAAAAAAGTGGCAGTTTATCACTACTTTTTATTCACTGCTAATGCTCATGCTGTAATCCTCACTGTGATGCAGATGAAATAGCCAGTGTTGTATTAAACTAATCACTTGATGTCTCTAGTGTTTATAAAGTGAAAAACTTAGTGACTTTAACCTATTGAAAGTTGTTCCTCATCCAGGGAATTATGGGGTTTAAAGAGTGTGGATTACCTGTTTTCAGGAGGTTACTGGCTGGGCAAACGTGAATGGAGAAGAAGGGAGAATGACTGAGTTATGGGATCACATTTAGGATGATTATGGATAGAGTCCCCTTGGATAAGTCAAATCCCAAATTAATTAGGAAAACGTATCAGAGATCTCAAGTTATCATGAGCTAACAGTTCAAAAACCACTGACATTTTTAAGACCATCTGCTCTTTAATCCACGTTTAATAAGCAAGTTGTGCTTTTCTCAAAATTACTGGAGCATCTGGTTCTTGGACATTATTGAAACCTACTGAATTTGAAAAACCAAGCATAGCTGGCACAAATATAAACACTAAATATCGCTATGAGTAATGTTTTTTGTTGTTGATGTTAATAAATCTCAGCTACTGTTGGCATTATTTTTTAATATATCCTTTCTTTCAGTAACTACAATATTTGCACAGCATTGTATATTCAATATATACGATCTAGGTCAGTTAATGTTAACATGTAGGTTAGTTCAGGCTGCAACTGGGTCTAAAGTTGATAACAAGAGAAGATGACTACCTATATCTCTTTCTTTTGAATCAAATTGGTATTGCAATATCAACATTAAATAGCCTTTGATCTCAAACTGAAAGTAATGCAGAGAAACACTTAAATGACAATTACAACAATGTAACACAAGTTATTTATATATTGCAGATCTGATTTAAATTTGCTCACTATTGTCTTCAAGGCGGTCTCCATATGAAAGTGCAGCACAGTTTCCTGCTAGATTGGACTACCTTTATGTCCCATTACTGATAGTAGCCCAAAGACAAAAGTATTTGTCTTTGGGCTACTATCAGCCTAAAGAAGCTGCATTGAGTCCATGAAACCAAAAACTTTGCTTTCTATTTTTTTTGACAATAACAACATCAATATTCTGAACTGAGCAATCCCATAATAACCTACCAGGCAAAACAACCTAGTAAGCATAGAAACCTAAGTAAGTAAACCTAAGGTCTATGTATTATTGCTAGCGAAACAAAGCATTATGGTCATTTTCAGCTCCTTATTTTTATTCTTGGACTCTATTTGTTCAAAATAATTACTAAAAAAAAGTTTGTTTTGTTTTGTTTTGTTTATCTTATTTGCTTATTTGTCCTATTTGCAGCAGCCCTTCACAGCTGGGCATTTTGCCTGTAAATGCCCATCTTGTCATTCTAATTTCATCTGATCCACGAACAATTGTTGCCTAATTCTTAGATCGCTTTTTAACAAAAATAATAATGTTTAAATTATTCCCTGGAACACTGTTTTTTTAAATACATTTTATTAATTATCGGACCACAAAATAGGTCTAAAAAATTCAAAGGTTTTCAGAACATGTGACAATCCTGTCAAGTTATCTTGCAGATTGCACTTATGGCAGAGAAAGACATCCAATAAAATAACTATATAGCTAACAAAACTGCAATAAATGTTATTCCCGTTCTGAATGGTAATGTTGACAACACTGATTTTCAAAGAGCTTCTGTTTTCTCAGCGGGTAGGATGCTTCATAATAGACACAAATATACTGTGGTGCAGGAGTATCTTTAGCAATTTGGGAGTAGTTTTGTGAAACATTCAGCTGCCATCACTTTGCCTTTAAATGTCATATTCTGGAATGATTCAGAGTTTTTTGATAAATACTGTATGAGTTTTGCATCACAATCACAATTCATCACTTAAAAGAGCTACAAACAATAGGAAAGTATGAAAGTTTGCAGTTTGGGTTGAATTTACAGCAGTGTAGGGCATGTGTCTGTATGCATGTGTTTAGGAGGAAGGGTGGGGGGTATCACCTATCTATTTCTTAACATCCCCCTTTCCTTCCCACTACACACTGATATCCTAAAGCAAGGGTGACTTTGAGTCGGAGATTTACTGTTGCTGCCAGTAGCAACGCAGCAGATGACAGGGTGCCGTCTCCTTTCCTCGTTCATCAGAAAGAAAAATGGACGGGAGCAGTTGGGTGCAGACAGAACATTCATCTCGGCAGTAATTATGCACAAAGCCTCTACATGTCTTCTTGTTGCTCTTCCTACTGTGCTGGGATCAGGACTGTGTGGATGGATGGAGTTATGGTCACTGCTTTTTGAGCATGAACACCTCCACCCTGTAACTGTTCAGTCATTGATGAGAAAATAAAAGTGGGGGATAAAAGCGACCATGGTGGGTGCGCCATTATGTTGGATGACTCGCTCGTTTAAATCTGTAAATCGTTTATTATTTACTTCTCTGATACTCCTCAGTATCTCTGGGGTCTTTCCAGTTTTAACCAATATATTGGTTATAGGAATATTTCACATTGGTTGCTTGAACAGCAACACCTATGTTTCTGGAAGTCTGTGTTATTACGATTTAACATTGACTAATACATCAATGTATTATCATAAGAGCTACATGAAGTTTTTTTCTACTCTACATAACTCTATAGAAACACAGTCCCTGTATGTATGAACATATAGATATTATGGCATTTTCTATCTTCAGTATTTGAAAAGCAGACCTATTTTCATGAGGGGATGTAAGACAGAAATACAGAAAATTCTCCTTTTTTGCACCTTTGCTTTATGTATGCTGTACTATATGTGAGTTTCATGAGTTCTCCATCCCTCCACACACTGCTTCGTCTCTGTACTATTCATTCACGCAGGCTTACCAACCATTTATATGTCCACTGTCGCACTTTAGAGGAATTTTCCATATGTTTGTTGTGTGGTTTGGGTGTCTTCCCTTTGCAGAATATTGAATAAAACACTTCTTTCTGCATGGCTGCTCTGTTTTTGAAAACTCTGCTATATAGGATGCTACTTGCCAACAATGAGCAGACACTCTGTGGTGGACAAACAAAAGCTTGAGTCAAACTGTATGGGAATTCAAATAGAACTATCCTATAAGGTCTATATTCGCTTCACCCCCACGCTGTAGCACAATCTTTAGAAAGAGGACAGCAGGAGAAAGAAGATGGGTTAAAATTCTGCCATGTGTTTCTTCTCTGGATCCTACCACAGAAAACATGATTAGCTTTTGTCCGAAAGTCCTTGTGCTTGAGTTATTGTTCCTCTGTATTATGGCTAATCTTCTTTTTTTCCATTTCTTACTATTCTTTCAAAACATAAGAACAAAGGAAATGTGATGTATAAACTTCAGCTTTTATCTTTCTGAGCATTACATTGTCTATTCGAAGAATCTGAAATAGGCAATGAGATATTTAGAGTGTAAGAGGTCAGGGTTGAACCATGTGGCTGATACAATTAATACTGTGCATTTGTTTCTTTCTGTATGCCTTAGATGGGTGGAGAATGGGATGTCAAGGCAAAGACAGGCTTCCGAGGATTTGAGTTATTATGCATTTGCAGAAAGTGCCTACAGAATAGATAAATATTCCAAACAATAAATTGGTAAAGCATCCTCTAAAGTAAGTCATTCTGTACATATATTTTTTCAGCACACATGGTTCAACAAAGCAAGAAAATGAGAATAAATTAAACAAATACGGTTGTTGGTATAGCAAAAGGACTACAAAGGACTCCAGCCCCGCAGAATATCTCTACAGTCTGTCTCTGACTAATTTAATTGTTTCCATACAAACAAAAGCAAAACAAAAGAATAAGTCCGACTCCCTCCCATGAGCTCACAGCAGGCGAACACAAGGGAGACAGCAGCAATCCATGGCCTCCCTGGCTGGATGTGCAGCACAGGGTCTGACACTTTTTTTAATCTTTTGAAATTAAATATTCTCTCTCATCCCTGATGCGGAGCTATAAGCGCTTCAGGTTGAGAGTGGGGAGGAAGGGAAGCGGATACAGTGTGCTGTTTTTTTCTTCCCCTCTTTAGAAAACCAGATATATTTAGAAGGTGGTACATTAAAGAATAAGCCCTCAACACCAAAGACACAAAACACTAAAATCCCATCTCTGATAAATCACATTATGAGAAAACACTGAGTAGAAAAGAACACCTGGGAGGGATATTTATACGCAGACTGAACGTTTAGTCCATCTCCTTTGAAATCAGTTCTGTGCAGGTGCCTCAGTTCTGGCTTATACAGCTGCTAACGGACCTTTAGCCACATATGTCACCTGGTTAAATCTGCTGACGGCAGATGTTTAAATAATTTTGCATTCAGTGTAACTGTGTGTGATCTTTTTCTTGCTTGTGACTGCTCAAGACATTTAGTTGCCTTGTGTACAAAATTCAACAATTAATTTTATAGCCTCATTTTTACAGTACAGTTAATTGAAAATGTTGGTCTAAAGCAAGCTGTGAGTATAGGCCAAAGCTTGTCTTCCTCCTTTGGGTTACATAAGGTTATTTAAGCTTCTCGCAGAGCTGGATTTACACTTTCATATCATCCCATTTGAAGTTTTTAAAAAGGATAACCTTGTAAAAAGTACCGTTTAGATGGTAACTTCATATAGTGTAGTAATTTCTAAAGTATGAAGATAATTTAAATATCACCATCATAAAAATAGATGTTTTCATTTTGTGTTTGTATCTTTTAATGAAAAATAGAATATCTGATTTAAAATGCATGTTTTGGGGGGGGTTTTTTGTAAATAAGATGAAGTTCTGGAGAAAGGCACAACATGCAGTATTCATTTTTTCACCAGTGGAATTGGTTTACTTTATAAAACTCTGTTCTGTGGCAGCCCATATTTGCTTTCAGTTGAAAATGCTTCATATAAAGTGTTGGGAACGACCTATCACATTACCTAATGCAAGCATGGAGCTTGTGAATAATGAATGTTTCTGCTCCAACTGACTTGATGCCAGAGGTGGAGCAGGACCGCTTTGTGTCCAGCTTTGCACCTCAAGTTGTCATTTTTTTCCAGCATCCATCGGCTACACAGCCAAAAAACACGTTAAATAACGAGACCTCAACGTGACTCCATGTTGTTTTTATTAATGTTGTTTTGTTGTTGCTTTTTTGTGTGTGTGGTTTTTGTCAAAGCTTGTATTGTGCTGTTTTCCCCCTGTACAGCAAAATAACAAGAAAGACATTTGCTTCACACAAACTGAGGAGTCATCTTTTAATCCATCATGCTGTTCCCATCAGACTAACTGTCTATGTTAATGTTTTATTAGCCCTTTTGGGGCCATTCATCACCAGTCTTTGTCTGGATGCCAATGAGGTATCAAACCATGGGAACCCAGTGTTTCTATAGCCCCAGAAGCTACTTGTTGCTGGTATCTGCATGAACCTGAGCTTTATTAATAAATAAAAGCTGACGTGTTTGTGACCTTAGACTCTAAAAGTGACCCCCCAGAAGAAATTTGCCACGACAGGAGTCGGGTAGTCACAACCACCAGTGATTTCATTAACTGTGGAGCAATGGATCCCAAACCAGCCCGGGGCTGCTCATCAGTACTTGTCACCAAGTTGGCTTCATTACTCACTGTCCAGATGACAGGAGCTCTTGTAAAGGATATCTCACCCCCTGTGAAGAGCCAAGTGTCCTCGCAAATAGGCTGCTGACCTCCAAAGCGTCTCAGGTCCTGAGGGTGCAGAGTGGGGAGGTGGGAGAGCTGAAGATAAGAACAGGCTAGGAGTTTGGTGGTAGTGGGGTGAGGGACTGCAGACCACAGGGCAAAGCCAGGCCAGAGCCTATCCTTTCTGGATAAGCCTGGGAGCTGACCTGTCCCTGACCCCATCTGTACAATGAAGTTAGCTAACTGGTGACTCCCTCATACTCCGATGAAGTGGCTAATTCGCTCAGAATAAAAGAGAGAGAGAGAAAAAAATCTAGGGGCCCCTCTGAAGGAGAACTGGATACCCAGCAGTGACATGCTAATCTGCTTGGCTGATGATTAGGAGTTGGGGTGAGGAGAGCGAGGTTGAAAAGGCAGAAATGAAATGATGGGAGGGGAAAAAAAAACTCTTGGCAGCTTTTTGATGTGTCTGCTTTTGATTCTGTCTCTCTGGTGTGCTGTGTAAATGACAGCAGTGCTGTCAGAGTAGAGGTATCTGTCCAACAAGTGGAAGCATAACGGGTGACGCTTTGATGTTGAGGTTGTGTCTGGCTCTTCAGTGAGACATGGTACACAAGTGCTTTTTGATATTCATTTAATCCACTTCTTTACAATTGAGTTTACTTTCACTGAAATACCAGGAACTTTAATGGTAAGGTAAAATCAGACCAAAGAATGCTCAGCTGTAAATTCTTAACCAATTCCATTCATATCTTGGTCAATATTATTTTGTTATGTGACCTTTGGCAGGGAATTTTACTTTTCTAAAACCTGTCTTTGATTTTGTAGCTGTAGCGTGAGTTGCGGATGAATAGAAGGGCAACGAGTAATTCTACAAAGGGTTTACAATCACATAAGATTGCACTGTTTTACTTACCGTACCATTAACATTGGTTCCAGATTCAGCACTAAACAGCTGTTTTAACCAGAATCTTTCCAAAAGCATTACTGTACACTTCACTTATAATATAGTGGAAGTCCTGCACATGACAGTTCTTGTAGAGTGAGAGAGTGAGAGGCGAACAAGACAAACAATAGGGGGTAAGAATCAGAATAATACAGCAGGCTGTTCTCTGCCCTTGAAGTAAAACACATGTTTTAATATATGTACTCTGTGTGCCTGATCGCTTGCACATTAACTCGAACCGTCTCTTATTAATGTGCCCCTTTGTGCCTGCCACAAATAGTGTGCACAGTCGCATTATCATTACAGAGGAAATCACTCATATTAAGCCTATTCGCTGTCATTTGCCCTGCAATCTCAGCTGTGAGCTGCCAAGCAAGCATGGCAGGACAAAAGACGCATGTGAAATGAGATTTGCATAACCACTGTTACTCTGTCATTTATTTATTTTGACCCCACCCCCACCCCATCTGAGAGAAAGTAAAGAAAAGATGCCAGCGGTTTGCTGTATATGTTCCCATGGGGTGCATCAAACAGGTGTTGTTACTGGGGCTGGGACGTCATTGACGGCATTATCGGAATAATGACATAATGACCTCATCACACTTTCAGACGTAGGTGGTGAGGTAGGGCAATTCAGGGGGGCAAAAAGAGCATGTGAGCAGGTGGCATCTCATTCTTGGGCCCTTTGAGTGTAAATCATCACATGGCTAATGGGCTCATGACATCAGTGTTTTTCCTATTAGCAAAGGAAAGGTGGGAAAGAGGGGGCGTGAGCTAATTTCTGATCAAAAATTTAGACAGCAGAGGAGCATGACTCTACCACCCACACCTAACCACACTGGGCCTTATTTATAATGGAAAAAAATGACATGAGAATTAGTCATCAGGATGTCCGCCATACACTGAATCTCTAATGCTTGGATGTTTGCTTTCTGCTTTGGCATGCTGATAATGTTTTTGCTCTCAAAACCTGGAGAAATGGATTTCTTTAAAGGACATTCAGGCTCTGCAGCTTTTTATATGATGTCAAAGTCCTGTAAAGTCAATAGAAACACTTACAGGGACTGCGTTGTTGTTTGTTTATTCTTAACTTTTTTTCATTATCACCATCATCGTACTTAGCTTTTTTTTTTTCTTTAAACTTTTCACAAAATAAATGAAGAAATCAGTGGAATGATAGCGTTAACTCTTTGGCATTACAGTTGTAGTGGAGTAGATGTGGAATATTACCAAAATAATATATTATAAAAATTCAATCACTTTACAAAACAGATTTTAAATATCACACTACAACAAGGTTAAAAA
Source organism: Maylandia zebra (assembly GCF_041146795.1). NCBI lineage: Eukaryota > Metazoa > Chordata > Actinopteri > Cichliformes > Cichlidae > Maylandia > Maylandia zebra. The sequence goes on along the minus strand of NC_135173.1, from coordinate 38,048,618 downwards.
GAATAAATGCATAGGAAATAGATTTAGGAATACTTAATGCATTAGACTCTTTAATTGTTGAACTTTTTTTGCTGGAGGTCATACTTGGATGTTGTAGAATAGTTGCCTCATAACTGTTTAGTCTTGTGCAGTCTGTATACAATATCTACAGTAGCATCGACAGGATTTCCTGTATTGATTCGGGCTGCAGATATGTTATCCTGAATGTGATTCAAATAAAATATTTTGAACTTACAAGACGTAAAGTTCATAGTACATATGTTTTCTTATGATGCCCTATTGTAGTCTAAAATTTCTGTTAAGCAGGTAGACAGACACTTAATATATACAGGAAATAGTACAAACAACCATTTATTTAGGCTGTGTTATAAAAAGATACATCTTGATATAAAAGATTTTTGTTGAAATCTCTAGAAAATGTGCATCACGTTAAATGTTAAACATTAAATTAGTTAAAAATGTGATACCATTAAACTGGTGATTTCAGTGACTCCATAATGGAGTGGTTTACGCATTCACCTAATAAGTGAAAGATCCCCAGTTTGATCCCAGGAGAAAATACAAATCCCTTTGGGATTCTGTCAAGAAGAGCATCTGGCATATAAAAAACAAATCTGCCAAATCAAACATGTGGCGGTACCTGCTGTGGTGGCCTCTTATGAATAAGGGAACAGCTGAACATAGTTCTTGTACTGATGATTGTATTTAGTGTAGCCATGCAGGTTGATAGAGGCATTTGTTTAATGCAACTAATGTATATCAAATCTTCCACAACCAGTTAATTATTACCAGCCAACAAGCCATACCACTGTAATATTTTGACACTTTTTTTAATAGATCAGAATTCAAAGACATTTGACAGCCACAGCTTGATTGGCCATATAAAGTTTTTCAAAGAACGTTACATCAGTGTCCTCAGCTGGAACCCAATATAAAAAAGCCTGACTGACAGCAAGGAGATCAAGCATCTGTGTGTGCTTCTACATTATTAATGATTGCGCGTGTGGGTATGCGTACATTTGAACGTGCATGTGTGTCTTTATGTGTATGTGTGTGGGTGTGAGTAGGCAGGTGGTCGTATAGTTAGCCTCCCAGTGTCCTTTTGTGTGCTCAGGGATGATTATTATGAGTATGTGCTTCATTTGTGTGTGTGTCTCCTCTGGTCATGGGTAGACTGTACAGGCTGGGACTTCAGCTGGAGGCTCAGGCTATGGTCTGCTGCCCCAGTTCACTGAAGGACCCGTTTGCTGCTGACAGCACACCCTCCTCCCTTTTTCATCTGAAATTTCATAGATGTATTCGGGCAGCTCAATGACAACATGTCTTTATTCTGGCTCTGAAAACCTCCCCGCACCAAGCAAACTGCCTTGCTAAGCTGCAAATTGGCATGCTGGGAATATCGTTTCACTCATCTTGAAGAAGTCCTCTGGTTCTAAATCCCTTTGAAAACTTTTTTCTTAAATTGTCATTGGGAGAAAAGTTTTTTTAAAGGCTTTAGCTTTTATACCTAGCATATTGCAGGGGAGGAATGCTGTAACTCCTCAGATTGACTGTTTTGTTTTGTTTGTCTTCACATTATTTGTAACTATTTATTTACCCACAGTGTTTACAGGTCTGAAGCATTATGTAAAGTTTAGCCTATGAGCCTTTCGGGTACCATTTTCATCCTTCTATGAATACTTTTACTGTTTTGCTGTTAAAACAATTTATACATTTAGGTTTCTTTTTTCTCAGTTTTAACATCTGACAGCCATAGTCTAACATTAATGGTTATTTCCTGCATGGGGAAGGAATGGCAAATCTGGAGGGTTCCTCGCCTCAGAGGTGTGAAGGAGGCTCTGCTTTTCCCTGCAACAGGGCCTCTTTTTGGGGGGAAAGGAGACAGAGTTTGGAAGCTGTGTGCAAGGGGTTGTGGACAAAGAGGAAGAGGGTTAATCATGTTTGCAACAGGACAGGCTTCCCCTTGAAATGGGAGACAGTGGTAGGAAGTGTCCAGATTTATGGTTCTTCATAGCCGTTCATTGTAGCTGCCTTTACTGTGGCAGTTGACCAGCAGACAGAAGGGGAGAGTGTGAGAGGAGCTATAAATCACAACGAGAGTGTGGCCCAGACACACACACACACACACAAACATCGCCTAGGCTCACAGTTCACAGGCAGATAATGTGTGAAGGAAGAGCAGCTCTCCAGTAGTCAGCTGACAAGATAAAGCTGCTTTTAAATGAAAAGTCTTGAAAAATGTGTGATTGTTTCTTGTTTTCTTTTTTGACTTTTGAAACTTTAAATTCACTATATTGCCTCTGAGTAAAATAACTTGTTCATTACTAAGTCACTCTTACTTTTACTAAAGACTCATGATGTTCTTAATTTTTAATGTTACAATGATACTTTTAAGGATTTTTGGTGTGTGTGTGTGTGTGTGTGTGTGTGTGTGTGTGTGTGTGTGTGTGTGTGTGTGTGTGTGTGTGTGTGTGTGTGTGTGTGTGGCTAGAGTCAGAACTGAATCAAAATATGAGTAATGAAAGCCAGCTATACTGATTGGCTTATGGTCTCCGTGACTTTTGAAGAATGCCAGAATTCCTTCAGGGACGAAAAAAAAGGCTTTTGCACAAGCAAGAACTGTGTAAAATTAACCAGTTAGTCAGAGTCATGGCCTCCGGCTTATACTTACCAATTAAATTTTTTGTTAGATTACTGTAGTGACACATGCAGACAAAATGCCAATGTAGTGTTCATATATATGCAAGTGTATGGATGAAGAAGAAGGGTTTTCCAGCAAATTACCCTGCGATGTATCGAGTAATAACTTACATTTTACCCATGACTGGACATTATAGGATAGAAAGTGGCTGCCCCTCAACATACCATTGAAATAAATCTGTATAATTGTATGTTAAAAATTGCACTGAGGGAACTGCTAATTGTGTAAATGAAATATTGCATGTTTTGTGTGTCTCTTGCATGCTTCTTGATGTTTGTCTATGGAATGTGGAAGTTTGTTTCTACAACAAAATCTCTACAATATAGTTACTCTCTGTAAATAGGTACTATTTGTTTTTCTTTTCTTACTGCATGTAAAAACAGTTGACTTTATGTAACTTAGTTTATAAGTTTAAAAATAAATGTCATTTTAATTTTGAGAAATATGTTTAAACGTAATAATTTCCAAGAAAAAAATCATATGTTTTAGTCTTAAGCAGTGTTGGGGAGTAACAGAGTACATGTACCGCAAAATATGAGTAACTGTATTCCATTACAGTTACCGTTTAAAAAGGTGCTATTCAGAATACAGTTACTTTGGTGAAATAAAGGGATTACCCAGCGGCCTTTTCCTGTTTCATATATTAGGCTATGCCCTCTCTATCTTTGGTAATTCCACGCCGGTGGAAACCCAAACAAAACACGCATTAAGAGGCTCAAATGCCTGTGTCTCAATGACGTGAGGAAATATTTTTAAAAATGATTTAATATGAAGGCAATAGCAGAGCGTTACAGGCAACGTCCTAAAGAATGTAGCCTCATGGGCAGTGTAGTCCGTGCTGCAGGGAGAATGGACATTTATGTGTCTGTGAGCGCCAGGGAGGGAGAAAAAGGAGAGTGGAGTTGTCACCGGGCAGAAACGGGAGCTGGAAGCATGTAAATATAATAATAACCACTTCAGCCAAAAAGAGTGCCTGACCAGCCCAGTTGTAAGTAAGCTATTAAGACTCGACTGTACACTGTGTTCGTGTTTTCCTCCGAAACAATAAGTTCCGTTGCAGCAGCCTTTCAACGCCTCTCTCTGTCTCTCGCTAGCAAACTTGACCCAGACAACAAAGTAAAGCTAGTTCACGGCTACAAGCCCGACACGAACCCGACATGTTAGCCAGAGGTCCCTTTACTACGGTTCGGAGCCGCGGACCTGTTTTATATAAGCGCGGAATAGTTTCGCTGCAATGTCCACCCTACTGTTACTCATTTTATATTAAGATTTAAAATCTAGTTGATATTGCTATGGCGAGTAGTCTTCAGTAATAGTAATAAATCACATTCATGTAATTGAAAAAAAGCATGATAATATGTTAAGTAATCCAAAGTATTCAGAATACGTTACTGTCATTGAGTAACGTAACGGAATACGTTACAGAATACATTTTGGGGCATGTATTCTGTAATCTGTAGTGGAATACCTTTTAAAAGTAACCTTCCCAACTCTGGTCTTAAGTGTGTCATCTAAAAAGCTCCTGAGATCTTGCTGCTTTGTTTGTGGGTGTGTAAAGCATACTGATATTTTGGACAATATTGTTTACTTGCAGTATATGTATTTTATTATTATCATTGTGTCATATCATTTTATCTTAGAATTATACTGAAGAGAGATAATGATCCTTTTCTGTGTACTTCAAAAGAAAAAAAGAAAGGAGAATAGACAGCGACTTACTGAGAAGAAGCTGCTTCCATGTCTCTTGGTATGTTTGCCTTGGCGCACTTGGTTGGGGCATTTCTGAGACTGAGCTGTCCCTCCCATTTCATTATTTTGCAACTAGAGTTACTGTTGCATCAGTGCCAAAGGAGACCAATGAGGAGACACAGGAGTCCTCTCCCATAACAGCATCTTTTTACCTAGACATTACACCCTTTTTTGTTGCTCTTTAATCTTGTACCAGTTTTGCATAGATAGATAGATAGATGGATAGATGGATAGATGGCTAGCATTACTTGGCTAACTGGACTACCCACACACTAACACTGAGGCTTATCTCCACAGGTTTCCTTTCAAACCCATGAAAAATGACTTTGATTTTAGCAAATAAAAATGTATTATCGGTGTCACATCCACCACAGTTGACTCACAGGGGTTTATTATTAGCTGCAACTGACAGAACTGGTCTGAAGGTGAGTGTGCAGGAAGCCAGAGAAGAGGGGTCCTATTACTCCACTTCATTCTAATGTTGCTTTCAGTGAAATGACTCTCTTTCAAGCACCATTGAGTCAATTTCCTTGACTGGGAGTCTGAGAATCTCTCAACGTGTGATGTGTGCATTTTGCATCTTTGTAAACAGGCATGTATAAGCAGGCAATAGGTGTGGAGCAGACACATCTAGACCCCAACCAAAGCCTGTATCTGTTCATCGGGACTTAATGGTTTCAGCAGATGGGGTGGTCTCTCGTCATATTTTGACTGTTCTGGCCTTGTTATACCATCCATCCTCACAGCGCTGTGAGGCCCCCCTTGCTGAATGTGTGCTGTGCCCTGTGTGTACACAAGATCTCTGGCCTCAGTAGGGAGTGTTTACCCAGCTGAAGTCCAACAGAGTCACACTCTCAGTCAGCTGTACTGTGCTGACTGGAAAGGAAGTCACTTTGAACACATAAGAGTTTCGAAGAGCGTTATAGCCATATTAAATAATTTGAAAATGTAAATCCTAGCTTTAGAGCTAAATATTTATTCATTCCACTTAATTGTTATTTTTAGATTGTAATGTGTCCAAATCTGTGTATTCAGTTACCCCACACAGCAGCTGCAGCATGTTAAAAAAGTTATTTGTCACAAAGATTTTAGATACAAGTATTAAAAAGACTGTTATCCAGCTAATCAAATGCCACCTCCAAATTATTCAAACTGTGTGGGACCTATGCTTTGTTGCAGGACATGCTCTGATTTCTAGTTACAATGCTGCAAATCAAAGCAGGATTAGGAAGCAGGACTGGCAACAATGCGACACGAAGCAGCCAAGCTTTGAATAACAAAATGGCAGCATTGCATTGAAAAAAATCCTTTTGCAAAATCTGTTCAGTGAACATATTAATGCTGCAAACAACAAAAAGATGTGATGGATAATATAGTTGAAATAACTGCTGATCTAGATGGCTGTCAGATCTGCTTTATGAGTCTGTGCAGATACTTTTTTACCCACACTTCTTAGTTTCTGTGCACAAAAGACAGACGGGTTCTCTGTTTTGGATGGATTGCTGGTAGAAATGGGACATCCTGCAGGTGACAGTTCATGCATCTATGACTAAGGGGAGAAGGAACGAAAATATGGCTTATTCTATCAAAATAAATTCATATTTTTTATATTTATTGGAAAATAATATCTGAAAATAAAATCTAACGCATCTATTTTCTTATTTCGATCATCCTCATCCACACCATTACAGAGGAAGAAGGGGATGGTTAAAAAAAAAGAAAAGAAAGAAATGTTTGACTACACCTTCAACCCTTTGCACAGCCATAATTTAACCTCTCAATCTGTCGGCTCCAGGAGCACAGTAGCTCCATCATCATGCAATAATGCTGGATTCAATCGCAGGTGAGAAGATGATGCTCTTCAGGGAAGGTGATTCTCCCCTCCAAGATAAAACCTGTTTCGGCCAACTGCATATGAGATTTATCATCATGTCTGTTTAAATGTAGCCAATTTCACTTTAATATGATATTAAAGAATGATGCATGTCTGAGCTTCAGACTGTTCCATTGAGGGAGTTTCATCTGCCTGTGGCAGCATTCAAAACCCAGCATGGTAAAACAGTGATAGAGCTGATGTAATGTTTAGTATTGATAACAGCCCTTAGCAGAATGTGCTGTAATAATTTAAGAAAATACTGGGGTTTTTTCTACCATTTCTTGGACATATGCCTAGATTCATTCCATCTATCAGTTTGATTTGATGGGCCGATATCCACAAAGCTTTTATCTACCCCAATGAAATGAAAATAGAGTGTTGAAAACTGGCAATGTATATATGGGATGAAATGAGCACTGCAGACGTACGACTGCAACCCAACGATTGTTTCAAAATAGGTTTATGTTTTCATTTGTGATTTGAAAGGAAAAGTGCATTATGAAATTGCTGAATCAACATCGCTGCTATCATACACACACACACACACACACACACACACACACACACACACACACACACACACACAATGTCCAACTGTAATCCTGATACAAATGAAGGTAAACGTAATGATATATGTCTTGTGTACACAACACATCACAAGCATGACTCCTTTTTTGTTTGAACTGTACAGAAATTATGGTAAAAGGATGGATATGTGCACTGAATGTAATGCCTTCAAACATACACACACTCTGCTGTTATCCTTTTACACATTGCCTTAAAATTTGTCTCATTTTTTTAAAAGAAAATAGGCAAGATTGACCATGTACTTGCTTCTTTGTGTGTAGTGGTACTTCTTCCTGTCTCTGTGAGTGTCTCCAGCCTTCAGTGTGTCAGCTGCTCTTGTTGATTTCCGCAGGGGAAGTTGCCTCAGTGCTATCCTCAGACAAAGCCCTGACCCTGAGGGTTAAGGAATGTGAACCCGGGGCTGTGACGATCAAGACCTTCCCTTGGGGCGGACAATGCTGAACACCTCAGCAAACAGGCTAATGATCTAAAATGCTTTTGTGTTCCTCGTAGCACCCCCCCCCCCCCCCCCCACTTAATTGAAGTCACATTTTTAAAAAAGAGAAGTTACACGTCCTCCAGATAAGAACAAATTCTACTTTTTGTGTGGCAGCTTGCTTTCTTTTATTTTGTTAACAACCTTGGTTTAGTTTTTTGTTTATTTATTTCACTAGTCTTAAAATATTTAGTTCCTTTCAGACCTTCAGGAGCTGATGCTGACGTGTTTCTCAGCATTAATCATTTTTGAGATTTAAAAAAATATCTGTATATATCTGTACAATCTTCAGTTTTTGGTATCCATGTCACTGCCACTAAAGGATGCCATAATAACTTTTATGGATGAGTTTGTTGTGAATGGTCATACTATAAAGGAGACCTTGTCTCATTTATCACTCATTTCAAGGGAGTGGGAAAGAGGAGGTGGGGCTGTCAAAGCAACCACAGCAGAGTGTATCATATCAGTGGTGGTCTCTCATCCCCTGAGGTTCAAACACATTGCATAAAGCGGAGAAACAAAAGCAGAAGGCAAGAAGCAAGAACTAAACCAAAAGATATTTAGAGAAAGTGTATACTCCAGGCATCTAGGAGGAGAGGTGTGACAACTTTGGAAGAGCCACAACAGCCTCCAGAAAATTTATATGGATGAAGGTTAAGGGTCAAAGTGCTATTAATCACAGCCCAAGCTGAGGATTAAATAGCCTGCTCTAGCGGGAAGATGAGAGAACCCAGCCTGATCGAGGTGTTTAAAAGGATTGTGTTATGTCTGTCTTATATTACACAGTGAAAGCCCAAGGCAAAACTGTCTACTCAGCTAAGTACAAACAGGATGCCCAATTGCTCTCTCCAGCCCCTTCTGGTGCGCATTCACCCAGCGTGTCAACTCACTTAACATCCTCAGCAGTTATCAATAATCAGATGGAGCTGTGTTTGCATAATGTGGAAGAAAGATGATAGAAAAATTCACACAAACACAACGGACAATCTTCTGGGTAGTCCCCCACCACCCCCACACATAGACACCCCACCCATGCCACTGTACACCACAGAAACATAGACGTTCTCTTTCACACACGTGCACAAACACACCTCGAATCAGTGCCCAGTCAGACTTAATTTCCCTCTCCCTTTTTTTTTTGCACAACTGTCTTTGATCTTTGATGTGCCATGCATTGCATTAATTATGTATCTTGCCTCAGTACAAACGTGGCGAACACCTTCAAGTTTGTAACAGGAGCAGGCTCATCACAGAGGCCTAGAGGATGGCTGCAGGAGGCGTATGCCTACATTCCACTGCTCCAATATGCACCGCATAAGGGAAAATGCAAACCTTGCATCTGAGCTACTCCCCCCTTTCAATCTGTGCCAAAGAAAGGACATTTTTCACCCTCCTGAAACATGTTCCTGGTTCATGTGTGAATGTTGAGGGGGAGGAGGAGCACACAAGGTGGATGTGACATGAATCCACTGGCACTGCACAGATATGGCACAGAGAACAATAACAGAGGAATGATCTAGACTGCACATTGGCCTAATGCAGTGAGGGTTATGCAAATGAGTGTGCTACTGCTTGCTGTAAAGCTACAGCCTAGAGGGGATTCTGTGACTCTAACCTAAACTTTTTTTGTATCTGTGATAAATGCATATTTTGTCCTTTCTAATTTTTCCTTTTTGGAAAGCTAGAGTAGGAATTTAATACATATGACCAGATGTACAGTGGAAGGAGTTGAGGGAAGTAGTGAGAAGTCTTTCCTTGCCCTTTTTTCTTATTGGCCTTCACGATGTATAAATATAATAACTCATTGTTAAGAGTTGGAGTGTGTAGTAATACTCAGTTTCCTTTTTTTCACTGGTTAAAATTTGATTTGTTGAGTATCTAGTGGCAGGAGAAGAAATGTATGGCTTTGTTGACTTTTTCATTCACCATTTGAATGCGCAGAACATTGAAAGAAGAATGTCAAATGTCCTCTTACCAGAGTTCCAAAAAAGTGACTTAAATCTATAAAAGCACATATGAGATGGGACTTAGATTGGTTACAATTCCACCAAAATCCCAGTTCCGGTTGTGTAGCTCAATGTGCTTTTCGTGTTTTCATTTCGTGTTGCCCTCGGCAGTGAGTAAATGCGGTTGAAAAATGTGTCTGCTGAGCCAATAGCCGAGGTTCAACACGTGTGACCAGGTTAAAATAACAAGAGATAAGCGGTGGAAAAAGTAAGTAGCTGCTACTCAACTGCTGAACTGATTCCACTTGATTTCGAAAACTTTCATATTCGGAATGGACTGCGCCGTGCGGTCTCGTCCACCCTTCTTTACACGCTGCTCATTTCAAAGTTCACGCAGCGAGCCTCCAGTTTCTCTCCGTGTCGCTGCAGCCCGGTCTACGTTTGTGGGAGTACCCCCTGCGCAGGTCCCTTTTGCAGTGCAGATCCAGTAGTTGGAGTTGTACACTGAGCGTGAGAGGGAGAGGAAAGGAGTGTGAGCGCAGCAGCAGAGTGAGCAAACAGAGGTAGAGACATTAGGTTATCTTCGGAGACCATCACACATCGATCTGTCACTTTTACCGCTTTGAGCAAATTCTGTCTTCTTCGAGAAGTCAACAGCAGCAGCAGCAGCAGCGCCCTGGTCTGGTCTATTCGAGCAGCCGCCTGTAGAAAAAAACAGAAAACTCCCAAACGCGGTGGTTTCAGCTGGCATGAGCTAACCTACGAGTTAGACATGGAAACCAAACCATTCTTGTCATTGGGTAAGTTTGTTTGTTTAATGACATTGCATCGTTTTAATATGAACGCGGTAGTTTTGTGATCGCACTTGAGTCCGTATATTAGTGTGCAACGTGTCTTCGCTCTGCGTCTCTTTGTCTTTTTCTGATATTTTTTTGCCCCCTTTTCTGTCTTTTGACAGCGCGTGGAGCGAGTTGCCAAAATGCATCTACACGTTTGGGGCTGTTGACGCGGCGGAGCGGCCGTGGCTGTACAGAATTTTACCTCCGACGCGGACTTGTAGTTTATCTTTGTGTCAAAGCAGACTTATCCTCGCGGTGTTGCGCTTATAATTCAGCCGTTTGAGCTGATGACATTTGGCTGTGATACAGATGACAACGCTCGCTGTAGAGCGCGCATTCCTCGCGTGCGCTGCTGTGAAATCAACTCTAGAAAGAAAAAAAGAAGCAAGAAAACTTTACGCTTTGACTTTGGCCGTCGACACTTTTGTAAGTTTCATGAGGGGGAAAAATGCACACCGAGGTGAAGCTTTAAACTAGCAAGCAGGTATTGATAAATTATACGCGTAACAGACACATGTACCTTTTAGAGGACGGGCAATGTATTTATTTGTTTATGTTTTTTTTAAACTTATGTTACCATCCTTAAAGCAGAATATGCCTCGCTTTTGCGTTGTGGAAGTCTAGCGGTGCGTTGTGTTGAAGTGGCAGTCCTTAATAAAACATAAAGGAAAACAAAAAAACGTGACTTGGTTTACCTCGCGGCTAAATTGACTTCCGTTTGTACTTGTGGTTTAAACAGGCAGTATAAAACTTGGCTCCCGAGCTTAAAATTCTCCTAACATTGCCTGACATCTCCTAGCACACTGCTCAGGTAAACGAACTACTGGCAACCTGAGGCCAGCACACACAGGTGTAGGAACCTCTGAGTATAGTTTTGTTTGTGTTTTTTAAAGGAGGTGAATTTTCCACTTAAGGTCTCCGTTTGTGAAGGGTCCTGTATGTGACAAATGTCACATTAGTCACATTAATTTTCCAGAAAGTAAAGGAGAACAGGGTATTTACACAGGAGTAATAATTTCTAGTAGCTGATGCAACATATTTTTAATAAGTGCCTGTGTTTTTGTTTAGATCTAATGTTTAAATATTTGGGTCATTTGCATTTTTCCAGCTTAAAGACACAGAACAACGTAAATCATTAATTATGACTGCTACTGTAAGTTTGTCAAAGTGAATGAAACAGACCCTTGTCCCCTGTTCCAGACGGGCACAGAGCTGTAGGCGAGCCCTTTTTATTGTGTCTGCTGCACTTTCATGGGGGCATCGTGTTACACCTTGACACATATCATCAGCTGCCTGTATGCACCAAGGAGATTCACAGGGACTTCTGAGGCACTGGGCGGCTTTCTTCAGTTACAGGCCTCGCTTGCTGACACTGTTGCCACAGCGCCCTTTATGTGGCTTCTCAGAAATACGCTAAACCGCCAGTGTGACACACACTGACAGGCTGTTATTACAGGTGCAAGTGTATTGTGTGTCCATGCTGAAAGTGATTCAAGTTTCACTTTACCTAATTGAGCACCAGAGTGGTCCGTGGAGCGTATATGGAAAACAAAGTGGTATCTGAAAGTCTGTGGTATCTGGCTGGTGTAAGGCTCGACACTTTCCCATCAGAGTTGGCCCACATCTTTCCCTTCAAGCTGCGCTACGTGCTGTATCAGCAACTTCTTCATCGCCTATAGTCTTAATCTGTGTGTCCTTAAATTGCCGTTTATTTTTGCACTTGCTCTATCAAAGGTCCACTCGAGCGCTTATTGTTAATTCAAGGACGCCGTTATCTGCAAAGTCCTTGAATTTATTGATTAAGCGCTTACCCGGGTAATTATCTGTCATACCACATTAGAAATTGTGATACTGTTTCAGATGACACACGGTACATTTTACAATTATAGATCGCTTGTTGGCTGCGATGACGACACCTCTCTTTGGCACCGTATGTCCAGTACTGGATGCTCATGCGCTGCCTAATCCCACTGTCTACCATCCTCCATTCATATCTGGCAATAAACTGTGGCGACTGAATGGATGACATTAAAAGGAGAATGTGTCCTTTTGTCCGAGAATTACTGGGCTTAGAGTCTGTCAGTGGAATAAACATTTTGGAACATGAAAGGAAAGGAGAGGTTTTTAACCATGCCGAATTCAAGTCGTTTTTCCTCTCAAAGTCATTTGCTCCATAAGTATTGAGTGTCTGTTTGGTTGATTATTTCATGGCTAATATGTCAACATCTAGGAAGTCTTTCTTAATGAAATCTCACCAGCTAAATGTTGTGCGTGCCCGGCTATTATTGGTCATATTGACTTTTGTTTATAATTAATTATATCAGTGGTCGAAAATGAGAAGATGCTGTAGAGTATGTTATTCACAGTGTAGTGCATTCAGAGGCACATTTGGACAATTAAATAAAATTGTCCTGATTACAGTAAGTCACAGACTACTGTAAGAAATGTAGAGCCATATTTATAATTAATTGTGTATTTGATGCATCAAATATATAGCATAGCATCTTTACTTATAACGCACTAAAATTAAAAAATAATATAATTAATAAGAAACGTAATAAGAGACATCAACAAGTCCTGCTGTGCTGAAAGCCAAGGTAAATAGATATGTTTTAAGACGTGATTTAAAAACAGCAAATATGTATATGATGGAAACAGATGAAATGTTTCCAAACAGAAAAAAGTCTTTAACAAAAGAATTGATTTAATAAAAACAAAACAAAACTAATTGACAAGTATATCAGTTTGTGGTTTTCACATTTACCTAACAAGTGAAAGATTCCTGGTTTGATTGTGGGAGCTGTTCACAAAGTGTGGTGACTCTTTGTGAATAAGACAGCGATAAAGTTCCCTTTTGCTAATTTTAGTCTGCCTTTCAGATCACTCAGATCAATTTTTTAAGTAATTTTTGGCCCGCTTCATTTTAGATGTTGTCTGTATAGTGAGTTGTGCTTCAAGCAGATGCAGAATTTAAAAAGAAAAAAGAAAAAAAAAGTTTGGTGATAGACGTTGCATGCAAGGTGCAGGGTGTTACTTTTTATAATGAAACTTTGTTTTATTCAGGCATGGTAGTCAAATTACTGTCTGCATGGTAGCGATGGTGTAGAACTGAAAAAAAGTTCAGTCAGACCTGTATTTCAAACAAGGCTACCTGGGCATACAGTCCCAATAAACACAAGCATATTCCTAAACTATGTTGATGTAAAATTCTAATTTCCCTTTGTAGTCATTAATGGGACTAAATTTAATATCCTTTATTTAAAGCCATGGTTGCGTGATGCTTTGATCACAGTGCACACGTTTACATTTGGGATGGACTTGACTAGCTGCATTCTTTTCCTAATTAATAGGTGTCACTGCTAACAATAATACACTACTGCATCGTTGGAATCACAATAGAGAGAGTAACAATATGAAGTACATCATTCAGACACACAAACATCTTTAGGTTTTCAACAGTTTTCTACTAAAAAGTCTCATCTTTTCCAGCTGTTGCAGCAGTCTCCCTCCACTACTCATGCACCGTTGCCTTTGCGCCACCTTTTCTGCGCACGAGGGTTCAAAAATTGGGAGATATCTGGCCAGCCAAAGTGCCACCAAAGTGAGCTGTAATCACATGGTGGCAAGCACAAACTAAGCTTAACACTATTGCAAAGCGTCTGATTGCTCACTCTAGGCCTGCTGAAGAGGTGTTTGTTGTTTTTCCCGAGTTCAATGGAGCTAAACTCTTTGGTGCTTTCTGTTTGAGGGAACATAAGGTACCCCCATCATACATAGTCACAGATGTGCACAATCAATGAAGTTCATGGTGTTTGATGAAAAAGTGAGATTTGCAGTGGTAGTGGTTGATGAGGAGGCGGGGTGGGGGTTCTGAAGGCTACATTCCTTTTCTGGCAGTAACTCAGGAACAAAGCGAATACTGCAAGAAGCTGTGTGTCTGGAGGGTGTGTGTGTGTGTGTGTGTGTGTGTGTGGTAGTGGTGGTGGGAGTGGGCTGATGGAATTACACTGCCAAAAGCATTTGGCCAAGTTTGTCTTTTACGGCCGTCCAGTTTTTTGTTCCTGATGTGATGCTTTTGCTCCCCTTTTGAGGAAAAAGGGGCTGCAGCTGTCATTTTTATTGGAGGGGTTTTATTGCAAGACTTAATGGCTTAAAGTGACATCTCTCTCTCTCCAGCTCCTTTCTCTTTTTCTCCTCTCCCAGTCTCACCCACAAGGCCTCTTACTCAAGCAAATCAAAGAAAATGTGCTCACCTTCTACGTGCCCGCCCTTCACTTTCCCACCCATCACCCATGCCATCATCCAAACCTAACTATATGAGAGGAAAAAAATAGATTTATGTTCAGTTTTGAGCGCACCAAACACATGTAGACCAGAAAGTGTTTTGTTTTTTTGCTTTTTTTTTTCTTTTTTTTTTAAAGGAACATCTGTGCTGATCAGTAATTATACTTCATGACTAAGAAGCCACACTGGCTTCAGATAAAACCGTGCATATTTAGTCTGTCACGCTTTTCTCTCCATCTCTGTTCTGCAGCCCACACTTGTTTATGTTCTAAACATAGTACGAATCAGAAAGTGCTTGGAGCCTTTCTAATGCACAAATCATGGAATGATTCAAAGGCTCGTTAATTATTTGTGTAAGAAGCTCCTTGCTCACAGGAGGTCTTTATTGATTGTGGCCACACTGAACTTTGCACCACAGACCTTGACCTTTGCTCCCCATATACTTGATCATTTAAAGAATTTGCCTTTGGCATTTGATCTGGCCTTTAAAAATTTTAAAGACAGTAGCGCGTAGTTTTTCTTTATTTTCTTCACCTTTCTTTTTTGAGTAACCTTTTCTTCATTTTTTTTATATTCCTATCTTTTTGATAGGATCTTAGATCGACTAAGGATGAGTCTATTTATAAAATGCTAATAGACGAGTGCCACAAATGCTCAGAGCCCAAGGTGACCTTGACCCACTGCTTACATGTTCTACTCAATCAAAGAGCAGAAAGGTCAAAATAAATATATATATATATATATATATATATATATATATATATATATATATATATATATAAATAAAAGCGGTAGCAAAAAAGCACGTATTTTAGTGCTTGAATGGGAGAATATTTCTTATATATTATTCATGCAGCCACTAACTGCTTAATTGTTGTTGATTAAATCGACTTCATCATTTACAGCCACACTTTGTTCAGAAACTTGGTCGTTGCTGTGAGCACTTATGTGTTCTGTATTGCAATCTTGTGAGCTCGACTGGTCTCGGGGTTTATTGCAGGTCCTGAGAGTGTCTGAATGGCTTTTCTGTGGGCTGGCATTATTCAGGGTGCGTACAGCCACTCTTTTGAAGTGGAAACAGAGTCTCTGTGGGGATTTGACCAGATCACACTCATAATTCGAATTGAGAGCAAGGTCGGTTTGCCCTACTCAAGCCAAAACTCTCTTTTCTGTGTGCATCGCAAAAAAGAATAGGAAAAGGACAAGAAAGTCAATGCAGGCCGAGACAGTAACAATTAAAAGAAGGAATAACAAAAAGAGCGCTGGATGTTAGGCTTCTGTTATGAAATTAAGATGCTACGAGAAAACGGGGGGCTGTCAGAAGCTAACTATCCTGTCCTCTTCTGCGCATCCCTCAAGTTGGCATATTTGCAGTAATGAAAACAACTGTCGACTCTGCTTCTGCGATTGCAGTAATGCATGAAAATAACTTGTCTGTTTAGCGGTTATGATGTGTTTATTAATTATGCTATGAGCACACATGCTTTGATGAGTATTCGCTCGGGAGTGAGGACGAAAGGAGAGAATCCTAGATGTGCTGTGCTCCTCCGTGTCATTATACTTCCTCGTGCCCACTTGCTATTCCTCAAGCCACTAGTAATTGGCCCCAATGAGAACAACAGAATTTTTATTTATTTTTTAACAAATTGCTTAATTTGTTGAGTTTCATTTATACCTTTTTTTCCTACAGATCTTTGGATGGGTGTATTACCATTCATTTGTTAATTGATCAATAACCAAATGTATTTGCGCAGTCTTTTTCAAACATGTCCCACATGCGTCCGTATGTATAATATGTACATGTGCACACAGGCTGCCACAGCAGAAACGGAGTAAGATGATTAAGATTGTCTCATGCTGCTCCGTCGCAGTTTCTTTTGGAGGTCACGAGCAGTGAAAGGTGTCCCAGCGTGTCCCACGCTCTCCTTTCTCCTCTCTCCTCACCAACACCTTCACCAACTCTGTTACCGTGTCTGTCACCTTGCCAGATACCATGGGGGTGGACTTTCATGCACTGCTGGGCGCAAGGCCACGAAAAGAGCATGCGAAACTCCCTGGTTATGTTCTGTATGTGCAAGTATGACTCTGTGTCAGTGGGCGGATGTTTGGGTGCAAGACAAGGCAGCAGTTTTGAGAGCAAAGAGTGAGAGTTATGTCCATTCTCACCTGTGCACCATCAAATGCGTATCTTGACTGACATCGGCCTCCTCCGCTATCTACTTTCTTGTGCTTGGGATCGCCTTGTTTGGCTTGTTTATTTTAAGCCTAATGTTCAAATGCTGTATTTGCATATGTTATATGCATAGGTGATGGTTTTAAGTTTGTTTTTTATTACCGGTATTTGTAATTTTTATTTCTTAAGTTTTTTTACTTTTAAGTTTACTACACTCTGTTCAATGCTGGTTTTGTCAGCATCACTAGAAATGACAGGAATAGCTGGGATTTTTGCTGAAATCTGATTTTTTTACAGAGTGAAGACATAAATGTATGTATCAACTGGTGCTCTCTGAGACTCTTAAGCTGTAGTCTTAAAAATGAAACTGGCGGTATAACCATTACTTTCAGGCAGTTTATTTCACAAAATACTTAAAAATATGAGTAACACAACATTTCATGAAGCTACCAGCTGACTCCACACTACTGTCCTCTGAACCTTGTGCTACTGACTGAAACAACCCCAGACACATTATTCTACATTATGTCTTGTTAAAAAATATATAGTGTGCATGTGCATTTATGATGCATCAGTGTTATATTTGAATTAAATATAGAATATAGATAGATATTGGTCTGATCCTGATTTCCAAAAGTAGAAAGTTTGGGCCTACAAAGCTGCACATCAGCAGTAGGTGCAGGTGAGCTAGTACAGCATGGAGGGTGACGACAACAAAAGGCTGAAAACAGTTTGGAAATATTTCATGGCGGCATTTCTTTTTATGCTGGCAGATTGAGGTTAACTGAGTTGACACGACTGAAAACCTCAGACGATGACACTTTCCTCGCCGGGCTTCTCTCTCTATCTCACTCTCTTTAAAATGGGAGTAACACTTTTTTTTTACACTTAAGATTACATAATGAGTTTTTGTCAACTTGTTTAATGTTATTTCACTTCCTCTGTGTTTTATCAGCTTCACTCCACACACGGCTCATGTGTTGGAGAAACAGTGATAGTAGTGAAAAGAGAAAGGTGCAGTTGTAAATAACAGTCGTAGTCACTGCAGTAATGTGACTCCCACTGAATAAATATCAATTCACAAATGTATATGTTTGGATATAATTTATATGTATATATTCACACATAAAAGAATGATCCCCAGATTCTAATTTGAATCACAAACTTTGTCCCTCAGTTTTTGTACTATTCCCAGCCAGGTACTACTGCCGTGAAATGAAACGAGCCAAGCTGGACTCACAGTGTCAAATCTGAGACAAGCTCAAACTCAAACTTCAAATTTAGACAGAGAATCTGTATGTGCTTACTTTGAACACACGGAGAAGCTTTTGAACCTGGAAAATTAACTTGTATGCGAATAGTCACAATATAAAATAGGCCCATACAGAATAAGGCATAGTGGCCCATGGGTGCAAACACGGGTACCTTATAATAACCAGTGACTCACTTCTCTAACATTGTGTTTCTGCCATCTACACATTTTCAGGGGACCTCATAGATTTAATGTTATCCCAGTGTTAATCAGAAAAAATGGTATTATCAAGTATTGTAATATTCCCAAAATAAAAGAAAAGTTCTGAAGCTTATTTTCTTCCTCGTCTAGAAAACTCGTTAACTCCTCATAAGCCCTTTTTATTTTAACAGTTCTTCACCTTAGGAGCTCAAGCATCTTTTCAATCAACTTTTATTAGGATTTATCCTAAATTTTAGGGGGAATTGATGGAACATTGTATTATTTTTTTGGATTTGCATCATTAGCACTAATCGAAGCACTATGATGCCACATTGTACAATCATATTACGAGACCTACTCATTAATAATTTGTGCTATTGTATCAGAACAAACGCTTCTGCTTACTTGACAAATATGACATTATGGGTTTTATTGGTCATTTGTTTGGGAAATTAGCAGTGGTCACTGGAAAAAATGAATGTCCTCATATCAGCTAAATGACTGTGCTTGCTGTTCACAACTGCCTCAATTGCAGAAAATGATTATATTGTTGATAGTGGCAGTTTTACAGTAGCCACGAGCAAGACTGTTCTTTTTTCCCTGTATTGATTATTATACATTAATAATATATATACATTTGCTCCCAGTTGCCACGCACTCCAAATGTCCACATTTGCATTAACTGCCATCCTGTTCAGTTTCTCTAAATATGAAGATTACAGCACTCTATTTTCTTTGTGTTATTGTACAATATAAAGAGCCTTGATGCAAATGTTGTTGTTGTTTGGTGTTCTATAAATACATAAAAACAAAATTTTTGAAATATAATATAGAAATATGTAAAAATCAAATTCCATTGAATTGAATAAATCTTAAAAAATAAAAGTGATTTTATATTGCCAGTCTTGTGAT
This sequence comes from Maylandia zebra, assembly GCF_041146795.1. Taxonomy (NCBI): domain Eukaryota; kingdom Metazoa; phylum Chordata; class Actinopteri; order Cichliformes; family Cichlidae; genus Maylandia; species Maylandia zebra. Next base: position 38,029,622 of record NC_135173.1, on the reverse strand, counting down.
GCTAGTTACTTACAGAAATCTGTAGTTTATTATTTTTGTCTTTTTGTTTTTCTTTTCCTTGGAGTCTTTCCTGCTTGAATTGAGGATAGTTGAAGCTGCTGTCCAGCTAGAGTAGTTCCTCATCCTATAACTGTGAGCTCTCAAAATACCAGGCATTAGGAAGTTTTGTTCGACTTTCATGCCCACCTTAGAATAAAAGAACTGGATTTGGGCACAACTTCTGCAGAGGCCCTTTAAATCTGCCTGGAAGATTAAAGGCTGTGACTGCAATTATGATAAACAGTAGATCTATTACAGGAACTACCTTCCAGTCTGTGTTACCGATGAGTTTGAAGATATGGAGGGATATTAGCATACGGAAGAAGATTGACAAAGGTCAGCTCAGATTTAGACTCGCAGCCTAAATATGTCTAACAAGTCGGAGCTTTCGCACTATTGCCACAGATCAGATTTTCATGCATGAAAGATACAAGTGCAGAATGATAACATGTGAGATAACAGGGCCCCTCTGTAGGCTTTTTCGTCCGCCTGCAGTAGTGAAAGACCGATTAACTGTTTGTTGACGCCTACAGGTCTAGCATGTTCATACATCCGCCCAGACTGTGGCCTCCTGGCTTAACAACACGCACCTGTGTGCTTGTGCACATGTAGACATGAACATGTGCGGATAGTCTGGAGGGTTTTGTCACCTGTGGTTACAGACCATGCTACAGCCGTCTGGTTTTAGGAATGTACTCAATGGTGCAAAGGTGGAAGGCTCTTAATAGCGCAGGGGGAGGAAGGGCTGTCTATCTAGAAAGGATTATAAAACACACACATGCACACACACACAAAGGGCAGTGCCAATATCACATAAAGACAGATGAATTTAGTGTGCTAATTATTCCACTTTTGAAAAGCACCGCATGCTTTCAAATATAACATTTTTCTACAAGTGACATTTCATCAGGAGCATTTAGGTGGCTGTTCACTCCCTTCAGCCTCAATATTCAGTGTATTTATTATAATCTATTTTAGTATTTTACTGTCCCATTTGGGAAATTTGCTTTGCAGACAGGCCTCGCAATAAAACCACACCGTAGAACCATTTAATACAAAACAATAAGGCCGCATATAACTAGACAGCCATGAAACGCATAGTAAATTGCTCTAATATAAACCCATCTTGACCACAGTGAGTCCACAATGCTGGGTGCACTTATTTCTTTTTTTAACTGAGCAAGGCTACTTAGCTACTCTAAAGTAGAATGAATGAATGCAGAAAGCGCATCAAGTGAATACCGAGTTAAATGCTTATTTAAAACCCCCTCATTGTGCAACCAAGGAAAACATTCAGGATAATGTAAATGGATTATATACATGGCTTTACATCTCTGCCTGAGTAAGGGAAGTAAGATTTTTTTTTTTTCCTCTTTCACTCTCCCACATAATCTAGAATATTGTTTGTGCTATTTAGGGGAAGAGTGTTGAAAAACCAGGTTTACTAGACAGACAGACAGGCAAGCGTGCAGGTGCCGGCCGTGTCTTTGTCGTCAGCATTCTGCATACCAAAGTGCTGACAGTTGCCTGCATGAACGGCTCTGACAAGTTCAACTATCATTTGGGATGCGTTCTTCTGTTTTTAGCCCAGAACTGGAAACGGGAGAAGGCTGACGATTGAGTTGTTGTTATTGGCAGTGTTCAGCTGTTTAGATGTGTCTGTGTGCGCAAGCATGCACTTGGTCTTCAGCTTTCATATCAGATATTTTTCACTATATACATTGACTCATGTCAGTTTTTCATGACGAGCTGAAGGTGTTATTCTCGCCACGTTATAAAAAATATATTTGAGGATCCTAAAGCGGTTTCTGCCTGTGGTTGAGCATGCACATTTCATTGTGTACAAGTCTACGCATGTTGGCTTTTGTATGCCGTCGGGATGATTAACTGATGCTACAGCGTGTATGTACTGCGGGTGGAGTCCCCAACGCTGATTCATGAAGTGGTATATGTGGAGCAGATGGGAATCAGTGTGCTGTCTGGGAGAAGTAAGGTCAGGGGTTGTGGCTGGGTCACACTCTGTGGGAGAGGAGCATGCTCAGCAGAGATGACAGTGATTGTATGTAAGTGAGGGGAAGGGAGAGGTGATGGTAAGGGTGAAAATGAAAAAAGAAAAACAGATCAGTGTGAAGTCAGGGAAGAGAAAGCAGGAAGCATGTTGCCTTTATTTTGGTCCTGCTTCACTCAGTGCATGACTTTTTTCCTCATCAGCGCAGCTATTGTTAGTAACAGAGTTAATTGTTAATTGATCCAAAGAGTGATTAAAAAGAGACAGCTAATCTCCGTCTCTGTGGCACACACACACACACACACTCACACACACACACACTCACACACATATGGACTGTAGAGAATGAGAATGGATGTTTATTGCAGGATCTAGTGGATGCTAAGGTGCCGTGGGGGCTATTAAAGCCCTCACTTAAAAGGGACTATCAGGGAACAAAGATGTGTGCTGCTTGGAGGAGGAAGGGGTAGAGGGGCTGGAAAAAAAAGAGAGAGAGAGAGAGAGAGAGGCCAGGCAAAGAAAGCAAAGTCCTTGGAAGAGTGAGCAGAAGGAGGGAATAAACAGAGTGAGCACATCTGGATTGCCTCAGCAGCATATTTGTGCAACATCTGGAAAAATTCCCTGGAATTTAAGGCTCCCCTCCTTTCATTTAATTTTTTTCTGCTTTTAACTTCTTCTGTGTCCTTTTTTTTTTCTCTTCCTCTTTTTTGCATCTTCAAAGTCTCTTACCTTCTTGCAGCATGCATGTAAATACTCCCAAAGTAATGCATGTAGAGCCCTTGTAGACTTTATAGCTGCCCAAATTGGGCCCATGTGACCAACTCCCCTTTGTGCTGAGCTGGGCTAATTAAGTGGCAGAGAAGTGAGAGGGCACCCGGCTGTGGATCCAGACTCAGGCCAGACCTGCGCCAAACACAGCTCCTCATAAAACTGAGGAAAAAGGAAAAGCATTCCTCCACTTTTTTTAAACTTTTACTCGTAGTGCTTAAAAAAATACCATATATATGTATATAAATAAAAGAACTAGCGCACTTTTCTGATATAGCTGTGAAAGGGCCACTGTGTGTGATTACAGAAACACAAACGGGCTTTTGTTATTTTTAAAACATTTTCTCTTTCTTTTTTCTTTTCTTTATGTGGTTTGTTGTCATTGAATAAAAAATACGAAGAATGATTTCACAAGCCTTCCTTTCAGATGTAGTATCCCAAGTCGGCCCGAAAGACCTTAGTATTTAATCAACGCCTCAACTTGCTTTATATCACTTAGTTTTCACAGAGTCTGCAGTGCTCTGTTCAGCTAAGAGGCCCTTACAGTACATTACAGATGCACAACCAGGCTTTTGTCTGTCTCCTCGGTGAGATCACAAGAGCGGTTCTCTCCCCTCTCATCACTGGTGAAGCAAGCCTGTGTTCATTAGTGATTAAGATTCAGATGGGCTCTAAGCACCTTCTGTCTTACCTGAGCAAGGCTCCTCATGGGTCGGCAGCGCTGACAGGAAGGTAGCTCTCTTAGAGTGCAGAGGAGAGCACAGAGGTACATGCTAATGTGGCAACTGTGCTGATCAAAAGGGATGCATCGTTGGGCTCCTTCTGATGGGCTTACTTATGCGGGGCCCCCTTGAGAGCTACAGTATGTACAGGCAGGAACAGAGCAGTGATCAGTGAAAGAAAGAAAGGAGGATAGAGGAAGAGAGATGGTGAGTGGAGGGGAAGAAAGAGATACTTATAAAGAGGGGGGATAAATGACAGGCATTTCATCCTTCATCAGGAAAGATGAAGGGAGAAATATAGGGAATACAGAGCAGTTAGCCTCCAATCAGTAAGGTAATGAATCAACATAGTCTTTGACTGAACATTTCTCAGTTTTAGGCCTTGGAAATATCATAATTATTTGTTACAGCTATTACAATCATCTCGCTCAGCCTGTTTTTATGTTAATCTAATTTCCTTTATTATCTGGTGTCTGACAGCAAATACGCTGTCAGTCATTTGTGTTTCTGTGAGGATTGTGATTTTGTGTTCTTTTTTTCTCCTCGACGTTACTCTGGAGCTGAGCTACATCTTTCTGCCTGGCTGAGCTGACAAGTTGCACGTCCTTCTAGGAATGCTGATGTTGATGATACTAGTGTGTGTGTGTGTGTGTGTGTGATGTTAGCTTACAGTGCATTCTAATACTTATTTTAAATATTGATATCATTTCATAGTGGAGGAACATGTAAAAAAAAGGAAAAAATAGAAATGTAGTGAGTTTAGTTAGAGGGTTGTGCTTTCTTTAAAATTTGAATCTAATGGCCGGAGGGACCGAGGATTATTGGATATACACACTACCTTGACATCAAGCTACACTAGAAAACATTGTCCACGTGCCTTAAGGCCATTGTATTTACACACATCTCTGTGTGGTCCTGCAGAATGACCTTGTTTTGGCTTGTCCACTTGCCCATCCTTTGATCCAAATTAACTTTGCTCCTTTGGACCCCAGTTTTTGAAAGGGGGCACCACTGCTCAGCGCTAAACAAATATGACGGTCTGTCTCTCTTGGTCAGTAATTGTTATTTGAGATAAGAGTTTTTACCCTGGAAGGCAGATTTAGTATTTTTGGAGCAGTCTTGCGCTTCACTGGCTCATCATATCTTGTGCTTTCTGCAGGTAGACATGCGAGTGAGGTCATCCATGGCATTTAGGTAGCTTCCGAAAGGTGCCTCTCACCTATTAACCTGGAGCTCCCCACGCTATCAAAAAAGGGCTTTGTTCTTATTGATGTCGTTTTTTGTGCACCTTAGGGCCAGTGCTTAAACACACATACAAAACACGCACACGGTAAAACTGCAAATAATTCTTTTAAGGTTAACCAGAGAGTTTTACTTTTACATCATAAATGACTCTAATATATACACCAAGTCAAATGATTGTTTAGATTTGGGGTAAGTAATTAGTTATAAACCTTAAATTCCAAGGCTGTACACGCTGTGAGGTGCAGAGCTGTGGAAACATAAACAACGTCAAAATAAAATATTAGATTATATCTTGCAGTCTTATTTAAAAAAAATTCAAGCAAAAAAACAAACTCTGATTTTCTATTCTAGTATCCCTGTTACAACTAGTGAGTTTTTGTGTAAGAGGCTTAAGCAAAGCTAAATTCCTCATTAATTTGTTGGAAATTATCAAAATCTAAAAATAGATAATTACACTTTGTACCATTTCACTTTATTTAGAAAGAGAATTTAAATGGGCTGGCACTTATGAAGCACTTTTCTACTCAATTTGAAGTTCTAACATTCACACTCTCTGATGGATCAAACCACCAACCTTCTGAAACGTCTTTCTCTGTCTCCTGAGCCTCTGCTTCCCCAAATATTTGTGTCAGATATGTCACAGATGAATCATTTATTTGCTGTTGTTGTAGGTCTGATAGAAAATGCACAGCGCTGGGCCTCTGACCTCAAAACCTGAGGGTCAAACCGATCAGAGCCAAAGGGGCACATGTTGTTCTGGATACTGGTGTTACATTACATCACATTGATTGGCTTTCATTTGCTGGAGAATCTCCTGTTAGACAGGAAGTGACAGATTTCAGTCCATTGACCAGCTTTTTTCTCTCTCTCTCACACCCACCCACACGTATACATACACACACACACACACACTTATGTTTCCGCTGTGTATCTCCTCTTCTCAACCGACCACAGAGTCACAGTGAATGAATGATTGGTATTCCACATACTGGGCTTCAGGGGATTGACTGAGCTTATGGCCAGCTTAGCCTGCAGTTCTGTGCTTGATTGGCAGCTGCAGTTTCCTCAGTGGAGTAGGGTGGATGGATGGTGGTGGAAATGATGGGTTGATGGGGTACTAGTGACATTTTGCATCTTGCGACATGCCATCCTGCATTACTCTATAAATGTCTCACTCATACTATTGCATTCAGACAAGCTCCGAGTAATGATGATGCCAGATCACTATTGAAAAGCTTAATTTGGAGGCTGTTTTGGTCAGTGAAAATTTCACCAATTTTTATTTCCACTGTTAACTTCTTAACCTTCTTAAATATTATGATTATGACTAGTTTTGACATTTTCTTTTATTACTTTTTTTGTGGCATCTGCAATTGGTTTGCTAGTGGGCAATCACTTTGCTCTTATTTTGAAAGTTAAATTACCTCGACCCAGCCAGCCCCTACCTGCAGCCGGACCGGGTTCCTGTTGTGCCGACCTGCGGTGGGTAGGGATGGGTATCGTTTAGGTTTTATCCGATACCGGTGCCAAATCGGTACTTTTGAAACAGTGCCGGTGCTTAAACGGTGCTCAAACCGGTGCTTAAAGAATGGAGAACACAAAATTGGTCCAAAAACCTCTCATGTTCAGCTGGTTCACCAGGCCATCAGACTGCTGAACACGTCATAGACACCTCAGCTTCACTACTGGAACTTTAACATTATGCACTCCATACTGTACAGTAATGCCACTGTTTTGCACATGTCTCACTCTGTATATTTTATATATTTTATTTATTGTTTACTCTATTTAATTTGTAAAATATGTGTACACACACACACACACACACACGTAGGAAAATATTTACTATACACATCCAGAAATGCATATACTATTATATATTGTACATATATTTATTAGTTTCAGATGTAGCCATTCTTGTATTTTGCTTGTTTACATTATTGTATTTTGCACAACTCTGTTGCTTGTGAAGCTTGCACACAAGAATTTCACTCACATGTGCTGTACCAATGTACCTGCACATGTGATGTGACAATAAAAGTGATTTGATTTGATTTGGTTTTTGTAAAAAGATAACAATGTTAGCCTTTTCTGCAGCTATAGGGCATATATGGTATCACTCTTGGCTGGAAGCAGTGCATAAACAATGGAAAAAACACAAACTTTGTCCAAAAACCGCTCATGTTCAGCTGTTTCCCTCTTTTTCTTTGGTCATTTTAGCCTTTTTGGCCAGGGTGAAGGGAGTATCTGCCATCAAACAAGAAGACAGCCGCATGTAGCTATGATGATGTTTGCTAGTTCACCTTACATGCATTAATTTAATAACGTGGTTAGCCTACTCAACGTAAATTACTCACGCAGAGAAGAACGGCTGCTGCTGCTGCTGCCATCATCATCCGTCATCATTTCTGCTACACTGGCAGGGCTAGGGGCCAGGACTCTCCTCTTCGTGTTTTTGGGTATGTTGCTAACTCCGGGTCCGATAACAGGCACCACACCGCAGTAGATGCGCTCGGTGTGAGGTCTCGCAGCAAGCTATCAAATACAGTGCATTTCTTGGTTTTTGGGGAAAAAAAAAACGCTATGCGTCGCCAGGTGTTTCATCGGATTTGAGGAGTTACCTCCTTTGACAGTATCAGCTTAAAGCACTTGTTGCAGGCTGCTGAGTTTGCATCTTTTGCTGTGAAGTGCAGCCAGACTTTTGACCGCTTCGCCTTGGGCATTTTTAATCTGTAGCTCTGCATAAAAGAACGTACGTACCTGGCCCCGCCTACTATCCTCGGAAACGTAAAATGATTGGCTAGAAGTGTATCACAGCTCAGGAAAAAAAAGCACCGAAATAAAGCACCGAAATGTGCGCTGCTTTTCGGTCTGGTTACTACCGTTTATGTCAGAACCGGTGCCATCATGGCACCGGACACCGGTACCCATCCCTAGCGGTGGGTGTGCCTCCTTCTGCACACACATACATGCAGGCACCACTAGAACGGACCATGCTGTTTATGTGGTGTGTTTTGCATTTAGCCTTTCGATAATATGAGTATGAATCAATATATTCCTCAAGACCTCGTGTTCAGGCTTGCTGGCACACTTTTGCTGTCACACTGTAAGTGGTTAAAATACGTGACATCTTTGTTTTTGTAACATTTCACTGTCCTTTGCATTTACCCAGGATAATGGGCAGTGTATGTTACAGCCATTAGCCTGTCACAATGGAACCATCTCCTGCTGGAACCGTGTCCCCTCCTGTTATGATCATTTTCATGCTATCGCAGGCTGTCGCTTTGTTTCCTGTCTCAGAGGGAACGGCTCGCTCAAGTCTTTAATGCTCTGTTTTTGTGCTCATTGAAAAGCCTCGCTTCCAACCAGCATACAGAGTAGCTACACACTTGCTATGCTGAGCCTCATTCCCCCATGGAAGAGAAATAATTTATAAAATGAAATCTACATTTGTTGTGTAAATGACCACATGCTGTAGGATATTTAATCCTGCCTGTAGTCAATCCCAGTCATGTGACTTGACCTAGTTCTCTATGCCTCCCACTGGCTGTCTCTCCCCTTTTTCTCTCTTTCTCACTTTCCTTTTCTCCATTGACTTGCTCTCCCATTGTTTTTTCACTGTCTGTTTTTCACTTGTTTTTGCCTCTTCTTTCTCATTTTATCTCCCAACTCGTGGTCCATCCACGTGTTGGCAACTGCTCCTTTACATGACTGATCCAGTGACTTGTCTTTTCCTTATGATGTGTTAATATCTTGTAACAATGTAGCTGACAACTTTGTCCTTGATTATGGACTTCAAACAACCAACTTCAAAAAATGAGACATTTCTCATATAAAAGATGTGACGCCAACTTAGAGTTATTACTGAATTTATGACTTGTCCTTGACAGCCTACTAGAGTTTTTACCAACAGTTTTTTTTCTTTTTCATTTAACTTTGACACTACAGGTGTGTTGGAAACACACTTTTCTCCATGTTTTCTCCTTTTTCTCTGTAAAAGCTAAGTTGAACTGTACACTTCCATCTGCCCTTAAACAGTATCAATAAGCTTGTTCTCCATTTGATTGTCATGCACGTGCATGCAAATTGAGGTTTGTTTTCTTATTCATTTGTAGACATTTTGTGCGTGTTGTCAGTTTTACCTGTGCTAAGCTAAACATTGCTGTCAGAAGCTTTTCAAGAGAAAAAGGAAAGGGGTGGTGTTTTTATTACTTTTCAAACAATACCATTTAGATTGGAGGATATGATAGATGGATAAACTGACACTTATCTGGATGAAAGCGTAATTCCAGCCAGCTTGGCATATCCTCAACTGGAATGATTTGGTTGCCTCTTGGAATGTGTGGCATGCATCTGTTCCTGAAGAGCATGAGAGATCACTCAGGCTTTGGAATAATACTCCAACCCATAACAAGCCTCGGCTGTTTTACTCACTCATGGAGCACTACACACTTTACATGTCACTGAATGCATGGATATTTCCCATGTGCTCCAGCTTCCTTCCAAAGTCTAAAGACATGCATGGTGAGTTAATTAGTGATTCTAAATTGCCAATAGGTTTAGCGTGTGCTCGGTGGTCTGTCTCGTTCTGTTAGCCCTGCAATGGCCTCACGACCTATCCAGGATACACTCAACTAATGTCAGCTGAGATCTACAAGCAAAGGAGTGCAATCAGTGGGTTGACCTACCAAGTCTGAAATGACGTCTAGAATTAGAGATGAAGCACAGAAAAAATTATGAATCGCATGCAGTTGTGGTGCTTGTGGCATGAATGTAATATTTTTCTATAAAATGTAATAAAAGTCATTAAGATGAACCTGTTTGCAGTTGAGAGTAAGCATTTGACTGCTGAACCAAAAGACTCAGCAAGGTTGGGTTCCTCATAGTATTTCACAAGTTTTTACACGTGTAAAGATCCAAAGAGCAAGTTGAGATCTTTAGCCAGAGCTTTCCTGGAAAACTGAACCTTTCCAGGTATTTGGTAAAGATCAGAGGATTACTTAAACCTTTGGTGGAAAATCAGTTTCATTAAGACTTTCCAAAGTTTTTATAACTGTTCATATATGAGCACAGACTCTATTATATACTTATAAATTATATATTTACATATAAAATGTATGCATGAATGAAGAACTATGATTTGCTATGAGTTTTCTGGTAATTCCAGTATATGTGCATTTTTGCGTTTCCCTAAGGTTCAGCACACTTAAGGTATGTCCATAATATCGGACCTGATGCATGAAGGCTTATACTGGAGAGAGCCCCGTTGTCTCCACTGGTTATTTTGGCCCAAACTCTTCATTCCAAAACTTGACTTTTCTCCATAAGCACTCTCTTCCTGTCCAATTCTTTCTAAGTCCAGCTTGGGTCTTTCTGAAATATTGATACTGAATGAGAAGTGTATATTTTAGAACTGATTTCATGTTGAATTGAAAGCCTGGACAGGATTATGCAAGTGTTTTTTGTTTTGTTTTTGTTTTTGTTTTTCAATCTGGAGTCATCTGACCCTAATGGAGCTTTCCTGTCAAAAAATCTGGAATCAGTATTGCTGGTTTTATAATTTTCCATTCATATTTAATGGCTCCAACGTAAAGAAGCATTTTAGACAAAGAGTGCACTTTATCCTTGTCTTTGAAACTGTCTTGCAAGTGGTCTGCCTTGTGTAATTCTTATTCTACTGTATTATGAATTTCACTGGGTTTTTTTTTTGTTATGCTGGTTTTTGGTCCACACCCATGCAGAGCAGCTGGAGCACCAGATGTTTTTGTTTCAAGTTTTGAATTATGTACTACTTCACATTAATGTATTTCACATAGGAGACTCAGTTTCTCAACATATGTATGTATTTTTTTGTTATTGAAGTATTTATGAAATGTTGCTATAACTTATTTTTTAAACTGATGTACTTATTCATGAGGGTCTAAAAACCTCCAAATTACCTTGTGTGCGTGTTTGTTTGTTTGTTTTTTTAAAAATGCTTTTATAGCAAATTATTTCACTGATGATTAAGAAAAAATGTGAGGACGTTGTACAATCTTTTGGTTGTAGGTTGGTAAAAATTGAAAATAATAATTTCTGGATTGTTAAAGGCTTTTTACACAGTCTTGTGAAGCATTCCACGCGTAACCTCTATTATCAGTAATTTCAGAAGTAAAAGCTTCTTCTAGCCAACATGAAAACACTAAACTTTTCGCTGTTGTTGAGTTGGTTAGAATTTGACTGTGTCAGCTCAAATGAGACTGGAAGTACCAATAACGGAGAATGAGAAAATGCTAATGTAAGTCTTGACTTAAGCAAGCGTAAAGCTTGATTGTTGAATCTGGGTCAGAGTTATAAAACATATTGTTCAGAAGAGAAGAATAGATGACGTCTGTGGCAGCACAGGTCCTTCCTTCTGTTTTGACCATCGTTGTTTGTACATGTTTACATCCTCGGCATGTGGGTTGAAGATGTACTAGGCTGAGGCAACAGGAGGTGGTTAATGGGAGACTGTGTGCTCCTGTAGAGATGGAAGCGTGGGCGTGTGGAGACAATTTAGCAAGCTAACAGGAAGCGTGTTCTGGGACCTTCCGCTAAGACTCAGGCAGACAGTGAGTGGGGCACAGGTCGCTACACAGTACCACACCTTCATTTTGCCAGAGAGCATCTCTGTTCAGCTGTTGGTGCGTTAGATTTTCCCTGCAGAATGTTCATCTGTGTACCATTGTAACCCAGGTCCCACATAATTATGATAAAAGCTAGAGTGTATCATAAAATGAAACTGGGCTTGAGTTTGTTGTATTACTAATTTATACCAATACCTTCTGATTAAATTAATCTGTATTTTATGCAAAAAAATGTATCTCAACAGTTATTTATTTCTGAAGGGAAAAAAATAACATGAAGGAGAGTCACTCTTTTTTATGAAATGAACTAAAATGCAATTAACCAATGTAAAAATTAGTGCATGGGATAAAGATTTTCAAAATAAAACACCAGGTCCCTTAAGTTCTAACCGTTCTTTCTTTCATAAACAAAACTGTTTCCTTACACCTTTTAAAGTGGAGAGAATTTCACCTTTTGAATGCATATGGGTACCACTAAAACAGTTCTCATCAACTTAAACAACATTTGTACCAGTGTGCCTTGACACACACATTTACTTGTCCAAATTAAACCTGAAGAATCGTATTTGTTGGCCTCAATGATAAACCTTAGATGCAATCCACAATGCGATGCCTCACGACATCTTCTTCGGACATAGCTTGTGTCCGCTCCCACAGGTTCAGCCTTTACCACTCATCGATTTTATTACCATGAACTGCTTCTTTTTTCAATTTTTTTTATACAAAAATCTGAATAATTTCAGCCATTTTTTTTACATTACTTTCTAACATAATTTTCTTTGATCACTCTAAACTGTCAACTATGATAAGGAAAAATAAAATCGAGGCCCTGAACTTAGGCCAGAACCGTGTCCAATTGCAACTATTAATCACAGCTAAAAATAGCACTTTTGATGCTACACTGAAGCCGTGCAGAGCAGGGTGAATACTGCAAAGTATGGCCTGAATTTCCACCCATGATCCATTAGAGGAAGCACATAAAACAAAGTTTTATCTTTCCCTTTCTGGTGCTAATATTTCACAGCTGAGAAAGGGCCAGTGTGTGCTTTGCCAAGGGCTGCTGGTGTGGGCAGATAGTCCGTCATGTGAACGGCTACTGTAAAGATCAGCAGAGGGATAGTAGATTTTTAAATGCTTCCTTGTGTCCTTCCTGCGTGAAAGGAGCCTCTTTTACCCTTACAGCTTTTTTTGAGTCCAATCACACAAATTTGATTAGAGTCGTTTGCCCAAGGAGCTACTCTGGCTGCTGGGCGGCAGTGAGACCCTTGTTCCCCTATTTGCCCTGGAGAAAGGTTCTGACGTACACAAGTAGCCTTTGAACCCCCCCCCCCCCCCTCCCCTCTAACCTCATTTACCACACTCTTAGTTTTTCTTCCTGCCTCTGTCTGTCCGCTCATCAGAGGCCTTCTGCTGGCTTCATCACATCACACTAAGTGAAACCTAGAACTCTTAGATGTGAACATGAACTGCTGCATTTGTGTCCTCTCTGCTAAACACTACTGCTTTGGGATGTTTTATGCAAAAATAAAAGAAGGAAAGAAAAGAAAAAGAAAATTGCACATGCCTGCCTGTTGGAAGCTTTCAGTTAAGTTTGAGTCATTCTATAAATATATTGGCAAACAATGCATGGCTTTTATTTTGGGTCTTTCTGCAAACTTTAGTCCTGCAGAATTCAACGCAACAAGTAAAGAAACATAAAGCAGAGTTGCTGCTTGTTGTGTTGAGCTCTGGTTGAGAGTTATGTGCAGACAGTGATGCACATTCTTATCAGCATGACTAGCAAATGTCATGCCTTGTGATTATAAGGTCGATATGGAAGTAAAAAAGCAAAAGTGTTCTAGTCCAACACATTTAAGAGCCAACAAGGTGGTGTAGATTGTAGTGCACACTCCTCTGCAAATGTACTGGCAACCAGCAGCTGTTGGACTGGTGGTAACTGGTTAGAAACCCTACTGAGTGGTCAGGTGAAATGGAGGCTATGCCTAAACACTTCCATCTGTCATTTGCGTTGAATTGTCACACAACTCTTGTGTCAGAACATTAAAGTTTATGGAAGGAAAGTATGGCATATATTGAGAACAACAATCAATCCAACAGCTTGTATTGATGGAGGTGGTGGGTTTGATTACTTGTACCCAAATTATGTATAAATGAAAGGACAAATAGATATGTCAGTTATTGCTTTTGGTTTTGTTGCTTAACATTCCAATACCAACTAATGCAATTACCTGTATATTTACCTTTCTCTATTGATTAAGCAAAAGTTTTTTCCGTCAATTATATTTAGAGAACAAAAGTTATCAAAACTAGAAAAAGGCTATAGGTTATAGACAGACAGGCTTCTCAATAACAGCCCTAATGTTACTGTTTTAAAAAAGGTCATTCATGTCAGTTCTACCTTTTCTATAGAGGCTTTGCAGCTTCGAATGTGACACCAGGGCAGCTTCATTATCCTGACTGTGTGAAAGTGCAGACTCAGTTTCAGACAAAGTAGGAAGGCATGTTTTTTTTTTTTTTTTTTATAAGAACCGTTACAGAAAGGTGCTCTTGTTCATTTCAAAAGCACCTCAGTTTAGGTCTCACAAAACACAGTCGCTTAATAAGTCATTCAATAAAGCTGTCCAGTTAACTTTTTTTATTGCCAGTCCAGACCTCAGCAGCAGTTGGTTTTGTGACTCACAACTTAAAAGTTAAAAAAAAAAAAAAGGTGTTGCAGATTTTAGTCGCAGTTTTTTCTTTTCTTTGTTGTTGTTGTTGTTGTTGTTGTTTTTCAGTTATGATTAATAAACTTCCTTCCAAAGGTAGTTTTGCTACAAATAATCTAGGCTTGTTGTGGCTGAACCTGAAAATTATGTCTTCCTGCCAAGGTCTTCACAGGTCTGTGTCAGCAGATTTTTTCTTAACCGTTCATTGTGACTAAAATAAGCCTCATAATCGGAAGGAAGAGCAAGTCATTAACCTACAGAATCTGCAAATTTTTGATTTAGATTTCAGTTTCTCTGCTTATAAGCCAAATCAGCACTGATAAAAGGAACTTATTGTTTTAGGCTAGAAATTAAATACATAGCAGAGGCCTGCAAATCCTACAAGTGTGTGATAAGGTCTTTCACTGACCTCTGTCTGGTTTGGATACTCAGGGACCCCTGAGGTTTCACTAACAGGGGGATTATATTCCAGGGAAGTAGGAATTCCTCTTATATGTTTTTTCTCCCCAAGTCCACTTGAGGTCCTGCTAAAAAGGTGCATGTATAGTGCCTGTTCAGTCACCAGACGGTTAGACAGGTCTGCTCAGAAGCCTGCATTCACTAAAATGTACCCACTTGGACCCAAATGGGCGCTTGCATACTCACGAATGTGGAAAGTTTAACACCTGTCTAACGTGGTCGAAGCTAAGGTGAAATTTTAGCCCAGAGGTAGTGTTTCTGAAACTGAATGAGGGCGTGTAATCAATACAGAGAGGCATGTAAAAACAACAAGTGCATTATCTCCAAGTAAAATATGTCATAGCTATTTTTTGAACAAGCATCCTGCTATTATCAGCAAGTAGGTATGGCTTCTAGAGATCATTGATTTTTTTTTTATTTTTTTTGGCTTTGTTGTCGTAATAGATCTGCCCAGACTTTGCTCTGGCTGAGATAAATGCAAGTTTAATGACATGTTTTTGCACGGCTTCCTTCTTCAAAATAGATTTCATCTAGTGGGAGGGAAGACAGTTTGCTGATGAAGCAAATACACGCAGGGACAGGCTGATGATCAACAAATAAGGGCAGCATTCCTGTCATTTCTGAGAGAAATGCTTCACTCAAGAAATGTTTGATTATCAGTGGATGGATCCTGCATCTTATATATCTAAACAGATGGGGGAAAAAAAAGATTTGCGTCTGTACACAGGATTTGTTTTATTGAATGGTAACTACAGGCATAAGGAGGCGATGTAGGTGGATGATGGAAATCAGATGAAAGTAAATAGCTACGCTTGATGTGTGTCATTTAAAATATAAACACAGTGTGTTACAGTAACCTCTGACATAGTGCTAACATAAGACCGGGCCAATTAATTTCATGATTAATTAATAAATTTAAAAAAAATACATTTATATCATGAGCACAGAAAAATAAAAAAAAAATTTAGCTTAAGGTGGGGCTTAAAAATGGGGATTTTTAAAAATCAATAAACCGATGTAAGACAAACAAAAACAGAAGGACTTGGAACAGCATAATCAGTGTAATTGTATGCTATTTTATACACAGAGAATTCAGTAAAATACATATCTCAAGTACATGTCGGCAAACACAATTGAGCAGTTGAAATCTCCTTCTGTGCATGGAGGTTTGAGGCCTCCTTCAGCCGAAGGTGCCAGTCATGATGGTAACAGTAACGGTTGATGGCCCCCGCTGTCCCATCCTTCCAAGCACTCTATCAGGATCTTAGCCCCTGAAGTCCCATAAAGGAAGGGCTTTTTTATTGCACCTTGGAGATGCATTAGCGGGCCAATGAACTTTGACCTTGGGCTTGTTCACCCTGGCAACATACTGTAGGACATGAACAATCCTTACTCTTCAGGAGAATTCAGCTAGGAACCCTTAAACTCATAAATGCTTGAATGCATTTTCTTCAACAGGCCCCAGTTTGTGAGGTCTTGTAAATTCTGGAGACCTAGTCATTTGTTTATCTGCAGTAAATAAAAAATGTGCTTAAATGAAAATGCTGCAGATTTCACCTTATCAGTGGGTTTTGTTATAACGCCACATTTACACACCTTTGTTTCATTAGAACCTTGTCATTAAGCCTTTCTTTTATTAGCTTTATATCAATAAAAAGCCCTTCTTTCATTAGCAGAACATCTCAAAGGCTTGCCTTCATTAGCACAAGGTTGTAAATGCTGGATGGGATTTCATTAGCAGGCTGTCTTTAATGAGGAAACTCCCAGCGTGTTTACATTGCCCTGATCCCCCATGATGGCTGGAAAGGATAATGCCGATTGGCTGTTAAAGGAAGGTTTTGAGCTTGTCCCTGGAAGATTGGATCATGCAGTTATTAAAGCCAATGAGATCCTTGCCGCTTAGAAATGAAGTGCAAGATCAAACACTTTAGTAATCAAGATCCTGCTTGAGTATATGAACTAAGGCATAATGATGCAGTGCTGGAGAAGATTTAATGACGAGACATGTACCAACCTTACCTTTTACAACAGCAGGTCCGGAACCTGCACATACATGTCGTACACTTTCATCAAGTCCTTCAGGGTTTAAAATGTAAAGCCCTTCACTCAAAATGATTTATCGAGCCAACAGAAAGAAAAAAAAAAAGACGGATTCCTGTCAAATGTATCATTCTTGAAGTATTTTTACAGCTGCCAACTAAACATTTGATGATTCATTCCTTTTAATTATGTTTTTGAGATTTAAACTCAAGTTGTTTATCAGCAGCAACGTAACCAACTTAGTTTTTCTTCCTTCTTTTTTTTTCTTTTTTTTTTTTAAACCATTTTTTTGATATATGGTAGGTGTTTTTACAATACACATTGAGGTTTTGAGATCATTTTCAGCTTCAAACGAATTTTTCTCTCTTTTGTCTTTACCTCTTCCTTATTCTGTAGTGAAATTTCAGATTGCTTTAACATTACTTTGTCTCGTGGGAACATTATTCCAGTGGATTGCTTTCAGAGTAAGGCTTTTTTTTTTTTTTTTTTTGTGGGAGGTGGGTGTTGCTGTCTCCTTAGTTTACTCCTGACTTTGGAAAAGTGCAACTTGACTGGGAGGTAGGGAGGTAGGTAGGGCTCATATGGAAATTCCTTAATGTTTAGTGACATTACTCGAAGCACTATACCATGTGTCACTGTTTGGCCTCCAGCCCCTTTCTTCAACCGGGAGTGTGTCGTGTTTTTGAAGAACTTAATTTGGCAAAGACGGGAAAAATATGGTTGAGTATGGCAGAACTATTGTGTTCCGAGATTCACTCCCTCCCCCTCTCTTGCACCCTTCTTCTCCTTCTCCATGAGTCCTGACACAGTTCCTTCTGAAGAACTACTCTTGTGTGTATGTTTGGTTAAAAAATGGTGTGGTTGATTCATTTTGATGTCCTTCTATTCAGCTTGGAAAGAAAAGAAAAGTCATGTTAATTTATTTCATAGTCTACAATAGAATATTCTTATCTGTAATTAATAATGCCATAAAAGTGATTTGAGTCACTGTGTTAGGGTGGTGATGAGATGGCTTGCACAAATATATAATCTGGTATATCATATTGAAATGATCTTAACTCATACTTGGCTTCCAAGCTAAGAGTAAAAGATTTAACTGCATTATGGTTTGGACTAATCCCATTAAATTGACAGCGCACTTACAAATCAGAACTTACACACACACACACACACACACACACACACACACACACACACACACACACACACACACACACACACACACACACACACACAGAGTCTGTTAGGGTATTGTTTTCTGAATCGCAAACATTTGATTGATCCTCATCCAAGATGCCTGTAATCTTCATGGTTCCCATAAAGCGGGGCTCGGGACTCTTTGCTGTTATTTTAAGATGACATTTTCCAACATCTGATGACAATGATATGATGCTCATTAAACAGTGAAATAAGTGATATGCGTGACACGAGAATAAACAGGCTTTATTTTAGTTTCATGTGTTCCTCTTTGCCTGTTTTATTTAATTTGTGATATTCAAGATGACCTCAGTCTGTCTCTTTGCTCTGACTGATCCAGACTTGAATTATCTTGCCAGTCCCTGAATCATCTGTAATACTAATGAATGTGTCGAATAAGAAAGCCCCACCTGCTCACATGTCCATATGATTGCACATGCACTTCCACATGGTACACCCTTAACAGCGGATGCTGTCCAAGATAAAGACAATGTTGGATAACACCTCCCACCCACTCCATGACATGTTGGTCAGTCACAGGAGCTCGTTCAGTGAGAGACTGAGATTACCGAAAAGCACCACTGAACGACACAGGAAATCATTCCTGCCTGTGGCCATCTCCCTGTACAACGCATCCACTTAACACACTGTTTGCTGCTACAACTACACATGTTTCTTTTCCAAATATTTATTTATAAGTGACTTATGTATGTATGTATGTATATATATGTATATATTGTACTATTCTTAGTTAGCGTATTGTCTGTCTTGTCTTAATGTTGGTTTAAAATGGAGCACTGTAACAAAAAATAATTTCCCCCAGGGATCAATAAAGTATTCTGATTCTGATTCTGATTCTGATAAAAGCAGGAAAAATAAATATCAGCATCTCAGACAGCTTATCATGGGGAACTAATTCAATATCTCTTTGCCTGTTTTAAATGTCATTCTCTGAGCTCATCTGGAGTGACATGTTTTTCATGGTGGTAATAAAGGAGCTTTATTGGGCTCAGACAACAGCGATGGGGAGGGCTCTTCCGCTTGCTGCTCTTGATGTTTGCAGAAAATCCAAAAGTCCTCCTAAGGAGTGAATAAAGTTTGGATTTGCAGAGGTCCTCTAATGCCAATAAGATCTGCTTGAGCTACCCTGTCAATAAAGATGGAGCGACTGCTTCTCTGCACACACAGGTTTTCCTTTTGGCTGCGTTGTAGGTGAAGCAAAATACCACTCATATTCCACTTTCAGTCCATTTATAAGAAATAATAAAAAATGGTATCATCATCAATCATAAAGGTTAGTGCTACTCAGTCTGGGACATTTTTGTAATTTGATATTAATAGATTTGTAGTTCTTTAAGCTCCATCATGAACCTCCTGTATTCTTCTCTATTTTGTTTTAAGTTCATCAAATTGAGGACTTTGGGATAGTATTAGGGTTCTATAATTCAGGACAGATTTCTCCAAACATTGCTGTTTTGAACAATCTAGATTTGTTTGTTGAGCTTTTCTTTGCTGGATGATGTCAGTGACTTGTGAGCACTTGCCTGGAGGGCATACAGCATCCTCAGTTGCCTTATTGTGCCAGATAATGGCTTCCCTATTGAAAATGACCACTGCGACCCCTGAGACAGACAGTATGACGGCCTCCTCCATCCCCTTCAGGCACCCCAACTTACTCTGGCATTTTGACCACACAGAGCTGCTAACCTTAGTGCTGTGCCCAAAAGCCTTTTGCCTTTCCACAAACCAGCCCTAGCCAGCGCTCTACAGGTTCTGTCCACTCTGTGGAGCCTTCAAGGCTGGATACAGACATACAAAACTCATGGGCAGTGAGCTGGCTCAGTGCCACAAGAGAGGTGTTTAGGGTGATGTACACCTGATTACAAATTTTATTATTAGTAACCTTTATTTAACCAGGAAAAGTCCCATTGAGCTTAAAAACCTCTTTTTCAAGGGAGTCCTGGCCAAGAGGTGACAAAGCTATACATTTTGAACAGTATGCTGGTGCTGATGGTGGCCCAATCACTGTAATGTCAAAGTTTAATCTGCTTTATCATCTTCTCCATATTCCTCCTGTCTTTTGTGTTTAATTTCTCTGTATTTCTTTCATTACAGGGTTCTTGAAGCCCCAGTGCTCTCTAGCTCCTCCGATGCAGCGAGGTCGCTCAGGTGACGCTTGTTCCTGTTTTAGTGGTGTGTGCCCCCTCCATGACCGCCGTCTATCCTCAGGTAACACCAACTTGTTAAACTTCTTGTTGATACTATGTTGCTTTGTTCTTTTGTTTGATCTTGGGGAAAATATGAGGGAATACACTGTGCAATCTAACAGGTAAGAAGTCATCTCCAAACCTGATGCACATACATGTATACGCCTCACAACCTCTGGTTTGAGGTGTGGCTCGGGGACCCTTTCAGGAGGCAGTGTTCCGTCTGGTTTTTATGATTAATGGTGTCTTTGCATGTGGAGCCCCAATGATGGACAAGTTAACAGAGGTGCTCTGAGAATGGCCCCCTTCCTCCCACCATCTCAGTCGGCCCTCTCAGACAAGCAGAGGCTGACATCAGTGGGTATTCTGAACTGAACTGTCTGGTATGTGGCTAATGAATAGGGGTCCAAACTGTGCAGAACATGTGGTTAATGCTGATACATTTATCATTCCATCCCTGAGGCTCCCTCATTCAGCATTATCAGTGCTGTTACCAGCTGAGCTGCCTGCCTTGTGACGAGAGCATGACTTGTGTGCTAGGACAAAGTCACTTCAACATACACTATAAAAAAACAAACAACCTCTGAGAACATCTGTTTGATTCTTCTGCACAAAGTAGAAGTGTTCTAAAATCGAAATCTAAAATTTTTTTATTAGTTCTGAAACAATTTTCCTAAGCAAAAACCTTTATTTTTTTAGCCTTCTGTTGTTGGAGAATACAAACATTTTCTGAAAGAAATCCGTTTCCTTTTAGAAACAAATTAGCTCAGAGTTTTGATTATTTTGTTTCATTTTGCACTGAAATGCAAATTAATCATAATTCTTTCCTGTTTTGTTTGATCCCCCCCCTTTTTTTCTTATTAAGTGCTCTCAGATGCATCTGAGGAATTCATTTATTGAGGTGGTATATTGGATTTAAAAAATAACGAGTAAATCGTATTAAACATTCGAGAACTGTTGATACGTTTTCAAAACTAGGGAAAACACCTCATGTCCAAAAACTCAAATAGTTCTATAATCAGTAAATTTGTGGGTTTTTTTTCCTTTTTAAGGATTACCAACACAATTCGAAACAAAAAGTTCAAGGCTTTGAATCATAAGTTTTGCTTAACTACAAAATCTGATCAGTCTTGTTGTACAATCTGTGCGTGATAACCAAAGATAGTATCCATGCATGTTTCTTTCAAGTCTGCATCAAAATTGCCTTTAGGACTTTCCACATTTTAAATCGTCTTATTAAATCTGACAGTGATCCAAAAGAAGAAAAGATGCAATCCAATTTAATAATAAGATTACACTAATTTTATTCATTTCTTTGTCTTGTTGTAGTTGTTACTGCAGTAAACGTTTTCCCTTGAGAATGAGACACATTGTTATCCTTGAAACACTGAAAGGGCTCAAAAGACCGGGAAATTTTGAATGGAATAATATTGTTCATGTTGTATACAAGATTTATACCTCAATGCTTGTGCAAATTGTGACCTAAGCTTTGTGGGTTTTGTTGTCCATCTGCATGCTATTCTCATATTATTGTATTTCTTAAATGATGCCATGCAATTTAGAACAAACAGTCACTTTAACTCTTGAGGGAATGCTTAGATTTTCCTCATAAGCAGTCAAGGTCACTGTCACCTCATGTCTGTCACACTCTTGTGCAAACCACGAACGCCATGGAGAGAATTTCATTACACCTGGCATAAACGTACACCATGTGCTAAAAGGTAAACGGGTTTGAATTTGGTGGTTAAAGGTCAAGGTCACTGTGACTGCACAGTGTTGGCAGTATTGAATAAATTATAGGTGAATTCTTGCAAAATTTTACACTGCTAACTATTAAAGTAGAATCTTGAAGAGATGGTATTTTATATCCAAAAATTCACTGGCCAAGTGTTCACGGAGGGAGTCTGCGTCTTGTTTTGTTTTTTAACCATAGTTTGTGTATTTATTTAAAATATTATTGGTTTTTATATTTTTTTCAAAATCAATAGTAAATCTTAACTGTCTTCTTTTCTCTTCCTGCTCTGTGAAGGGGGGAGAAAATGAGAACCCACTACCCTCTCTTTCACAGGCAAATACTTTCATATGGACAAGTTTCAGCACGATGAGGTGCACAGTTATTCTACCAACCTCGCCCCCATCTTTGTGTATTTTGCAGAGTTGTCTTGATTGATTGCAACATATTTTACTGTCAGAGTTTAATAATGAGGGTGGATGTGTTTTCCGAACAATTGGGACCATCTGGATAAGTTGTGTAGTGTCACTGAAATATGTTAAAGGTTTTACGTCTTTGTGTTGTGGCTATTTTAAGACTGGTAGGACACCAGGTTACAAGTAACATTAGATTATTTTGTCTGTGTCAGACTCAGGGGCAAATAGAGAAGAGAGGAGGAGTTAGGGGAGTGAAGTTTCTTTTCTTGTTGCTATTCTCGCATGAGTTGTTAAAGTAAATCGGTGGTGTGTTAAGCAGCCAAGAGCACTGGATACCTCCAGAGAAAGTTACCCAACTGTTAAGTCATAGCAGCAGAGGGGTGGCTAGCCGCTCTGGAGTCTAAGTTTATAGACTCTGTAATAATCTGTGGGTCTAATTATGGAATATGTTTCTATAAATTCACCAGTGCCCCTAGATTGTGTGATTGTCTTCCAATCATGATGTTCCAGCTGCCCAACTATGGCCACAATGACAAGTTGCTGTGGGGGGCGTGAGGCGTGTAGGGGTGACCAAGCAGCAGGTTTCTGGGAAGGCTTGCGAGCCTCGCCCGGGGGAGCTGTATTCAGCAGTGATCTGCTGAACTCCGGGCAGCACACTGATGTGGCTCGGCTCCGGTTTCAGTGGTTTTACATTGTTTGGGCTTTTCAAAAACAAACTTTTACTGGAAAGGGACCGTGAGAAATGTAGTATTCAAGACCTCACTTTTCCACAGGATAATGTTAGAAAAAAGGCAAAACATTTAGGGCCTCTTTTCACTTTTTTTTCTGTTGCTTTTTAATGAGAACAAGAAGTCATGATGGGATATTTTTTTTTCTGTTTTGGAAATGTGGTGCATGAGGTGAGCGAGTGTAAAAGAGAGACAGCATTGAAAACAGAGCTTTTTGAAAAAGGCCTTCACAATGCAAGCCTTGTGCTGTGATTTGGTCTGTCCTCACCAAGCTGAGCAGAGGAATGGAAAAGATTATCCGCAGGAATGTCTGGGGTGCCCTCAAACGGAGCAGGCCTCGTGACTGGCCAATGGGAGCGAGGCCTGTAGAGCGGCGGGCTAATTTTTTCCTGATGAACTCAGCTGCCTGTTCCACAATGCAGTCTGATTGCCAGGGCTGAACTCGCATATGGTCCGTGTTTGGAGGGTCCAAATGACAGGACCAATTCTGCCTGGAGAGAAAAGGGGGTGGGGATGTTGGACATAGCTGATCACGACTGGCTCCCTCTCTTGTTATTTCATTAGTTCTGGATGTGACTGATGCACCAGAAACTCAATCTTGAGTATCCGGCACTACCTGCAGAGATTAACCCTCCAGGTGTATTGTTATCTTGTGATTTCTAACTCTCTATTGATTATGTTTTAATAAGTAACAATTACACATAATACCAAGCAGCATTAGTGTTTAATGCAGCCCTGTTTCATTGCAGTGCCTCAGAATTATCTCACTGCCTCACAAATCCTGCCAATTCATTTGGAACCCGTTTTCTATTCTGAGTACATGGAAAGAGGCTTCATTATCCCTCCACTTAGAACCAGCCCAGCGTAAACTGTAGGGCTAGTGACACAGCTCCATCTCCTTGCAAGAAATATGTGTTTACTTGCTCATTGTTTTTTCTGTGTGTTGCTTTTCAGAATTAGTTCTGCAGAAATACTCCATGTGGTGGGCCTCTGGAGAGAGGCAGCATGTGTTTGTGGACCTTGTGGTCACACAGCAGGGTTTTAGAGTAGCGGTTGGAGTGGGGAAGTGGGGTTAATGTCTAGTTAAAGTGGCTCCCGGCTCCTCATATTTCCCATCGTGGGGTCCTGAAGAGGTGAGGAGGGTCATAGGGAGGGAGCTCGTTAGCCTCAGTGTGCTTCGTGCTCCCTGCTCTCTAATTGGCTGGCTGGAGTCAGTGCTGTTCCCGGCTGCTTCCTGCTAGGTCAGAAGCCAACAGGGCTAGAAGTAACTAAGCTGCAGTTTATGGGTCCTGAACCCCATTCATCGGGACAGACAAGTTATTTTTATATTTTTAATACACAAATTCGAAGAATCACAACTCATCTCATGCTAAGCCCAGTTAATTTCTGCGTGTTTTTAGTTGTATGTGGTTTACTTATAGCCAGAGCACTGGTTTTTGTCCTCACTACGATAAGAACTGCCAAACTTTAGAGTTAATTAGATGTTTGAGTTTTTGTGTGTGTGTGTGTGTGTGTGTGTGTGTGTGTGTGTGTGTGTGTGTGTGTGTGTGTGTGTGTGTGTGTGTGTGTGTGTGTGTGTGTGTGTGTGTGGATGAAATGCAATACAGCGAAAAATATCACAATGTTAAGACTAAAATATAAAGAAACTAAAAATCGCCAGATAGCTAAATAGATTCTGGTGTTAAATTTAATTCCCACGATTAACACCTTAATTAGTTGAGCCATCAGTTCCCCCATAATTGATATTTATGTATTGATTTTTGTGATAGGAGGTTTGTGTGTGTGTGTCCTCACATTTGCCCTTCATGTTCTTTTTGTATTGCTCTCTAATAATCTCTCAGCTAGTCCTTTTATCTAAGGAGGATTCACTAAATACTGTCCATCTGGTCCCATGGGATTCCCTAAAGTGACATGGCCCCTGGTGGCCAGCTGCCACAGCAGCTAGAATGCATCTGCAGAGGTGGAGGTCTCTGTGCTGGTACTGAATGCCATCTGCAGCCATCCTCGGTGGGTCACTAGAAATCAGAGTGACTAAGCCTTTGATAACTCTCTGAGCCCTTAATCCCAGAGCAGCACCATCAGAGTGAAATGCTAGCTCATTGTTACAGCTCAGACCCATTGGTGAGTGAAAAGAGTGGGCAGCCGTGGACATGGGGGATGGACAGAAGTTGTCATATCGTCGCTGTGGTGCGGTCATTATCATCTCCACAGTGGAAATATGGGTGCTGGAGTTGAGGACTGGGAGTTGAACTTGAATAATTACCTGAGCTCAGATTCTCAAAGGCTCTGAGTTTAAATTTAAATCTTGGTTGTGCACTGGAAGCAGCATTTAAATGTAAATTATCAGGAGTACAGAATAATTGAATGCCTAATTAATCTTACAGTGGAATACAAATTATCCATTGCCCCCCCCCCCCCTTTAAAAACAGTGAGGAGTTCAGCAGAAAGCACTTGGTTTTTTTTTTTATTTACTGCTGCGTTATATTTAGACTATAGATAATATATTCTCTCAGAGACAGTTTACGTAGATAAGGTGAAACTTCATCCTGCCAGCTGTCCTTGGAATTTATTTTGACCCCTTGAGTGAGAGTAACAGTACAGTATGTGAGGCTTTGCATCTGCATGAAAAAAATGGAGGAAAAAAAAATAAACCCTGCATTTTTTATTAACTTCAATTAAACATGAATAAGCAAGTTCTCATTCTTGAGGCCCCATGTTGCCTAACACAGAACAGTATGTTAATGACAGCCAAGCACGTCGGTTTCTTCTGGAATATATGGGCAAATTAACCAATGGCATGAATATAAATGAATGCGTGCATCTTGACCCAGATATCTCACTCCTGATTGTATCTCTGCTATGGCTAGCTGATAGAAACATCTGAATCAGCCTGCAGTGCAGCTTTTCTGGATCCTTGAGCGTGATCCAAAGTGCCCTGTTTATATTAGACAGGCTGACTAAGTGTTGAGGGGCACTGGCCTCATCTAACCATGCACAAACATCAAAGCACCAAGATACAAGAAAATTGCATGTGTCATTTACAAAAGGACACTTAGCCATTATTTACTGTACTATACTCTTCAAAAAATCAGTGAGAATTGTGTTCTTTATGTGCAGAATAATATGCTACAGGCTTGGATAAATCATGCAAGTACAATGGACAAAAATATTTACTCCCAGTGGAAAAAAGCCATGTTTGATAGATAACCATAATAAACAATGAGAGTGAAAAGACATGATTTTGAGAAATACCATCTGTTGTGGCGCCTGTTTTGTTTTTTCTCTGTTTTCTAAGATGATGAAGAATCTTGAAAGCTACCATTTAGCATCTGGATGAACATAAGATATTTGGATGAGGCCAGACAGAAGGAAGAGGTCAAAAGTCTTATTTTTTCTCTGGGCCATGGTTTCCCTGTTCCTATCCTTCGCTTGCAACATCCAGCATGGCTTAAGTCACGATTGAAAGTAACAAGAATGCAGAAGCGTTTAATAACCTGTAATGTATCTTTGCAGTTTCAATGTAGAGTTTGACTTTGTGGAGGTAGACATTCTCATTTTGTCTGTTTTGTCTATTACAAACATCTCCATCATAAACAAAAATGAGATCCAGCATAATGTTACAGCAGACTTATTCACTTCTTGTTTGTTCACTGGCCTGTTTGTCAACAAGGTGGTGAGGGAGCTCAGGTGTCCTTTCAGAGTGCACTTGGGGCTCAGTGCTGTCAGGGGCAGTTCTAGCCATTCCTCTGCTCACTATGGTCAGTTGCTTCTGTCCTTGTCAATGGGATTTTGGAAAGGCAGTGGCAGCGACAGATCATCCCACTCTGTGCGCCCCCCCCCCCCCCCCCCCCCCCCCTCCACCCCCAGAGGAGGATAAACAGAGGGGAGAGAAAGGGAAACGGACAGTCAGGGTTGTTGGGGGAGAGAAAGCGAGGGGTAAGGAGTTAGCAGGAGAGAGAGGACGGGGGAGATGACTGTTGGTATTTTGATGCTAAAGTGATTCGACATGCTTGGCATTATAGCTGGCTTGGTGGTGGGGGAAGGGAGAGGCAGTGGAAACGAACACTTGTATCCGAATGTCAATGAAGCCGATCTCATGAAGTGGAAGGTCAAAAATGTATCACTTGCCACCTCACCTCGTGCAGGCTCCGCCCTTGGACTCCTGCAAAGGGCAAAACAAGAATTGATGGGTGTAGGTTAGAGAACGAAAGGCCAGAGAGGTCTGTAAAAAAATGTCTGTTTGTATGTGTGTGTATGAGGATGGTGGGTGGAGGCAGGGTGGCAGAACTCTGATATCTCAATGTCACATGTCCCCCACTGCACAGCAACAGGCCCATCCGAGTGTGCTAATGCAGGCCAGCACATGCTGGGATGTGAAAGGTGGAGGGAGAAGTGTTTGCAATCCTCCGTGCTTTCTCCACAGAGAGCCACTTCCTGAGGTGCATGGAGAAAGCAATTGACGGAGTGATGGTAATGCAGTGCCTAATGGAAATGTCTTGTTGGGACATGGTGTTGGTCTGAGAAGCTGGTGGCCCTCTAGGAACTGGCTTTAGCAGCACTAAAGCTTTAGCCCCTGTTTTGCCAAACAAACAGAACAACAACTGAGGTGACGTCTCATGAAGACCATGGTAATTGGTTTGATTATGAGCAAAATCAAAGTATTAAAGCTAGATTATTACAATTAACATCCCAGTTCCATCCCTCAGTTATGTACTCAGCAGAGACTAGAAGAGCAGGAACATAATCATGCATGTTGTAAACACTCAAACACTTTGGTCAGATTACTCAATCATTGTGGTTGATGGCTCAACAAGCAAGCTGGTGGACTTTGTGCACCTAAAATGCCATAAATTCAATTAACAGCCATACTCTTACCCACTGTCTTTGGGCTCTGAGTGCTGGGCAGACCTGGGGCATTGTTGCAGAAAGTTGACCTTTGGTGTCTGCCCGTGCAGACGGGTCAGTCAATGTGACTGTGATGGAGTAGGGACAGCGCACCAAACGCCATGGGGGCATTGTGTCCAAAAGTCCATTACAGTCACTGACAATGAGCTAATCGACTGGTGTAGTTGTGCAGCAGTGGTGGCATGACTTTATACAGAGGACGGGTAAAGGAAGAGTCATATTAAGAGCTGGTGGCAGAGTCGGTGAAAGATTGCAGAGTGAGAGTTTAAACTTGATGGTTTAGCATTGACACACCATCGGATGTTATTTATCAGATGGTTTTGCTGTGCGGTTCAGTAAGCCAGACCTTTATGAATCACTATAACAAGTTCACAAACATGTGGGGAGATTGAAAGGGGCAAGCTAAAGCAGTGCAATGAGATCAATTAAAATGGGTAATGTTTAAAAAATGCAGCAGATCCAAAACAAGTGCCACGTGCTCATAGGTGCCTGTGTTTGATTTAGAGTAGTGGAGAAAAGAATGAGGTCATTCATTAAACAGAAATTGGAAACAGTCACTGGTCCAGTCTTCTCTGTAATATTGTTTTGTGTTTTTTAGGGGCATAGGGAGGTGGGGTTTGGGTGGGTAGTCAAAACAAGACAAGGCATATTAAGGCAATCATTGTAAGTTCTGCTGTTTTGTTTTTCTCCTTTTCTGACACTTAATATGTGTCACGGGTGTCATATCACATCTTATCCTCTCATGGTTGAAGTAAGAAGGAGTTAATCATTTACACAAGTTTTGCGCTAGATATTATGAAATAATCTAGAAGACATGGGGCATTTAGTGGCCATCTATTAATGCTGGTCAAGTTAAGAGCTCCTCAGCATCAGAACAAGAGCTTAGTGCCAGAAAGAAAAGCACTGCAGGCCTAATGCTTTGCTTTTTCCAGGATCAGTCGCTGTATAGCTATGGGTGTCTTTGCGTGCTTGTATTTATGTCTCTGGACTCAAATGTGCATGTACACCTGCATTGATGTGCTGATGTACTGTATCTATTGTATTTACAATGTTGTGTTCCTTTCATCTCTTTGCCAGCTGTGGCAGATTGCATTTTAGATTTAGCGTGTACCATTCAGGGGAGTGATTAGAACGAGCTGAGCCCTCACATTATTTAACCCCAACTGTCCACTCCCAATACCCCACCGCATCCGAAATGACTTGTTTGGTTGCCTTGCTGTGATTTGGTTTTCACCCTTCTATGTGAAGTGTTCATCGGGATGCGATTTTATAGGACATCTATGTCAAAGGCAAAATGAGCGGCAGCAGCTGCCTGTAACCCAAGCTGATAATGAGCGTGTATTTGTGTTTATTTAACACCCTCCCCGCCATCTGTTCCATGTATTGTGATACACAGACGGGGCACGTGTGTGTGAGCCTGGTGATTACACAACAGCCGGGCTAGTTTTGTGGTGGCACTGTCTCATCCGACACCATTATTCAGACTTCGCTCAGTGGCACGACGCGCAAATCGAAACAAGACAACCAAACAGACTATTGAGTGTCAAAAACACATGTATCAAAAGAGAGAGACACAGAAAAGCTGCACACAGAATGTAAGTTTTATACTGGTGTGCGCGCGGATGCATACACCAGCATAAACACTTGGAGATGTGCTGAATGTGAGCTGAAGTATCTATAGACATCATTATGTTTAATACAACAACAGCTTGCTGTGCTTTCTGGCCTCCATCTGCCTTGCCAGAGGTCACAAGGGTTAAAGGAGCATTTAGACCTCATGGAAAAACAAACAGGTCTATTATCACCAGTTTTGTTTTGCTGTTATTCAAGCATTTTTGCTTCTGACTACCTGTCCACATAATGGTTATTTTTGAATGCAACACAATTAGTATGTGGGAGTGCAAAAATTAATGCCTAACCACAGCAGTCCTGCAGGTTACATAATGAGCACAACCCTATTCTCTGAGCAGCATGCTAAAAAGTGTATTTAACAGTTTTACAGCACTTTGTTATCTCACTGCATGAATTAGGACTTAAGATACTGATATTATCTGAAGAAAGTATGAGAGGTTAACTTTGACCTGCTCTCGGTGTTGTGAAACTGTGTTATTGATCTTGTATTTCCCAGAATATGACCTAATATTTGTCACAAAACCTTATGCAACCTGTAGATATATACTCCCTTTTACTTATACTGTCTTGTTTACAAAAAGATTTCTGACATGTTCTGTACTTTCACAAAAGCAGATTTCACATATACTGTACGTTACTTTTAAAAGTAAGCGCAGGGTTCTGTGAAATGAGGGTTAATATCTAACTTTAGAACATGTTACATTATTTAAATATGATCATTGGCAAGTTCTGTTAGTAAAAAATTAATTTTAAAAAATTTAAAAAAGGATCATAGTCTAAAATCAACATCAGGGCGATCATGTCTGACATCATGTTTGCAGTGGTTGCAGAGTTTGTTTTTTTACTTCATGTTTGATCCACTACACTAAGGGTAAATAAAAAATAAAAGGAAGTTTTTCTGTTTAAAATTTTAATCGTCAGGTCCAAAACAAGATTACTGACCTTACTGTGTATTGTTGCTCAGAACTGCAACAGTGTATTGTTGAAGGCAGGAAACACAATGAACAGGTTGCTAATCCATCATGGGGCTACCTTATTGCTTTTATTAGATACTAGTTATATCAGGGCGTACTAAAATCAATTTTGAACAACAACCCCTGAAGACTGATGTATGGTAGTGTTTATACACAATTGCAAATTTGCTGGTGTCAACATAACAAAGAATTCAAAAAGACGCAAAAAAAATACTTTTGCCTTGTAAAGTTAAAAAAAAACATGCTAAAGATGGAATTCTTCTGACATGAGCAAATAATCTGTTATGGCTTTCCAGGTGTTTTCTGTAGCTCTGGATCATTACGTCAGACATCAACAGGATCTTAAGACAAAAACAGCAGCAGCAGTAAAATAAAGCAGTAAAATATAATTTTTTTTCAATTTCAATTCAATTCAATTTTATTTATATAGCGCCAAATCACAACACGATTCAAAGCGCTTTATATTATTAGGTAGACCCTACAATAATACATACAGAAAAAACCCCAACAATCATAGGACCACCTATGAGCAAGCACTTTGGCGACAGTGGGAAGGAAAAACTCCCTTTTAACAGGAAGAAACCTCCAGCAGAACCAGGCTCAGGGAGGGGCGGCCATCTGCTGCGACCGGTTGGGGTGAGAGAAAGAAGACAGGATAAAGACATGCTGTGGAAGAGAGACAGAGGTTAATAACAGATATGATTCAATGCAGAGAGGTCTATTAATACATAGTGAGTGAGTAAGGTGACTGAAAAGGAAGAACTCAATGCATCATGGGAATCCCCCGGCAGCCTACGTCTATTGCAGCATAACTAAGGGAGGATTCAGGGTCACCTGGTCCAGCCCTAACTATATGCTTTAGCAAAGAGGAAAGTTTTAAGCCTAATCTTAAAAGTAGAGATAGTGTCTGTCTCCTGAATCCAAACTGGAAGCTGGTTCCACAGAAGAGGGGCCTGAAAACTGAAGGCTCTCCCTCCCATTCTACTTTTAAATACTCTAGGAACAACAAGTAGACCTGCAGAGCGAGAGCGAAGTGCTCTAATAGGGTGATATGGTACTACAAGGTCATTAAGATAAGATGGGGCCTGATTATTTAAGACCTTGTATGTGAGGAGCAGGATTTTGAATTCAATTCTGGATTTAACAGGAAGCCAATGAAGGGAAGCCAAAACAGGAGAAATATGCTCTCTCTTTCTAGTCCCTGTCAGGACTCTTGCTGCAGCATTTTGGATTAACTGAAGGCTTTTCAGGGAGTTTTCAGGACTTCCTGATAATAATGAATTGCAGTAGTCCATATTAGGACATGCGCAACCACATACTATCTGCTAACATGTATTTGTTAGTGGATAAGTGGATTTCCAAGGAATTGTCACTGATTAGAGTGAATTTAAAGATTGACAAGAAAACATATCAGTGCTCCAAGAAATATTCAAAATGTCCAGTAAGTATGGATGATGTAAAAACTCCACTGCTGCTTTTATTGGGTGTGCCATATCAAATATTGAAAGATGCCAGGAAAATTTCACATAGCACAGCATGCAGTGAGGCGGACCATCATCTGGATTATTGGCAAAAAAGATTTTACTAAGTAAATGGGGAAAACCCATTTCCCGCACAGATGAAACAACAGTCATGGCCTGCCTGCATTTGTATAGCGCTTTTCTAGTCCATAGGACCCCAAAGCGCTTTACACTACATTCAGTCATTCACCCATTCACACACACATTCACACACTGGCGATAGCAAGCTACATTGTAGCCACAGCTGCCCTGGGGCGCACTGACAGAGGCGAGGCTGCCGGACACAGGCGCCACCGGGCCCTCTGACCACCACCAGTAGGCAAACACGGGGTTAGTATCTTGCCCAAGGATATTTGGCATGCAGCCAGGAGGCAGCCTGGGATCCAACCACCGACCTTCTGATTAGTGGCTGACCTGCTCTGCCACCTGAGCTACAGCCACCCAGTCATGGTGGGATGGGAGGTGAGGCTCTTGCTAATATCATCTGTTGGTGTAGTAATTATTAAAATTCAGTAAATGTGGAGTCTAACATGCAAAACAGGTCTACATGAAGGTGTGTGTATATGACATATTTTCTATTCAGCTGAAGCCCTGTAATGGGAAACATATATATTTATCAAAATGTGATAAAAAATAATCTGTGAAGAAATTTGAATCAATGTATTTTTATTCGCTATCTTCTTGTGGATATAATTATTATATTTATGAAGCAATCATAATTTATCAAGCAATATTTGTTCATATGGCTCAGCTAAGATGAAACTGAAGTTCTTCTGTGTTTACCCACCCTGCAGTCTTTTTAGTTGTGCAAATATATACATAAAGAAAGGTGGAGGAAAATACTTTCAGTCTCTACTTGAACCTACATCCTTACTCCCCCCCCCCTCTTCTTTCCATCTCGCTTCCTCTCCTTCCCCGTTTCTTTCCTCTGCCTCTTTTTCTCCATATGATTAGTCCTGAATCATGTTCCAGTGGATGTACTTCTCGGCCAACTAAACTAATAAATACGCTCTACATGATTGATCCTTCTGCCTGTCCTGTTTACATAGTGTGCGCTCCCCTGCGCCAAGAGGCGTTGACCTTTCACACACAGGGCAGCTCACCCTCTTTATCTCGCATCATTGTGCAGCTGATGAGTAGATTGCAGCCAATCAGGTGGGAAGGTTTCGCTTACTATAGCAGAGGAACACACTCAGATCTGCCCGAGTGGGGATGACAGGGGGAAGATGGGATGTTTTCCTCCTCTGTTCACAAAGGAATACTTTCACTGCCCCTGGCAGAAGGCTTCTTTATTAAAGGGACCAGATGTGGCAGACAGCAGTGTGTTGTAATGTAGCCACTGTGTCATGAATCAACTGCTCTGTTGATCTTGTGACCAGCCGTGCCCCCCGGTAAACTCCAGAGTTTAAAGGTTGTCTCTCAAGCTTGTCTCTAATCTGCACTCCAAAAGAGAGGAGAGGTCTAAATTGGCCCTCCGTTGGCATTACACTGGATGTACATTTCTGGGCTCATGTTTGACATTTTCTGGTACTAGCTCACCAGCTGTGAAGGGTTTCATGTTTTTCAAATTGTTGTCTGTTTCCAGCTGTCACCTTAGCTTATTATGGGTATTTTGCACAGCTTTATAGTATGAGGAAGTAGTCAATGACAGTTATTGTTCTTTGAAAATTTGACCCAAAGAGCCCCTTTTTCCCCTCCTTGAAGGAGTGTTAACAGAGAAATAGAATAGCAGTGATACATAGCTCAAATAATGGAAGATCAGTGACACTTCAAACTGTCAAAGTTCTCTGAACTTTGACACAAGCGATTGAAGCAACAACCAGTGGGAGCTAAGTATACTGTTGATTGACATATGACAGAGTAAGGAAGGTTACCTACACAGAAATGTCTGTTATAGCAGCTGTTAGCGGCAAAGTGATACTTGACGGTGGAAAAAGCCTTACATGTGGAGAAGGTAGGCGCACAGTGTTTATTAGACCTGCAGTTCTATGAAACCATTGTAGAAAAAATCTGCTTTCCCTTTCCCACCTCTGCTTTCTCATCTCTGGTTTCCCATCATGGCATCAGCTATTCTTCTGACACCACCCAGCCCCCCCAACATTTGACCTGGTGACAAAAGGAGCCTGTCCTTTTCATCTACTTTTAATCTTATCCTCAGTATTAATATGACTACTTTGGACCTTTGCTGCTTTGAGCGGAGGTGACCCTCTGCCAGCAGCCAGTCCATTCACATACATATTTGAAGAATGTTTCTGTTTCTTTATTTTTCCTTCTAGCAATCTCCCTAAGGTATGGAGGAAATGGAAAGACTGAGAAGAGCAAAAAAAGAAAGTGAGGGAGAAAGAGAGAGCGGAGATATTCTAGGGGGGATTGTGGGAACCCACTGATAAAGGCGTGCATCTTAATCCATCCTAAGGCCTGTCTTATGCTGTGCTATAAGCTTTTATGTGATCATTAGGAGTGTGTGCCCTCACTCACATCCACATGCATGCTTTAGGTATAAGTGTGTGTATGTGGCTTTGCATATTTGATATGTTAATGTTCACTGATGCTGTGGTAAAGTCTTTTTGAATCTTGTATATCAAGGCTCCTCGAGATCCTTACAGTAGATGTCTTCTATAGAAACATGGCACACCCACTCGTTTTCACAACAAGGTAACAGTACTACAAGTAGAGTGCATAATGACTTGTTTTATAGCATATGAGTATATTAAAAGTACTAATTAATGCTCTGCAATTCCTCTGTAATGCTTTGCACTAGGTAGGGATTTTCTGTGTGTGTGTCTCTCTCTCTGAGGTTATGCCTTGAGCTCCCTTGTTCCTCCTTGAGCTTTAGTGGAATTTGGCTGATGTGCGCCGAGGGGAGGAGAGGAAGGAGGTGCTCATCTTGTTTCAGTGCTTTATGAGTCTGACGTGTTCGTCTGTAATTGCAGTTATGGGTGATTAAACTCTCAATGCCCCTCAGGATCCACAGCCAGCTATCAATCAGCGTAGGGCCGAGCTGCACAGCACTCAGATTGGTTCCTCTGTCTGTCTGTCAGATATCCTGCTTCATGCCGCTCTGTAACATAGCCGTATAGCGGAGCTGCAGTTTGCTATTTTCAAAATAGGCAAACACATGTTGCATTTTGAGTTTAATTAAGTGATTGTCAGAAAAGGGGAATGACCTGCAACTTTTCCATGAGGTGTCATCCTCCCTTGTTTATATTTTTCTGTTTAACAAAGCTGAGGCTTAACAAGCCTTAAGATAAGTCGGTTTGTGAATTCTTGACTTTACAGGTCACTTGCCAAGCAAAGTAGCCACTTAAAGGTTAAAAATTGTAAACATTTTCGAATGTATTTTTAGTAGTTACATAAATACATATGTCATGTGCGAATAAAATTCCATTGAATAAATTGAGTGATTAATTATTGTTTTTGCTCTTTTTTAATATCCTCCTCATCTATGTGTTTCAGATACTTGCTGAAGCATATATGCGAGGCACATCATCTTTTATAGTTTAACTCTAAAAGCCGATGTGTGTGGGTGGGTGTACGTGGGGCTTTTGAAATTAATAATCTGTTGATGGCTTCATGGTTTCTTTTATGTTTATGTATTCATACCCATGCTGTCATGCATGGCAAATCATTGCAGTGTGTTTGCATGTGTGGTAACATATTTATGACTTAAAACAATTGGTGGGTAGATAAGGGGATCAGGGGGGTTGGAACTTAGGCCTGCTACTTGCTCGTCTAATTGGTGAGTGTTTGCATCTGTGTGTGTTTATGAAAAATGTGCAACTTATCTACAGAGGCAATATACAACCGCGGGAGTCTTGTCCTCCTCACTATCCTCCTCTGACACTCCAATGGCAAGAGGACAGCATTTTCTCAGCTGAGAGAAGATGGCAGCCAGGCATCTGAACATTCCCTATCGCAAGGATTTGAGTCCAAGCAAAACACTTCAGTATGTGTGTGGTAAAGAGGAGTGTGCCTGTTTGTGCAAGTTATCTGCCAGTGGCCTCCTCCCATTAGTTTGCTGATTTGGTTGAGCCCTTGTCTTCTGTTGAAGGTTGTGTGTTTTCATTTCTTTGTCTCCTCCTCTGTGTTGTACTTCTGGATGCAACAAGGATAAAGAAAAGAGTAATTCACACCCTCGTTGCCTTAAGGATCCTTGTTAGATATGGCAGAGTGACCTCACAGTGGAGGTGCCAAGAGGGCAGGAAAAATAATTTTCTCAAAGCAAAGGCAGAAATATGAAGAAAAGAAAATAGATTGAAGTGAAGAAATGACTCCTCTTGCACCACATCTAAAGCCTTTGGCTAGACTGGAGCATCTGTCTGGGTAAAGGGCGAAGTCTGTAGAAGTTACATACTGATTCATTTGTGAAAGCCCACATGGACACTAAACAGTATGAATACACTAAGACCTCATACACAGTGCCATTTTATTTTTTGCGTACTTGTCACACTAACATGTTTTAGATAATCAAACAGATTTTAGTATTAGGAAATGATGACCTGAGTAAATACAAAATGAGATTTTAAATGACAATTTCCTTTATTAAAGGAAAAAAGCTCCAAATTTGAAATTGAAACGCAATTGCCGCTATTGTTAAATCAAAGCTAACCACATTTGTCACAGACGTGTTGATTCAAGAAATCACGTACACGTAGGAACCTGTCTGGTAAAAAAGCGACACATTATGCCACGAGCTAAAGAAATCCAAAAACAGGTAAGCAACAAAGTCATTGGCATTTGTCAGTCTGGATATTTCTGGGACTCCAGCAAACTACAGCGAGAGCCGTTATCTACAAATGGAGAACAGTGGTGAACCTTCCTATGAGTGGCCAGCCTACAAAAGAATGTCTCAATGGTCACAAAAGAACCCAGAACAACATCTAAAAAAAGTGAAGGTCTCACTTGCCTCAGTTAAAGTCAGAATTCATGGTTTAATAATTAGAGATTCTGCAAAAATGCCCCCCCCCCCCCCCCCCCCCCCCCCCCCCCAAAAAAAACAAACAAACAAAAAAAACACTGCTGGATTCTGATAATTCTTGAAATTAAGAAGAGGTAAAAAAAAAAAAAGAAAAAGAAAATGTTAATTGGTGGTTCCCATCAAGATGTAAAAATATTCTATCGACGACGAGACTTTTTATTCCCGTTACATCTGGTGTAAAGCTGACACAGCATTTCATTAAAAGCACTGTATCAAACATGTACCTGAATGATTTGCTGCAACACACCAGCAAGTATACCTCTGAATCACTAAAAGAAACAACAACCCCAAAACAAATGAAGGTTTCAGAGTGGTGCTAGAAAAACTTCCAATATGGTTGAATTAAAACAATTGTACAAAGAGTGGGATGAAATTCCTCCACAGCAATGTGAAAGACTAATTGTCTGTTATCCCAAATGCTTGATTGCAGTTCTTGCTGCCAAAGCAGGCACATCCAGTTAGGTTTAGGGGGCAATTGTTTTCTCATTTATAGAGACCAGATTGGTCCTGCGACTGACTGATGACTCCACCCCACTGTTTGCATGGATTTAAAAAAGAAGGAAAAAAATTAGGAAGGGACAAATACTTTTCGCAGTACTACAGACTTGGTGTATAAGTGAGTATTTAAATTTTGTTTAATAAAAATAAGAAAAAATTGTAAGTGATCGGGTTGAGTGGTATGTTAAAAGCTTCCAGTCAGCTAATGTTGGTCCATCAACCGGTAATTCCCAGTGTATTTGCCTACAGCTAATGTATTTATCCTGTTAACCCTAGAATGCTGGATTGTTATCTCAATGTGAGCATTGCTTCTGCATCTTATGAAGGCTTGAAGTATTCTTTTAAATGTTTTTTTTTTTATTTTTTATATATTGCAATTTGTGTTTTTGAGTCTATCAGTTTACTTTGGCTTTTCAGTGGGCAAAGGGGGGAAAAAGCCCTTTAAGTTGGTGGAAAAACCCGAGCTGAAGCCTCTTTTGAAAGTTTTGCTGGGCAGCATGTGTTTGTTGGCAGACTGCCAGTGAAAATGCAAGAGAGGGGAAGTCAGCAGACTGGCTGTCTTCTGTTCACTGTTGTTCAGATTGACTCTGTCAGGCTGGCCTTTGAGGCCTGTAATCCAGGTGGTCTGTTCTTTGCGGCGCCCGCTTCCCTCCTCATCCTCCCTCTCTCCCTTCACCTCCGCTGCCCCATGCCCACAAACACGCCTGGCATCAGCGGCTTCCTCTCTGTGCAGTGGTGTCTTTCTTCCACCAATCACATGGCTCTGCAGTTATGGGCACATTGGTGTAAGCCAATGAACGACACCTGTTTTTCTCAGGAGTGGTTCTACATGCCAGTCATAACACCCACTTTATTTGGCCTCTGTCACAAAGCCAATCTCAACACGTAATTCACGGGCATCCAGGCCATGAGAGGCACAGGCAAGAAGAAATATGGATTTTAGCGATGGGGAAAAGACTTTCTCGAAAATTACTTTCCCAGCACAAATGTCACAGAGAATCTGTGCTGCATCATTGCATCATCGGAAAAAAGTATCATGCAGTAAAGGAACCTTTTGATAGGACTGAGGGATCATTGTTCGGTGGTAAGAGTGGAAGAATGACTCATTTTCTGCCTGAAAGCCTGAAAACTTTTCCCATGTTTCTGTGTACACCTGAGACTAGTCGAAGGGATCACATGTTTTAGCTTTTCCAACATGTATATGTTTTATTTTATTACAAAGATTTTCCTCTTTCAAGCCTGGTTAAAAAACATATAGTAACTGTCACTTAAGAGCTGCTGCGGTGTTGTTAGTCGATGCCATTCAGATTTCTTTGCACTGGCCAAACGCAAACAAATTCCTGATAGTGAAGCTTTTTCAAAGCTTTGAAAAAGTCTTTGTGCTTCACCAAATAGCTTGTTATAAGGGTTTATTGTCTGTCATTGTAATTTTTTCTTAAGGTCAAGATTATGTATCAGATATCCGCTTTTACACAGTAACTTTTTTTTTCTTTTCAATAACGTTAAACGAAAGCAACCTGTGAATTTATGTGGTAAGTTTAACCTGGCTCTTCAGCCTTCAGTTTATAAAACTGTACTAAAACCTCACTTTAATAATACAAGTATTAAAGAAAACATATAAAGTGTATTTCTTTACCAAAATGGAGAAAAAACATTTGCATTAAAAAAACGATCCTTTTTTGTGCTTAAACTGTTGATTAAATATCTGACGCCATTGTAACCAACTCAATCTCAAACAAGACTTAATTTGAACAGGCTGCTTGATGGAGGTCATGGTTCACTAATGTTATGTTTATAGGTTACAATTGAAAAGCAGGGCTGTGAATCTGTTGGAAATAAAGAAGCACTTGCAATTGTATACAAGCATTATTGGAGGTGCTTTAGCTTAACTCCCCTTAAATTTGGCTGGTCTTTGGCTTTTTCATCAACATTACACATTTTTTTGGTGTTGGGCTGCATTTTTTTTTTTTTTACATTCTTCCTTGAAAGCCACAATCTTCTGGACTTTCCAAGAATGATGTATAGGAAGGCAGAGAAATAACAACCTGGACCAAAATAAATATTCAATGGTGATTTTATATCTTGTGATTTTGATTTGAAAAGAATTCGGCTAGACTATGGTATAGCAATTGAAATATGCAACAATATATTTTTGGGGCTGTTGTGGATGACAAATAAATCTTCAGTGACCAAGCGCAGCTACCAGCCTTGAGTTGCTGAAGTTGATAACAGTAAATAATAGTCCTAGTTGCATGAACATAGCTTTTAGAGTCATTTCTATTACATTCTTGTAAAATAACCTTGACTGTGCGCTTTAGAAAACATGCAGAGCATACATAAGTGCATAGAATCAGTCAGTGGCAGATTCCTCTCCAATACCTCGAGATGCATCCGACTCGTTGTGTTTTTGTTTTGCTGATGCTGTGTAAACACAGGCTAGTAGTGGTAGTCGCATCCCTGGCAAAAGAAATGGGTTTTATATAATGAAAGAACATGTTCAAAAGCACAAACATTAAGAAATAGAGAGAGAGCGGGAGACAGCAAGGCTTGGAAGCTGATCGAGGTATCAGTAGAGAGGAAAAAGAACTGGCAGCACTCTAACCAGTGTGTCTTCCCAGGACATAAAAGACTTGCTGCTCCGAACAGGGATTATCCTCCACCTCTGGGGAGTCCCTGTGATGAGCAGCAAAGGCAGAATAAAAGATGTGGAAAGACATTGAAGGAAACAGTAACAGAGGAGAGGAAGTATGGGGAAAAATTAAATGTGAAAGCATGTGCACTGGGGAGGGGTAAGACACATGCATCTATAGACTCTGATCTACATATATGTCAGCTCCACTTAAGGACCTGCAGATGCTCAAGATGCTTCAGTTGACCGTGTTTGCGCTTTCTTCTTTTCTTTTCTTTTTTTCTGCAACCTCTCTCGACCCCATGAAAAATGTCCCATGCTGGTAATTCAGCCATGAGCCATATCCCTGTTTGATCTAGCATCTTCCTGAAAATCATCTCTCCAGGCTCAGACATTTTAAATCAATGTGATCTGTCCTTTCTAGCAGAAAATACTTGTTGGAGATGCAGATTACAAAGGTCTACACTACAAAAACACAGATCTTAAGGATACCTGAAGAGAAATCATTTTGTGGTTAATGGTTAATGGGCTCTCCAACATGTCAGTTAGTCTTTGCAAAATCTTGCTAATAGGCAGACAAAAACACAGCACATGGCCATGACAACAGCTTGGCTTTCACCTTGATTTAAGAACAATTGTCTCTTTCATGAAATTTCCAAAGTTGTCGCTTGTTTTCTTCTGCAGCAAATTTGCTACACAGGGCGGTGTTTAGATTTTCACTTGCTTAAATAAAATATGAGTTTTAGAACCAGCAGTGTCACTAAGCAGCTCTTTTGGAACTTGGCAGCTGAATTAATTGTTGGTTTGAAATAAAGCATTCAGGGGAGAAACGTTACGCTGTTGACACAAGCTGTTTGAGTTGTCCATCTGACTTATTTTGTTAATAATGGGCCAAAAGGTAATTTATTTTGTGTGTACTGGACAGACTGTCTGTGTGCAATAGAGCAAGAGAAGGGGGCGGATGGAGGCGTGGGGGTGGTAAGGTTGGGCTTCAGTCAATGCAACTATATTTTCATGATTTCGCTTGTTTGTCTTGGATACAGCGTGCCTCCGATCCTCTGGCCTGCAGAATTTTGTGTTTGTTTTCGGTGAGTCAATGCACTGATCCAAAGTACACTCCTCCAGTGACAGAACTGACAGAACACACACGCGTGTTCTTCAGGACACACAACCTCTGGTCTTATTGGAGCGCGTGTGTTCCCACCCAGTTTGCGAGGCCTCTTCCTGCAGCACGTACACACATAGTTTCCCATCACCCTCCGAGCGGCCCCCAGTGTTATAAGCTTTCTCTGAGAGACTTTCTCGCACTTTGTTTTCCTCCCCCATTTGAATCTCTGTTATCTATTTATGAATCTCTAGCCGCTCATTCTATGTGTTCATACATCGATCAGTCCATCTCTACCCATCATTCCCATTCCCTTCATCTCTGGCTTGTTCCCCAGAGGAAGAAGGAGAAGCAGTGGGGGGTGGGAGTATGGCAGTTCCAGCTTACGGCCAGGAGCCAGCTCCTTCTCCATTTGGATTTCAGTACAAACAGACCAGCACCTCACAGCTTACAACAAAAGAATAATCATCATAAGGGGAAAAATGAGAAAATAAAAGGTGGGTGGAAGACATCTAAAAGGCTTGTAATAGAGTCAGTATATTTAATCTTTCCGCTGGGACGGGAAATAAAGCTTTGGTGTTGATTCTGTGTCTCAGAACTAAATGTGAACAATCTACTTTTGTATTTTTGTATCTAGATTTGTGTAAGAGGACGATTACCATTTTTATAGGCTGAATACTGACTCGGCAAATGAGTGCAGGGAGGGTGGACATAAGGCTCTGTGTGGGTCAACATCTGCCTTGGGCTAATTCCAGGTGTTGCAGAGAGTAAACAGCCACATAAACAGAGCCTAGACACACAGTGTTCAGCTTTTGAAGTGTTTCAGTGGTTCCTTGACACAAATGGAAGTCGTCAATCGCCCACTGTCTCCAAACACGTTAGGAAGTGACAAATTCCTCATCCTGATGTCACCAAAGGGTAGGGGCAGTTTGTTTTTGCCGTCGTGGTAATTGGTATAATTAGTCATCAGTCACTGATGGCTTTATGACTCCACCGTAAATACAAGACACACCTAACATTTTCACTTCCACTCCTCCACATATAATGCTGAATTTTTTTAAATCTTCTGCATTTACATTTATTTTCCCTGCTAGCAGTGTTTGTATTAACCTTTTAAAGACTGCTCTTCATTATTTACTTAGTTGTGATGGCTTTTTGCTGACTTTTATTCTAAAAATTGCAGAAAAAGATCAGTTAAAGTTTCTGGATTCATTTTTGACTAGCCTGAAGGTGAAATACAGAAATCCATTCAGCTGTTTAGTTGGTTTAATCATATGGCTTTATTATTTGTAGTGTGGCTTGCAGTGTTCTTAGAAAGAAATACTGGCCACACAGACCTCAGATAACTTCAGTTTGTGTAGTTGTACGACATCATCGAGCAACCATTTATTATTTTAATTGTTGACACTGGTGCTTTTAGGCCCCTCTTATAGTCTATGTGCAAAAATAAACCACTTTGTTCTCTAATACTTTCTGAGTGTATTTTTATATATATATATATATATATATATATATATATATATATATATATATATATATATATATATATATGAGAGAGAGAGAGAGAATTTTCAAGGTTTGTTTTAGTGTTTTTCTTTCTTTGTCGTTACACAAACCATTTTCATTTTATTTCATGAGCGTGACCTTGCAGAAACATGACCCTTGTTTGTAATGATGAATGCATCATTGTGCCTAGCTATGTATGAAAGTTAAAAAAAATTGATCTGATTCTTTGTACCCGCTGTTGCTAAATTGCATTCAGTCGTGTGCTTTGCTGTCAGCTCATTATCTCTCTGTGTTTGTAAGTATATACTCGGTCGTGCGCCTTCAAGTGTGTTTTGGCAGTGAGCAAGTCAGATAAGGGTCTGTGTTGTGATATTCATCTCTGGGCTCAACAAAAGAGGAAGTTCAATGAATCAGAAGCTTCCTGGCTGTGTTGTATTTCCCCAGTTACATGTATTCATAGCAGTCTTGGCCATGAAACCTTACATGTCTTTAAAAGGTTTAAATACTTTTTTTTCTTTTCTTTTCTTTTTTTTTTGCTTTGCAAATCTTAATCATAGAGATTTATAATATAATAAAGCAGGTGGTAAAGGTGATGTTTTCTCATCATCTTTTGTCTGCAAACTTCAAAAATCGCCTCCAAAACCTCCACATTATCTGATTAAGGTCATTCAAAGAGCCTGTCAGTCTTGACGGTCTCGAATATTACTGACCTCTTTTGACTTACTAAGCTGCTGTGGTAATGAATACTCAAACAGAGCTGAAGAACATCAGTTGCAGTGTAATCTTCTTCACCCGACAGCTGCTCTGCAGGCTGCAGAAGTAATTATCGCTCAACGCCATGTCTTTGATCAACTGGTATTGTCAGTTGATGTCTATGACATAAGCCACTGACCAAAGCACAGCAAGTGAGATATATTCACTATGGCTGTCATTCATTTGTTGAGTACATTTCCTTCACAGTAGCTATGTTGCTTTCATTCTTTGTGCCTTTGGCCTTTTTACTCCATTTGTTGCCCTCTTCACTATCTCTTGGTGTACTAGTTTTCTCCTCACAGTGAGAAATGTGTGTAAATGAATTTGGTGTGTAAATAAAGCTACCTACTATAGGTAGTACTTCGAGTGTGTTTGACTTTCTTCAAGTAAAGCAAATACAATTAACTTCAGCTCAATATTTAATCATCAAATTATAATCCGTAACCAGCTAATAGTCCCATATCTGTATGTACCTTGAGCAGTTTTGCAGCCAGATTAGATATTAATGATCCTGCACTTGTGCAGGCATTAAAAACAGAACAAAGACACCCTTTAACATTCAAAACTTTTTCATCCTTCATAGTCATTGGAGTAGGGGTGGAGAAGTATTACTTTGGGGGTGCTAAGTCTTGTGTATTTGTGTGTGCAAATTTTTTGTTGCTTTTTTGTGGTTTTGTATAGCAGTTGTTTACATTTCTAACTTACAGACAATGAATAATAAAATATCTGGATTTGCTTCCTCATGATATTGGCGAGATTACATTAAATTGAGGGTGCTGGTTACTGTTGATTTTTCAGAGTTCCTTGGGTTAAATCTTCATGGCGTCTATATGGCCCTAGTTGAAGACACGTTACAAAGAAAGCCTTCCCTTCTCATTCTAGCAAATCACTGAGCATGACTGAATTTACAGTGCAGTTGACAAACAGCCACCAAGTAATTCCATTCTTAAATAAAGCAATATGGGAAGGATAAGGATAAGCTTGGTGATTAGTGGCATTCACATGATGAGCAAGGTTTCTAAAGTGTGT
This sequence comes from Maylandia zebra, assembly GCF_041146795.1. Lineage (NCBI taxonomy): Eukaryota > Metazoa > Chordata > Actinopteri > Cichliformes > Cichlidae > Maylandia > Maylandia zebra. The sequence continues at coordinate 37,985,222 of NC_135173.1, read as the reverse complement.
CTTTACCCAGTGAGAAATATGTTAAACTAAATTTGATGCTCACAGTTCCTTTTGTAATTTCTCAGGTTGTTCAACCAGTTGCATTTGGCTTTGCTTCAAACTCTTCAGATCTGCCTTGTTTAAAGGTTAGACCAGAAAGTTACAAGCAGTGTGTGAAATGATCTGTACATAAGAATTTGGCCCAACCTCAGTCAACTGTATCTCTGTGCACGAGCTGGTTGGTGCTCTGCGTGGAGCTCCCAGGGAGACATGGTATATCACCTCAGAGCTAAAGAGAACAATTAGGCCATAACAGCAGATCATAGTGTTGGCAGCCGGGGCACTGTTAGCAATAGTGCCAGTAATCTGTGGCTTAGCTGGCACCTAGCCACATCTAGCCACAGCTTCATGGCCTCTTCAGACACTTAAGAGTCACTGAGGGCACCAGCATGCCCTAGGAGCTGGCTCTTTTATCCACATGCTATCAGGGAAATGAACTGAAATGGGAGGAAAATAAAGCCTGTGAGAGACAGAAAAGAGTAAAAGGGAGGTGGGAGGGAGAGAATTAAGTCTTTAATGAGGGCAGTTGTTTCAGCAGGCAAAAAGAAGCGGGTTATATCAACACAGTGTATCAAATGATGGCTGTTAGCAGCCCACCTACTGTGAAATTATGGGTGGCCTGTTTTGGTTCTTTTCTGCCACTTATCCCACATTAAGGCCTTTATCTGTTGCTCCTACACTCTCTTGTTTAATCTACAAGTTGGTTCATGAATCCCAGCAGATGTGGGCTTAAACAGACAGTATAAAGAGAGTCTGGATACTTTTGATTAGCACTGTCATAAAGATCGAGGTATAGTTGCAGCTGGCCTGTCTGATCATATCATCTAGTTCCTTGATCACCATGTGGCTTCTTGCACTGTCCTCAATCCTCACTTACTGTATTGAGGATGGAGGACTTGACTAATAAAAACTGAGATGACAAAAACATGTAAACATGGTATTTTGTTTTATCTTGTAGCATAGTGTTAATTGTGCAAGGAGCATAATGAGCACAAAGACCACAGGAAACAAAGGACTAAGAACAAAAACCCATTTAATGAGCCTATAATACACCTTTCTAAATTCATAGTCAGCAGAGATGCTGATAAGATTCTTTTGTCTGCAACCACTCGTTTCTAAAAGTAAGACAGCGTTAAAGAGGTAACACTGAGGCGTGTGTGAGAAATACCATCCAAACTATTTTTAAGTTATAAATGCTTACAAAGCTTTCCACTAAGATTTACAAGAAGTACATAATACATAAATTCTGTTATTATTTATTGACTCATTTATTGCATCAATCCCACTGGAAAACACAAGGCCAAGTTCACGTCAACAGAAGAAAGAGGGTTTATTTCAGGGTAAAATATTTGTAATTTGAAAATAAGTATTATTTTTAAAAATCTGCTTCAATTAGCTACAATATAATGACTAACTATTTGTTTCACCAGTGATTATTTAGTGAACGTTCTCTTCTGCTTCCCTTTATATATATGGCGCTAAATAATAACAACATTTGCCTGAAGGAGCTTTATATTGTAAGGTGAAGACGTTAGAATAATAATAATGGATTGCATTTATATAGGTCAGTGGTTCTTAACCTGGGTTCGATCGAACCCTAGGGGTTCGGTGAGTCGATCTCAGGGGTTCGGCAGAGCCTCCACCGTGACATGCACGGCTCATTTTGTGCACTAGTAAAAAGCATATCTATGTCTTGAATTTGAAAAACATCATATTTTATTTTTCACTAAAGAGGGGTTCAGTGACTGCGCATATGAAACTGCTGGGGTTCGGTACCTCCAACAAGGTTAAGAACCACTCATATAGCGCTTTTCTAGGCACCCAAAGCACTTTACAGTTCCACTATTCATTCATTCTCACATTCACACACTGGTGCAGGCAGACCACAGTTGTAACCACAGCTGCCCTGGGGCAGACTGACAGAAGGCTGCCATATCGCGCCATCGGCCCCTCTGCCCAGCACCAGTAGGGTAAAGTGTCTTGCCCAAGGACACAACGACCAGGACAGAGAGAGCTGGGGGATCGAACCGGCAACCTTCCGGGTACAGATGAGCTTCCCAACCCCCTGAACCATGGTCGCCCCTAATAGAGAGAAAGCAGCAACAATCAAAAGGTCCCCTTTGAGCAAGCACTTGGTGACAGTGGAAAGGAAAAACTTCCTTTTAACAAGAAGAAACCTCCGGCAGAACCAGGCTCAGGGAGGGGCGGCCATGTTCCGAAACTGGTTGGAGGTGAAGGGAGGAAGACAGAACAAAAGACACTGTGAAAGAGAGTCAGAGATTAATAATAACTAATGATTGGTGGAGCTTATCCCAACTGCCCTACGGTGAGAGGCGGGCACACCAAGTCACCAGCCTGTCGTGGGGCTAATAGAGAGAGACAGACAACCATTCACATTGTTGGGCAATTTAGACACACTAATTAATCTAAGTCCACATCTTTGGACTGTCGGAGGAAGCTGGAGTATGCTGTTTTAGACCGAGGACCTTCTTGATGTGAAGCAACAGTGTTAATCACCACACCACAATGCTATATGAACAGCTAGTGCTTTTATTTATAGCTTAAATTACTTGCTTACTTACATTTTTATTAGATATATGAAAACTCCTCGCTTATCCATATTTTTTGCATCACTGCAAACAGAAGTTTTCAGATTTTTTTTTATGCTCTAGAGCCAGAACAGGTTGTTTACTAGTGGAAAATGCGAATAGGATTTTTTTCCATCCAAATTTCAGAAATTTTATGAACATAATAAGTTTGTAAAACAAAACCTTTTTTAGTAGTGTGCGCCGATTATATGCATAACCAGTTGATATTTCATCAGCCAATCACAAGCTTGCTCCCTACACCATCTTTTATACACAATAAACACACACACCCTCTCTCACTCACACACACACACACACACACACACACACACCATCACACACACACACACACACACACACACACAGCCCCACTTCCTCTCTCCTATCTACAGAGTAAACATATCAGACTCAGATATTTACACTTTGGACATAACTGAGGGCACCAGATTAGTCTGTTTATGTAGTGGAAAACAGTAGACAGACATTTCCCAATTAATGAGCACACATGCGCGCACACAGAAAGTGTGAAGCTTAATGGAGAAAAAAGAACAATGAATAATGATCTAGTTTTTGAAGCGCATACACAAAGTGGTTTATGGAAGACTGAGAAAAATATCAGCCCGCTGTCGTCATGGCAATAGAGACATCAGCAGTAAAAACTCTAAAAATGAAACCGTAATACCAACTCCCATGTTATTTTGGGCTCTGTTTTTTTTTTCCACAGCCCACTGAATCTCCTGGGTTATTTCGTTGAATCTCTTTTTTCCTCTTCTCTCTTCTTCCTGAACACATCCGGAGAAATGCTAATGACTAGTGTTTCATTCCGGCTTCGCTCTGTGCCGCTCTGTGCTTTTCAAAAGTGACTCACCTAGACGATGTCCTAAAACGTTGTTCCGAAGAATTTAAAAAAAGAAAGAAAAAGGGAAAAAAAATACTGCTTGGTGCCTCAAATCAACAGAAGGTGTGGGGTAGAGGGGTGCATTAAAAACAGGGCCCGTGTTATTGTTAACATGCCACCCTTTTATCCAGTTTTTTCTTTGGAGCTGCAGTTTACTAAAGTGCCACAGTGTAGGTGCAAGTGACTCATGACTGCTTCGTTTATTGCAAAGTCGGTCTGTGTAATGATCATTTGTTTCCTGGCCGGTCTCTCACCTATGCCATCATTCCCCAACTTAGCCATAGCCAATCACGGTTAGTATAGAAAGCACGTCGTCTGTGCAAAGGGTCTACATCAAGCCCATTTGGATATTTTTTTTGTTTGTTTTTGCATTTTTTTCTGCACTGAAAGACTGAACAAAGTCTTCAGAGAATATGGGATTGGACACAAGCTATAGAGGTATTAAACTAAAATTGGCAGTGGTGTATGCACAAACACAGAAAGAGAGAGAGCATTATGATTTTTGTCTACTGACAGTCAATTCTGTTGATGATGATTCAGGAGATTTAATAGCTAAAAGGCAACTGGACATAAAGTATGTGATTTACTGAGATTTATCTGTTCTCGCTTTCTGTTTTTGTAGCATCCCACACCCTTGCGTTATACTAAATCTCCACTGTGGCACTAGTAGATGAATAATAGAGGAGCAGAGTTAGGCATGGAATGAAAAATGAGCATCTGTCTGCCTCTGTATAGGCACATGGCTATGATTGTGAATGTGTTTTTAAAAAGGTTAGACAAAACAGGTTGTTCCGAAGTAAGGTGAATGAGACGCTGAGAGGACAAGCATATGAAGCCAGAGAAGTCATTTGTGAGACAGCAGTCTAAAGAAAGGAAAGACACACTTTTCATCGGCTCTCAGGATTGTTCCGACTATAGTGGTGCACTTTCCATCTATAATGCATCATCCCTTGCTGGTGGCAGGGGCAACACAATCTCATGGGCTCGTTAGGGAATGCAACCAATGGTGTTAGCTCTGAAGGCAGCTGAGTTATTTGTAGTCTTTATGTGAGAACAGTGGTTGCTTATCTTTTCATGTTGTCACAAGTTCTTATGTGCATCAGCTGCTGAAAATTGAACGGCGAGGGTTTTTTTCCTGCTTGATTGTTTTACTTTAATGCTAACAAGCAGACTGATCCAGCATGTTGTTTGAGATGCTTTGAAAATGTTTAAATCCAAGATGTACGCACAATGTAGATAAGTAAACTCATCAGATGTTTTATCAGGTAAACCTTGCTAGCACTGCGTTAATCCCCCTTTTACCATTTAGAACTGGCTTATCTCTTTGCGGCATGAATTGAACAAGGTGCTCTGAACAGTTCCAAATAGGTCCACATGGTTAGGATTTCTTTATATTTGAATACCTGTACCTCTGAGACATGATTTCAACTACCAGCAAATGGAGCAACCATCCAAAATTTAAGCGCAACTTCATATGGTGCAATATAAGTTATAGATTTCTCCAGAGTAGGAGTGGTTAAATTTATGGAAGTAAAGGTGATTAAATTAAAATATTGACTGTTAGAATGAGACTATATGAATGGGATTTTGCCCCTGCTGTCTAAAATTACAAAACAATTTGTTAGCTTACACGAATGAATAAAATGTGCTGTCTAGCGTGTGCTAGCAACCAAACCCATCTCCGCGCCAGTTAAATCGCACCCCTTTTAACATCCCACTCACTTTAATCCTGTACAGACCAGAAATTCTTTGTACTGTTTACACCAGTGCTGTTGTGCAGATAACAGATGGTGTCGTTTTTTTTTCTGGAGAGAGGGTGGTCATTAATCACAACTGCAGCAGCTCACCTGTCAGAAAAAATGTAAACAGGTTGCTTCCAACATGTTCCTGTTTTTGCATTGATCTGTCATCTCATTATCCCTTCTTATCTGATTCTCATCCGTTTATCATCTTTAAACACACAAGTGAGTAACAGCTAGATAATAAATTGGCAAAATTTCCCCCTTGTAATAACACTCAACAGTAGAACGAAAGAGCAAGAAAGGAAAGCTAAAGGGAGGGAGGCATTGTTTAGATGTAGGAGACTTTTGAATGAAGTGGAGAGGTGATAAGTGGAGAACTTTGTCTCTGTCAGCAAAACAAGCTCTAATTTGCTTATTTGTAGCTGTCACTTGTTTTTGTGTGCCCAGCGATTTTGACAAATTGGCAGGGAGAGCCTGCAGTCGGCAACGCTCTAAGTGGCTTACAGCTGTGAGTCACCCTTTTTTCTAAGTTGACGCTAAGAGAACCTGGACAGATTTAGTATTTAGTATTTAGTATTTATTTATTTATTGTCATTGTCAAGAACAATGAAATTGCGTTTGGGGCTTCCATACAACCCAAAAAAAAAGAAGAAAATAATAAATACCCCTTAAAACCCAAGTGTACATATTTAACCCAGTGTGACTCCAATGCAATAAGACAATCCTTAGCAATAATGTTCGTAGAAATTCAGACAAAGACCTGAGAAACATGACAAAATACAACAATGCAACCCATTCAATATTATTGTACTGTGAGATATGATATCAGATATATGATAGTTATCTATTTAAGAAAGAGGGAGGGGGAAGAGAATAAAGATATGATGCACCAATGCAGACCAGTTCATTGCTATTAAGAAGTTGGATATGGTTATTGTCCGTGAGAGGGGGGCAGAGAGTTCAGGAGCCTCACAGCCTGTGGATACAGGCTGTTGGCCAGTCTGGATGTTCTGGCCTGTATAGACCTGTACCTTCTCCCTGAGGGCAGCAGATGGAAAAGGTGGCGCGCAGGGTGATGTTGGTCCCGCAGGATACTGTGCACCCTCCTCAGACAGCGAGTGGGGAAGATATTACTGATCTCTGGCAGACTTGTTCCAATAATTCTGCCAGCTTCTTTCACCACCCGCTGGAGTGCTTGCTGATCGGCCTTGGTGCAGCTGGGGAACCACACTAGAAATCCATACGTCAGAACGCTGCTGATGGCACAGTTGTAGAAGTTCAACATCAGAGATCTGGGAATGTGTGCGCTCCGCAGTCTCCTCAGGTAGTAGAGGCACTGTTGGGCCTTCCGTACAACTGAGGTGATATGGTTGCCCCAGGACAGGTCCTCGGTCACAGTTACCCCCAAGAATTTAAAACTGCTCACCCTCTCCACCGCCTCACTGCCAATGAAGAGAGGCAGATGCCACTCATTTCGCGAATGCTTCAGTATGCTTCACACTCACATACTCACTGCATGAGTTTGTGAGTGTGCTAAGCAGCTCCTTTAGTCAGAGACTGAAACACCCTCGCTGCAGGAAGGAGCGCTTTCACAGATCATTCATCCCAACAGCAGTTAGACTCTATTACTCCTCAATCACGATGTCATGACTCACTGGACACTGTGAACATCCACGGTCACCACTTCATGCATAATGGACCTTCTATGTGTATGGACATGCACAGGTATATATGTATGTATATGTATACAAATGTATATTTAGTGTGCACATGTGTGTGTGTGTACATGTCTATACAGGGAGTGCAGAATTATTAGGCAAATGAGTGTTTTGTCCACATCATCCTCTCCATGCATGTTGTCCTACTCCAAGCTGTATAGGCTCGAAAGCCTACTACCAATTAAGCATATTAGGTGATGTGCATCTCTGTAATGAGAAGGGGTGTGGTCTAATTACATCAACACCCTATATCAGGTGTGCATAATTATTAGGCAACGTCCTTTCCTTTGGCAAAATCAAATCAAATCACTTTTATTGTCACATCACATGTGCAGGCACACTGGCACAGCACATGCGAGTGAAATTCTTGTGTGCGAGCCCCACAAGCAACAGAGATGTGCAAACACAACAACACAAACGAGCAAAATACAAGAATGGCCAACCTGAAACTAATAAATATATGTACAATATATAATAGTGTATGCATTTCTGGATGTGTATACTAAATATTTTCCTGTGTGTGTGTGTGTGTGTGTGTGTGTGTGTGTGTGTCCACATTTTTACAAATTAAATAGTAAAAAAAAAAAAAAAAAAAAATAATAATAATAATAATAATAAAATATATAAAATATACAGAGTTGAATATGTGCAAAACAAGTGGCATTTATATACAGTGTGGAGTGCATAATGTTGAAGTTCCAGTAGTGAAGCTGAGGTGTCTATGACGTGTTCAGCAGTCTGATGGCCTGGTGGAAGAAGCTGTCTCTCAGTCTGCTGGTACGGGACCGGATGCTGCAGAACCTCCTTCCTGATGGAAGCAGTCTGAACAGTTTATGGCTGGGGTGACTGGAGTCCTTGATGATCCTCCCCGCTTTCCTCAGGCAGCGCTTCCTGTAGATGTCTTGGAGGGAGGGAAGCTCACCTCCAATTATCCGCTCAGAGCACCGCACTACTCGCTGGAGAGCTTTGCAGTCCCCAAAATGGGTCAAAAGAAGGACTTGACAGGCTCAGAAAAGTCAAAAATAGTGAGATATCTTGCAGAGGGATGCAGCAGTTTCAAAATTGCAAAGCTTCTGAAGCGTGATCATCGAACAATCAAGCGTTTCATTCAAAATAGTCAACAGGGTCGCAAGAAGCGTGTGGAAAAACCAAGGCGCAAAATAACTGCCCATGAACTGAGAAAAGTCAAGCATGCAGCTGCCAAGATGCCACTTGCCACCAGTTTGGCCATATTTCAGAGCTGCAACATCACTGGAGTGCCCAAAAGCACAAGGTGTGCAATACTCAGAGACATGGCCAAGGTAAGAAAGGCTGAAAGACGACCACCACTGAACAAGACACACAAGCTGAAACGTCAAGACTGGGCCAAGAAATATCTCAAGACTGGTTTTTCTAAGGTTTTATGGACTGATGAAATGAGAGTGAGTCTTGATGGGCCAGATGGATGGGCCCGTGGCTGGATTGGTAAAGGGCAGAGAGCTCCAGTCCGACTCAGACGCCAGCAAGGTGGAGGTGGAGTACTGGTTTGGGCTGGTATCATCAAAGATGAGCTTGTGGGGCCTTTTCGGGTTGAGGATGGAGTCAAGCTCAACTCCCAGTCCTACTGCCAGTTTCTGGAAGACACCTTCTTCAAGCAGTGGTACAGGAAGAAGTCTGCATCCTTCAAGAAAAACATGATTTCCATGCAGGACAATGCTCCATCACACGCGTCCAAGTACTCCACAGCGTGGCTGGCAAGAAAGGGTATAAAAGAAGAAAAACTAATGACATGGCCTCCTTGTTCACCTGATCTGGACCCCATTGAGAACCTGTGGTCCATCATCAAATGTGAGATTTACAAGGAGGGAAAATAGTACACCTCTCTGAACAGTGTCTGGGAGGCTGTGGTTGCTGCTGCACGCAATGTTGATGGTGAACAGATCAAAACACTGACAGGATCCATGGATGGCAGGCTTTTGAGTGTCCTTGCAAAGAAAGGTGGCTATATTGGTCGCTGATTTGTTTTTGTTTTGTTTTTGAATGTCAGAAATGTATATTTGTGAATGTGGAGATGTTATATTGGTTTCACTGGTAAAAATAAATAATTGAAATGGGTATATATTTGTTTTTTGTTAAGTTGCCTAATAATTATGCACAGTAATAGTCATCTGCACACACAGATATCCCCCTAAAATAGCTAAAACTAAAAACAAACTAAAAACTACTTCCAAAAACATTCAGCTTTGATATTAATGAGTTTTTTGGGTTCATTGAGAACATGGTTGTTGTTCAATAATAAAATTATTCCTCAAAAATACAACTTGCCTAATAATTCTGCACTCCCTGTACATAGGAATAGTAGTGGTACAATAGTTATGTTAAGCTATATAGTTTATGTCTTGCATAGTTCCACAACCATATCCATAATCACATACTGTGTGTGCTACCGTTGTATATAATGTATTATCTTACTTATTTTTTTCATTGATTGTACTTATTTGTATTTTGATATCTGTACCTGAGCTGAGGTAACACAAAAAAATCCCCGTCATGGATTCAATAAAGTCTTATCTTAATTTTTATTTTTGCTCTTACCTGCCCTGCCCTTTTTCAGTGATTGGCTTTACAGTCACTCTTATCTTTTGAACAGGTTTATTTCATATCTTGCATACAGTGCAAACGGCTGCCAGAGGTTGTTTTTCCAAGACTGCTCACGATGCATATTCCCATTTCCAGTTTAACAGGTTAAGATGGAATTGGCTATATGAAGAAACGCAGGCAGGAGTGGCAATGCTGCCCCCCCCCCCCCCCCCCCTTTTTTTTTTTCTCCACTTCTTTTTCCTTGATTAGTTGGGCTTAAAGTCAAAGTGTTGGTTGAAGATTTTACAGAGATTCTTTGAGTTGTATTTTTATAGTTAACTGATAACAGAAACTGGAATTTGAGATCTTGTTGTGTGAGCCGGGACTTTATCTCAAAGGAGAACTTGGCAAAGCTTAATTTAAACCTAAATGCACATGTCTTGTGTATGTACAGAGGAACCTTATTTCCATCTTGCTCCTTGCTTACTTTTCTTGTCCAGTCTAGTCATTTCTTTCCTTTCTTCTGTCATTCTTCTTGTTTTGTTTCTTCTTGATTCCCCTTCTCTCATTGGATCTTCCTTTCTGCTTTTTTTCTTCTTCTCCACTCTTCTGTCCTTACAACCATTATTTGTTTCCTTATCCTTTCTTTCCTTGTCTCCTCTACCCTAATTTTCTCTTCTGCTTTCCTCTCCGGGGAGGATTAGGACAGAGTCCTTTTCATCCTGCTGTAATCCTACACTGGCAACCCAACTCCAACAAGAGTAAACATACACACGCATACTGTACACTCAAACGCACACACAGATATTTCGCATTGAGAAATCTTTATGTTCTGGGAGCTTTGTCCAAACAAGACCATCCACATACAATCCAGTGTGACCACATGGTTCGCTGCTTGGTCATAAAGAGGGGGAACATTAGAGGGGAAAAGTGTTCTTCTTTGGATTTTCCTCTTCTCCAAAAGCTGTCGGAAGAAAGAGGGACATAAAGAATGAATGGGAGGGGAAAAAAGAGACATAACAGGCGGATCTACCTCCCAGCCTGTCTCTGTCATCCCCCCCTCTAGGTGGGGCCTTGCTGGGATTCTGTTTGCTGAGTCCCACTCTCCCCTACCCTCCACCCCCACTGAGAGCTACAATGGCAGATTGGCAACTCTAATACCGCCTCTCGTTTTATCTGCTTGAATTGAAACCCAGTTGGAGAAGGGTTATGGGAATTATTTTGGAGCTATGTGTGTGTGGGCACATATTTTTGGAGGAAAAAATCTAATCATACAGATAGAAGCTCAAGAAGTATCAGTCATGGGATCCAACACTGAAGTAACATAGCTAGATACAGAGCTGTTATTAGCCCCTTTTTTAACAAGTCTGTTTGTTTATTTTCCAAAGGATAGGGTGTTTCTGTGTGGGTGTGTGTGTGTGTCGTTTCTAACAGGAAGTTCTTTTGAGTCAAGCAAGATGTGCAGGAAGTATTTGGTTTGACTCAGCTGAAAACTGCACTGGTACTCAGTGCAGAGTGCTGCTAAAACCAGTGCTCCTGCAAATGTATTTTGTAGCATTTTTCTTTAAATTATTTGAGTTTGTATGGCTGTTACTTTGGCTACGTAGCAATAAAAAGGATGGGGAGAATTCCTAAAAGAAACTAAAGTTGCTAATCTCTGCCTTTAACTAGTTTAGCTATCTGCTTTTTTCCACTGTGCAGAAAATAGAGGAACCTGGTCACGTACAAAATGTGGGAGCGTGATAGACAAGCCACACTCCAACTCATTACATAACATGTGTCCATGCTCCCACTGCAGAGAGCAGACAGAGTGAACTTGCAGTGTCAAAATAGGACAGGGTATAAAGGAGGGTATTTAAGGACAACAGAGAAACTGATGTGAACCTCAGCTCTCTAATGCCAGCTATAAAAATGGATTGAGAAATTGTTGTAAATTAAAATACAAAAATGAGGGAATGTCTTTGGAGACACTGAGATATGTCACTATTATTATTATTGTTATTGTTATTATTATTGTTATTATTATTATTATTCATGGACATTTTTGCAACATTTAATTGTTCAGCATTTTGCTTGCAAAACTAATTATGTGAATCAGTTACTGATAAGGCCACTGTTGTTTGATAAATTATAATGTCTATAAATACATTTATGTTCAAAAAGCTGGTGTGTCTTAACGGTGTGTCCCTTTGTGGGACATTTAATGAATAAAAATGGGGTCGATGGATGTGAGATTATAAAAAAGAATGATGGAAGCAAAGGCAGGCTCAGTCATAAATGGAAAGTATGCAAGACTGAACTGCAGTGTTGAAAGTTGAGACAGGAGGTTTGTTATCAGTACACATACAACAAAGTTGCCAAAGTCTCAGTGACATAGCACAGCATATCAGTACTTCTTTGCTAATGTTCTCACCTGTCTCATATCTTCTGTGTTGACAGCTGATGGAAAGATGGAAAGCTCAGTCAAGATAAAGAGTAGCTCTGATGATTGGGGGGGCTGTGAGCGCAGATGAGCTTTTGTACACATGACCTTATCCTTATCATTCTGACTTCAGTCTCAGTCACTGCAGGATTCTCCTCAGCTGTGGTGCAAGGTCATGCTTGTCATTTTCCTGAGCCCACTACTACCCCATTCATAAGCTATATGCAATATAAATCCAGTGTATATCCCTGACCTCGTAGATGCCTCAAGGAAGGACTTCAGTTTACCAGAACGAAGCAGTCTGTGAGAGAGCAGCAGAACTGCTTTGTAAAGTTATACAGTCTTTTTAAGTGTTTACCACATCCATGGCCCCCCATATCCATAAGTCTCTACTGTGTTTTATTTCTTTTAATGTCACACTTGTTTCTTTCCTTTGTCTCATTGTATATCTACGTTTGCCTTTACTTCACGGTGTGCTCTGCTCTTTGTGTTAAGCATTATACACATAGCTGGGAACAGGATTGACTGTTAAAGAGAAGACCATAGACAGTTTAAAAGGGGTATCTTGCCACCAGGACATCACCTACTGGTTTGTGAAGTCCCACTTAAATCTGTGATTTCAGCTTTTTGGCCATAGCCATCTTGGAAACCAGATGTAGTGACTTAGGGATGAATGAGATTGTGAAACTGTGCACTCGCTGGCTAATGATTTATGGTTGACAAATCATTAGCTAGCAAGCCTTTCCTGGATTATTCTCCTTTGTGACTCTTAGACGGACCACAGTTGAACAAATGGATTTAATCTTCTGTTCAGTTTGACCTGAGACTAGCAGGTGAGACTCATCAGGAAAGTGTTTAATGAAGTTGCAGATTAAGAAAGCCGAATGTCACTTTCCATACACTTCTAAGCAACCACAAGTCTTTTTTGGAACTACATGAGTTTAAGGCACTTTTACGCTGGCTTCACTTTTCAGACCTGGAAACTATGTCCATTTATGGTTGGTACATTACTTGTAAGTTTCCCAGGATATGTTAATCCATCAAAAATGATGGTGGAGAAAAACAGCAGAGTAAAGAAAACCAACACCCGGTTCATGTACACAAGCTTTTCATGACATTCTGCCCATACCCACAACCGTTCAGCCGCTGACTTTGTGGTTTTTCCACTATTGGTGATTGTTGGATTTAATTGTCTTAAGTGTTTTTTGCTGAATTGTCCATTTTCCTGCACAGCACTCACATTAAAGAACTGCCTTCACACTTTACCAGATGTGCTAGCCTTGCGGTGCCAACGACCCTGGCTGGAAGAAACCAAGTGTGAGAGCGTTGTTTTGAAGAATTCTGAGTGTTTATTCAAAACTTAGTTATCAAAGTGGCTTTTTGGTCCAAATTGTGAAGCCTTGCATCAGGTTTTTCCTGTCTCATTTTGCTTTGAAAATCTTATGAAGGCAAACTCAAAAGACCTTATTATCATAAGAAAATATGACGGGATGGTAAGAATTACCCGTGTTTATTATCAGTGATTTTCTTTGCTCATTGGAATCGTCAAGATAAAATGTGTAATCTTTCTGTTTTTTGTTTTTTTTCCTGAACAGATTCATCAGGCCAGGTGACCTCTTCGCCCTTGGGATCACCAACCTCCCACCGTGGAATGCACCCATCTCTACTCAGCCCAACGTCCATGGGGCCCTCAGGCCCTCTCCACTCTCCCATCAGTACGCTGAGCTCTCCAATGAATGGCCTGGCTTCACCCTTCTCTGTCATCAGCTCACCCATGGGCCCTCACTCCATGAACTCACCTGGCATGGGCTACGGTCCTAGCGTTAGCCCCCAGGTGAGGCCTGTTAAGAGACACTTTTAAAAGTTTACATTTTAAGGATGATTTTATAGAGATTAGTAAGCATACTGACAACAAGTTATCTGCTCACTTTCTGATAAACCAAAAGATATATTTCTTTGATACTCACAGCCATAGCTGTTGCTTGCACTTTCTAATACCTGAAATAGTTTAAACCTGGAACTCTCGTGGTTAGCCCAAAGGTTTCTCACCCCAACCGGTCGCAGCAGATGGCCGCCCCTCCCTGAGCCTGGTTCTGCCGGAGGTTTCTTCCTGTTAAAAGGGAGTTTTTCCTTGAATTTGGTCACAGAGAAGATGCTGGACTGAAGACCTCCTACTGATAGCTTTAATTGCTAGCAGAGTTCCATGAATGTCTGTAGTTTCTCATGTTTGTTTGCAAAAGCTTGCCAAATATTGGCCAAGCAGCAGTATTACTAAGAAAGTGCGAAAGAACGAGTTGTGAAGTTGTGCCAGCATGTTTCAAAACTTTTGGTTTGAAGGCAAATGGTCTTCGTTTCTGGTTTATGTCACACTTTTCAAAGTTTCAGTACAGCTTGGAGAGCTTGGACGGTGTTTGTAGACAGATCCATCACTTTCATTCAAATTATAGGCGAAAGCAATATGCAGGTCTTATCTTCCCAGCAACTTTTGATCAACCTTCAGCAACTTGCAAGTGGTCAGGGAGTGCTAAATTATCCCTCACAGTGAGCGGTTGCTAGGTGGTCACTGATCAGTCTGTAAGCCAGGTGCGACTGGGACCTTATTCACTACATCTTACACTGTCAGCAGGATTTTCACATCCAAAATGTCCAAAATGGTCAACAGGTGTGTGGTCTGCAAAATGTCAGTAGAACCACTGCAGGGACAGTGTGGTTTATTTTTGTATCAAAAGGAAAAAGTTTGGAGAACTTAGACTGCTGTCTATATGTTGTGTTTTAATAAAGAACTGACAGTTTTTTGCACTATAGATCTCTCATTATCGACCAAATTCTGATTTTCATTAGTTTTAATTACATTTTCATTTGAGGTTTGAGAGTCATGCACATCATGGGTTGCTTTTTTATTTTAGGCAAAGTACAATATTGCAAATTTACAACATTAATAGAATCAATTCCACCTGTTTCCTCATATAGATTTAAATATGATGTTACTCCAAAATGCATTAAGTTACTTTGTAATTTTATTATTGTGCGTTTTAACAAATGTTTTTTAAAGTTAGCTATTTTTGGAAGAAATGTGATGAAGGAAATTAAATATCCATTACCATATATCCAATATCCATAAAGTGGATTTCATATATTCTATAATTGTAATTCAAATTAAAAACAAAGAAATAAATGAGGAAAAAAGTGAGTTACTAGTAGCTGGTTGTTTTGTTGGGGCCAACAAGAGGCACTTACAAAAGGCAAAAATTTAAGTTAATGGCCCTTCTACCTTTTACAACTCTTAATTCTTCTATATAGATATTGTTGACCAAAAGTTTTGCTACTGTCCATTTTTAACGAGGGGCAAAAGCAGATCTCTGTAAATGTGAGGTGTGCACTGTATTTATTACACAAGATCAAGAAAAAAAGCCTCGTAGCAAGAAGCTGTAGTGTGTTTAGGGCAAAATGAACACCCATTAATGCTACATTTTTCATACTGTAAGAAACCAGAAAGCCTTCATCCTAGGTTTCATGAGGTTTTCTCTGTGCTCCCTTTCAGATCACAGAGAAGTGCAGCTGCCCTAAGCCAACCAGAAAAACCATTTACGTATATCGTGTCTTGCAAATTGCAGTCACATGTTTCAAAAGTGCAAATTACAGTCAAAACTTGCACACTCACACATATATGCACACATATCATTTTCGTAAGCCAGGCCCCAGCAGACAGAGACCCTGCTCTGACCCTGTGGCACAGTTAATCAAGTCCTATTCAACTGGGATTCCACACTAGTTTAGCTCTGTCACTCTTACTTCTATATCTGAGGCATATTTTTTCCCTGCCATATCTTACTCTCGTCTCTTTCTATTCATCCATCCTTTTTCTTTGGCTGTCCACTTTCCCAGTCTTGTTCTATCCTTGTCTCTGTCACAACATCTCCATTTTCTCCCTTTGTCTCTGTCATTTTTGTTTCATCAATAAGCTTTGGTTTCTTTGCTATTAAATGCACACACGCAAACAATTGAGACATCAAAGCATACAGTGGCCCAGTTTCAGTTTGGTGCCATATCTAAAATTGAAATAGTTTCCCCCCAAAATGTGGTTGCTGCCCTTCTTTATGTTTGTTGATTTTTTTATTTATTTTTTTTGGATGGGCTCTCCTCGCTATTGTTGAGCTTATCTGTGTCTTCTTAGTGAAAGTGTCCCACATGTAATGGAGTTTAGAGTGGATTAGGAGCACTTTGTGAAAGCAGCCAAAATCTTTCATTGCTAGAAAGCCCCTCGTCCTTCTCCCTACCCTCTCCTTCTTATTCCTGGGCACTTTATGATTCCAACACTTTCATCTGCACTGCCATTTCTGTCCTGGAGGGGTATTCTTTATTTGCAGGTGAAATTTTTAGTTAGCAGAACACTTTGGTGGGTTCAGCTGAACCTGCAATGTTTTTCACTGATTTACATTGTGATGATAGTGAGGCACACGTGTGGGGGTGGAGAGCTGATATTAGACTATGGTGGATTTTTAATTTGTCCAATAGTGGGACAGGAGACTTGAGAAAGCTGAATGACACTGAGGACCACACAACAACCAACTGAGCAGAGAAACAAAAACGGCTAGTTAGCAGTTAGCTCAATTATAAACCAATCAGATGCCTGAAAAATTAAAAGTAAATCATGAAATATACTGAAGCAACTGTCAGTGTACCAGGTTGTGGGGAAAAACTGCTCTGTCTCAATGAATCTTTTACACGTTCTTTAGTGTTTTGATATAACTTTTTAGGTGTACACATTAATCTTAAAAATATGTTTACATTATGGCATTCATGAAAAATATCCTGTGGTGTCAGCATACTGGGGTATTTTTGTACCGCCTCACAGCCAATCCCACCATTTTTAGTAGCTGTGTCAAGAACCAGTAACAACTGATTCAGTTAGTGCCAACTGTTTTAATACTGTACTTACAGTAATTATAGCTGGTTTAGTATTTACAGTGCTGTAGTGGTTCATTTGTTGAAACAGTTGATGTGAGGGCAAATGCGTCCAACAAACCGAAGGTTACCGTACTGGTGCGATTTAATTGTTTCTTTATTATTCAAAAAATAATGAAAATACATTTTTTGTAATGTTAAAATATCTTTAGATAACAAGAAAAAATATCATTTTGGCTGACTTTTTTGATTAGTCTGTCTAAGAGA
Organism: Maylandia zebra; assembly: GCF_041146795.1. Lineage (NCBI taxonomy): Eukaryota > Metazoa > Chordata > Actinopteri > Cichliformes > Cichlidae > Maylandia > Maylandia zebra. Next base: position 37,968,084 of record NC_135173.1, on the reverse strand, counting down.
AGCAGTATACACACAAGTATTATGCTTAACTTAAGGTGTATCTGCATACTATCATTATATTGCAAAGCTTTAAAAAAAAATTCTCATTTCATTAATGCTAAAGAATAAAGAAAGGAAAAACAAAAATGTTATTGTTGACACCTGTGTTTTACATATTTCGAATGCCACCCAAACCCAAACTGTACAGGTGGTCTTGTAAACGGTTAACTATGAGTGATTCCATAACCGAGATTGTTGAGGCTTCTTGCTGCTGCTCAGCAAAGGTGGGGAACAGTGGTTTGATTTGAAAGTGCAGTGGCTTAGAGCATAAAGATGGTGGCACTGCCCTGTGGTCGTGAGGCGCGGCACATCTGATAAGACGTGATTTGAGTCAGACGGCATATGCCACTTAGACTTAACACTCGGCTGACTTGCTTTTGTCAGGAGCAGTTAACTGGAACGAGGTCACAGCTCAGCCTTTTTCACTACTTAACCGCCCAGACCAGTGTGAGACCCTGCCTAAGCTAACGGCTCACAATGCACAGGCGTGGACACACACCAAACTGCATATACTGTACTTTCTTTCTAATGATCATACATGCATATGTAGTATTATAAAATACAATAATCACAAGAATACCTTATTTGACCATCAGCTGCACTCAGCAGCATCTTCCAGTAGAAAGATCACATTTATAGATGGACATGCACGGTCAGGTGGTAATCGTGCTTACCTACTTTGCCCTAAAAGCTATATATTTTTCAATAAAAAACAGTGTATAAATGAAAAGCAGCAAGGTTTAACTATCCTCTACATCAAAGGTTTAATTGAAAACATGATGAAAGCTTGGGAGAAGATGAACAAAAGTCCTATTCATACAGGAGTCTCACATCCTCAGAAAAAAGCTAACCACATGTAAAGAGAGAGACAGTCCTTTATTATCAGCCAGTTCTTACATCTTGAACAACAGTACTTCCCCTTCAGCTCTGTCCCGAGCATCCAGACACAATGACATACTGCGGTTATGTTCTTTCTCTGTGAAGAGGACCATGCATTGTCAGCAAACATACTATACATAAAAGATATTGTGTGTTATTTGAAGCGCATACTTTGTCTTTTATTTCGTGGTTTTGCCAGGGTTGTCAACTCATATTTTCTGGAGTTCTATGAAGGGAGAGGTTGCAAGACATCTTTTGAGCTATATGCTCTGGGTGTGTTGGCAAACCGTAGTCGTGCTTCTTAGTATCAAACTCATCAGTGGTTATGTCTGTAGGCTTGAACTTACTGAGAAGACAGACCGTCCCCCGATCACAGACACCGCAACTACCCAAACACATGGAAGGGATTATAGTGGTTGGAACACAGTTCACACTTGCAGTGACAATGAGGAGAATTGTCTGGCTGTTGGGAAAAAGGGGTTCTTTATCATAGAACCATGGCTGGCTACCATTTTCCAGACGCAGTCTGTACCCCTCTGGGTTCTGTCCTCCCACTGAAACCTCGCAGCAAATCCTAAACCAACAACAGACCAGTGTCTCACAGTAAGGCTTTCAAAATACACATTAAGCTCGACTGTTTCTGGACTCAACAACACAAATGTGAAAAAGGTGTAAATGTTTTACAAGAAATGGAACACGCGTTTAATAAATTATAAATGAGCGGCGGCCGTGATGTCATGTGCCACTTTTCAGTACATCGTGTTTAGGCGTTTGTGTTGCTAGGAGCCTGAAACACAGCACATTCAAGTGAAAGAGAGAGAGAGGTGGACCTTAGCCCCTTTCTCTGTGGGAGTAATAAAGGTCCCTTCCACTGCTGTGGTCTTTGATGGACTTTGCATGACATCATGGCTCCATGGCTGTAGAAAAGAACTGTATGTAAGGTCTTAGGGGAGCAATCAAGGCTCTCTAACGCCAATCAAAGCTTAGATGTGTTAAGGAAAACTTTGAAACCAATTTAGCGCTCACTTTTTCCCATAGCACTATAAAGGTAAAGATGCAGTGCAGTTCTGACGGAATTAAAGCAAATGATTAATACATTGTGTTGATGGGGAGAATGCAGATTTTATAGAAAATAGTTCGACAAAGAGTTACGTTAAAGCCCCTCTCCTTTGTTTGCTTTTTATTAGTGATCTTATTTTTGTTATTTTTTCCATAACTTTTTATTTTACAAGGCTTCAATAGCTGATGGATTGTGTGATAAAGCTTGGGCCTGTGTGTGTTCTGCTTGTGTTGTTCCACACAGGAGTTGGGCCATTTAGGAGGTAGGAGCTATAAGGGATTGAAATGCTAACGTTAGGCTTAAGTTTCACGGTGCAGCCTCATAGTGCAGGCTCTAGACATTGTTGTTTGAATGCCTTGAGGGCACACTTTTATTTTAAAGCTTGAAATAATCCCTTCAGGGCTTTAATTGCATCTGCTGGTGTGATATTACAGCAACTCAATGCAGCCTGTGGACAGACATGTACGCTGTGGTATGTCTGTGAAGTGTAATGACACTTTCTGTATGACTAATTCTACTTTTGTCACTGCCCAGGCGCCTGTAAAACTTGAAGTCATGCACAGATATTAGTCATTTTATATTTATAAACTCTTTACAGTCCTATAATAAATTATTTTCTTCAGCATTCATAACTAAAAATGAAAGATGTGTTACACAAAGAAGGCAAGGCTGACATTTTCTATGAAAAGAGTGTTGAAACAGATTAGTTTAATCTTGCAAATGTCAGATGTTCAGTATCAAACCTCATTCTGGCAGAATTGGTGTTGATCACCCAACATCTTGTTTAGGATTAGGGAGCTAATCAGTCGGAAACAGTCATCAATAAAGTACTTGTTTACTTGTTGTCGGCCATGGAAAGTAAAAGGGAATCCAGTTGCCTGACACTAATACTATTACCCAAGTAAAAGACTCATCATTTAAAAGCAGTTGGATTTGTCATCACATTATCCGCCAAATGGTGGAAAATGGAAATGTAACTAAATGACTTGCAAAACACTGCTAAATTCATTGGTGGTTTTACACTGAAATGGTCTTTAAATTGCTGCCAGATTGTGTTATTTGATAAAAGACATATAATTTTGTTCATTTTTATGGTGCACGGTAGGAAACACCTAAAAAGCTACACTGATAACGTAATCACTAGAGCATTAATCTCTGGACTGGTGCCTGTCTTGAAAGCAAAAATATGTCTTTATCCATCTCGAAGTGAAATGTAAGATAGTGACCCATCTTTACAACAAAGAGGACATGCCAGTGTACAGTTTTTGAAATAGTTTCTCACAAAGAGTGTGATATGGGAATACTGAATGGCAGACAACTCAAGTGCAAGTGCAGCACATTATTCATACATTTTCTGTAGACATGCATCAGTTGCAATTTTCTTGCCAGATTTTGATAATAAATCTGATAATTTGATAATTCAATAATTTTGAAGTCTGGCCTGCTGACTAGATTAGGAAAAAAAATCCAAAATACATTCAAACTTGTGCCCCCATTTCCTGTTTTTTTTTATTTTATTTGATGTCACAACAGTCATTTTAATATTGCAACAAAGAGAACAGCTCAAATAAATCATTAAAAGACTTTGTAGTCACCTACGTTTATTTTCAGTGCTATCAAAATGAGGAAATAGGAAATGATATATTGTTAGATAATTGGCTGTTGGCATTTGCAGTTTACATAATTCAATTTGTGTTTAATTTTTTGTCTTTTGCACGACATATTTCCATCTAGCACAGATATTGCAGTTGTTGTGACATATTTTCCTATATTTAGTTACATTTCTGGACAAGTGCATGTCAAGCTATGACGGATTAGCACAGAATCTTTATCTAAGATTAATCAGCCCATCGCAGCCTGTCAAATACATATGATTGTAGTTGCTGGGTGATCATTTAGTGCATCTCTAATTTTCAATAGTCAGACAGTATTACAGCATGTAGCTCATTTTATCAGTTAGAAATACATGTTTATTCAAAGGTTGCAAAAACTGAGGTTTTTTTTGTTTTTGTTTTCTTTGTTGTTGTTTTTTTCCCTTGGAATAAGACAATTTTATCATTGGCCATTATAAATGTATATATGCAGAGTATTTGCATTCTAGGTCACACACTAATCAAAAAATAATAATTCAAGTTTTATGCTGCATATATCTTCTGAATTTCATGCAAACTCAATCAAATTGATTATTAATTAAAATAATTATTGAAACTAAATTCTGGTGGCTCTGATTAAAACATCGTTGGGTGGCACCAACAATTTCTCTATGCAGGAAACACCCTGGCTTTTGCTGTATGCTCATCAACACCCACGCAAAGCCAGAACGACACACTTACACATGTACATGGAGACCAAATGATAATGCACGCTTGTGCTTGCATGTAACTCCAGAAATTCATATATCCACATAGACACATAGATCCACTCATGCCGTGAACCCACCCCAGTATGTGCAAAAACTCCAATAGATTCCAAAAACACTTAGACAAAATCCATGCCCAGCAGTGCCATTCTGAGGTGAGACAACAGCTGCAAGTTACTGTGTGTATTCCAGCTTCACTGCTGCAAGGCTCACTGCTTCCACAGCACTGATAGGCTTAATATCCTCTTTTTTTCACTGCAACAAAAGTTTCTGTCAAAACACGCACACACACACACATAAGCTGGCAGTGCTTGCGATGATTCATTTTATCTGCTATGGCACAGCATGGTGCGAGTGTTAGAAACCTCCAAGCTGTCTGGAATAATGTCTGCTTCTGCTAAATTCTACTGGGAGAGAGTAGGGAGAGCGTTTTAATAGAGCTTAGTGACAATAATCACCGAGCTATTTTACAAAAAGACATACTTAGGAAGGATTTATATTTTGTAACCAAAGGCTTTATTTAATGGTTGATAAATAATGTATGTATTCACTTAATAAGCTATTAAAATACATAAATTATGGCCACGTTGTGATCCCATGTGTAAGTGAGGGATCCTTTTTTTATTTTTCATTGATTCCTTTCGTTCACTGAGACTTTTGAGGGAGACTTAATTATTCACTGTTATGCTAAAAGCCTCCATAAATACAAGGTTTCCACATGCAATCACCAAGGCTTCAGCTAAGTAAGCAGTTCAAAAAATAGTCACATTATTGTTTCCTGTTATAACGTTTTGTTCTTTTTGAAATAGGCCAATACAGTGACTATGTAGGGGTGAATATAATGGTAACACGGTGCTTTTTAATTACTGTGTATTTAGAAAGCTTAATGTAAGTACAATGTAAGTACACATTATGTACTGCAGTCTGTAGAAGCATAAAGTATACAGACATTTTTCCATTACATAGGCCAAAAAATGTCTTTTTGACAGTAATTCTGAGAGTGCTGGATGTAATCATGATGGTCATACAGTGTATACTGTAATAGCTAGAATTTGCCTTTCCTTCCTGTTTCCTCATCCTGAGCATGACTCATGTAATTTGCTGTTACATGACAGGACCTATTCGCAGAGGATCCCAGAGTTCATCCACAAATGACTGCATGAGCTGTGCTGTGCATGTGTCCGTTGATTAGTTTTTGTTATGTGAGCTGTTTGCGTTCAAAAAAAGTGTCTTTAAGATCTCTCATAAGTTATCTAACTGTGGCTAAAGCCCACAGGCTACAGAAGAGGGGTCCATCACCACATCCTCCCTGTGTGAAACCTGATACCCCGTCTCTGTTGATGCATGTCAAGATAGCACTCACACACACAACACAGCGATGAGAGGAAAGTTCTCACTCATTCCACCCATGCTTTGCACGAGTCCCAAGATAAGTGTTCTTTTAGAAGGAAGTGATTGTCACAATGTGTCAGAGGTGAAAGGGGACTCGGGGTTATCATTAGGCTAGATCATTACCTGATCCCCTGTCCTCACCTCTCAGTCGACAGCTGGTTAGACTTCATCTCGTGTCAACAGCAGATTTGTATCAGGTCCACTCACACTTCCTTGCTTTTACATTCTAGCTGCAGATAGTTTCAGTTTCATGCCTTAAAGCAGAAATAAATTAAAGTTACAAAAATTAATAATTCTTAAGCAAAGCACAGTAGAGGGAGCGGAACAAGTGTCAGGAGTGTGATCGGAAACAGTGGGTTGTGAAGTAGAACATTCAGTTCGTGGTCATGTTGTGCCGCTCTTTAATGGAAAACCTTATGAAGAAATTCTATAAGGGCGTTTTTGAAAAGACCCAGTGAAGATAACTTTCTCTGTATTAACAAAGGTGCCCTTGAACAGCAAAGTAACTGAAGTTCCACATGAGGATTGTGCATTAAGGAGTGGTGCATGAGGATTTGATGTCTCCTTTTGAAGTATCTTTACGAGCAAACTCTGTGCTCTGACTCTCTGAATCGAGCTAAGCTCATCTTAAGCACAGGCCTCTACTGTCTCTACTCTTCTTTCTCTTTTGTCCTGTGTTCGCTCAGGGGACGCTCCTTTCTTTAGATTTCCACCGCCATGTATTGTCATAGAATATTAATAGTTCACAGGGGCTGTTCAGCTGCCAAGAATATTCTGTTATTTCTGTTAAAATGAATTATGAGTAATGTGAGCTGCACTAATACACTTTTTTTTTCTCTTCATCGTTATTTTGTTGAACTATTGTTTTTTTTTCTTTATGGTTTCAATAATAAAATATTATAATTTATTGTATTGTCATTTATCTTTTTGTAGTATATTTAGTTTTTGAGATCACTGGTTCATGATTGGATATTTTGTACTTTGTAACTGGAGTATATATTGGTGTAATAAAGGCCATGATGTACTGTTTTTGGCTGCTGTCACATAGTAAAACTTTGGTTTCGCTTAAAAATGAACTGATTGCAGTTTTATTGGCCAATTCCAATTTTTATTTTCAAAATAAAATGAATTATTAAACTACAATTTGTACTGATTTATGTAACAAAGCAAATGTCAGGTGCTTAAATCATTTTCCAGTGCGTTTATTCCTTTAACATATAACAGGGCAGGTGCTTCATTGTCAAATCTTTTCTATTTCTCACTTGTTTCTAAATTTGTGCTTTCATCCTTTGTTCTTACCACATACTTTAGGTTGCTGGCTTGTGTCTCACTTTGAGCTCTGGATAGCTTTAGTTTTAGCCACTTTTCCTTTGTAGTTTCTTTAAAATGCACAGGGGATGATCGGGTATGTGGTTTGTTGGTTTGAGCGTTTTTGTGGTGGTGTGCCATAGATTACTTTGGGTAACTTCCACACTAACATGATAGTGTGTGGCTATAAGTGTGTGTGTGAGATTTACCTGCACCATTGTGTGCATGTTTTGCACCCACAAAATGGACCAGTTCATAAGTGTCCATACTGGAGGCTAACTGGTCGGAAATCGTCCCATGTTGGTCCCCGGAGAATCGATTGGTGCACCTCTAGTTTGTTTGTTTTTTCTTCACTGTAATGAACCACACATATGTGTTGCTATCATGACCCAACATAAAAAAAACACTTGTTTGGCACAATGTGTCATAGTGTTTTTGTAATTCCAAACCAAAGTAACACTTATAAATAACTTTTTACGTGCTGTTTTTTTATATATTTCCATGCAGCCACTGATACTTTCTGTCGCTTTTCCATTCATATTTGTAGAACTATTAATTCATCACCTTTAGCCTAATGTTTGAATGTTACAGCAGAATGCTGGAGCCAGCAGGTGGCACAGAACATATAATCATGCATATCAGTTCAGTGCAGAATCTGACACCCTCAAGCAGACACAGACCCCCACTGTACTGGATGTATCACTGGAATGCCCTCCACAACATGTTATGTAACACCTGCAGAGAGAGAAAAAACGTGTAATTTAGTTAGACCATTTCAGGTCTCTTTTGTTTTGTACATTGTTCTGCAGGGAATCGTGTGTTACGTTGAAAAGTCTTGGATTTTAAATGACCCTCGTCTGTTTTAAGCTTTCTTGTCCTTAAAGTGTCTCTTTGGTGTCTAAAGAGAGGCTTGTTAGTGGGGTTTCCCTGAGCTGTACACACAACTGGCATACCTCCCTGCAATGGTTCACATACGTGTGTGTGCTGTAAGGGCGGGTGCATATATTCTATTTCCAGAACTAGTCCTGAGCCACTTTAATCTCCCTGCCTTGTCTCCATCGCCATGGGCAGAAGGAAAAGAAAAGTCCCCCCCTAGCCTGCCCACCCCACTGTTGGGGAGCAGTGTTGCTGAGATTGAGTTGCAGGTTCACTGAAAATAGATTGTAAGAGGGAAGAATCTTTTCTGTCAGGGAGAAAGAGGGTTTGATAGAGACTGTCTCAGTCAGGAAGACAGCTCTGTTAGTGCTGCACTCCAGGGGAAAGGACTAGACTCAGGCGTTTAACTGAGGTAAGACCTCATGATGTGGGTTTGTGCATGCATGTGGATAAACTTGCATAGATGTGGGTGTGTTCACGTGCTGCCAAAGCGATGCAGGTATATCCCTGTATCCTTTTTGTCCTGCAAATTTGAGGCTATATCCAAACTAATCTTTTCTATTTATTTTTTTCTTTCTCACAGTTACCACTAGCATCAACACTAGGTCTTTGTTTTAGGACCCCTTAAACCATGGTGTTCCACAGACTGTGTGACAGGCCCCCTGGTGGGGCATTGAACCTCAGTGGGGAGTTGGGTTTTTGGCTTGCTTGGATAACCAGGGGAACGATATGAAAAGAAGTTCATCTGAATGAATATCATCTAATGATGGAAAACAAACGGGATGTTTTTCTTTTAAATCCAGTTTTGAAGATATTTATTTTAGTAAGATTCTGCAAGGATTGGTGGGACTGGTGTTGCAAACTTTTTTGGGGGGGTATTTGAAAGTTTGATAAGCTCTGCTATAAGTAGATACACAATGAACACTGACATTTTTTTTAGCTTGAAAACCAGATGCAAAAATTATACCAACTTTTTCTGGCTGATTGCATCTTGTAAGCCACTGCATATCCTTAATTGATTCGTCACGCTCCTATCACGTGGCCTTATACTGGAAGAAAACAATGACATCAGCTTTGACTCCCAGGAGTTGATTCAGATATTGAATTGCATGCATTGCTGACCTTTAGTGTCCCTTGAAATTCTGCATTGTATTGTGTTTTTCTACAATGTTTCCTTTTTAACCTTTATTTGATGTCTAAAGTACTATAAGAAACTGTGCAGGATGGTAACCTTTTTTTTCCAACTGAGGCTGTCTGTGTGTGCCTCTGTATGCGTGTGTTTGTTTGTGTGCATGGCTCAGGCCAGTGGTGAGTGCCAGGGTGTAAACTAAACATTTCCTTATGGTGAAAGGAGGTTTAGCCTTTTTAACTCACTCATCCCTCCCTCCCAAGTTAATCCATCATTCACACAGCCAAACATTCTAACTTATGTAAGCTATAATTTTGAAATTCAACTCAGTTTCCCAAGTTCCCATGACACCCCATATGTCATGCTGAATTCTCTGGAAATATGTGTAAAATGATGCAGGAGACATCTAGTATTTCCTATTTGATGTGATGGCAAATCACCATGGGCTTGAATATTTCTCTCAATGGAAGCATGGTGTATTGTAGCTTCCAGCAATATGTATGTATTTGGCACAGCTAACATTTTTTTTCAGCATTAAAGAGGGATCAGATTTTAGGGTGTGTAATCTGTTGAAGGTGACATGCCACAGTGGCTTGTATACAGTTTGTGTGCAGTGCAGGTAGTATCTTGGCCGTGTGTACTTGCAATTTGAGTATGTAGTTATTTACATATTTACATATAAGCTGCATATAAAAGTCTTTTTGTATGCATATCTTATCTGCCTTATCTTTATGATACATGATCTGTAAAAATACATAGAGAAATAAAAATAAATTAAACTGATATATTGTCCATGGTTCTAGAGGAGCTTTGTTCCTTGACTTTCTTTTCTTATGAAACATGCTGATGAGTTCAAATATGGGAACTCTGGACTGGAGGGTTGTTGGAGCTTGACCCTTCACTAAAATTCAGTATATCTCAGCTACAGCTCCTTTGATTTTCAGCCCGTCTGTTTCTTTTAAGTTTTCAGTATGATTTTGCTTTTAACAATATGTGGATCAAAAATCCATTTGGTGCTCACCGGGACACACGTGTGTATCCAATAAATGTGATTTTGCAAAAAATCACTTAAAACATTTCTTCTCTTTTTTTTTTTCCTGAAAGTTTTTAAGTCTACCACCTTTACTCGTGTACTCTGAATAAAAACAGAATAATACCCATTTTAATTTCAAGGCATTTTTAGCTAATATTCTAATTAGTTTCATGTATAATCTAAGTGATATTTCTATGAATTGTAGCAATGTAAACCTGAGATTCTGTAATTCCCAGTTATAAAGATATTCCACAGCTACAACTGTAGTTGTGTAACCACTTACCAACATGCATATTAACTCAGTGGCTGTTTGGTTTATGTCCTGTGCGTCTAATAAAGGGCATTGTTTGCCCTGATGTATACTTTTCTATGTTCTTCCATTATGCTCTTAATGTACTTTTGTCAGATGAGTGTAAACACAGCTTAGGGTGTGTTTTAGAGTGACAAAATATGTTAGCCCTGTCATCATAAGATGTAAATGGCTTTTCTGTCATTCCTAATCCCAGCAGATATAGACAGGGTTTCTCTGCAACAGTATGAACTTAATTTTAACTCAGAAAGTGTTTGTGCTATAAGACATTTCTCATGTGTGGTAACTTAATAAAAACACATCTGGCTCTGCTCTGCCAATAGTGTTCTGTCTCTCATCCCTCTGTTATGAATGTGCCTGTGGAGAATCTACTTGTCTGACTATATGCAGTTTTCCTTCCCCCTTTCTTACCATCATGTAAAATTACTGTGGTTTTAGCACAGTCGATCAGACTAGTGCTTTTACTTTTTTTCATGAAGTCATTTTTTTCCCACTAATAGTTGGCTTGTTTCTGTTCCATCCAGTATATTTAGTGAATAATTTATACATTTCCCCTTAACGTTTATCTCCTCTGGAAACAGCGTGTAGCTTGTTATAATAATTAGCCTCCCCCTTGCTTTTCACTTTCAGCAGAAAGCAAAGAGGGGTCATTTTTGGATGAATTGTATCAAAGCTCCTTCAGAGAGAGAGACACAGGCAACTATTGAAGTTAGACTTAGGGCTGCAGTTGCGCTGCTGCTAAAACAAATGCTGTCTCTTTATTCTGCTGTACTGTTCAATTTTGCAGTAGAGTTATGCTACCGCTGAACATTTTGGAGCCAGCAGGGCTTGTTGAGAGCATGAATAAAAGAGTTCCTGGGGTTGAGTGGTGCAGGATCCTGCTGCGCCAGATTTAGATCTGAAAATGAGGGGAACAGGAGGGAGGAGAGTGAAAGGGAGAAATGACAGAGGAAAAAAGAGGTGTTGCTAGGGCTGCTAGGGCTGCTGACTGATATTACGCATCAGTAGTCTTAATATGGCTTTTGTTTTGTACATTTCAGATTGTTCAGTACTCCCTGAGTGACATGACTCCAGTTTCATGTAATGTCCTTATTGTGTATAATCTTCTTGTTGAATTTGACCTTAAGCTTATGTGATTTATTTGACGGTGCTTGTGCGATTTTGATGTTTTGAGTTTAGTGGGCTGCATTGTGACTTGTCGGCGTGTGTGTTTCTGTGTGTTGATGTTCCAGCTGAACTCTCCAATGAACTCTGTCAGCAGTACGGAGGACATAAAGCCTCCACTGGGCCTCAACGGCGTGATGAAGGTGCCTGCCCAGCCCTCGAGCACAGCTCTGTCACTCACCAAACACATCTGCGCCATCTGCGGTGACCGCTCCTCAGGTGAGTGACATCAGACTGTGATGACTGTCTGCAAAGGAAGCATGAAAATAATTCAATGTCAGAATTGACCTTGTCAGAAATCTTTTTGAGAACTGGTAATGGCTAAGGTTATTTTCACTGGAGATTACTGTTTTTAAAGGTAGGTGTGCGAAGGGGGAAAATCAAAACACAGGAACTGGAAACGTTCACAGAGCACATCTGTGCAGTGAACAGCAACACCAAGTTCACTTGGGAGGATGTCAGTGGAAATGGATGGGGCTTTTTGGACTACACATTTTAGAGAGAAGCTTCAAATTGGAGTATATGGGTTTATAAGAGCCCTACACCTCTGGGATAAGAAGGGGTTTACAAGAGTAGAGGGGAACAAGAACCAGAAACACACAAGAGAAGACCCTGAAATAGGTAGTTACTCAAAATGGGCCTTCTGATGTCTGCCCCCAACTGGGTGCAGTAACATCCAACTGGATGCAGTGATCGGAATGCCATTGTTCATCAACGGATTGATGAACAATGAATGTTGCATCTCCTGCATCTAAAATTTTTAACAGCTGCTTCAACAGTGTGCAGCAGACACAATGGAGTCACCTCTACACTACAGTATTTAAAATTCTGGGAAATTCCCACTAATCATTTAGAACTCCAGATGAGCGGTGAAACGTCTCCATGTAAGTCCATTTAGCACTGCTTAGCACTTAGGTGACTATTTGAACATGTTCACAAATCACTTCCCAATCAGAAATTTCTAAGAATTTTATGCAGTTTTCTAAAAGATTGTAGGGAGACTTGACATGGAATAGATTATTTAAAAAAAATCTAAACAGCTTAGACTGGATAACATTGCACTGTTTCCAATTAAAATAAAACAGGACTACACAGCATCTTGCCCAAGCCTGGGCTCTAACCACATGGAGAAACCTCCGGAGAAGATCCACACATGAACTTCGGTCAGAAAATGGCCCCACAGTATGCTCTGGCAGAACTACATACTGCAGCTTGTTGGAGTGGGAGAGCTTCCTGGAAAGACAACAGTCATCAGAATTCTTTAAAAATCTGGGCTAAATGACAGGGAAGCCAAAAAAGGCCACTCCTGGAAAAAAAAGCATGTGAGGGCAGCAACAGAAACGCACATGAAAGGAACCTAAATCATGTGGCAAAAGATCATCTTGATTGGATGAAACCTAACCTTGAATCGCTTTTTTACTGAAACAAGAAAGCGCTATGTCTGAAGGCGACCATGCGCAACTCATCATTCATCCCTACTGTGAAGCAGTCAGTACAATGAATAGTGGGACAAGTAGAGGCAGATTTTGGAGTTTCTTAATTTTCATTTCAACACAGTTAGAGTTCAGACACTGGCAAATTATATTCAGATAGAGATACAAGATATATTCTACAGTGTGTTCAGGAGAAACAATGTGGTTTTTGTCTTTATCGTGGAACCTCTTCGGGATATTCGAGTGTGCATGGGAGTTTGCCCAACCAGAGCCTGTTTAGTGGATTTTCAGGAGGAAGCACTGGGAAAGATCTGAAACTAGACAAATTACATTTCTCAGCTATCTTGGAAATGCCTTGGAGTCTCCCTAGAAGGGCAGAGACAGGGACCAGGAAGAAGGAGGCCTGGATGTCTCTCCTTAGACTCCTGGCCCCTTGACCCAAACATGGATAAGCAGTAATGGACGGATGGATGGACGGATGGGTGGGTGGGTGATCATTTAAGGCTATTTTTTGATTAGTCTCTGAAAGATGGTAACGATAACAATAAAGCAAAGTCAATATAACGTGTTACAAGAAAAGGCATAAAATTCCATTTAAGTCTGGCACCCTTAATATTTCTGTAATCTTTTTTTGTCCCAAATCAAACTTTCTCACGTAGCACTTTAGGTTGCACAATAAATAAAGATTGTAAATAACCTTTTTGGCTTCTCAAAGAACAATAGCTTGCTCCAGAGTTTTCTTAAACATTGGCTATCATTTGGCCAACTTCTAGCTTAACCACCTGAACCACAAGAACATTAACCCTGGGTGAACAGATAACCACGGGTTATCCCAGGAAATGACTCTCACAGCACTCATCTTTGTAGAGTTGTCTTAAATCTCTTTTTTTCCCACACTGCCAACAAATAACCATGTGTTTAATTTTTTTCTGGGGATAACCATGAAAAGTTTGTAGCCTCTGGATAAAGGTGGATATCTAATTCATTGGACAGTTTTACTGTCATCCTGCGTCATTGGTGCTGTGTGCACCCAAGGGGGAAAATCAAAACAATGTTTAATAGCAAGTCATGCTTCATTTAGCTGTGCTCGGGGGCTTTATTTATCTTCTCTGGTGGTCTGACCCAGCAGAGAGATAACAAAGAAACAGTTTGATCAACACTGGAGAAACCAAATGGACTCCATCCGTCATAAATAACAAAAAAGAGCTGTTAGAAACAGGGTCAGACAACACCATATTAGACTGCCCCCCCCTCACATATTCCCTTTAGTGAGCCTCTCTTTTCCTTCATTACCAAAGGGTTAGTAGAAGGGTCTGTGATCATAATTTTTGTTTTGTTCTTTCAAAGTGTTTCCTGGGTGTTTCTTTGTGTTATTGTAACCACAGAATGGTAAATAACATGTTCATGAAATCACAGTAAATTCCGCGAATGTGTTGTAGTTGGTAAGGTCATAGGTGTGTACTAATGAAGAAGCAGCAAAACGGCCAACTCAGCTAATTCCATGTGCACTGTGTCACCTTATGTTTCCAAAAAAAGGATCAAAAACTAACATTAAGCAAACAATCTCTTTTCCCTTTTCCTCAGGTAAACACTATGGAGTCTACAGCTGCGAGGGCTGCAAAGGTTTCTTCAAAAGGACTGTCCGCAAAGACCTGACCTACACCTGTCGTGACAACAAAGACTGTGTCATTGATAAACGCCAGAGGAACCGCTGTCAGTACTGTCGCTACCAGAAGTGTTTAGCCATGGGCATGAAGAGAGAAGGTACAGCACATACCGTTGAGGATAATGTCTCACTTTCCTATTTCCTTATCTTTATTAATCTTCCTTTTAAAAGGCTCAATTTTGGGGAAGTGAGTAGCCGAGGAGTACATTCAGAAGTCCATATGATATGTATTTTTGCCATTTCTGTGAGTAGAAATATACTGAATTTTGAGATTCCAGAATTTTGAGGTATTCTGAATTTGGTTTGCACTCAAACTGCTGGTGCGTTTGACACTGGTGCAGAAACAGTATCGGAGTCATTACTTGAAATGAAAGTGCAGTACATAACTGTTGCATTATTCAATATATCAGTTTCACATTACTCATCAGTAATGTGTTAACAATATAACTTAAGCTACACCAAAACAAATCCCTATTCTAATAAGGACACACATACGATCTTTCTTTCAGTATTTATGTATGAACACAAAGCTGAAAAAACAAAGCAAAGTTGAAAAACAGCCCAAAGACACTTCAAAGCAATTGCCACAGCGATTCTACTTTAATTCTATAATGCACAGGCTGAAAAGGAAGCTGCAGCGCTGCAAGCGTGACTGCTCATCACTGCCTTTGTTACCTGTTGAAGTCTAGGGCCTGACTGCTGGGCTGGGGCCAGCACACATATCTGGGCTTTAGCTTTGCGTTAGCATGCTGGCTGTGCAGATTTTTGCAAAGAGCCGAAGTTATGTTAGTAGTACAAAGCTGTTGTTTGTTTCCTGGATGCAGTAATGTCCATCTTCCACTTCACCATTTTTCTGCTTCTAGCACGCAAACTGAAATGATCTGATTGTAGCACAAGTTCACAGGAAAAAAAGAAAGTTTGTTTGATGTTTTATGTTTCCGCCTTTCTATCTGCCTCCCATGTAGATAGCTGAAGAACTTTTAGTAACAACGTCATTTTAACTTTAATCTAATGATAGAATTTAGTACAAGAGCACGTTACATTACTATGTTACTGAAGAATGTGATTTCATTATATACATTACTTTGGAATGCATTACACCCAACACTGCACACAAATACTCATTTAAGCTACGACTTCATTAACGACAGAGCTTTCAAAATACCCTAGAAGTTGACATAAAATACTTTGACATGTCAAATGTAATCCTTCCTTTTCTTTGCAAAGTTTCCACTTCTTATAGGCCAAAGAAAACAAAAAACAGAATACTTTGATAAACTTGGCAAGTGATGCAGAGCTGCAAAGACCAACTGTATCTCACCCAGCAAGCGATGTCAAGGGTAACTGACGTCATATGTTAGAGACGCATCAAATTTTTAGAAAACCCGGCATCTCAAATGAGAGAATTTTCTGCTTGCAGCATTAGTTTTTTAGAATGCATTCATCTGTTCAGCGCCATGAATCAAACATGGCTGTGCGTGGAAACCAAATGAGGGTTTGTGAGAGCAGGCAATCCACACGGAGACTTCAGCAATGTAGACTGAAGAAAAACATTCTCGGTTAAACTATGAAACTATGCGAGTTTATGTTTCCTGTATTTCCTGGAATCCTTTTTTGTCTTTTTCTCCTTCTAATGATTTTTGGAAATTTACATGTGGTGTGGGGAACAGCTTACCTAGTTATTGTAAGCCACCTCATTTTTCACACAGTGCAAAAGATGGATGCTGTACTTATGTTGCAAGATATGTGAAGTTTAATACTCCAACTGAGTACTCCAACTGGATGATGTCTTGTAATTGCACAGCACGATGAAAAATTTGCACCACATTCCTAAAGTTATAAGCTGCTGATGGTGTGCACATAATGCTGTCCTTTTGGAAGACATTCAAAGATTCGATCAGCCACATGGGACGAAATATAGGGCCTATTATTCGAACCCAGTTTAAGATCATTATTCAATTTCTACCATTATTCAGTCATTTTTCAGTGTTAATGTTATTTTAAAAGGAAACCATTACCTACACATAAATAGATATTTATTTTACTGGGACTGCAGACTTTGACCAGAGACTTTGAGCTTTAATTCAAAAGGTTTAACAGAAGTTTTCTTTTACCTGTTTAGGAATTACACTTATTTTTTTCCATAGTCTCCCATTTTCAGAGGCTATTAACATGGACTGGGTCTGTGCAAATGCAAATCCCATCTTTCTTGAAAACAGAATCTTCAGCTCCATCTCCTTTTTTCTTCTAAATCAGACGTTGGTCTTTAAGACTAAAAGATTTAAACGTCTGCAGTCAATCTTTGTCGGGGTTACGGCATAACCGACGTAAGTAGCTAACGCCGTTGCCATCATTCATGCTTCATTTCCGTGGTGTTAATTGCCTTGTGGTCGAGCCCCAGTGCTTTATATGTGGTGCCAGCCACCATAGAAACAAATAAACTCACAAGATTTTTTTTCCCACCCTCTTGGGTGCCAATTCTTTGTTGTTGTTGATTTTTTTGAAGCAAACATGATTTTCCACTTCTTTGTACTTCCAATAATTTTGGCAATTTCCCTCCAGGGATTTGCTGACATCTGTGAGTTCTTATATAAGGCAGTGATTATTAATCTCTCTGATCCTTTCAATAATGACAGTAAAAACACTGACAGAAGTGCATAGAAGGACTCCATAGTACTGAACAGGTGAATCACAGTCACATGGTAGTTGTTGCTGTTATAGCACACAATGAAATGAAGACTATCAAGTTCTGAATTGGAGCAAGAAACAGATGTGCTGCGCATAGAGTTTCTAGCTATTTCTCATTTTTAACCCTCATCCCTTGTCGGGCTTTTAATATTCACATCACACAAACATAATTACAACACTTAATTATTCAATTTCACGTGACTATCTGGTGTCGTTGTGTTTGGATAATAATTACCTTTTACTTCCAAGTATTAAATAGAAAACCATCCCAAACAAATACATAATACAACTTAGAGAAACACTGACTCTTCAGTTCTCATTGAGATTCTGGGATTCGGTTGCACTTCAAACCAATGGATTTTTTGGCTGCAGGTTTTAACCTGACTTATCTTGACTTTGGGGTGAACCTGGGTACTCTGGGTTCGGCTTTATTGCCCGTAATCGTCCTTGTTCAAAGGAGAATCATTTTGATGATCCGTTTGTGTGCTACACTTTATTCCCTCTGTTTTACCAGTTCTCAACTTTGCCTTTTTTTGCATTTCTTTTTCAGAAATGGATTAATGGCACATCTTGAAACATGTGTCTGCTGCATACTGCCAAACCTCACCCATGCACTTGTTTTTATATCAAGTTCTCATGTCATCTTCAGCTTCTTCTTTTTTTTTTTAAATATGGCTATATTGGCTCAAAGCAGTTCAAGAAACCCAGCAACACAACGTGAACACTGAATTGACAGATAGCTTTTGTAATTCATTATGGAGCAGCACAGTAAAGCGTCTCCAGGGAAAGCTCACAGTGGGGTTGAAAGTGGTTCTGTCGTCTGAGGGGAGGAAAAACATTCTGTGAGGTGTGAATTTTAACACTCCATCTAGGTGTTAGAAATATTAGCCCTTTCAGCAGTGCTGTTAAGCACTCTTTTGCACGTTGAACAAGCCAGTTACTGCCTTTCTTCATCAAGGCAACCATGTTTACTGAAAAGAGTGCATAGATTACACTACTTGATGCTTGGAGATGGCTAAGAGATCTAAGGATGCAAAAACAGCAGCATGTGTTAACCAGGTGTCTGTGGGTGGTTACTGAAGAAAACACAGTTAATGAGGAGAATAGGTTTCTTCTTTTCATTGGTATGTTTTGGAGGATATTCTATCTAAGGCCATTTTTTCCTGACCTTTACTTGGCCTCCCATCTCCTCTCTCTTGTTTTTATTTATGTCATTGTTGGGCTCTTTATTCCTTTCAAGGATATTATCATTTACTGCCTTCTGCCTCACTTGCAATGCTGCCTAAACCTCCCCATGCAGCCCGGGGGGCTGTGGTTGGAGAACATGGCAACAGTAGCCCAAAAGGCTGAGCGAATCCACAGAAAAACAGGATTAAATGAATTTATGCTCTCCCAGTCAGGAGAGTAGAGGAGGAGGAGGGGAGAATAAAGCTAACATGATTTCAGCCCTCCTCACCTCTCCCTGACTCCAACACAAGTATTCTACCCTTGAGCTGACCTCCACTGCCAGACAGCAGTTCCTCTAAAGTGGGGCCCCTTTCCCTCTCCTCCTCTAACAACCCCTGCTTTCCTTTCCCCCCCACAACAAGACCACGGCCTCTCTGATTCGGGACTTGGAATAGAAACCAGAGTAAGGGAAACTCAAGAAGACAGATCTTCAGTCAGATCTGAAACCCCATTGTGTGCGATTGTGTGTGTGTGTGTGTGTGTGTGTGTGTGTGTGTGTGTGTGTGTGTGTGTGTGTGTGTGTGTGTGTGTGTGTGTGTGTGTGTGTGTGTGTGTGTGTGTGTGTGGCAGTGCAGCTCTCCAGGTGTGTGTATATAAACCTGCATGCTGACTTTAAATTTCCAACAGCCCTTTATCACAAAACACATTATGTCAAGAGCTTTTTATTAATCCATGGCTGGAAGAAAAACATGTAAAAAAAAAAAAGCCACAGTACTTTTTTCGGTGGTGTTTTGAATTAAGTGAATTACAGCCCTTTGAAAAGACGGAAAACACACAGACATGCGTCTTTTTCATTCTCACTTGAGGGTGGAGGTGCGGTTTCTCTTGCCTCGGCCGCAGTGAGTCTCTGTGTCTGCTCGGCACACAAACCATTTCCTGTGTCTGCTTGCCAAGCCAATCGGATGACAGAACCAGCACGGTTGCGTTTGAATGTGTTTTTAGACACGATAAAGTCTTCATTGATTTGTGCTGAGACTTTTTTTTTTTTTTTTAGATGTTCTGGCTTCCATTCATGGTGTAACAAAAGAGTGACAGGCCAAATGTTATTTATTTATCTAGAAATGATCTGTGTATGTCAGTGAGCACTGCGTAAAGAAGACTTATCTTTGATAAGGAAACTGGAAGATGTCCTTGGACATTTACATGCTGCTTTGTTGTACATAATGCAGACCCAAGGTCTTTCTGTTTTCCATCCTCACTGCTGAAGCAATTATTGATGATTAAACTCTCTCGGCTATGTTTTTGCTGGCATTGTACATTCGGAGTTATGAACTATTCAGTTGCTTACCAAGATGCACTTAATGTCGAACACTAAATTACAGACTCAGGCAAGCACGAGCAGCCATGAACAAGCACCAGATATGTATTTAGTTCACTACCGATGTAGAGCCGAGTGTGGACAATTATTCCACACTCACAAACGCAGCAAGAATTCAAGTAATTAATCAAAGGGGAAGATTCAGCACTGAAAACAGACTCAGGCTAGATGTTTGTTCACTAGTTGCAGGACTTGCAGTGCACAGTTTATTTATCACATTGAACCAAACTGTGAATGTGAACCAAAACAGCTGCTAAGCTTCACAGTCACAACCCTATTAGCTTGCATTTTTCTTTCTTTCAAAGTGTGTTTTTGATCACATACTGACCTTGTAAAACAGCAGTAGTGACCGAAACCAGTTTTGTTACATGCAGCCGTTCAGGAGGAGCGCCAGCGAGCCAAGGAGAAAAATGAGAATGAGGTAGAGTCTACCAGCTGCGCCAACGAGGACATGCCCGTGGAGAAGATCCTGGAAGCCGAGGAAGCAGTAGAACCTAAAACCGAGACCTACATCGAGACCAACCTCGGTGTGCCATCAAACTCGGTGAGTTTTTTTGTGTAATGCAGATTCAGATTATATGATTTTTATGTTTATATTTACACTCATAGGAGCACACACAGTGATTTATCTAGACTTACTTTGGATGGTGGGTCAGTTTTTCCACCTATTTAGTTCCCTCCATTTGATACCGTGGTTACTGCTTTGAGTTCTTTTCTCGTTCTCAGTATTTTACTCACTTGACAGGATGATTATCTGTCAACTGTTTCATCTTGGCTGGCTTCACAGCTTCAGTCACGATCACCTGAAGACATTCAGTATTCCAATGGTGTTCTCAAGAAAACCAAACTCATCCAACTCATTCAAATGTCCAGACTGAATAATCTCTCAGTTTAACTGGTTTGGGTTCATCGCAACTTGAGGATGTGAACTTATTCAAATATTTCTCCTTCCTCACCGATTAAACCTTTATCATGCTTTCCATGTCTGTGAGTCTGCTCGGTTCCACTTGTGTCCAAGTGCCAGAAATTTGATCATCGGACGTGACCGTGAGGGTCCGTACGGACATCCGAGTGCCCGTCTATTTTTTGTGACCTGATGGACTTTTCTGCAGAGAATTTAGTTTACAGCTATGCATGTGCTCCAGTCGGTGGACTTCAAAGAAATATAACAAATATAACTACCGTACTCTACCGTTTCCAGCTATCTGCGTCCATGCCAGCAATGGAATATAATCAACGCATTATCCAAACTAAGCAGTAGCAGGAGGAAGGGTTTGTTGCAGTCTGGCTAAAGTGAGTGAGTTCATGAAAGATTGATGTGTCACAATCATATCAGAGTTTCTCTTGGTCCAAAGCCAACTTGTGTGTGTTAATGGACACCATAGGCTTGTTTTCTTTGAATAAGCGAGACCCATCCAGTCGTGCACTGTTTAATGATATAATACATTTTTCTAATTCATTTAAGTTAAAATAACTGGCAATTTTTATTGAAATTGTCACTTTAAGAATAACAATACTGTGAATGCTTTTCAGCATTCACACTAATTAGTGATATGCACCATTGTTATACCGGTGGTACTAGTCATACTTAACTATTAATTTCTGATTAGCTGGAAATTAGTTGTCAATAAAAATGCCTTAGCATTAAGCACAGGTTGATTCATTTCTAGATCTCCTCTACTGTTTAAATTATTGTCAAAATGTCTTTTTTATTGCATTTATTGCTTAACACTATTGTTTTCAACATCTTGACTGGAAGCTTGAAAAACACAACATCTGTGTTCTGACTTCTTTCTTTCTTTTGTCATTTTCTTAAATATGAAAGCTTCCCAACAGCTTTCACTTAGGAGCTCCTAGGTATTGGACAGTAAATACAATGAATCTCAGTTAAAAGGCAACTTAAAATCTCTGCATATGCATGCTAAATACTAAATGTAGTGGTTTGCAGTTAGTATAAAAGAGCTGTTCACTTTTAGATTTATGGCTTATGAGTTATATTTTAGAAATTTATGCTTCAAAAGACTCACTGGAGCTGCTCCACCATTGTCCACAAGTTGTTTTAATTCTTTCCATGTGTGAGTGCTTCATGTATTTCAGTTCTGCAGTGAAGAGTGCCAAACATATAAGTCAAGTCAGATTTGCCTGCATGTGGATATGCTTGCTGTAGTAATGTTTCACATCAACCATGTTTCAGATAAATTACACATTTTAGTTCCCTGTTTTTTAAAGCTTGCGGCTGTTTTTCTCATCTACCTGCTGCCTGATGGTAGACATGTTACTGAATATCAAATATAAATACCTTTGTTATCTCCTTCGGGGCTTTTTAGGTTACCACTTGTGGACTCAGGAACTAGCTTACCTGGTCTATTAGCTCCTTCACTCAGCTGTGTGTTTCCTCATATATGCCCCTTAGTATCAGCTGGGCACTGTGGGCTGTCTTTGACACAGTGGCGACTAGGAGTGATGAATAATGCAACAGGCAGACTGTTCCTGAAAGCATACCACAAAGCCTCAGCTTTCTCAGGAATTCTGCTGGGAAACATGGGAAACAGAGGAGCTGTGCAGAAGCCTACCAAAGGAGGCGGGGAGGGGGGAGAGATGGGAGAGTGAGACTGAATGAGGGAGGGAGAGAGAGGGGACTTCTTCTGGGATTCATCTGCTTCGGGGGAAGGAAATGTCTTGTGAAGTAAAGGTAGAAATGTGAAGGCTGTTATGTGAGTAAATGGGAGCTATTTTCGGGGGGCCAGATGGAAATGTAGGAGATGAGCGTTGGCATTATAGGGAGAGGAAGGAGGAGTAGGGATTCATGGGGGAGCGGCTAGCAGCTCAGACATACTAATGCACTGAGTGTTTGGGCTCTGCCACGCTGGGTCTCTCGATGCCCGCTGCCTGCCCAACACCAAGAGGAAGATTTCTAAGGGCCTCCACAACAGATTAGAAAACCGCAATGAAAGTGTTTAAAGGCTTGTTTTAAATGTATTCTTTGCCAACTCCTGAGCAAAATCATATTGGAAATCATATGAATATGCTGAAAATAGTTTTAAAAATTAAATGTAATGCATTACACCGATGAATGTATCAAAGGCAATTTGGGATTCAGTATTCTGCCCGAGGACACTTTGGTCATGTGAAGTGAAGGAGCTGGAGATATCTGCCTGTTAAATACACAAATATTCAGGGTCATCAAGGGTCAAGAGCTTTTTGGTTTCTTTTTGTTGTCTGTTTGTAGCCAAAGTTTAATCGATGCATGGAAATAAATAAAATAAATGTCTGCATTGAAAGCAAGACAGAGGAAAGGTATTTATCGAAATATAATCTCACGAATATTAGCTATTGTTAGAGATTTAAATATTTATCAACTGAATCTTCTCTCATGAGCAGTGAGTAGCTAATGGAATAGAGAGTCCAATATCCTCACGCTGGAAGCCGTGAAAAATCCCCACTGCCCCCAGAGGCAAAGTCATCATACTAGTCAATGGGCTTAGCAAAAAGATAAAGTGTAACAGAGTCTAACAAGGCTAAACACTGTTGCCAGAAGAATAAACAGAAGTTGTTCTTTAATTATCTTCAACCATAAAAAATCTTTCATAATGTTAGCTGTGTTTGCACTTAATGTTACCAAGCTACTGTAAGATATATGTGAATATATATATAAAAGTGGTACAGGGCTTCTTCATGATGATGAAAGCAGCGGAAAACCTCACAAAGGTGAACTGGATTCCAGGCTATTGGTAGGAGATGCCCAGCAACAATTGGTGTCACTCAGTTTGTCCACCAACCAAGTATTGGTAGCCTGGGCTGTGGTGGGCATTTAAAATTCTTAGCCACTACTGTATATAAACCCTAAACCAGGACATTAAGTATAGCTGGATATGACGAGGAATAAAAAATGAAATATAATTTTGTTTTTTGATTTGAGTGAGCGGATCCTTTAATTGAAGTGAAGCCTGCAATGTTGGCAGAGGCTTGGCATGCATTCTGTCCTGACCACAAGGACTCCTCTGCTATCCAAATGCTGTTCCCCTGCCTCCCCCCTACCAGGTCTCCATTGAGAACCAGTGCTCCATGTTGTAATTAATCACATGACCTGGGTCATGAGTGTACACCATGAATAGGCCACCGCCACTGTCTAATGGTCGGGGTCTGGCCAAGCTGAATAAGGTGTGTTTATCTCATGCTGACCTAGAACAGGAGTTAAACAGTCGTTAGTAATATGCCTTTAGTCAGTGAGAGAGAGGTCTTCTTCTAAGTAGGAAGGGCAGAGGGGAAAATGTTATCATTCACTAATCCTTAGGGTTTACTTCCATTTTATACATCCCATTTTCTTTCTTTTTTGTGTTATTTCTTGCTGTTATTTCTACTATATTTGAATTACTTTATGGAGAATTTTAATAAAAGGTCTTATCTTTCTGTTAACTGTAATTATGACATATGAAGAAAGGCTTTTTTTGTTGTTGTTTTTTTTTTTTTTTAAATCTAAAAAGTGGGACACTTGAGTAATTCATTTTTATCCTGATCTGTGTGAGTACCCAATTTTCTCTCTGTTGTCACTCTAGTACAGTGTGGTTCAAGCACAATAATGAAAGACTGAAGAGCAAATCTTTTGTCTCCCCATGAAAATTTCATAGGGAAGAATGCAAGTTGCTAATCGACCGCAGCAGTGGAAGGGTGTCTTGCTAGAAACACTTTGATTTGCCTGGATTGCAGACAGTTTTGTTTGTGGCAGACGTATAAAAAAAATGCCTAAATAAGCTACCCCCCCCAAAAAAAAACAAAACAAAAACAAAACCCAAAACAAAAAAACAGTAAATGTCCGTTTATGACCTTACTCTCTGTGTCAGGTGGGTTTTTTGGTGTTCTTGCTGTTTTTCCTCCACATTTTTTGCCACTAATCTCCAAATTAAAAGAAAAAGTAGTCTTTCTACCTAACCTGTGAGATATTTTTTTTTTTTTATAACTGTAGAGGTTATCCTTTCATGGGTCAGGGGCTGATAACATCCTAAAGTCCACTCTTTGGCTTGAACAGTAAGTACAGTAGATGTAATGCTGTACTTAGATGAATTGTTTGAGGAAGTTGTAAGCCCCTCTCCTCGTCATCTTCACAGACGGTGACAAAGAAACCAGGTCAGTCTAAACACAGCTAAGATAGCCATGCAACATTCATAAGGTTTGCCATGTTTAACGAGAACCCTGGGACTTGTATTCTTACGGGGAGCGGTGGCTCAATTGTGGCGCACGCTGAAGCCCCCTGTGGTTTTTATTTGTTTTTTGGCGGGCTGTGCCCTTTGGAATGAATTAACCGGATCTGTTTATGTTTTGGGGAGGAAGCGCAGTTCACGAAAACTGTCGTACTGAGCTGCGGCGTCCACATCTCCCACGGAGATCAGATGCTGAAATATTCATAAGGTGCCTGTTTTCTTTCTCTCCCTGAAGAAAAAAAAACAAGATGACTTACAGTTTTCAAAACAGTGTAGGCTTTGTGTCTGGTTTAAGTTTTTCAGATTTGAGCTGCGTATTTGTGATGCTCTGCAGTCAGTGTGTTAGTTTCACACCGCAGGGAGGGAATGTAGTGGAGAGGATGGGATAGTCTTTGCCCTGTGTTTTATAAAAGGAGAATGTGAGTGAAGAGATATTTTCTCCTTCATCTTGAGCTAATCTCCTCTGGAGAGCTGCAGTTGATGTCAGGATCCTCCTAGCTTTTAGCATCGATCTGTGGGATTTGGAGGAGAAGTTGGGGAGAAGTTGCTAACTGTTTTTGTCAGAGGGCGAGTTCATGTGGAGCTACTTAGAATTTAGGGATGCTGACTTGATTTAAAATTATGCACAAAAGCATGTTCACAAAGCCTTTGTTTACACACACGCATATCAAGAGTAGCATGTGTACTCTTGGGATGGCTGTGAATTACTTGTCAGAGAATGGCAGTATTGTTGTGGATTTTTTTAACCCAAAGCCCAGATGGAGTTACAGTTTACTGAGTTAGTCATGGAGCATGCATTGCATTAGTATTCTACCGCTACTCCCCAAGGGTCAAAGAACAATACTTTTGAATCAAATGTGACAGGACAGTTAAGGAGAACAAGTCCTTGTCTTTGCAATTTTGCATTCATTGCATGCAGAAGTTGTCTTCTTCTATAAAGAACACACTTATCATTAGATATACATTAGCAGATAAGGATCAAATCTGGCTTTGTTTTCACCTCAACTTCAGTTTGTATGTTAAAAAAAAAAGCTCTAAATAAAAGACATGCATTTATTTAGGCTCATACCATTATTTTGTTGACTAAAGCTAAAAAGGTGCACACATTCTTTTCCCTTTCATTTTTTTGGTGAGCGGGAAACGTTTGTTTTCAGGAATTACATTTTGTATGCTGCGTTGTCTATCAATGGACAAGTTTTTTTTGCTCTTGGTGCAGCTATGACAACTTCTATAAAAGCAATTTTGGCAGTTTGCCGGTCTGGAGCTTTCAGGTGCGTGTTAACACAATACCACAGTCTTCCCAGTGGGGAGCAGACGTCCCAGCAAAATCACCCCAAGGGCAGATGATGCACTGCACAAAGATCTCAGACAGGCCTCAGTTAGCGTGCTAAATGTTGAAGTTCATAACAAAAGACCGAACAAGTATGGCCTCTTCACTCTTCAAAGAACATGACAGAATGGCTTAGGTCCGTGAGGTTGCAACTGAACAAACCTCGAGATGAAAACCCCAAGCAATGCCATTTGGACAGAGTGTTTGGCCATAATGCACGGCATCACATTTGGTGAAAACCAAACACAACACCTCATACCAACTGTCAAGAAAAGAAGTGGAGGCATGATGATTTGACCTGGGGACCTTTCTGTCCTTGGGTCAACGATGAACTCACGATGAAATGTGAGGCCATTTGTCTGACTGCTAGAGCTTCCGGTTATGTGACCAAAATTTGGTCGTATATAACTGGCCAGCAACAAGACCACAACAGATTGGCTGAAAAAAAATATTTCAATTGTTGCATTGGCCCACAAATCTGTGGAAATATCAACTCAACTGAAATATTGTGGTGGGACCTAAAGAGAGCTGTGCATAAACAAATGCTCTTAATGAACTGCAGCAACGTAGTGAAGAAAGGCAAGGCAAGGCAAGTTTATTTGTATAGCACAATTCAACAACAAGGTGATTCAAAGTGCTTTACAGAGACATTAGAAACAAGAACAAATAAAAAGCATGATTTAAAATTGATTAAAACAAGCAAATAAACTAACTAACTAATTAACAAACAAACAAACAAACAACAGTATATAAAATCAAAACAGATAAAATCAGAACAGTAGATAAACTCAGTAGTTAAATGTAAGTTTTGAAATTTAAGCTTAAAGTGTGGATTTGGTGCTTTATTCAAATGCAGCTGAGAACAGGTGAGTCTTCAACCTGGATTTAAATAAACTGAGTGTTTCAGCTGATCTGAGGCTTTCTGGGAGTTTGTTACAGATATAAGGAGCATAAAAGCTGAATGCAGCTTCTCCGTGTCTGGTTCTGACTCTGGGAACTGATAAAAGACCGGATCCAGATGACCTGAGGGATCTGGATGGTTCATACTGGGTCAGGAGGTCATTGATGTATTTTGGTCCTAAACCATTCAGAGCTTTATAGGCCAGCATCAGAACTTTAAAGTCTATCCTCTGACGGACAGGCAGCCAGTGTAAGGACCTCAGAGCTGGACTGATGTGGTCCACTTTTTTGGTCTTAGTGAGGACTCGAGCAGCAGAGTTCTGAATGAGCTGTAGTTGTCTGACTGATTTTTTAGGTAGACCTGTAAAGATGCTGTTACAGTAATCAAGCCTACTAAAGATGAATGCATGGACTAGTTTTTCCAGGTCCTGTTGAGACATCAGATCTTTTATCCTTGATATATTCTTGAGGTGATAGTAAGCTGACTTTGTTATTGTCTTAATGTGTTTTTCTAAGTTTAGGTCTGCATCCATCACTACACCCAAATTTCTCGCCTGGTTTGTGGTTTTTAGATGTATAGATTGAAGTTCTCTGGTGACCTGTAATCGTTTTTCTTTGGCACCAAAGACTATTACCTCAGTTTTGTTTTTGTTTAGCTGGAGAAAATTGTGGCACAACCAGTCATTGATTTCCTCAATGCATTTACCAAGAGCCTGTACAGGGCCTCGGTCTCCTGGTGACATTGTGATATATATTTGTGTGTCATCTGCATAGCTGTGATAGTTTATTTTGTTGTTGTTTATAATCTGTGCCAGTGGGAGCATGTAGATGTTAAACAGAAGGGGTCCCAAGATGGAACCTTGGGGAACTCCACATGTGATACTTGTCTGCTCAGATGTGAAGTTACCTATTGATACAAAGTATTTCCTGTTTTCTACGTATGTTTTGAACCAGTTTAGTACAGTTCCTGAAAGACCTGTCCAGTTCTCCAGTCGTTTGAGTAATATGTTGTGGTCAACTGTATCAAATGCTGCACTGAGATCCAGTAAAACTAAGACTGACATTTTTCCACTGTCTGTATTCAGACATATGTCATTAAACACTTTGGTCAGAGCGGTTTCAGTGCTGTGATTCTGTCTAAAACCTGACTGGAAGGCATCGTAGCAATTATTCTGTTTTAAGAAGTAACTGAGCTGTTGAGAAACTGCTTTTTCAATGATCTTACTTAAAAACGGGAGATTTGAAAGGACCCAAATTCATCCACGATGATGTTGAGAGGTGTTACTTGAAGTCATTTCTGCCAAATGTGGTTATCAGCATAATTACACAATCATTATTAGAAGCACTACTGTGAGCACATTGGTTTACCTTTTTACAAAGCCGTT
This sequence comes from Maylandia zebra, assembly GCF_041146795.1. NCBI lineage: Eukaryota > Metazoa > Chordata > Actinopteri > Cichliformes > Cichlidae > Maylandia > Maylandia zebra. Next base: position 37,939,390 of record NC_135173.1, on the reverse strand, counting down.
CCTGGTGCTGTGATAAAGTCCTCTTTGAGCTCCTAACCACTTGCTCTGTAGTAAAGTGTCAGTGGAGCCTCTCAAGGGCCTCTTGAGCTCTACTAGCTGTCAGAGAGGCTGATTTGTGTTTTGGCTAAAAGGTCCCCAAAGAAAGAGTCAGCTCAGCGAAAGTTGTTTTTTCACTGACAGCTCTCTGCAGGTATTTCCTCCACAAGCTGAGACAGAATCACTGTTTGTTTTTTCACCGTACCTCTTTAGAAGATATTATTCACGGCGGGCACTCATGTTGGTGTTAGTGTGTGTGTGATTACGTAGTTATAGGTACTGTGCCATGAAAAAAGCCCCTTACTGATTTCTTATTTTTTTTGCACTTTTGTCACAGTTACATGTTTCAGATCATAACACAAATTTTAATATTAGACAAAGATATACTGAGTAAATACAAATGGAGTTTTAAAATCAATATTTTAAATTTACTAACCCTTTAAAACCTGAACCATGAAATAACTGCCAGAAATCTATAGAAAATCTCTCTACATAAATATATATAAAAAAATATTTGATATATCAAATTTTAATCTGCATATGTATGAGTTTTAATTTGTATTACATTTGCTACATTAGCCATATTTTTGCAATTTAGTCATTAAAAATGTGTTAAAAAATGTGTTATGCCAATTATATTTTATAGGGTTAAAAAAGTCACGCTGATGATATAGAAGTCTCAAAAACTCACAAAAACACATGCATCAAATACGATACGCTTGGCTTTAAAAGGTTAAGGAAATCGAAACCTTCCTTGCACCATGTGAAAAAGTAATTGCCCCCTAAACCCTAATACCTGGTTGTACCACCATTGGTAGCAAGTGTGAGAAATATGCAAAAGAACTAAAAAATCAGGAAGGGTGGGGAAATACGTTGTCATAGCACTGTAGCTCAATTATGCCCTAGCACAAGGCTCTCAGCCAAAAGACACAAAGCTGTAGCTTGCCTCCACCAGTGTATGAATGTGAGAGTGAATGAATAGTGGTATTGTAAAGCGCTTTGGGTGCCTTGAAAAGCGCTATATAAATACAATCCATTATTATTATTATTATTATTATTAAGCTAACATTTCAATCTTATTTAATTCACACTGTAGTTGATTTTCTGACTTATTTTAACCTGTTCTATCTTTGTCTCTCGTCCCCTGCAGCCCAACGACCCAGTGACAAATATCTGTCAAGCAGCTGACAAACAACTTTTTACCCTGGTTGAGTGGGCTAAAAGAATCCCCCACTTCTCTGAGCTGCCGCTGGACGACCAGGTCATCCTTCTACGAGCAGGTCTGTCGAGCTGACTTAAGTATTTTGCATGATCTAACCAGCAAACAATTTGCAGTGATTGGCAGTGATGATATATAATTAACAGGATATGGGTTGGAATCAATGGTCATTGTTATATGAATAAATTGAATCAAATTTGCTGGTTCAACAAACCACTGATTACTCAGTGTAAGATGTATTGTATTATGCCCACTGACTGTGTATTAAAAAGGCAAGTAATTGCTGCTGTTTAAAATAACAAGGATTAAACAAAAATAAAAATAACAGAATCACAGGACATTGTTTTCATTGTTAAATAAGTCACATTTGTAGATACAACAGATGCCCATGAACATTAATAATATAGTCAGAAAAAAAGAGAACACTGGATACCTCTCGGTCATGTGACTGATGCAAGAGACAGACCCAGAGTCTTTTCATGCATCTGCTGTATGAGGAAAAGCAAGCATCACAGAAGCAGCGATGTAAAACGGAGAGTGAATCATCTGTCACTTCTGCTACAGTCACTAACGTCACATGCAGGAAGGTCTTTTGGGTTCTCCCAACACATTGCCCTTGTTGCTTGCTTGTCACTCTAAATTACACCATTATTTTCTAAATCCTCCTCCAGGAAAAAAAAATGCTATAACGCACCCATCCCTTACCCTAAAAAAACAAATAAAATAAATAAATCCTCCCATCATTCTTATCCTTTGCACATATAAAAAGATGGAAAGACTTCAGCAAAGCGGGGAGAGAGACATTATTCGGCAACGCTCGTCTCTGCTCTCAGGTTTTCTATAAATAACCGCTTTAGTTCTGCTGTATCACAGATAAAAGCATCCCGGCTCCGCTCATACCCAACTCAACTCTGGGGAGAAGAGGCGGGTGTTGCCAGGCAGAACAGTTAAAGGAGCCCTGTCACTCAAACGGCAGCGTCTTGTGTCTTCGGCGCTCCGTGTCGAGCCCCCTGCTTTGGCGCATCAAGCCTGTTGTCTTTATTGCGATGGCAGGCGCAGTTCATCCCGTTTACACGCTTGTCTCTTTAGAAAGCATGATTCAAATGTCTTAGTAATAACCTGATGCCTGTGCTTGAGAAAGCTGCATGCTTTTAGTGCGCAGCTTAATTGATTCATTGGAATTCCCTCCTTTGTTGTCAGTTTCATTTTGCTCGAATGCTGTGTGAACTTTTGTACTGGGGATTTCGGAGAGTGTGAGTGGTTTTATTTCTCATACTTTTTTCTCAGTCCCTCTCCTCATCTCTTTCTCAGGTTGGAACGAGCTCCTCATTGCATCATTTTCGCACCGCTCGATAGCGGTTAAAGACGGGATTCTGCTGGCAACGGGGCTGCACGTTCACCGCAACAGCGCCCACAGTGCCGGAGTGGGAGCCATCTTTGACAGGTTACTAAATTTTCTTGGACTTAGTGACATCTAAATTCATGTAGAAACTGCACCAAAAACTTTTGTAAATAATATATTAGGTAGCACTTTCTAAAGGTGTGCTCGAGTAGCATGTAATGCAACCTGAAAGTAGTGCTTTGATAATATTGTGATTTATAAAGGTGGCCTATTTTTTAAGTTAATAAAAGTTAAAGAGTTAGAAAAGTATTAGTCTTACCGATACTCATATTTAGTATCAGCCGATATTTTGTTTAACATCAAGGGACACAAAACATTTGTTAAGTGTATTTATTTATTTATAAGTCCTTACTAAGATGTTGTAGAAATTTAAAAATAAACTTGTTTCATTGTTACAAAAACATTTGGATTAGTCCTTTATTCTCTGCCTAACTTTTGTCAGATCAGCTGATTTGGCGGTCTAAACACATTGCATTAGAGAAGTTGTAGAGGGCCCCCTGGTGGACAAACTATGCAGCATCAATCTCGTAACATGGTTAAAGTTAGTTCTCCTGTTTCTTCATATATTTTAAATTTTTTATTTATCGGCTGTTTAAAAATACTGATATCAATATAATGGCAAATGAGTAATATCAGCCAATAATATCGGCTCATCGGTGTATCAGTCTCTCTCCTGATAACACGTTAGCATTAGAAACTCAGACTAAAACTCAGAGCAAAGTCTTTGTCAGCTGTGAAATCCCATGAGGTTTTGATACAGCACAAATATTGCCAATGTGGAATAATAACTGTAACAATTCCAGTGTGTCTTTGTGAGCTGGATGTACACGCTGTTGTGTCGTACAGGCTCCCTTTAATTGGCACTTGGGCAATTTACATCTGTAGTTGTTTTTCTTGGCCTTAATTCATTAATTATACTGCATTTTGTGGCATATTTTCAGTTTCATCTGCAATGCAAAGCAGCACTCTTTCACAGCATTCTTCCATTATGATTTGTTCTTAACATCACTTCCCCCAAAATCCAAACAACGGATGTTGATCCAATTCAAGAGACAAGCTCCTTGCGTTCTGCTGTGCCAGACATTGGATTTTTGTTGTATATTTGTCTTTTAGTCCAACTTCAAGCTTTGTGCTGCAGGGACCAGCTGTGATAGGCAAACACAGACACATGATCAAGTGCTGATTTAGAGAGTGCCTAAATTGCTTTTGCTTTGCGTTTTATATTGGCAGAGTATTCATTTTAAATGTCATAATTGTGGGAAGACAAAATTCTGATCGAGATTAAAATTCTATTAAATGTCCACCCCTTGTAGAATATTTCATGTAACATTGAATTGAAACAATGAAATGTTACACAAAATGGGGAATGCCAAGCAGCACAGGCACAATTGATTGACTCCAATATATAAAATATTTACGCCTGTACACAACAGGGGTCACACAGAACCTCTCATATCTTATATAGACAATCCATGCACCATAGAGTCACTCTCTTCCCCCCCCTTCTCACCGTCTCTTCTCCCCTTTGGTTTTCTTTCTTTCTCTCCCCCTCTTTCTCTCATTCATTCCCCCTGTCCTATTTATTAAAAAAAAAAAAAAAAAAAAAAAAAAGACAAAGGATGAACTGAAGCTCTGCCATCACGTAATGTCGCATACTGCTGTTTCTGATGTCATTTAAGAAAAGAAAAAAAAAAAAAAAAAAAGAGTCACAGCGCAGCTGGATGCAGGAACCACCCTTATGAAAGTTTGTCAAACGTATAAGAAAAATATATCTTACATTTTGTTTGTATTGGTTTGGGATTTTTTGTAAATATATATTTTTTAAACTACGTTACTCTTGAACAGTTCTGGTCATGGATTGTTATTATATTTTGAAAATTAAAAACTGCAAATGAAGCGCATGTTTCCTTGCACAGTTTTGGAGCCAGCAGAGAATTTGCAGCTGCACGTGCTGTCATCAGACTCAGTCAAGCCACAGTCAAACTTTGAGTACTTTCTTTGTGTCTCCCTTCTTGCGCCTCTGATCAGCAGCCTGTGCGCTCAGTCATCAGCGTTCACAGCCACAGGACATATTCCATCTCTTTATTAACTGTGGCAAGCATTAAGATGCAGAGAACTGATAATGTTTCTTTATCTGGTCCACTGTCTCTTCTCCATACAAATGAAGAGACTGATCAACTTAAACGCTTGAGTCCCTTTCCTCTCTCTCTCCCTCTCTGTCTTTTTTTAAGCTCTGTTGTTCCTCCTTAGAGCAAATTGAATTAGAATGAGCTAAGAGCCACAATTGACTTTACTATCTGGGCGCGAGGAGCAGAAAGAAACGGAGTGAGAGGGAAAATAAAGAGTGCCAGGGAGAGGGTGTGACCGAGTCAACGTGGGGTGAGGAGTTCGAGCGACTCCACACGCCACCACTCCCACCCGTGATGTCACACACAGACAGTGGGAGCACTGGTGTTAGATTACAGCTTGTGTTTACTCTGCGGCTTTCGTTTTATGAAAACCATGTACTAAATATAATTACTTTGCAGGGCTGTAAACTTTTCCACTGATCTAACTGTGCCAGTGTGGGCCCAGAGTAAGCTTGTGTGCATGTTTTTTCAAATAGAGGCAAACTTGAAAGTGGTTAAAACCGTATTTGCAATGCACCAGTCAAGAATAATGTGTCATTTGCAAAAAAAAAAAAAAAAAAAATCCAGTTAAGTGTGATCTTTAATTTTCTGCCACTGGTTTAGTTTCATTTTACACAAATATTGCCTATTAGCCAAGAATTAAATATTCTTGACATAGTATTTTAACCTGAGTAGCATCTCTGACTGTCTCCTGTTGCTTTTGTGCAGAGTGCTGACAGAGCTGGTGTCAAAGATGAGGGACATGCAGATGGATAAGACAGAACTGGGGTGCCTTCGAGCTATTGTCCTTTTCAACCCAGGTAACCATTGTGTATATTATATAAAAGCTTTCATTTGCTGTTTGTACAATGCAAACTCTTGTTTCTTTTTTCTCTTTTTTTTAGTTTCAACTTTCATTAAAAAAAAAATATATATATATATATATATATATATTCAGTAATGTAAAATGACTAAAAATCTTTTAGAGAAATGGGTCATCAAACTACTGCGCTGTGTAATTCTTCCTTCGGAGTAATTGTTGTATACTGGCTTTTTTTTTTCTTTCTGAACATCAGCGTATTCCAGTGAAATGCAACTTTTATTAAAAGTATAAAGATCTTGTGCACTGTGGCGTGGTGCTGCTACTGTTTCTAGCTATAATCAGCCGACACTGACGTTGCAGGAATAGAATATGAGTCACTGAGGACTCGAAGCGTAACGCTTAGTCAACACAAACTCTTCAACTTTGATTATTAAACCTTATCCCACAGCAGGCTTAAAATAGAACATGACAAATGTGTCTTATTCTCATTGGCTCAGCTTTCATTTGGCTTTAATCAATTCCAGTGGGAACAACTTTTCACATTGGGGAAATGGTCTCAAAATGCTGCCAGACTTTTGTTAAAAGTAAATATAACGTATTTAGATTCAAGAACGCTGTTGCGTTGTGCATCACTTATGTCTCAGCTCTGGTATCTCAGCTTGTAATGGAAACTATCTCCTTGAGTTGACCTTGATTCTCTCAAGGCACCATTTTCACTTGAAATTGATGAATTCTCATTTATTTTGTAATTTGCCAACCTTGTGTAAATTTTACTACGTTCCCCCGCAAAGATCCAAAGAAAGAGTGCGCTCTTTAATTGAGGCCCGTGTCTTGCCAAGGCACTTCTGCTATGAGTGTGCTGTTCTGTATTTAAACCTTATCCAAATGGAATCTAAGTGGACTGAACTAACCCATGAATGTGACCCAGGTTTTTAGTGACTCAGTAAGGGAGGCTCCCTGAATCTCTCTGGGGCTCTGCGGATCTGCTCACCCTGGACACACTGATCCTCTGTGTTTCACATTTTGTTCAGGCCATACCCAGACCCACTGGCCCCTGTTCACTTTTCCGCCTGATTCCTTGTTAATTAGGGGTTTGCAAGACTACACTGACTGGAGAAAAAACATACGGTGGTGGGGGTGGGGGTGAAGGGAACAGCAAGGCAAAAATGGCCCTCAGTCCTTTTCTTTCACACACTGTGTGATCTGGTCCAGCCATTAACAACCAGTGTACATTCATTGATTGTCAACTTCACAATGCTTTGTTCGTCAGAAATGTTAATCAAAGATGAGTCCAGTGAAGCTTAAATTGGTGCAGCTTGAGAATTGCGGTCTTAATTGGACTAGCCCAGAATGTGGAGATGCTTTTCCATATTGAGTTATGCTAGTTTTTCCACTGGGCAAAAGTGCAGATTTGAAAGCTTTTTCACGCCTACTTGTTTACTTCTTTGGGGTTTTTTTTCTTTTTATAGTGAAGAAGAATGTCCAGTTGTGTACAAATAACAGCAGCACAGCCTAGCCACGTGGTGTAGTGAATTCTTTTGTTCTTTCTGCCACTCTCCGCAGACTCTAAAGGTCTGTCCAACCCAGGCGAAGTAGAAGCTCTGAGAGAGAAAGTCTACGCGTCTTTAGAGGCCTACTGCAAACAGAAATACCCAGAGCAGCCTGGCAGGTAAGATCATAAACACCGAGCCCTTATTGTTACATTACCAGTTTGCGGTGCTGAGAAAATCAAGAGCACAAGTGTGTTTATTGTTGCAGCTGTTATTAATATTTAAAGTCTCAACCCAGACAGCCTCTCATGAGGTAGAAGTCAAAGAAAAAAGCTTGAAGTACATCCACACAAGAAACGTGTTTTATCAGTAGCTTTGAGTTCACCGTGTTATCAGTTTTGACATAGACTGTATATCAAAAATTGATGTTGTGAATTGGTATATGAATCATTGACAGAATTTGGATTTTTTTTAAACCAAATGTGACCGTATTAGTTGAGTTGATACAGTAGATGATGTTTTAACTTATAGTATAAGCTTGATTTATGTGATACTAATTCTTTGTGTTTTTTTAATGGGATGGCAATTTTGGTCATCAAAAACAAGGGGGGTATAGATATTTACTACATTTGGTTGCAAACATGTTGGGCATGTTATCATGAGGGTATATGGGGACTGGTTAGCTTTTGGAATCTGCCTCAAGTGGTTGTGTCAGGAATTGCAGTTTCTGGCACATCTGTGGCTTTTTCGTGGCTATTTTCAGCTTGAAAGTTTGCTGAAACCCATCTACAGCTGCATAAAAAACTATTAAAATTATTATTGTGTGATAGTTTTGCACTGAAGTTTTGCCATTTGCTCAAAACAGGTTTTTCTTAGTCTTATATTTAATGTGAGGCCTGTGTGTGCAAGCATCACCAGTTCTCTTAAATCATAACTTGCAGCTGGATGGGTGAGCGCCTGCTTATGACAAAGTGCATATTTATGCCAAAACTAATGCCCCTGAAACTGCAAGCTTAGAAATACTTTAAAATTATTTCAGCTTTTCATCCTGTGCTAAATTCTTGTTTTGTGTTGTGACAGATTTGCTAAGCTGTTGCTGCGATTGCCTGCACTGCGCTCCATCGGTCTTAAGTGTCTAGAGCACCTGTTCTTCTTCAAGCTCATCGGCGACACGCCCATTGACACCTTCCTTATGGAGATGCTAGAAGCCCCACATCAAATGACATAATAGAGGTGAGGGGTTGAACCCTCTTTACCTCCACCCAACCCTCCTCATCAGCCTTGGATCAAGAGGGGGGCCTTTTTCCTTTTTTTAAAAGAAAAATAAAAAATAAAAAATCTCCAGCAAGGGACAAATCACAAGACAGCCTTGGATGGAGAACCTCCCCCTTCCTCCCTCTTTTTCTCCTCCTCCGTCCCTTCTACCCCCTCGCCTCGCTTAGATGTTTTCAAACAATGAATCCGTCACGCCCATGGGTCTGTTTTATACCTTGTAAAAAATATAAATACGAATAAGAAATATTATATATGAAAACCACGCAGCAAGACGAGTGACAACGGTGGACTGAAATGAGGACGGACAGAGGACAAAAGAAACATATTGAGCCATTGTTTTCATCATCACTTTTCCTACACCTTGACAAGAAAAAGCTGAGATGATCAGGTTTTAACACATAAAGACAGAATTGCTCTTGCATACATATATATATATATATATATATATATATATATATATATATATATATATATGCACACATATATTGAACAGTAATGATGTCATAATTGGACACTCAACGTTGTGATCGGGACAATCGTGGGCTCTTGAGAGCCTTGGGCTGTTTAGACTTGGACCTGAGCCCTCACTGTCTTTCAGGACTGAACTTAATTAAGAGGGGCAGGCTGGTTCGGGGAAATAAGTCTGCTTAAAGGAACTTGTCTGTTCCTGCCTGACTCAACTAAGCACGTCAGGTCTTGCACTAGCTGTGTTCTTTTTTTCAATGTGTGAGCTTTCTGGAGAATTCAGAGGTGGGTTAACAAGGTTGCAAGAGCTCAAAACCCTCAGGTCTCTGCCCAATTCCAACAAATACAACCATGTCTTACTCTAAACACTGTGCAACACTGGGGAGAATGTTGTGGTAGTCCACTTATCAACCCTTCAGTTCACGTATTGCTCGACAGAGAGTTGGGAAAGTTTGTTATGTACAATCTACACACAGGACCATTCAGGCTGTTTTAAAGTACCCAACTGTAAGCTTTACAGCCCACTGGATGCTCTGAAAGGCTACCAGCACACGGAGGAACAACATATATTTTGGAAAGTAACATTTCCAACATTTGGCCTTCATCACGACAAGCTTGGACGCCTGGAAAGTTTGTGCACACTCACACTGTGGGTAAACGTCCTAGTTTTGCCAGCCTCTTAGCTCCTTATCGTCCATTCTCCACCCTCTCCACTTCGCGTTTCATGTGAATTCCAGCACACCATTTACACCTCCACACTCTGCTCAACACAGCGGGTATTAGCTTTTCAAAACACCTCATATCTACCTGTACAGAAACAGTATTGACGTTATTTTCAGTTTTCACTTTTAACAACCGCAATGCACAATTTACCTCTGCCTCCATCCTTCGGACCTTCAGTTCTTGATACCCATTTAGGATTAGACCATATACAGTATGTGAGAGATGTACTTGTTGCTGTTGCAGCAGGAGCCATTATTTGTTTGTTTGTTTGTTACTTGGCACTTAACCTCATGACCGTGGAGTCGGGTTTCTAAACAGAGAGCTGATGTCGATGTAATTGACCTCTGAGGTGGACTCTGGCCCCGACCCAATCAGGAACGCCACAATTGTTTAACACCTCAGAGGGACACACACACACACACTCGCTCTCTCTGCACTTCTCTGGACAACCAAGTGTCGTATAAGTTGAACTGAAATGTTAAATATCCATGTTTCTACATATATACATGTTGTGTATAAATATGCTTTATGCCCATATTCTGCTTCCCCCCTCCTCTGCTTTTCTGTAAATGCTGCAGCTGCTGCAAAACTATGCATCAATTGCATTTCCAAAGATTGTCCACAGATCTGAGATCTTTTAAAGAAATGTGTTTGTCAAATGTGGGTCCACTGCAAGTTTTTTACTGGCAGGAGAAAATAATACCAAGGGTTTTGTTGTTGTTGTTTTTTAAAGATATTTAGGGGTTATTTAGCTCTGGTTTACTCACATTTGATTGAAATTAACTCAAACTTGTATTTAACCAGGCAAGTTATTAAGAGAAAACTGCTCTTTACAGCGGTGGCCTGGCAAAAAGGCAAAGCCTCTCAAGTAAATGTGGCCACTATAAGTAAGGGCTAAAACAAATTCTGACATGGTAACCCTCGATGACAAAAATCTGCCCAGAAACAGAAGGACATATAAACACCAGCGAAAGTACTCAAACCTAAACTTTGTGATAGGTCACACTACAGCAGGTGTCACCAGGATTTCAAACAAACTCACCAAGTGTAAAAAACCAAATTTAAAAAAAAAGCACCAGCTTTGCTACTGCAGATAATAATAATACTTATGACGGTTAAAAAGATTTAAATAGGATTTTCTTTCTATATCTGCATCTTTGCTACTCTTTCATAAGCACCTTTACACTATCTGAACCTGGGAAACAAAAGAGAAAAAAAAGAAACCCGAGCACTGTGTTTTCATTACATTTTGATAAAAGTCAGATTTTTAATGGGGTCTGAGGAAATGTGTGGAGTCTTGAGAGTGTGCCCTTTGAAAATAATTTGCTTGATAGTAATGGATAAATGAAAATCTGAATTGCACTGAAAATGTAAGTAAATTAAGCGTATGAAATAAAATCCACGCTTAAAATGATAAAACAATTTTTTTTTTAATCAGCTGGTGTTTCATGTATATTTCATCATATCCAGTCTCGCAGTTGGTTTATGAAAAATGAAACTCGTGGGAAGCAATCGGAGCTTAGTTTAGCTGTCAGCTACTGATGTTGAGTTTATTAGCACATTAATCAATTATAATCAAGTTTGAGGGTCATCAAGACTCCATAGATTTCTGACTCAGAAAAAAACAAACCAGTCTGTAAAATGTCCGTATGTCCGTTTTTCATCATTATTTGGTGCTAGTTTTATAATAAATAGCACGCGCTGGAAGAGAACTTGTAAATGTCATTCCACCTCTGTGAAACTGATCCCCCAGATGGCCAATGATCTCTTTTGTCTTACGATGAAAAAAATCAAAAAGTCAGTTCATACACGCTGGCTCTGAAATGTCAGATGCTATAGAGCTCAAGCAAGACTGCAAGGTTTACTTTGGGTGAGGGAGAAGTTTGGGTAAGAGGAATGGGAGGGATGTAGTAGCAGTTTAAGAGCTGCGAGCTCCTTCTAGTGGAAGAGAAAGAGCGCTGCAACATAACTTGAATTTTTGTTGTCGTTGTTGTTGTTGTTTTTGTTGTTAACAAAAAGAAGGCACTTTCTAACCGCATTACTATCATCAATATTCCTTTGGCTCAGACAAAACCTCAGTATCTGTGCTTAGTAAAACTGAGTAAAGTAGCAATAACGTCAAAAAGACCAATTGGCTTTGTGTTTGATTCTTATTCTCTATTTTCATTGAGGTGGCCTGAATATTACAACCTATCCATGTGACAGTATTGACTGCCAGCTTGAGCTTACAGTATTTATATTATTGAAAAAAAAAAGATATATATATCTATATATACATACTTGTTTGTCTGTTAAATCAAAAACGTTCATACAATTTCAAAGGAAACTATTTTTAGAGGCTGATTTTCATCAAGAAAAGCAGATGATAAAACAATCCAATGCTCGTTTTCCAACCGGGTGACCCAAGTGTTAAAACGATTATTCTCCTGTTCTTTTGAGTCCGATGTCTCCTTCTACTGTGATTAGTGACAGCAGCTATCTTAAGCCATAAATCGATCTTGACAAGAAAGAAATGGACACCTGCAAAGAATGATTACCTACATTGAATGCTATATTTTGTTAATATGTATATGTGTATATATTTATAAATATATATATCGACAGCTCTATTCCTTAAGGATTTCCAACATTGAAAGGAGGAGACGAGTGATTCAGACCAAACGGTTTCACGGCAGGTGTTCTTCAAGCGTTTCATGGTGTTTGCCCCCCCCCCCCCGAGGATTTGTTTGCATTTTGACCTTAATAAAAAAAAATCCTGATCAACCAGCAGAATTGCAGCAGTTAAACTCAAACCAGCTTCTCAGCAGTTTATGGGACCTTAGTAAACTATGAAAGAGAGGGAAAAATGGTTAAGATTTGAAACCCTCTGAAATGTATGTGTTGCTTAACAATTGTATGTTCAAAAAGAAAAAAAAGTAACCAGGACAAGCTGAACATGTGACACAATCACTGCTTTCTTTGTGGCATAAACAGTAAAATGTTGTAGTTTAAAAAAAACAACACTTGGTAAAAGCTCTATTTTTGTACAAAAGTAATTTTATCCCTTGCTTATGTACTCTGTTCTTTCCCTTCTCACTGTGGGCTGTTATGTACATTGTGGAAAAGCTTATTTGACGGCAAGAGATAATTTTCAGATTGAAAATGTAAGACAGGAGTAATAGTAAGCTTTGGCACTTTGGTAACTGTGTCGCTTTTACTTTGCCATGTTTTAACCTGTCGCTGCAAGATGGGAGTATCTTCTTTCATTATATTTTGTCTATTTTTAAGAAAATGGAATTTTGTCATCTGTTCTTCGTGGGTTGTTCTCTGATGTTCTTCGTTCATGGACAGGAAAAAAAAGGTTATTAAAAAATTTTAAGTGAGCGTTTCCAGTTGATTTGTGTTAGAAGGTGTACAGAAATGAAACTGTCAACGACTCGGGGTGAAACATACAAAAACTGTTTTTATTCAGATGTGAATTACAGCTGTCAGATGCGAACATATTTTACATAGAATCCAGGTTAACTACAGGAAAAGCAGCCTGCTGGCTTCATGTGCAGAACTATCAGCTAGTCAAGCAGAGAACAAAAACACAAAGACAGCTAAAGTAATCAAACTGCGACACGTGGCGTTGTTGTATGTACAAATACTGGAACACAACTGCATTTGGTCACTGTTGTGAACGGTCAAGTGTTAGTAAGTACTTCTTTTTTTTTTTTTAAAGGTCATTCAGGGTCATTTTGATTTTTGTAGCAAATCTTGAAGAATTTTAAACATTCTCAATGTTTGCACTTGTGTCAAATTCTGGTTTGTTGCCCTAAAGAAAAAAAAAAGAGTTTTTTAAAATATCTTGTTAGGGCATAAAGCACTCACTTAAGATCCGAAGTCCTTAAGTATTAAGTAGTTGTCCTCAGGTATACCGTCACCTCTTTTCTTTAAAGTCACTGATTGTAAATGGTACTACTGAGTTACACAAAGGCAGAAAATAAAATACCACGAAGGACCAAATAACCATTATATTCATTGTACAAGACTAGAATCGTGCTTGTGAAGACTGTTATGAGGCAGTGACATCGAGGTTAATGCAGTGTTTAAAAAAAATAAAATACTGAAGCACCAGAATATTGCTGCAAAGTAAAACGAGGGAGAGAAAAAAAAAACCAATCACAAATTTCCATAATGAGACATCGAAATCTGGCACATGCTTTGATGAGGGGATAACGTCCGCTGCAGAACTGTGTGTGGATGATGTGTCTGGTTTGGTTCTTCTGGCTGAATGTCATGACATTTCATGGAGTTTAATTTCATTCTTCCAATCCAGCAGGAGCTCTCTGTTAGAAAACAAAAGTCCTCCTGTCTTACAATAAAATGTAGGAAAATTATATATATATATATAAAAAAACAAAAGGAACACAAGTGGCCCAAAAGATCCAAAATGGCTTAGCAGTCGCTTTTCCATAGCTTGATGGTTTTGTCGTTTTCTAAAGCCGCAGATGCGATGATGTTCTCTGTGGGGTGGCAGGCAGTCGAAATGACAACATCTGAAAAAAGTACAGGAAGAAAATTTAAAGAATGACAAATTAAAAGAACAGATTGCACCAGAACACAATATTTAAAACACAGCTGCAAATTTCTGTCTTAAAAATGAGCTGTGCCTTCAAATATTTAATTAAATAAATGCAAAGTGATTCTAAAAGACAACTAACTCTGACTTTTAGTCCCCATACAAAAATGCTATTCTATCTGCGTTTTCAGTCACAGTGCATCTGCAGTACCTGTGTGGCCCTGGAGTTTCTGCACAATCTCCTTCGTCTGCAGGTTCCAGATATAAACCATGTTGTCTTCTGAGCCCGACACGATCCACTGCAAAAGAGCAGCGGCACTTAGGCTCAGAGTTATGTTTGCACACATAAGTGATTTCAAAAGGACCATTTTGTAATTTTAAAGTAACACTGAAACTCAAAGCACCAATAAAAACAAAATATAAACATTCATTTTCTCAAAGAAATGATCTTACCTTCCCGCCAGTGACAGAGAAATTTGCAAATATGCAGTACTTCTCATTTTTATGGCCCGTGTATGTCTTCAAGCACTGAAATGTTAGAAAAACAGAAGTTATTTGTATACAATCAAAAATGACAAAACTGTAAAATCTGCAGTTTTATTCATTACTAAACAAACATTTCACATCTTAAAGCAAAATAAAATGCCATCATTACTGAGGCTAGGACACTACTGGGAATGTGCATCTATGATTTAAAATTTCTGAACTCTTAATACATAAACACTGACAAATAAAAGCAGTTAGAATAAAAGAACAGAATGATAATCAAGCCTTTCAACAGCTTTCAAAGGCAATTACCTTTCCTTTGCTGTAGTCCCACAGCTTCAGCGTGCTAAAAGAAATACAAAAGGAAGTTTAAAATCGACAGTCAAATAAACAGACAGCAGCTCACTGTGATGTTGTGCTGCCTCCTGCTGGTGAAATCCAAGTAGTGCTTGTGAAAAACTGTACAGCTCCTTAAGAAGTCAATTCAGATTTAGTTATATAGCACCAAATCACAACATCACTCACCTCAAGGCGCTTTACAGTGAGAGACCCCAACAATCGAGCACCCCCCCCCCCGATTAGCAAGCGTCATGCGATAGTGTGAAGGAAAGCCACAAAACTGAGCAACGTCTATACTCACTTATCCAGTGTAGCAGCCAGGATGTATTTCCCATTGGGGGAAAACTTTACAAACGACACAGGAGGGTTGTCGTCATCTAAGAAACACAAAAAACAAGAACGCATTGATCACAAAGACACGTTTAAAAAAAACAAAACAAAACTGAAAAAACTCAAAGCTTCAACCTGATTGCATTTTTCATGCCTCAATACAAAACTAATTAGATTTGCTGTCACTAATCAATCGTTTAATTAGCACATTCTGCAACAAATCAAATCAAACGAGAAAAATTGGAACACGTGTGTGACTGATCTTACCTATCAGTGTCTTTAAACACTGCCCTGATGCTGTGTCCCAGATTCGACTGTGAATGAAAGATAACACAATTAACTGAGAGACATTTCCGTGTAAAAATAAATAAATTTCACACCAGATGACTAGAAAGTCATCCACATCAGCTACAATGGGATGATAAGGGATTCTTTTTAGCTCGAGCGCAGAGCAAATATGCCAGACATAGAGCATTTCCAGTTCTTATCAAAGGCAAGCTTGTTCTTTTAAAAAGCACCCATGTTCCCCGAACTGTGGCCAGAGAGTCTCAGGAGGATCCAAGTACTCACCAAAGGCCATCGTAGCTACTGGACACGATCAGAGAGCCGTCTCTGTTGAAGTGAACCTGCAAGCCGAGGCAGACCATCATGCCTTTAATACAGTGTTAATATTAAAGCCAGAGCATTTGTCTAATTAATTATAAAAAAATAACTTACAGCAGAGACTGGATCAGAATGAGCTGGCAGCGTTTTCAGACATTTCCCAGTCTTCACGTCCCATATCCTTACACTCTCATCGAACTAGAAACGGAAGAGAAAAAAAATAATCATTTTTTGGAAAACCACTCAGAAACTGCTTCTAATGCTCAAAGTGAGAGCTTTCGCAAAGGTCTAACATCTGCTTTCCATTTAGGTAGGACTTGTTTCTTGCCAAGAGCTTGGTACTCACCG
Source organism: Maylandia zebra (assembly GCF_041146795.1). Lineage (NCBI taxonomy): Eukaryota > Metazoa > Chordata > Actinopteri > Cichliformes > Cichlidae > Maylandia > Maylandia zebra. The sequence continues at coordinate 37,923,200 of NC_135173.1, read as the reverse complement.
ATCCTGACACAATAAGATTGGACTGGGGGTTGAAGTTGCAGCAGAAGACGTAGTTGCTGTGACCTTTCAGAGTTTTTAAGCACTTCCCCTGGATTAGAGAGAAAATTGGTCGAAATGTCACATTTCTCACCCACACTGAAAAACCCAGGACCATCTTCAACTAAACCACACTACAAGTGCAGCTTTAAATGTAATACAATTTTAACATCAGCAGAAACCACTGATATGAACCTAAGAGTCTACATGGATTTCATTTTCATACTTCATAAAAGTATAATGATAAGAGACACAGCAGCGATGTAGACCGAGCCTTACCAAATCACTATCTCCCCTTTTTTACAGCAGTACACCGCATTTCCAACACACTGAGATTCTATTACAAGTAGTACTCCCAAACAAAGCCTTCTTGTTTACATATTTTTCTGACTCTATTATCAGAAAATAGGCCCATATAAAATAACCCATTAATACATTTTAATCAGCAACTTCCAAGCCATTTCTAATCTGTCGCTCTGCTAAGATCCGAATTTGATAAACGCAACATCATCCGACAAAATCAGCACATGACTTCAGCTAAATTTACAAAGAAATTCAGAAGCAAATCTAACTAAGTAAGCATGTCATAATGTCTCTGAACTTCTCTGAAAAGAGCATGTGATATCTTCTCCCAGTAACAGAATGAGAATGTGCAGGTAGAGTAAATAAAGGGGAGATTGCCCACAAGTTAACCAATCACAGATTGCATTGTTCTCTCAGACAGGAATAGTAAGTCCAGCCAAATGATCATGAGATGATCTTTTTCAGTATAAGGGCCTGAATAACAAGCCTCCCCATAGATTTAGTTGAAGTCATGCATTCAAGCAGTCAACAAATATTCTCAACATTGATTGTGAAAATGAAATCAGTATTTTTAGCAGTACCAGCAATACTGCATAATATCTGTGTCATAGTCAGAACAGGCTGTCAGCCTGGGGTGCAGCTCTCACAGATTCAGGCTTAAGACCAAGCTGGCGATGTGGGGAGAGAGCAGTGGATGACTCAGCCTACTGCACAGGACTGGACAAAGATCAGCTGAGTATTTTAAAGTACGTGTTTATAATATTCATCTTACAGTATTATACAAAAGTCTTGAGCCAGCCCTTGTTTCTTTATACTGTGCTAAGAAAATGGGAAATGGGGAGCAGTAAACTGTGCAATCATAAATAGAAATACAATACATAAAGTAAAAACAATTCTGATGAGCATGAAAGCCAATTCAGCACCTCCTGCACTCTCTTAGGAAAACGTTCTTGTAATTTCTTTAAGTAGTCTTCAAGACTATTTCTGCAGGCTTCCTGGAGGACATCCTATGCTCCTCTTTGGATGTTGGCTGCCCTTTGTTCTGTTCTGTCAAAATGATCCTGCACTGCTTCAATAATGTCCGAGCTCTGGGGAGGGCATTTTATGATGAGGCTTCAGCAAACAGTAGGTCAACTGAAGGGCCAGGTGCATTTCTCAGAGTCTGTTTCAGGACTGTTTCAGATATTTTCATATTTAATCTGTCATAGATAGTTTTAAGGCCTGCCACTTCTTTTGCCCTTTACTTGTCCTGTTTCCTTTTTTGTAAAGGACACGCTGTACACCATGCTGAGATATGCCAAGTCTTCAGCTAATAGTTCTAGGGGAAATCACCTGGTTGGTACAAAAATATTATTTCATCCCATCAAACTTATATTTGGCATTTCTCAACAAAAGAAATGGGCACATATTAGCAGCTTTCGTGGCAGGCTCTTAGTAAAAAATAAATAAATAGAGATAAAATTTAAAATTGGTTCTTTTCCAAAGTTGTCTGTTAAATATAAGAAAAAAAAGTTCATCCTTTGAGTTACGTGGCTTTACAAAAGCAAAAAACATTCTTCCTAAAATGGTCAGGAACTAGGCCTGGACTGAAAATGAGTGAAAAAGCATCCTATGAAGGTCATTCAAAGAAAATTTTGAATGACCTTCAGAAAGCCTAAAAACACAAGACCTTTTTAAAAATTACATGAACATCTCACTCCAAATATGGGATGGCTCAAGAGTTTTGCATAGGACTGTATATTTTTCCTTACTAATGTTTTTTAGATGTTCCAACTCTTTTGTGCTGTGCATGTTTCATTTATGTAAAAAAGTGACAATCAATTACCTACATGAGCTAACCTAATAGTTGTAGTTAGTGCCTCTACACTTCAGTTGCCATGCTGATACCTGCCAATCACTCATCCAAGATCATACTCATAATTGTGCCACAGCTAATCATGGTTTTTCTTATTTATCTTTATGATTCTTCTAGAAAGAAGATCCCATGCCAGATAACATCACTAGACTCCCTACTGCTGGATAGCTAAAATAAAAATAACCAAAACTGTTGGTCAAATATTCTATGATGGTAATATACCTGTGCAGCTTGCTAAAATGTATGCGCAGCAAACAGAGTTTAGTATTACATCACACATTTCAGCAGAATCATTTAAATAATCTCCCATCTTACCGAGCTGACGTCCCAAATCTTCAGGGTTTTGTCGTCTGATGCAGATACCAGGAGGTTGGAGTCAGAGGACCAGGCCACATCAGATATACCCTGCAGATTCATGGGAACTGATCAGGACTTGAAGCTCTGAAAACAGCTAGCATGGGGCCAATGTAAGAACTAATGGAACCGTGGCTTGGCTCTTAGTAACGACTCCAAACATCTGATCCCAATTGACTAAACATCAAGGATGCTACAGTTGCTCTACATTAGTCCAGCCAATAAAAAACAAAACCATTAACACAGCAGGAGTATAGCTAAGAATTAGTCAAACTCACAAGTTTGTGTCCAGATATGGTTTTCTCAAACTTGCCGTCATACGCGCCCCAGATTTTGATCAGTTTATCAGCAGCTGTAAAGACAGAATGAATACGCACTCAGCATAGGTTAAAAAAACAACACATCATCAATCTTAAAACTCAACAAGAAGCTGCAATAATTTATTGATAATTATTAAGTCGTGAAAAAAAAAAAAAAAAAAAAAGGTAGTTCCAGCAGTGATTTTTACTCACATGAGCTGGCGAGCCATTCTCCACTTGGACTGAATTTGACAGAGGACACAGCTTTGGTGTGGCCTGCTAATGTGAACTTCAGGCTGTAGTTTGGCTTTGCAGGTGCCGACTGTGAGTGAAAAGGAAATACAACATTTAACAACTCTTGGCTGAGATGTGACAAATATACTGACATTCATCTAAGTCTATATTAAACAAAATACATTCTCTTATAAATCCTAACTATGGCTATTTCCTGGCCCTAAAGGCTACAGCTGGAACAGAATAGCGATAGTCCCAAAAATTCAAACCTTGCTTTGGCTGGCAGATGCTGACGGTGCTACTGGAGGTTTTGTGTCAGTCTCTGGTTTCTTGTCTTCAGTTGCCATGGTGAAGAAATTAGCATCTACTGTGTACTATGCTAAAGCAGAGGAAAAAATTAATACCATAAAAGATTCTTTATGCTTCTGGTGCTGATCAGTATACCAGTTATAAATACCAATGAACAGATATAACAACGAGCCTCAGTAACTTTTCAAGAGGTTTGCATGAACAATATCACTGACAGCCTGGATAGTATGATTACATTTTTCAAACCGTCTCTTTCACGCTCAGACACTTGGTGACTGACAAACAACTGGTTTAAAATAAGTTTAGACAAATTAAACTTGCCTTTCAAAACAAAAACTCAAAAATACTAAAGCCGCTTTTTGAAGTGATAACAACATGATTGTATTTATAAACTTCACTACTGCATCATTAACTTGATTAACTACTACTGTGTAAATGCCTGTGAATGTTTATGCCTAAAATAAAATAAGACATACTATCCAATTCCTTTGCTATTAAAATGACCATTCAACATATGTTTCTAGCTGTTTTTTCATTGAACTTTTTCAAACCAACTGTTTTATGCACCCAATAAATCTTACATGTTTGAAAAAACTATTCTTAGTTTCTGATAGGTTTTCAAGCAGCAGATACACTGGCACACTCGGAATTTCTTCAGAAATTTTCTAGTTTGTGTTTATTTATTTACATGATGACTATGCAATTTTTTTCTAGTCTCTAAAATCCTGAAATTAAAGTTAGTCAATGTAGACTATATATATATATATATATATATATATATATATATATATATATATATATATATATATATATATATATGTATATATATTTTTTTTAATGGTCATAACTCCCTGCACTGACTGCAACATTCACTGACAGTCAAGTTAAAACGAATTTTAGACTGAATACAGTCGATATTTAGTCTGATAGTGGTATTAAAATGCAATGAAAGGGCAAACCTCTTTCTCCATCTCACATGACAACAATGGTATATATTGCACAATGATAAAAATGTACAAAGTATATACGAAACCACCTTGCCGTTTAGCTCACGATGTTTCCTTTTAGTTTTATGCTCCTCATGTGAGCTGCAGTTTTTGCTAAACGCCGCATTTACCCCAGTTGGTACAGGCTACAGCTATTTTCTCTTGTTCGTGTTGCTGCTTTCTCATTTAGCTCCAAGTTTAGCCATTTAAGCTAGCTTTAGCTAGCTAGCATTGCATTACTTCGCTGTGGCTACTTAAAACCACCAAACAGAAACGCAAATGCATTCAGCTAAGACTAGATGGCATCTGTTTGCAATATATTAACATGAATTCGCGTTTAAATAGAACAAACGTGCGAGAAAGGAGAATATCAAACAAAGGGCGATACGGACTCCCTTGGTTGGAAAATTCAACTCTTGACTAAGATCGTATTTGAACGACAGCTAGCCACGCTGTTATATCACTATTCAGATGTTTAACCCTCAACGATAACGCCACTTTAAAACTGGTGGTTTTATATAGACGCTAAAGGTTATTTGATGATGCAGCCGCCGCTACTCGAAATGCACTGGTGCTGTTGACAAACTGGCTGAGGTACCATGGAGGGGCCCTCCATTCACACAATGAGGATTCAGTCATAAAGACGGTACTCACAGATTAATGGAGCTTCACGGTCAGATTGTTACTCCTCGTAAACACTGTAAAGGATAAAAAAAAAACCACCATGTATGTGTATTCAGACGATCATGGAGAACGTATACAGCAAGTGACTTGCTCTTGGATGATTGCTGGATGATTGCCTGTAGGGAAAGAGAAGCGGGGAATGTGGTGTGCTGTGGCTTTGCGCATGCGTGTTACGCTCTTCTTCTTCTTTGGTTTTCACGGCGGGACGCAAACCAACGTGTTTACGCGCATACTGCCACAATCCATTAAACAGAGAGTTTTGCATGTCATTCATTATTATATCTTCCATTTTTATAAAACATTTTAAAAACAACTGTTGATAAAGACGTTTAGAGAAGGTCAGGATGAGTTCCATTGTTTCTAGAGAATATATGGGGCATATGATTGGGTACAAGAGATGAAATGCGGCAAAGAAATATCTTAAGGCAAGGCAAGTTAATTTGTATAGCACAATTCAACAACAAGGTGATTCAAAGTGCTTTACAGAGACATTAGAAACAAAAACAAATAAAAAGCATGATTTAAAATTGATTAAAACAAGCAAACAAACAAACAAATTAACAAACAAAAAAAACAGACAAACAAACAAAACAGTATATAAAATCAAAACAGATAAAATCAGAACAGTAGATAAAATCAGTAGTTAAATGTAAGTTTTGAAATTTAAGCTTAAAAGTGTGGATTTGGTGCTTTATTCAAATGCAGCTGAGAACAGGTGAGTCTTCAACCTGGATTTAAATCAACTGAGTGTTTCAGCTGATCTGAGGCTTTCTGGGAGTTTGTTCCAGATATAAGGAGCATAAAAGCTGAATGCAGCTTCTCCGTGTCTGGTTCTGACTCTGGGAACTGATAAAAGACCGGTTCCAGATGACCTGAGGGATCTGGAAGGTTCATACTGGGTCAGGAGGTCACTGATGTATTTTGGTCCTAAACCATTCAGAGCTTTATAGACCAGCATCAGAACTTTATCTTTATCTTAAGGTGGTGCAGAACATCTAGGAGGACAACAAGACAGTGGTGTGGTGTGCAATAGGAGTGACAGATGGGTTTGAAGGAGGGTTGGGATTATATCAGGGATTGGCTCCAAACCACTTCTTATTTGCAGTGGTAATGGACAGGTTGACTGATAAGGTCAGTGGACTATGATGTACAGAGAGTAGGGAGCAGGTGGAAAAGAGTCTGGAAAGGTGTAGGCATGAGCATTTAAGTCCGTTTGAAGCAAGACATATTAAATATGTGTGAATGAGAAAGAAACACATGTAACATTGAAAATCCAAAGAATAAAGGTAGTGAAGGTGGATGAGTTTAAATGGGAGTTTAAATCAGTGCACAAGAGAGGTGAAGAGGAGTGTGCAGGCAATGGTGGAGATGAACATGAGAAGGATAGCAGCACAAGTCAAAGGGAAGGTTTAGAAGATCATAAAGAGACCTGCTATGATATATGGTTTGTAGATGGTGGCACTCATAGGAAGACAGGAGGTTGAGCTGGATATGGCAGATGTGAAGATGCTGAGATTTTCATTCTGAATTACCAGAATGAACAAGATTAGAAATGAGTACCTGAGAGCAAGGTTGATCAGCTTGAAGACAGCTGAACAGTGTGTAGAGAAGGGGTAGTGGATATACTGGACAAAGGATGTTGGAGATGGAGTTGCCAAGCTGGAGAAAAAGAGGAAGACCTCAGAAGAGGTTCATGGATGTAGTGAAGAGGTTCATGCGGGGTTGGTGTGGCAGAGGAGGAAGCTAGACGCAGGGTGAGGTGGAGACTGATGATCCACTGTGGCGACACCTAAAGAGAGCAGCCGGAAGAAGAAGAAAAATCAACGCTCTCCTCTCGGGACCGTTACACTTTCGGTTAGGGCTGCTCGATTATGGCAAAAATGATAATCACGATTATTTTCACTGAAATTGAGATCACGATTATTTGACGATATTTATTTAACCCTTTAAGACCTACTATAGAACCAAGTCCACCAGAGCTTATATTATTTTTTTACATGCTGTAGTGCCATTTGTGGGAGCATTTCAAGTTGCTATACATCAATACAACTGTTATAGCCCATATTTTAATAATATGTATGCATTAAGTCCATAGTAATTACATAAATTGCAAAAAAGTGCAATAAACTACAAAAAAAATTGAAAATCGCTTTTGTTTTGTTTACATATATTTCTACTTGGAGAAATTTAAGAGGCTTATCCCTCAAAACTTTAAATACAATAAAGTTGCAAAAAATAGTTTACAACAACAGGAAATTTATTTTGAGTGTCTTCATAGTTTTATTTTGGAGATACACCAATTTTTATATACTGCAGGAAAAACAAAAAACAATCCTATGATGCAAATTTGCAAAGAAAACAGCATGTGCATCATTTCACTGTGGGAAGTGTTACGAACAGCTGATAGGAACGGCAAAGCGTGTTTCTGGAATATTATGTTTTTGTTCCTGCAAGCGCTTTTTATGCAGTTTTTGCAAAGCTATATGTGGAACGAAACCATGACCGAGGACAAGCTGATGGCATCAGATGTAAGTACAACTCCTCCGGTTTCATATGGAAAACAAATTATTGCGCTAGCTTACACGGTTCAGGTTCTACAGGGATTTAAAAATAGTTACGCAAAACGGAGCGTGCTGCTCTGACCAGCTTTAAAGGGTTAACAATGACTTTAAAAAAATAATATAAAATAGTGTGCAACACCACTGAAGTTTTTTTTTTAAACTCTCTTTTCAACCAACGGCAGTCACTCTCCAAATAACTTCTGCTTAGCTTTCCGAGCTTCCCTCGGGTCCTCTTAATCAGCGGTCTCCAACCTTTTTTGCGCCACGGACCGGTTTATGCCCGACAATATTTTCACGGACCGGCCTTTAAGGTGTCGCGGATAAATTAGGGAGGGGCTAATAATCGGCTCAGTCATTTTTAATGATCGTTGAAAGCCCAGATCGTAATCGTGATTAAAATTCGATTAATTGAGCAGCCCTACTTTCGGTCATTTTGGTTTTATTGTCGATACCCTCCGACACAGCAGGCGGCGGTATACGCTGTTAACTTTGGCTAAAAAAAATTGGTCACCGAAGCTTTCGACGAAGGGTAGCTTGTTACTTGAAGCCATGCCCGCAGCAGGTTTGTGTGGACGTTTTCAGCTGGTCTAAGTGCAGCCAGGAGTTACCGTATCGCGACTTTTTTCCCCTCTGTTTGGCCTTCGGTGCGGCGCGAACGGTCTTAAATAGAAACTAGCATTTTAAAGTGCCTTCATAAGAAGAAAAAACGAGTTGGTAAACACTCGTGACTCTCCCGTCATCCTCTGCGAAACAAGTTATGTGGTACATGTATGTGTTGCCGTTATCTGAAGGTAATTGCGAGCGTTCAGGTAACAGCGACTGGCGTCCCTATGAAAACTTTGTAAGTGGTAAGTTAACCGCGGCAGAGCGAGGCCCAATTGTAATACACAAACCCCAGTAGGCACTGCACAAGATACTGTGGTGTTTTTTTTATTGCCCATTTGCAGTGACGACTTAAATCTGTCTCTCAATGCGCCCATATAGGTTTACCTTAACCTGCTAGCCAAATGAAGCTAACGTGCTGAACGTGACTGGTTAGTGTTCCCAAGAGCTGGCCTCCTGATTATTTAACTCTGTCGTGCTCATTTAAAACTTGACAATCCGATTCTTCCTTCTTACTCCGTTAAGTTAGCATTATATTAGTTGACTTGTATTTAATGGTATGATATTACATGAGCTAGGTTGAGATTTATACCGCGTCTGAGATCATGCAGACTCTCACTGCCTTCTCCAGTGGCGATGTTTAGTAAAATGAGCAAATGAAATAAAATTAGATTTGAAGAAACATTTGATCTGGAATAAAGGAAAATAGATTTAAATGTTAAAATAGATAAACAGTAATATCACCTCACTAAAACTTAAAGTTAAATACATGAAATGCATTTAGTCTTCCCCAGTTTGGTTTTATTTATTGAGAAAAGGATGCGTTCACAATAACGTGTTTGTCTTGAAATATAATGTGTTAACTTAGACCAACAAAATATAATAATATTTGAAGAATAAAGTTTTGGAAGCTATTTAAAAACTAAACTGAAATGAACAAAGCCTCCCTCGAAATTAATTGAAATGCATTAGAACTGCAAATAAAACTGAAATAAGAAAAAATCGAAATCACCTGCTCCTTTCTGCTGCTCCCTTTAAGGGTCACCACAATGGGTCATCTCCCTTCATTTCACCCTATCTGTAGCACCCTCCTCTGTCACACTAACACTCTCCATGTTCTCTTTCACTACATCTAAGAATCTCTTCTCTTGTCTTTCTCTTTTCTTCATACCTAGCAGCTCCATCTTTATCATCCTTTGTAGCAACCTCAGTCTAAGCTGACCCTTTCATGTACTCATTTTTAATCTTGCCCATTCTAGTCAGGCCTAATAAAAATCTTAGATCTTCACCTTTAACAGCTCCAGCTCGCCCTCCCGCCTTTTTGTTAGTGCTCCAAACCATACTTCATAGCCCATCTCGCTCCCATCCTCTAAACCTTCGCTTTCACTTTTGCTGCTGTCCTCCTGTCACAAATCACCCGTGACACGCATCTCCACTCACTTCGCCTTGTCTTCACTTTCTTCTTCACCTCTCACCTCTTGATTCCTCTTCCATCCAATGCATACCTCCATCTCTCCACCTTCTCTAAATATTAAAATTGGAATAATTGCAGGCAGATTCCTAGACAGCTAAATAAACATAGCTGATTCCAACACCATCAGTGAAACAGCCTCTTAAATTTTGTCAGTGTATTTGCCAAGAAAACATTTCTCAGTTCGCATGCCCACTAAACCTTTACACAGCCTCCGCGTCTTCTGCTCATCTGAAGCCGGGTTGCAGTATTCAGACATCCTTCTCCCCAGCCACTCTTTCCAGTTCCCCATGGTCCCAAGGCATTCCCAGGTCGGATGAGATGTATAATCTCTCCAGCAGGTTCTGGTTCTACCCCAGGGTCTCCTCCCAGTTAGGTATGCCCAGGAGGCATTCTAACTGGATGCCTGAAATACCTCAATTGCCTCCTTTCAGCATGCAAGGAAAGAGCCTTTATACAGTCACGTGCAGATTGTTTTACATAATAATACAGTAAAATGAATGTGATAAGCTTCAAAAGGTATGAGATATAGTCTGTTTTTGAAACTATATCAATGGTGTGAAGTAATCAGTCGCTTCCTCTTTTTATAGTGTTATATTTAATATTTGGAGAACCACATGATCGTAACAGTCTATTCTTTTATGTCAGCAGGCCACATTGTGTGGTTTGACGATTCCCCAGCCTGCTTCATGCATAGTTTTCAGAGTGTGTGACAAGCTGTCAGGTGAACACTACATGACTTACAGAAGATAACAGAACCCAGAAGAATTTGTGCAGCCGTCATGTCCACAGACACCAACCAGGACCCCCCTCAGCTTGTTAATCCCCCACCTCCCGAGGTGACCAATCCCAGCAAGCAAGGCCGGAGGACCAACCAGCTGCAGTATATGCAGAACATAGTGATCAAATCCCTGTGGCGGCACCAGTTCGCCTGGCCTTTTTACCAGCCTGTCGATGCAGTTGCTCTTGGACTGCCAGTGAGTAGTTTGCACATGTTCAGCTGACAGGGTTACAGTGCATCAAGTCATTTTTATGGGTTTTTCACAAATCATGGTACAAAAATGACTTCAGCCTCAGGATTGCAGGGCTTTTCTTCAGTTAGTTGCACAAGTAAGTCATAGTTTTGCTCATAATGAAAATATTTTTTAATTCCACAATTCCACAAAAGTGATGTTAAGTGGGCATTATATTGTATTATATGATCTATTTAGCCATTGTTGTTAAATATAAATTTACTGGTAGCTGCCAGCAGTTTTATACATATATATAATTTCTTTTTTTTGTTTTTTAGTTTTGTTTTCAGATACGCTAACTTGCTTTGTGTTCCTGGGTCTGTCTGTTCTTCTCTTCTGAAACTACTAGATCTTCTTTTCGTTTTTTTTTTTATTCTCTTACTGTTAATATAATGTTGTCTAAGATATTTTTTTGTTTTTCCTCCCTTTTATTTTGTTCCTAATTCTCACGCACAACCTACATACCACAGTGAGTATAGAGATAATGGAATGCAGTGTCACTCTGTCTTGCATCTTATCCTAGTTTTAGCCATACTTCAGTAAGAAATGACTCGAAAACCTGCCGATATATCCTTGATCCTAAATTTTAATACATCATCAAGAATGTGTATGAAGTGTAACTAATTTATTTACCCAATTTAGTGCTGAATCTAAAAATGCAAACAGTTTAAAAAAAAAAATCATAAATTGATGTTAATTCCAGCCCAATTATCTGACTCACTTCAGACAGTGCAAAAAAGCTAATCTTGGTGATTTTAAGTTGGTCGCGAATTAGCCACCTCCATTTTTGCCTTAAGTTCCAAACACTATTAAGTAGTCTGAATGATGCCGCTTGACTCTGTCTTAATAAAGTAATTAACATTTAGTTAATATCAAGTTTTATAGAAAAAGATTAATTAAATTAAGATCCAACATGAATAAACTGGAAATTGTGCAGTGTCATTGTTCCCCATTAATCAAACTTTGGCAGAGCCTCAGTGTGGGGCAGCGCAAAATGTAATGCTATATTCATCTGACATCAACTCTTTCTCTTAACCAGGACTATCATAAAATAATAACATTGCCCATGGACATGGGAACCATTAAGAAACGACTAGAGAACAACTATTATTGGAGTGCGAGTGAATGCCTGGAAGACTTCAACACCATGTTTACCAACTGCTACATATACAATAAGGTGAGGAGCTTTGTGATTGCAAATTCCTTCCATTGTTCCCTTACAGATACTAAGCGTGTCCTCACACTGGGCAATATATGCCATGCCGGAGAATGTTTGAGCAAGAGTCGAGTTTTGTATACTGGGCCTGGATGCAGTTAATTTGGCTTTCGGCGTTGATCGCCAACATTTTCTTAGAACGGCATTCACTGTGAAAATTCCTTATTAAACTAATTACCAATTCTCTAAGGCATGCAAGAGGACAATATGTCACCATGTCCAAAATTGGTGTAGTTGAGCTACAAAATGCAAAAAACCATTCCCTCTGTCCTCTTCAGCCTACAGACGATATTGTCCTGATGGCGCTCACCTTGGAAAAGATTTACTTGCAAAAAGTTGCCCAGATGCCTCAGAATGAAGTGGAGATTGTTCCTCATGCTGCCAAAGGGAAGGGCAAAAAAAGTAGCACTCCAGGTAACTCACTTAAAAGAACTTGTAACACTGACTACTTATTAGTAGTAAACTAGTACTTTGATGTTCGGTCGCAAGAATTCAGCAGACTGCATAGGCTAGCACATGGAGTGTGTCACTGATGAGATGCTGAACACCTTGTATGTAAAGCAATAACCAAATATGAGATCAGAGGGTGCAGGCGTTCATGGAGAGTGATGGGTTTTACCGTTACTCTCCAAAATCCTGGCAATCCAGACTTTCAGTTTCACAGCTATGTGTGCTTCTTATCCACTTATTAAAAGTCTAAAGTTTTAATAAGGTTATAGATTAGTTTTAGCAGCATTTTCGCTTTAATTAATTTACATCTTTAAAAACTCTAGGCTAATGAAGGAAATAGGGCAGATAAGAGAGAGAAAAAGGTTTGTTTAAATGAACTAATTGTAACAATTAATTTAATTATTTTTAGAAAGCAGGAAGAGGCGTGAGAGCTCAAGCCGTGCCAAGAGCGACTTTAATGAGGAGTCATTACAACAAAACACTGAACCCTGTGGCCTTAGTGAACAGCTGAAGTACTGCAAGCATATCCTGAAGGAAATGCTGTCCAAGAAACATTCTGCCTACGCCTGGCCTTTTTACAAGCCTGTAGACGTAGAAGCTCTGCAGCTACACGATTATCATGACATCATCAAGTACCCCATGGATCTCAGCACGGTTAAAGTATGTTTGCTTATATGCCTTTATACATGCATTTGCTTTGTGCCTTGATACACATGCTTTATTTGGTTACCTTTTTTATTTTCAGAAAAAGGTGGATGCAGGAGAGTACCAGGATGCACAAGCGTTTGCTGCAGATGTTAGGTTAATTTTTTCTAACTGCTACAAATACAATCCTGCACATCATGATGTTGTTGTTAAGGCCAGAAAACTTCAGGTGGGTTTGGAATATTATTATTAAAAATGGGTGGGAGGGGGAAAGTTTTGGTTGCTCTGCTTTCTATTTCACTCTGTTTGCTTCAGGGAGTTTTCGAGCAAAGTTTTGCAAAGATGCCAGACGAACACGTGGAAGTGACCTCACAAGCAGGTGGCAGTTTGGACAAACCAGAGTCTGCAGAGGAGCGTGCCACCCGACTTGCTGAGTTGCAAGAACAGGTGGGTGCAGATCAGGTGGGTTGCTGCACAGATGTTTGCCTCATGTATTATTACTAGGTGCTATGAAAAAGTTGTGCAACGCACAGCAAAACAAAGCTCATATCTGATTTAAGTTTGTCCACTGTGCACAAGGAAGTAGTCTCCTTGGATAGCTCAGCACCATTTCCAGAGCTGCTTCTACTTTTAGATTTTCCTTTGTGATCTAGTGCACATCATTGTGCAATCTCTTTCATCCCACCACGACTATAACCCTTACATTGCATTTTATTTTGAGGAATTAAATGCTTTAGAGAGCAAAATGGCAAGCTGGGCTGGCAATACAGTTGCCTTTTTGATCCACAGTTCAAGTCATTTGTGCCAAATATACCACCTTCACGGCTCGCTCTCATTCTGAAAACTGCGGTCTGGTTTCTGAGCCAAAAGTTCCTGTGTGTTCAACTTTCCAAGGTCTGCTGGAAGGCTACTTCCAGGGAGCATGGGTGTTAACTGCGTATTGAACCTTCCTACTGATTCATCATTCTCAGGAATACAAGACTTCTAATTTTTGTGGCACTTTTATTCCCAGCTTAAAGCCGTTCATGGACAGCTTGCTGCTCTGTCTGAATCCCCTGTGAGTAAACCAAAGAAGAAAAAAGAAAAGGACAAAAAAGACAACAGTCGACAAAATGTTGGAGTATTGAATTCCAGATGTACATCAAATTCCTGTGCTAGGTATGATGTTTTGTTTAGCTCATTAACTTTTTTTTATTTTGTGGTATTACTTTTTAACAGAGATTTTCACTGCTTTGTCTTTTTGATAGATATTCATGGAAAGGGAGCAATGAATGGGAGTCAGAGGATGAATCTTTGCCAATGACTTACGTTGAAAAGCACCAGCTAAGCCTGGACATTAACCGGTTACCTGGCATGAAACTGGGCCACGTGGTGCACATCATTCAGAGCCGGGAGCCCTCGGTGTGCAACACCAACCCAGATGAAATCGAGATTGACTTTGAGACGCTAAAGCCATCCACTCTGCGCGCTCTGGAGCAATATGTCAAGTCATGTCTCTGTAAGAAGTTTAAGAAATTTCAAAGTAAGTACCAAGCACAGGCTCACTTGAATTCATTTGACATTAAGGCACAAGTCACCCATAGATTTTCCCTGCTATCACTATCTGTAGCATTTAATCAATGATGTTGCCTCTTTTACTCCCCTTCATCCAGAGAAAAGCCGTCAAACTCCATCTCATCGCACCACCAGCAGCAGCAGCAGCAGTTCTTCAGATTCTGCCAACACCAGCTTCACTGACTCTAGCACAGAAGACAGTGACTCTTGATTACTGTATTGATTTTATTTATTTTTGCTATTATGACCAAAAGACATTTTGTCAAATATATTAAACCTCTCTATTTTGTTACCTGTTCGTTATGTTTAAAATAAAAATTCCTGTTGAAGATGTTCGTACTGTATTTTGAATAACGATCTCTCTGGTGTTTATCAGACTCTAAATCTGCAACAGAGCTGGATGGCATTCTGCTTGGGTAAGAGTAGATTTCATTACAACAGTTTCAGATGATAACGTCTTTGATTGACCATTATCCCATTTTTTTACATTTATTTTTTTCTTTGCTGATTTGGAAATACTTCAATTTATATTACTAATATTAAGTGGTGTAACTAAATTGTTTCTTAACCATTTATTGACCAAGATTTATACATGGCGTGGTGGACTTATTTTGGCTGTCAAATAAAACACAGTAACCATTTGAATTTTCTTAAAAGCCCCCAAAATGGTTGAGAAGTACAGTAATGTGAGTGCACATGGTAACATCTAGGCAGATATCCCCATAAAGCTCTTCTACTCTTCTTTATGAAATCACTGGAATTTTTTTCTTTTCAGCACAAACGGTAATGGAGTTATGATCATTTAAAAGTGCCTTTAAAAATAGGCCCACCCATGGTAAATAAAGGGTTAATTTAGCACTAAATGCATTTAGGTGTACCATGCAAGAATAATGCACGTTACATAAGACTGATGAATTATCAGGTCTCAACAGTTTTCTTATTTTTATTCTGTATGAAGATGAAATTGAGCAGCAGAGGCCAGGAACATTATGAAACACTGCAGTTTGCTTTGAGGAACAGTCCAAACAGTGGGAATGTAATTTCCCATGAACAAATCACACCATAAAAATTGCTTTCCAGAAACCTTAATAACAAATTTGAGATTTTCGTGATGGCAAAAAGATGTAATGGAGAGTTGATTGCGTGGAATATGAACAGTGCTTGTTGTTGCATACTGTTTTGTTTTCAAATTCCATTCCTGTAGTAACTATTTTGTTTTTTTTATATATTTCTTTGTTCTATATAAACTAAAAATCAGAATACTTGAAAATAACACCTGTCTGCTTCCTAATATTGTCTTTCTTTTAATATTAGACAAAGTTCACCAGAGTAAAACTAAAATTCAGTTTTTAAATTGTGAATGTGTTTATTAAGGAAAAAAAATCTATCCAAACCTACCTGGAAAAAGTATTTGCACCCAACATCAAGTTGTGCCACCCTTGGCAGCAAGAACTGCAGTTAAGCATTTCTGCTAACTGGCGATGAGTGTGTAACACCACTGTGGAGGAATTTTAGTTCAGTCACGTTGGAGTTTTTGCAAGCATAAATGACCTGTTTAATGTAATACCAAAGCAACTCAGTCAAATTTAAGTCCAAAGTTGGACTAAGCCACTTGAAAATCTTTTTTTTTTTTTTTATTGAGCCAGTCAGAGGTGGATTGTTCTATTGTGTAACCCAGGTGCACTGAAGGGAACAAACAGAAGGCTGGACGTTCTCCCTCTGGATTTGGTGGTAGAAACATAAATTCTGCTCTCTATAAATTACAGCAAACTGTCCAGATCCTGAAGCAGCAAAGAAGCTGCAGACTATCACACTACCTCTACCATGTTTGATTTTGTGTTTGTAGTTCTTTTTATAAAATGCTGTTAGTTTCACACCAGATTAACAAATAGTTGCACTTTGGTGTTGTCTATCCACAGAATAATTTCCCCAAAGTCTTGGTGATTGAAATGTGTTTTGGCAAATGTAAAGCGAGCCTTTGTGTTCTTTTTGTTCAGCAGTGGTTTTCCTCTTGGAACTCTCTCCCATTAATGCCATTTTTGCCCAGTCTCTTTCTTACTCAATCATGGACGCTGACTTTAATTGAAGCAAGTGAGGTCTGCAGTTCTGTGATACTCTTTAGGCCTCCTGTCTGACTCAGGAGGTAGCGCAGGTTACCTACTAACTAAAAAGTTGGTGGGACTATATAAGAACCAGTCTATTTACCATTTCTAGAAAGGTTCACTACTGTTCCAAGTTTTCCTTATTTGTGGATAAAGGCTCTCATTGAAGTTCTCTGGGGTCCCAAAACGTCAGTGGCATCAGTGTTTTGCTTGAGCTTTGCATCTTGGCTTTTTTTCTGTCTCCTGGGTTCTTGAGGTTTTTTTTCCCACAAAAAAAAAAAAATCTTACAAAGCTTAAAAAAAACCCTTCAGAGTGGATGGGAAATGCTTATAACATTGTCAGGAAACAGCTAACAGCGAAAGAAAGCTGCCTAAAACATTAGCTCTACTTCCATCTGACCGTCCAGCTGCTTTGCAAAACTGGCACAAGCCCAGTGCTGCCCGCTTTGAACAGCTGGTGCTTGCACCAGATTACACTCATCAAATCTCAGTGCAACTTTCAACATACATCAGAATGACAGCATATATGGAGTTGGGAAGGTTTGTGTGAGATGTCTGTGGGAGCAAAGAAAAGCTTTCTGGCAGAAAAAAAAATGTGCAAAGTATACCTGTGGCTCAGTTATTGAACTCACCAGTAGATGGCCATCATGTGCCATCTTAATCTTTATTCTTTTTTTTTTCTTGCTTTTGATTTTACAGTGTTCGTCTGTTTCCTATGCATTTTTTCATCATTCGTCAGTACAGTTTGCCATTTCATACAAGAACGTTTATCTGATTTGTAAAAATCAGAAAACCACTAAAAATTATTTAAAAGAATGCAGATCCCTTTTTGTAAAAAAAAAAAAAAAAAAAAAAAAAAAAGTCACGTTCTTCAGTTGTGTAGTGCTGGAGAGGTTTGTGAGGCCATTCATCATTTACCCTTTTCTTTTTTTCCTCTCTCTCTGCCACACCAGCCTGCTGTCTTTGCAGTGTGCATGTTGCTGGGTGATGTGATCTTTGTGACCTGCATTCCTGTCATGCCACATGCAGCAACCCTCTGCAACCTCAGGGCATGATTGATCAATGCCACAGCTCCAGTGACAACTAGTCATTTCTGCCACTTCTGGCCATCACTCAGTGCATGAATATAGTGTTAAGAAGACCACACACGTGCATCTCTACAAACACATCGCACAGTTCGTTTGATTAATGGTTGTCTTGTTTTCTTTTTTTCTTTCCCTACCCTTCTTCTTTTTATCACCTTGTAGAAAACCCAGTAGAAATTAATACAAGTGAATGATTGTGGTTTCATGTCAATGTCAGTTTGAATGAACTTTACAGATTGAGCTTCATATGCATCCACTTTTGTTTGGTAAACGATTTATGCTAATGTGACATATACCATAATTGCAAATTAGCAGATGATGTTCTTATACTGTGAGCCTCTTTTTTGTAATATATCTTCAATTTGTAACAAACTTTATGCTTCTAGTTAATCTATTCAAAACCATTACTTACCCAGCAAAATATTTTGCCGAGCATGATATTTTTGCAGTATTGCACTGCATTAAACTCACACGCCATGTATTATCTTGCACTATATCGTTGTCCTTTCTATCATGATAAGCATGATGGTGCTAAGGTTCACGTGCCTTACTCGAAGGTACTCCAGTAGCACCTGTGCAAGGAGAAGGCCTGTTCTGTTATTACACAGACATCAAGCTTGTTTGTGGCATTTTTAGATTACTGCAACTTTAGCTAGCACGTGCATCCACTTTATGATTTTTTTTATATCCTGCATGTGCTTTTCTTAAATGTTATGTTGTGAAATGCATGGGGAACACCACACAAAAAAAGAAAAAGCCATAACTGGATGTTCCATTAGGTTTCACTGAAATGTGCTGACCTTTATTTATCTGTCTGGATGGGATTTTAGATATGTTCTTTTCTTCTATCTCTGTAAAAGATCACATATTGCCATAAGTGAACTTTAAGAAGTAAAACTGAAAAAATCCTCCAAAATTAAGTCATTTTTTCTTCTTCTCAGAATCAATCCCAGGACTCCATTTGTCTTGCTTTTTTTCTCTCTCTCAGGAATTTGAGAGAGCATAGCAACACTATCCTCCACATAAAAAATGCCCTGCTTAAAGATTTATAGGCCATATTTTAGGCTGATGGAACTGTTCAAACAGTCCTTAAAGGTTAAGTGATCTCATGGCTCAGAACCCAAAGGCCAAACTCAAAGACCATTTGTGCATCACAGAATTAATTTTACAAAGGATATTTTCAGTGTCCAGTTTTGTTGCTCATATATTTTTATATGGACTGCGTTGCATACAAGATTACAAAGCTTTGTCTGGGCCAAGTAAGATGGGGGGCAAACTACTAAATGCAGATCTGATATAATGGTATCGTTTGAAGCAAAGTGTTTCACATTAACACTCAGTCTTATATTTTTTTCTGCTGATGCTTCTTGCAGATAGGAAGTACATCAAAGAAAGTGCTTTTAAGATCAGAAAACCACAAAGTATGAAATCTCCAAATGTCCACTGAGTACATATATTTGCTCTTTAGAAAGAGCATCTTTACAGAGCCTTTTCTCGCTCCAAAAAGGCACAGTACTACTGAGGCTTATCCTCCACATAGTCCATCTTGCCTGCCTTTCCATATCAGTGCAAAGTCTGCAACCAGAAGGAGATGTTTCTCTATGTAGTTGTGAAAGATGTTCAATTAATTCACTATTAATCAAACACTGATGTCTCAAGCAGGATAGCTGTTCCCATGGGGATGGCAAAACTTGTGATGCATTATTTTATTAGAAATGCGGTCTGCACATACACTGTATATAGAAGATGTAGAAGAATGTGTGCCTTGAGCTCATATATCCTGTTGCAAAAGAGCCGTTCCACTCATTTGATCTAGCAAAAAGATATTTGATCTATACATGATGTCTTCCTGAAGTTCACAGTTGTGGTCAGAAGCTTACTTACACTCATCATGGGCATGAATGTCATTGTAATTTGGGATTTTTAACGGATTCTTAACTGTTCTTTATCCAGGGCGGAATAGCTGTACAGCACTACATCTTTAATTACTTAAAAAAAAACAAAAAAAAAACAGGAACTGGGTAAACAGTTTGTATTACCACTTTGCCAAAATCTGGAAGAAGTCCCAAACTGTAACACTCAGATGAGAGGAAATTGGTTAGGATCTTCAGTAACAAATCAGGGATCGTAAAAGTGCGATGTGATGAACTGGAAACTACTGGAACACCAGCAACAGTGTCCAGAGTCAAGCAAGTTCTACAGTGCTATAGACTAAGAAGATGGTGACCAAGAAAGAAGCCCTTATTCTTAAATCAACACCTTAAAGCTTGATTGAAATTTGCAGCTGCCCACATAGACCAACTAAATGCCTTCTGGATAACATTTTTATGATCAGACAAGACAAAGATTGAGCTATTTGGCCACAGTGTCAAGAGGTGAAGCTTTCAAATCTAAGAACAATGTAACAGCTGTCAAGCATGGTGGTGATAGCGTCCTCCTTTGGTGCTGTTTTAATGCCGTTGGTAATGGTACAATACAGCAAGTGAATGGAATAATGAAAGAAGAATACCTTTTTCAACTTTAATTAAAGCAAAAATAAGACAACAATTCCAAACACACATCAGAACTGGTTTTGTAATGGATGAAGCAGGATAACACTAAACTTCTGGCATGTCCTTCCTAAAGGCCTGACCTCAACCCCCTGAAAATTTAAATTAACTTTACCAATTCAGCCAAGATGAGTGGTCAAATGTCCAGCCACAGTTATGCCACAAACTTGTTCATGGTAACCAAAACCATCTGGCTAAGGTGCAGCTTGCTGAGCCTGTATGTATACTTTTGAAGTCCAACATACATTTAAACTTATACACTCAGTTTTTTTCATAAAAGATATATGCTGTGCAACTATTCTGTTTTAGAAAAATAACAGTTCAAAGAAATTAGTAAAAGCAAAAATTACCATGACATTCATGCTTATGATGAGTATCAAAACCTTTGACGACAGTTATATATTTTCATGTCATGGAACATCTTGCAAAACAAATATATACAAACATTTTGTTATTCAAAGATTGTAATGAAATACAGTACAAGGCAGTTTAGTGCGGGCAACAATGGCTCATTTTCAGGACTTTGGTAAAGTTTGCAGTAATGATCTATGGTTGCTGTTTCAGAGCAGCTGTGGTGTTCATGGTCAACGTAACGGGGTAACAGTTATAAATTACCAATTTTAAACTGGTGATTTACTCACTGAATTCTATGGATACACTAGCTTTATACAGTGTAGGGGTTATAATTTTGTTAAATTCAGCTGTCTGAATGCACGATGAGCAGTAAATCTCAGAGCAGTACCAGCATAGCCTGAACAGAAAGAAAAGTCTACTGGATTACACAGGAGAAATTATTATAACTTATGTCTAATTAATTCTTTTCCACACACTACACTGCTACACCCGATCGTAGGGTCCTCCACATGCTAAACCTCACTTCAAGGTTCAGTTAGGTTTGCACATTTTTATTCTCTCACTACATTTCAGAGCCTCTACTTTTTCACTTTTACTTAAGAGTAAAGAAGTTGAATCAGTACTGCCAGATTATTTTTCACACAAATATCTGTACTTCTACCTGTACTTAAGTGACAAATGTTTATATTTTTGCTATTCCTAGACTTCATTAACCAATAAGTGATGGCTCTGTGGATATGTCCATGTTTTTTGATACAGTCTATGGAGCTGCAGCTACCATGGGAATGTTTGATATCTCCATTAATCTGTGAACAGTCAAAGCCCTTGTGTCACTTTATGAGGTAAACATGGCTGCAGATGGAAGAAAGGTGAAGCTTATAAAGTCCTTACTCTTCAGTGACAGGGAGCTAGATGACAAGAAGTGTGTGAGATGGTGGGTTTCTGTGAAAAATTCTGTTTAGCTGCTCTTTGTTAGTATAAATTCTGTCCATGTCAGCCTTTACTGCTTTCAGGGCACCATGGATAGTACAGTGGGAGAATACTATGAGAATTCACTACCTTCTCCAAATTCTTAAACAAACAGGAAAAACATAATTTGTTCTGGTGGTACATTTCCAGTGCCTTAAACTGCTCACTTGCACAGAATTTGCTATATAAAAAAAAAAAAAAAAAAAAAAAAAAAAGAAGTCATCTCAAGCCTTCTGAAAACCAAAGCCATCCCCGGTTTCTATATGGGTGATTTAAGATCGTATGGGCCAGCAGCTGTGCAATCTTTAAAATCTTTCAATTTCAAAAGAAGCACCGGAAATCAGGTTTTGCTCTACTTCTCTCATATATGCCCAGAGACAAACTGGCTAAATGTGCTATGTCCCTGTGGGAATGTGGAGGTGGGAAGATGCAATGATGACTGAGCTGATAAAGTAATGAGACATGACAAAGGGGGTTTAACAAGAAACAGGTGGCATATTGAGGTTGGTGACAATTAAGAGATTAATTGACCAACTGTGATTATTTTATTAACAGAAGATGACATTGGGGAACATTCCGGTAGAGTGGGAGGATATGGAAATGAGAAAGGTAGCTGCCCAATTAAAGAAAGGAGCAAAATCAAACCCAAAATATATATCAAATGACAAATCATAGCCAAAACATTGTTGTTGGTTTTTTTATTTCTGTGAAACAATAAAATATATTGACGTGATAGTACATGACTGAATTGCTAACTTAAACATGCATGACCATATTTTGCATTTCCTTTGACTCCATCAGTTCTTGAGGGGGGAACATCTGTCTCTTTGCCAGGTTAAATGTTTACTATGCACACAAACTGCTGTCTTTCTTTCCTGTTGGTGAGAAAAGCTGCCCACTGTGTCTGGAAACAGAACCGATGAAATTGGTTAGTAGCAAGCATGTCGTCTCATTTTATGGAGGTGAGGCCATCAGTCTTTGTAAAACTGAGGAAAGCCATATCCACCAGCAAATCAGTTTTTGTCTGTCGACTGTGGAAAGTTATGGAACGGTTAGCCAACATGCATGCTACCAGGATCCTGAAACTGGAGTACTCAAAATTTAATTTGCTGTCTTTGTTTACATCTGTGCTGGATTTTAAATACAATGTTCAGAATCTGGTCGTTTCGAAGTATTGTGAACTCCTTTTAAAACACATTTTATTGCATTCCCAGAAACAGGTAACCCATTACTGAACAAGTTATGACAAGCCAACTGCATTTTTCAGCCTTGAGCATTTGCAATCATGGTAAATGTGGTTTGTAGTGGTAGGTGTGTGGGTTTTTATAAAGAAATTGTTTAACTTTAAACTAATCCGCCGTTTTTGTTTTGTAGAATCAGAAGTCGCCCTTTTACAAACTGCTAGATGTTGTTTGAGGATGACTGTAGACTGGCTAATGGAATAATAAAAAAAAAAATAGCAAAACTGCATTGTATGAAATTGATTCTTCTTTTGATCATAGACACACAGTCACCAAAAATCAGCATTTTTAATAAACCAAACAGACGTTTTTAATGGTTTCTCCTGACATTTACTCAGAAACTACTTCATAAATTCATAACATAAGAAGATCATATTAGCCAACTGACATATTATTTAAATTGAAGAATAATGTTAATATGCACACACTAACACTCTTGTGCAGCAAATTAGAGATAATTACAGTCTCTTGCTTTTTTAGGAGTATGTTTTCTTCTTCAGTTACACAGACACTGAGTTTCTGTCTTGCAAAGTGTCAAATACCACAGAATTACTGCATCAGAATATCATCAGTGTGCTATTGTGAGGTAATGTGTGATTCCCACCTCTAGTGGATACTGACAATAATCCAGCAAATACATTTTTCCCTTAATTACATTAATTTACTAAAGTACATAACCCGAGCTCATCCGCTTTTCATGATGAAGTGTTCTTAGGCAGTGAACACTAAAAAATGTCTCCAATGTGTGTCAAGCTGAATGACACTGTATGCATGCAATAAAACAGGACTTTCTGGAAGGATGACGGTGGCTTGTAGCGTAGGTGCTTTCAATGTCTGCTATAACTAGAGGAGCATTAAACCACATACAATCCATTTACCATTTAGTTAGTTATTAGTTCCCAAATCAAGGTGTGATAACAACTTAATTTTATACCAAATTTTACACAATTTAACACCAAAATTTCTCATCTGTGGGATAATAAAGGTTTATTCTATTCTATTAGCTCCCTAGAGTGAGTGCAAACTTCCTTACCAAAAGTTTACATATTATTTCCTCTTTGACCTCTAACCCCTCTCAGTTACTGTTTAGATTCTGTGGAGGCGTGGGGAAGCAAAAGAGCTTGCGTCTTTGTTTATCTTTATTTCACTATAAAACAACTTGTAGATTTAATTGCTACTTAAACATGTAAAGGCATTAAGTGCTTTTGGCTTGAGAAGTGGGTAAATGCTGTCTGAAAACCTCTGACCTAATTGTCTATAAAAATGGCTCCACCACAAAAGCCTGCTTTGGTACTGCTTTTGTTCATGCATCGCTATTCACAGTCTAAAAATGTAGCCAATACCACCAGCCACAGGAACTAAGCAAGAGAGTGAGAGACCCCACTACTATGGACATAAATATACATTTTTATGCCTAGTTCCCTTAAAGTGTAACCCTTTCCCAGGCAGGGTAGTCATGTCCCTTTGTTTTCTTCTTGTAAAAACAGTTTTCTGGATCACTCTTAGTCTGCCCCCTCACCCTAGACTACTCTGTCTTAGAAGACCCTCCCAAATTGCTCCTGACAATAAAGGAAACAGTTGATGTGGTTCCGGCAATTGACCAAGATGCTGAAACCATATGGGAACCGCTAGGATGTCTCCTGGGTGAGGTGTTTTGGGCATGTCCTACCAGGAGAAGGCTCCATGGCAGACCCATATCTCTCAGCTGGCTTGAGAACCCTACTATGTTCCTCCAGTATGAACTCAGGAAGGTGGCCAGAGAGAGGGAGGTGTGGGCTTCTCTGCATAAACTCGTTCTACCCTGACCCAAACCCAGATGGATGTATTATTATTGTGTACTTGTGTGGAAGGACTGCATTGAATAATCGGCCCAACAACATGAAAATAAGCTCCAAAAGGACTTTTGTGTGAGACATTTAGTGACAATACATTTTGTTTAGGTGAAAATTAAATGTACTCATTATTTTCATGTTACTTTTACTCCAACTGTAACACTTTAACTATGTTCGGAAGCATTCATGTAACAAAGTGTTTTGCAGATTACCTCTGTGGTGGCCATCTTGTTTTCCCAGTAAAGAGGAGGCTTGCCTCAATTGCAGCTCTTTTATAGGCCAGTCTGTATTGAGAAGGCGTGGTCTTTAGAGTATTTAAAGGGAGCAGGAAATGGATTGGGGGCCTTTTTGGGAAGTTGTTGTCTGTATGTGCATGATGTTGGCAAGAGACAATAAAACAATTACTTCAGTTAAGATAGAGTGAAGTCTGATGTTTCTCTCACCGCTCCTCTCTGCGTAACAAACTAATGGAATATTTGTAAGAAGTATTTTCAGAGACACAAAGAGTTTTTGGAAAGAGTCCACCTCTGTGTGGGCTCTGTGTTACTGTTATAAAGAATAAAAGTGTTCAGATTGTAAGACTCAAACATAAATCTCCTAGATTTGGATTAGAACAAATTAAAAGTTATAGCATTAGTCATGTTGCTTTTCATTCTTACTCTGGTGAGGGATCAGAATTAATAAAAAAAATGTAGTGTTCAGAAATGAAGGATGTCAACATCTGAACAGTAACTGAAAATTCAAACCTCTAGGTTACCAGTGATCTGCTCAAGACTCTCGACTTACAGTACAACTAGCAGGCATATTCAGAATACATACATATATATATATATATATATATATATATATATATATATATATATATATATATATATATATATATATATATATCCCCTTTATGCCAATGGCCCTTGCAGTGTGCGCTTCACCCATCAGAGGGCGCATCTTAACGCTTAGTTTAAAAATACTCCCTGAAACCCAAATTCTTTTAAGAGTGGAGCTGCTAAAGCAAACTACCCGACTTTTGACTTTACGTGTCTTAATCAGCACATAGGGGCAAGTTCAAACTCCTGGGCCAATACCGAGCCTGAAGCCTGGTCTCCTTTCAGATTTGAACAGCTACGATCGGCAGCTGGGATCTCTAAACATCTCTGTCCGAGAGGGAAACACGGAGAGGGAGACGTGAGAGCAAGGACGTGAGCGGAAGGGAGGCAAAAATCAGAGAAAACCTAAGCTGGACACACTGATAGCGCTGTTTTTGGGCGTGCGTAAAGGCGCGAGGCGAAGTTGCATTTACAGGATACATGTAAACACAGATGTCCCCCTTTTTTGTTTCCCAGACTGGACATGTTTCCGCTGCTGGAGAGCGACGTTTAGACAGTTGTGAAAAGAGATTGAACCAAGGGTTGTAGAGAGTCTGGTCTGTTATCCCTTTCTTTTTATCTTTCGCTTTTGGGACTGAGTGGAAGTCCTTGTTTTTACGCTTAGAGTACTAAGGAAACGATAAATGCAAATGCGAAGGGTGACTCCGTGCTTTTATTCATCGTCTACAGAGACTTGAAAAGCCGCTTTCCCCACATTGCACAGCAGCCCGTGGTGTTTGGTTCACTGAAATGTGAAACACTAGTGAAGTCGATACATGACAAACTGCTGTATCCAGCTGGTTTGTTTGTCTCTGTTGTAAACATTTTACGCTCTTTGGATTATATGTGTTGAGTAGGAAACTTTTTAAGAATGAAGAGGAGAAAATTCACGTAGCTCGTCTCCGTTTTCTGCTTACATCGTCGCTGTTTGCCGAAGTGGATCCCTGTTATTATTTTAGTCATTTCCGAGCCTTCACGTTGAGGAGAAAGGGGAGCTGACATGCGCCTGGACATGGGGATATAGTGAGCTGACCTACTGCGAATAATACAAAGTTGCGAAATTGCCTGATTTGCGTACATAGTGAATAATCAAGACACCCGGAGCCGGTGGGAAATCAACCATAGTGCCTGCTCGTGCGCCGTGAAACAACGCTTTTCTGCTCGCACTGAGCCAGTTCGAGAACCAGGTTATTTTGCGAGGAGAGACTTCGGAGAAAGATATGGAGGAGTGGAGACAATGCGGACGGTGGTTGATAGACTGCAAGGTCCTGCCCCCGAACCACCGGGTTGTGTGGCCCTCGTCGGCCGTCTTCGACTTGGCACAGGCCCTGCGTGATGGGGTGTTGTTGTGCCAGATGTTGCACAATCTCTCCCCAGGATCAGTGGACCTGAAGGAGATCAATTTCAGACCCCAGATGTCACAGGTGAGTCCGCCTCGGTATACATTTTAAACGACCAAGTGGTGGCTTTGATTTACACGCCCCCCGGGCAAACTTTTATATGCACTACGCTGCTACACATCCACACCCTGGGATTCCCTGGGTAGCCACTTCCCAGGGATTTTCCTTGATTGTTTGGAAAGCTTTTTTTGTACATTTCTCTGCCTGTATTTCCCCAGCTGATCCAGAGATTCCTTCCTGTCACAACAAGCCCATTCCTTGGCGCAGTAAAAAAATTCTATCAGTGTATCTGTGATAATACAGCAGTTAAACACATACTGTGGTGGGCTCTGTGTGTTAAAACATGCAAGCTTCATTTAGTTTTTCCCAGGTGGAGAAAATAATGCAATTATGCCCACTAACACCTTATTCTGGAGGTGTCACACCTGGATCCATGTGGTGATATAGGCCTCAAGGTTGATGATGAGCTGTTCTGCTGGTGGCTCCAGGAGCACTTAAAAGCCAATTCCGTTCATTTCTTTTTTTTCCCCCTAAAAAGGTTAAACATTTATCTACCCAGTATTTTATTTCTGCTCATGCAAGTATCAGCCCCCCCTCCCAATGAAATTGACATACAGTTGGCAGCTAGAGCATCTTCACATTCACTTCCAAGGGTGCTAATTGGGTGTTATCTAGACAGTCTAACTCTGTGCAGAAGTGAGCAAAGATAATAAGCTTCTTAGGGAAGAGAAAATCGAGGACACTAAATAAAGTAAAAGGAACGTTATGGAACGTTAGAGTGATGCTCTTCCATGGTTGATGATTTAGTATACACCATTTGTCTGGTGGTAGCAGTTTTAAAAGGATGCTGCACTATTTGCTTTTAAATTTTTACCTGTCTCAAGTTGAAGGGAAATGGCAAACTGGAAGAGACTCAAAGAGAAGTATCCCCGTGTGTATGTAATTAAACTCAAACGAAACCCAAGATTTCATGGCAATGAGATTAGAGGTTTGAACTGTAGCTATTGCACGCCTCTGCTTCTGTAAAGCTCCCTCTGCACTTCAGCTCATTCATGTTTCCAAAGCCAATAAGAGGAAGTGTCGGGTGCCACAGGAAGTTTACATGACCACGGTGGTGGAGTAGAAGTGCTCTGTGGCAAACATGTCTATTGACTTTTATTCACCCTGATGTCTGCACTGAAATACCACACAGCCTCCGCTGCACATGGTGAAGAAGTCTTGGCACTGGCACTGTGACATATTTAGATTATTCTTATTGTCATACCTGCGGGCTTTAATAGCTGTGTTAGGAAGCGATTCCTCACTGACAGCAAATTTGTCTGATATGCTTGGCACACCTTCTGTGACCTCTTTCTGTCATAATAATGTGTGTGTGGGTCTACTGTCTGTCTGTCTGCTTTTTTTGCTCTGTCTGTGTTGGGTGCTGTTTTCTAGTAAACACTCCTTTCTTTGTCCTTGATTAATCAGGAAAAGATAATTTGGTTAGCCAGATCAACAAGGAATTCATTTGCAAGTGTGTATGTGTGTATTTTTCAAACGGAGCAAAAATGCCACTTTTGTCTCTGTTTCACGCTTATCAAATGGGATCATTTGCAACTGTTGAACAAAACAAGAATGTCATGTAAGATTCTGCGCGTTGTGGTGGACATTTTAAGCTATTTGTCTTCCATTTAAGACAATAAACACTTAACAGAAGAAAGAATTACATATTAATCAATGAAAGTAAATGCTAGTGGCATCGCTATCCATCCCCCTCTCTTTGCCTGGTAACCAACAGCGGCCTTAACTTATCACCTCCAGAAGCTACTGGGTTCAATGATTACAAGGGCGAGAGAGAGAGAGACTTGGATGGCATGCTTTGATCCGCCCACTAATCCCGAGCTCCCAGTACCACTGAGTGAATCTGCAGCGAGGGTGAAAGTGGTGTCCTCGGTGACAAATTGGGTTAAACAAAATCCTGGCAGCAGAACAGTAGTATGTGATTTATGATAAGGAAAAGGTCAAAGCTCACGTGCTTTAAAACTGAGAACACACAGTTAGTGGCTTAACCAAATGAAGAGGAGCTGAAGCAGAGCAATTATATTGTTTGCTCAGTACAAAATTTCTCTTGTATCCAGTGGATAAACTTTAGCGGTGATTGATAGGTTTGAAATTGAGTTTTGTCTGTGAATATAACTAGTTTCTAACATTTAGTTAAGACGCCCTCAACACATGGTAGTAGGTGTAGAGCCGATGCATCGTAAAGGTGGTTTATGGCGAAAGAAGAACATAAAGACACAAAGTATGTGTTTCTCCTTTTTCTATTGATCCATTACTTCTACTGCTAACAGAGCCTAATCACAATAATGCTTTTCAAGTTTGGCATTGATCCCGGTTTGTGGTCTTGGTGCTTTTGTGCATTCTGCAGACATCAAAGAGAATTCCTGGTAGAAACACGATGGTCATAATTTTTTCACAAAACACGGCATGTCGACAGTTAATGAATTTGCAATTGAAATTCCACTCAGTGTGCTTTTCTACCTTGTATGTTATGACTTGATGATGCTTTCATGGTCTTAAGATGAAAATTTTGAAGTTTCCTGAACGTGTGTTTCATTTGACCCACTTGTACAGTGCTCTGCAAAAGTCTTGAGCCACCCCTCATTTCTTACATATTTTGCTAGTAAAATGGGAAACAGGTGCAGTGATGTGTTGAAACATGTGAAGTATATAAGGCAAAAACAGAGACCTGTTGCCACTGATTTTCTTTATTATTATTCCAGTAAAGAAATTGGCTTACTTCAGCCTTTTTTTTTCCTGCTTCCCTTTTTAAAGATTAGTTTCTTGACACCCGTCCTTCCATTGAAAACGTTTCTGATGATGAACACTGGATCAATCGAAGGGGCAGATATATTTCTCAGGTCCTGTGTCTTTGATGGATTTTGTTTTCTTAAGGCGGTAACTTTCAGACTTTACTGCAGCAGATACTTGATCTTTTATCCTCTTCATCTTTTGCCTACGTTCCTCAATTTTTTTAAGGCCACATTGCGCGCTAAGATGTGCCAGGTTTTCAGCGAATAGCTCTGGGGGAGTCACCTTATTGGTGCAAAAATGACATCAAACCTATTATCTTTGGTATTTTTCAGAAATTCAACTAAAGAAGTGGGAACAAATGATGTGTTTTTGCAACATGTTGCTAATAGCAAAGACCAAAGACAAAATTTGAAATTGGTTTTTTTTTGCTAGCTTGTAGGCGCAACACTGTTTCACCCCTTGTGTTAGGTACCTCTTTATGTTTATTTTATTCATTCATTATTCAGTGACTGAGTGGCTTAACAAACAAAAACACATTCCTATGAAAATGGTTAGGTACAAGGGCTGGACTGAAAATGAATGAAAAAGCAGCCAATGTTCAAAGATAAACTTTAAAAGACCTTCAGAAATCCTGGAGCGCTTTTGCTCACGACAACTACAAAGTTAGAAGAAAGTCTGAGTCCTTGGAAGCAAAATATAAAGAAAGACGGGATGGCTCAAGAGTTTTTCACAGTAAGGCACATGGGATGCCAGCTCATGGCTGTGTGTCAGACAGTAGTCACTGGTTTCTAGATTACGCTTCTGCAAATTCCATCTTTTGCTCTTGACAGAGCGGTGTATGTAAGCCCGGACCCTTTGAGCATGCTGAAATGGCAGCTTTCATCTTCAACTCACAGATCTACAAATTTTGTATAGTTCTTAATTATATATTCTGGTAATAGGCAACAGGATGAGCTTTACAACGTAAACATTATAAATAAATAAATAAAAAACTCTCAGTAATAAAATCACTTGCTATATTATTGTATATTTTTGTGCTCACAATAAGCTGCCAAAAACTGGACAAGCCCTCTTTTCTCCCAGCTGAAAGCTAGCTGTTTTCTTAAAACAAAAATGGTGCACTTGTGCTAACTTAATCGATAACATACAGGACCAAATACACACTCGGAAACTAATTTGTCACTGTCCATTTTGATTCCTAGTGTATGTGGTTAAACATCATGGCACTAACCTCATTAATATTTCTGTTATCAGATTTGCAATTATAGAGTTACATACCAAAAGAGAGCATGACCAAGGGGGATTAAATATTGTTTGATTTTGTCTTTCTTCCCCTTTGTGGACAGGAGAGGAGGTGGAGTAGTTCTTAAAAGGAAACTGTGAAACTGACCTTCATTTATGTGGTCAAATGAATTCCTAATTGTGTTTTTCAGCATTTGTTTGCCTTTACCTCAAGGTTGTAAACGGGTGGCTAATGAGCGCTGGTGTCTGTAGATGCTTCAGAGCTCAAAGTGTACTTATTCAGAATCCAATGCCTCAGGCGGTGTCTGAAAGACGAGACTGAGCCTTTTGAGTGTTCTGCAGTTCTCTCTTCACTTCTTATTTTCTTTTGTTTTTTGTTAGTTGTGAATGCCTATGGGATGAGCAGGTGGATATATATGTGTGTGTGTGTGTGTGTGTGTGTGTGTATGTGTGTGTTTGCTGTGCTTTTGTTTCCTTGTGTGACCGTGCACTTGTTTATTATGTTTGTAAGTATGTTACAGTACCTGTGTTCAGACTCAATCAGTATTGAAGCTGGGGAGCCTGCAGAGCTGCACTGAAGTTTCTCAGTACTCTGCAGGGCTCCAGATCCCACACAGAGCCTGCTGCTTCCACTCAACATAATTGAGGTTCTTCCTCTTTGTCCAGCTCCCACCAGAAATATTGGCTGCTGATGGAAAGTAACCGGATCAGATCTGAATTCTTTTTTTTTTTTTTTTTTTTTTAATTCTGCCATTCCTGCAAACTTGGATTACCATGATATTGGTGTTATGCATCATTCATCCGGTTCTAAAAATCACACTATAGAAAACTGACTGAAATGTTTTTGCTGCTAGGATTAGAAATAACTATAAATAACAGACACAGGGATAACAGCTGATGTGGAAAACGTGTTAGTTGCCTAGCATTTATTTGTTTTTCTCGCCACTTGACAAATTGTATTTTCATTCACCTTGTAGGTCCTGTTTTGTCTCTATCAGCTCTTTGGAAAGTATGTGGCTAGCTTTGTGAACTTTCTTTTTCTAGATGCTGTTTGATGCTAACTAGGTAGACTCGGGGTAAACAACAAGAGGTTTGTGGTATAAAGACATCCTTTTGTTTTTTTTAAGGGGCTCACAGACTGATGCCAGCCAATGAAATTTCATACAAATAAGAGGATTCAAAGCCACTTTTCATTGAGAAAAAAAAAACTTCTATGCTGTGTTAAACAGTTGCACGCAGGACTTTACAGTTGGATCTTCAGCTTCAGACTAGGGCTGCCACGATTAGTCGACTAGTCACGATTACGTCGACTATCAAAATCGTCGACGACTGATTTAATAGTCGACGCGTCGTTTGAAGCTTTGTAAGATCACAAAAGACGCAGGAATGAGTAGTAGGATTTAAGAGTGTAATAACGGACTGGAACAGAAGATGGCAGCACTGCATGTACAAGGACGCCAGCTGCCGTTAAACCCCGAAGAAGAAGAAGCTGTGTCCCAGAATTCATAGCACAGCCCAGCTCAGTTTCCAACAATGGCGGCAGCTAGTTAGTTTTAATATTACTCTTATTATTCTTTCTGGGTCACAAAATAAACGTTTAACATATTTTCAGGCGAGAATGTAGCTGTGTAAACCTCAAATATCTGCTCAGTTTATCAAGACACCACATATTTTCAAAAGCACTCCGACGTTTTCGGAGACGTCTGTTACCCACTAGCTCGATAGCTAGCCGGGGGCAAGGCTCACTAGCGCCGTGAGAACACCGGACTCCTGGCAAATCATTTTCAAACCCACCGCCGTCTTTCGCTACTCAGGTTAAACATGATATATAAGTCACTTAGATAACTTAAAAATGTTGTTGTTTGGCTTTTTTCAGTATTTTATTTGTTCCTGAGTAAATCGGTTTGGCTGAGATTAAAGTTATAGTTTCTACACAACTGAATAAACATCAAGCAGACAGCTGATTATCAGAAGTGTGAGATGCTCGAGAATTTACTCCGGTGTCCTGTTATATTTTAGATAGCAAGGAGTTTATTAAATTTTAATGAAATTTGCAGATTGTTTCGGTGAAGTTTAATAAACTATCATCTTGTCTTTATTTTTAGTTAGCACAGATCTTAAACACTTAAAGCTGTAAGCTAATGATAGTTATATAAGAGCAGATGCTGCTGGTGCAATAAGCTGTACGCTGTACGTCCAATGGATGATGATCTGATTAGTCGACTAATCGCAAAAATAATCGGTGACTAGTCGACTATCAAAATAATCGTTTGTGGCAGCCCTACTTCAGACAAGATTTTTTTTTCTTTTTTTCTTTCTTGTAACCAGGAAGTGGTGCACTTTAGATTAAGTATCTCTTTTTTAAGTGCTCTGGGGCAAAATAGGGGAAACCATGCGAAATTCACATAAAGCTATCTGTAATGAGATCCAAAATATGTAAGCTAATTTGTTGCTTATGTCTATTTTTAAGAGCCTTTCCTTAGTGCTGAGA
The DNA here is from genome assembly GCF_041146795.1 of Maylandia zebra. Classification (NCBI taxonomy): domain Eukaryota; kingdom Metazoa; phylum Chordata; class Actinopteri; order Cichliformes; family Cichlidae; genus Maylandia; species Maylandia zebra. The sequence goes on along the minus strand of NC_135173.1, from coordinate 37,889,706 downwards.
TTTGCACATGTAGCTTAATCTGTAAGACTACAATGGGTTTACCAAAAAAATGTTTGCTAAAAATATCTGCATTCTTCTACTTTATACCTGTTTAATGAGGCAGGAAAAGTGGTAAAAGGCTATAAAAGAGGTTGTAGTACATCAGACTAGGGTGTTGTTATTTTGGTACTTCCTGTGCAATCTGTTTGTTGCTTATCTTTTTCTTCATTCATTTTTGCATCTGTCATTCTTTTTCTGTGCTCCTTCTCTGTGACATGGCAAAACCTGGACAGCTGCATTGAAATCCCTAATCAAACCCTGCTTCATTTTGTCTTCATCAGTCATGTGATTACAGTATACATTCATTGTTCACTGTAGGTCAAACTTACAACACTTATTGCCCTGTCTCAGATCTGCGTGGTTAAAAATGAGATCAACGGGAGTGTATGAACCAAACAGCATGTTAAATGTCAGTGCACTTTCTACTCTGAAATCTCTGTTTATGGCCAGAGTGGGTAGGGGGGTAGTAACCACTGTAGACACCTATCCACCCACCCTTTTCTCCCTCTGGAGTAATTTAATCTCAGTGTTAGGTCTACTGTTGACCCCATGACCTCAGCGCTCGCCGGATGCAGGTAATACTGCTAATGGAACTCATTAGGGATATGTCTTGGGTTGAACAGCTGAGACTGTGCCCCTGGAAGCTAATGGGATTGACAAGGAGAGAATGGGTCTGGGCCGGTGTATTCTAACCTTTGTGTAAGGTGATCCGACTCCTGTGGTCACAAAATTCCCCTCAAAATTTTAACGTCTGTGTGGGTTGAGCGCTGACATTTGCAGGACTGACCTATAAACAGTATTTTGTTTTTTTTATGTATTTCCTGGAGGGACTGGACGTGCCTTAGTCTCGACCTGTCACAAAACTGGATACAGATTCCAGTGTACTTGTTGTTTTTGTGGAACCTAAATCTTGTTCTTGTTAGTTAAAAATAAAAAAAGTTACAATATCTAGTTCTGATAGGAATGACACAGACACAGTGGTAGCTAACGTCCCAACTTAAACCAGCCCAAACTGGTGCGGCACTAACAAGCTGTAAAGCATTTTACTAACAATTGTTGCTTCTCTTTGATGTACATTAACCTGGCTTTTTTTTTTTCTTTGACTGTCAGGTAATCTTGTGCTGCAGCTGCAGGATATAAAAACAAAACAAAGAAAATAATTACAGTCATTCTTGTTTTTAATTATGTGAACAGATTACCTAAGGGTCACAGAACAGTATTGCTGGCTGAGTAATCATCCTTCGAGTTATCAAGAGTATCACTCCCACAAATATGTCATTAACACTGAAACATTTAAGCCAGTCGTCTACATTTGTTCAGAACAGCGTTGTCTATGGGTCATTTTTCCTCCTTGCCAGTGCCTGTAGTGTCAGAGATAATGTGAATGAAAGATTTGATAAAGGAGTCATTGTGTGAGGAGCTTAACAAATGTGGGCATTTTATCAACCTGAAGTCAGATTAAGAATGGAATCAGTTCCAGGACGTTTTTCTTCGTTTGCAAGTGTAATTCTTCTTCATATATGTGGCGGTTGAACTCTTGTGGTCACGACCATGTTGTTTTAGTAATATTGCACCACCTGTGGTTTAACAACGGTGATATTAGAACTATAGAAATGTTTAAAACTATGACAATACTTCTGAAAGTATTATATATTTCAGACAATATAGCAGAGTGGACAGCAATAGAGCAATACATTTGTGCATGCTAGGATTATCCCTCATTCTCAGCAAAATAAGTTTTTATTGTTGAGTATTTCCCTGGGCTGCTGTTCTGTAAAGCAGGCATTCACTTGGAAACAGAAGCAACAAATTTAAAAACAAATGGAGACCATTTAAAATTTTGCTGCAGCCCAGCTGTTCCTTTTCAAGTTGGGACAATTTTTTTCTGAGCTAGCAAAGATGTATTGCCTTAAAGTTAATCCATGCGTCAGCTGTACAAACAAAAGCAACTGAATATTGCTAATGGCCCAAAAGGGATTCTTACAGGGCTGACTTAAACAATGCATGACATTTAGCAAATGAAGGGAGCAACTGAGGTACACGAAAATAGTTTACTTTGAAACTACAACCCTTGTTGCTTGTTTTAGGTGCCGTTTTTATGATTGAGTGAATAGAAAGGTCAGTGTTTATGGATTTACAAATAATGAAAGTATCTGACAATGGTCAGGTACAAAGATTGGATTGATATAAGTGAAAAAGCAGCCAGTGTGCAGAGACAAACTTTGAAAAACCTCCAGAAAGCCTGGAGAACTATTGATCAAGACCACTTAAAAAATGCAAGAAAGTCTGGCTTCTTGGAGGCAGAATATGAAGAAATGAGAGGTGACCCAAGACATTTGCACAGTACTGGACACAGATGGAAAAAAAACCCCCCTCAATTAGTTTTTTTTTTTCTTTGTGAGATAGATTTTTTTATTATTTTTCTGAAACATAGCTTAAAGCTAAAAGAACAGTCATACAAAAGGAACACATAAGGTGAGCTTTTCTTCACAGTCATTAATTGGATAACAACTCACTGTATGCTATAGACTCTCATAAATAAATTAATATGAGGCAGTAAAAGCATACAACTTGCAGTGCTGCATGAGAAATAATGCATAGCAGCATAGGAGAGTCATAAATAGGAAAACGGTTAAGTACTTGCATTATTCAGCAGATGAATAAATGCCATAGTAGTTGAGGTCAATATTCATTAGGTGCAAATGAATGGTCACATGTATACACATTGTAAGTGTGTGGGCCTGCTGCTTATGCGGTTGCTGCTTGGCACATCTGCAAGTACTGTGTATAACTGAAGTCACAGCTGTAATAGAATGTGGTAATGAAGCCACTTACAGAACAACGCAAACATTTAAAAGTCACTCCAGGGAATAAACTGACATTAAAATATTTAAATCTAGAGTTAAATATGACTTAACAATAAATAAATATTATCCATCCATCTATCCATCTTTTTCTGTCACTTATCTGTGTTTGGGTCTACCTATTCCAGCTCATCTAGGGCTGGCTTTCCAAGCCATCGAAGAGGTAATCTTTCCAGCATGTCCTAGGTTTGCCTCACTGCCTCCTCCCAGCAGGACATGCCCAAAATACCTCACCCAGGAGGCGTCTAAGAGGCACCCTAGTCATGTCTTCATACCACCTGTCTCCTTTTGATGTGGAGGAGTAGCGGTTTTACTCTGAGTTCCTTCTGAATGTCCAAGCTACTCACCCTATCGCTAAGGGAGAGCCTAGCCATCGTAGCCATCATTGTATATGTGATCTCTTTCTTCCAGTAACTACCTAGAGGTTGTGCCCTAGGTAGAAAGGGTAGGAACATAGGTTCACAGGTAAATTGACAGCTTGGGTTTTATGCTGAGCTCCCTCTTCACAACAACAGATTACACAAATTTGTTTGTTAGTCTTGCAATCCACTCTCCCCTCACTCTCTCACTTTTGAATAACGCCACCAAACTCTTAAATTCCACTGCTTGGGGCAGCACTCAGGCAGGCTGTTCCTCTCAATCACACCCTTCCAGGTCAGTCAGTCATTGCCTATGTGAATGTTAAAGATCCCCAGTAGGGCAACAGAGTCCCCATGTAGAACCTCAACACCTCATTCCAGTGACTCCAAGAAGGCTGTGCACTCTGAACTGTCATTGGGTGTAAATGCGCTCTGAAGTTGTTGGGAGGGGTCCTCTCATTCATTGGGAAAAACCCCAAAATACAGGCACCAAACTGAGGGGAGATTACAAATATATCCAATTCAATTTTCACCTGGGGAACTCCAAAGTGGAACACAGGCCAGTCTTTGTATAGCAAACTGGTACCAGAACTCCCAAGACACCAAACCCCTAAAGCTCATCCTGTGGTTGGTGGGGACACAGAAGAGCAGACCCTGTGACTAGTAACCCAGGATGGGACCTGGTATACCTGATCTGGCAGGGTAAATTGGTTATCATAGGGATCACTCTCCATCTAGCTCTTCACCAGTGGTCCAATTACCCTAGGAAGACCCTACCAGAGGCAAATTATCCTCCATAACAAACCTCCTGGAATAACTGCAACACTTAAACCACTGCACTACAATACGGTGGGACTTTACAAAGATGAAATGCTGCACATGATCCTGTATTATTCGGTATTATGTAATCATAGTTATAAATTCAATTAAGAATTTTGTTCTATAGAGTCCAGTTTTATTCCTTCACTGATACACAGCATTACCCCTTCCCTGAACTATAAGGGCTGAAATGGTATGCATCCAAATGCAAACTGTGAGCACTCAGCTTTTTTGAATGCGGGCAATGTGTGTGTGACAATTCAAGTGGAAAGGCTGCTGCAGAAATATCAGGGGCTGCGTATTCAATTTCAAAGTCCTAAAATCACCAGAATAGGTGTGTTATAGGGATGTGACCATGTGTTAATCTCGCCGCTCAGTTTGATTGATCACACGACTAACAAACAGGCAAATGAAGTGTTGTGGGTGGATAAGAAATGGGAGGATTTTTATATCAGTTCTAGATTAGCATCTCATGGTTGTTTAATATGCTTCACCATAGGGCTATAAAAGGGCTATCTTTTTACATAGCCAGAGAAAATCGGTAATGCAGAGGCCTGCTTTTTACAAGTTAGAATTCAGTGCTTTATCGTATCGTGTGATATGGATTGTAATAAATCTTTTTCTTGACTGTTTGAATGTAGTTTCTTTGCCTTTTGATTAGCTCATTTGGGGTCCGCATGGAATGTATGGTAAGAATGGTTTAAACCCACCTTGTTAGCTTGCTGTAGTAGTTGAAACTATACCAAATGCTTCATGATGCAAAGTAATAAACTTTCATAGCACTGCACTGCAATGCTATGCTTCACCTCCGACATTTGGTATTCTGTAGTTGCTTGAGCATGAGTCAGCCAGTCTTCTAAGTTTTTTATCATGCACAGTCAAAAACTGCTCCACCTAAACAATGTGGAACAATGATATGCCTCTTTTCCCTTTCTTTTGGGTTCCTCGGGGAATGCTTTTAGTCTGAATTGTGAGTGCAACGTTTATGTGGGGAACTCCAAGTTGACCTAATCTTTGACTGAGTGGGAGAACTCAAGTGATGTCATGTAGAGGCAGATTACCGCAATTGTTGTCAAGAGTATTTTATTCCCAAGAGTTGAGAGCATTTTTATAACTGACAGTAAAATTACCTTAAATCCTTCTGTCTGAAAATGAATCCTATGGTGACAGGAATTATTCTGTTGGCATCCTCTCTAATTATCTTACCTAACTAACCTTTAGGGATGCATTTCACTTTGAGAAGCCAGATCCTCCCAGACAACACATTGCCAGTTTTGCCATTCCACTAGAGATGGACAAAGAGATCATGCAGCCTTATGGTCACCGTCTGATTTCCAAAGAGGCTCCATCTTCATGGTGGTTGTTGGGGGTGATTAACACGGGCATGCAGTGGAATGGCGCCTGAATCTTTTCTGAGCCAGCCATGCTCTGCTGGGCGCCATCACTCCACAGAGAAATGAGAAAGAGGAGGCCATAGTTCTGCCTCTGTAGTGGTTAGCCAGATGGCTGAATATCTGAATTTCTCCCCTGGAGTTCTTCTGATGAAACCCGGACACTGAAGATCTTTCTTTTTAATCAAGTCTTTAGTTGTTAATCTGATGGCGTCTGTCTTACCATATGGAAAAGAATGGGAATAAAAACTTATAATATATGATATTTTACATGTCTCATTATGCTGTATGAGTTGATCACACTGCATACTGAAATATAAGATGCAACATCTCTTTCGTATTGCTTTGTCAGCTGGTGTCATTAGCCTGCTGCATGTTGAGCTGCTGTCAGAACAGAATCATTGCCAGAAATCTTATCTGAGTTACTGTGAGGTAGAACTGCTCTGTTTCATGCTGGGTTGCAGGACATGCACTGCTTTCCACTTCCTGCTTTGGGCACACATCTCATTACCACCTCACACCATCACTGGGTGGCAGCTAAACAGAGGCGAGGTGTTTAAAGTTTCACTGTCTATAGACTTTTTTTCAGGCCTTTGCCACAGAAATCGCCACAAGAAGCGCCAATATCCCATTAGTGATGCGTATTGATCATATCACATAATTAGCTCTGGAACAGGAAGGGCACAAAGGTAGGGTTACAATGTTAGACTCTGTCCCATAAAACTTATTGATCTTCTCCACGGCTGAGTCTCTTGTTAATCATGCAAACAAAGTGGAACAGTGTGTTGTGGGCTGTAGAGCATGGAAGTGATCATTTCCTGTTGCATGGCTTCGTGACTCATAATTTCAGCTTTGCAATTATAATCTCTCAAAAACGTGGTTTTATTTTTATCTATCAGGATCAGCTGAACATACAGTATTTCTGTTAGGGCTGCGCTTGATTGGTTAGTGAATTGATTTGCTTTTTAATTAAGTGCTTAGTCCCTTATGTATCACTCTTATGTTAGTACTCATAAGCCTGAAGTATAAAATGCCCCTCCCATTTTCCTTATATAAAAATGAAAATGTATTTTTTGTATATATGTATATAAGTCGTACTCACAAAGTATTTGCAGTTTTCTTGATTAAAATAAGGAATAATCATGATATTACATATTATCTTTTTGTCCTACTAATCAACTGGTCTTTTTAGCACTAATGAACACATCGCCAATTAACTGCACTGTGTGAGCCTGGGCCTGCGGATTAAAATTTGTTATTGGATTTGGTCCAGTTTCCCACACATGAAATTAGTCAGATAGGTGATTACAAGCTTAAAGAGACAAATCTAATAATATCACGCAGGAAGAGAACGCCTCCAGTGTTATGCTCAAGGACAGGCAGTCTTGTCAGAAGGGACTAAAACAGGTTGTGCAGTTGGAGGTTGTACTGTTCAACCACTGGTCAGTGGAAAAGAGAGAGCAAAAGTAGAACATGTCTGTCTTTAGCAGACATTCATTTGTATTCTGAACATTTTAAACCAGCGTTTGGAGACGCTAAAATTCTTTAGTCTTTTTCTTTTTTTCATATTAATGTATCACAACTGGGCTGCTGCCTTGCATACAAATGAAACTGTAATTGTCACATTTAACAAAGACCAGGAAAACCTGATCCATAGTTTTTGATTAGCCTTGGAAGTTATCTTGCGGGATTTATAACATTTTCGGAAATGCAGGAAATATGAGAGAGGCTTTAGGGACAGGAACTAACACACGAGGCCCAAAGGAGACAGAATACAGAGCTGTTTGTTATTACTTGTATTTATATTTAGTCCGCAGTCGCATGTTGTTTTCTTTAATGCAGATAATGCATTTTGTGTCAGACTGACATTTGTGGTGCATTTGTGCAATTCAAACTTCTGCAAAATAAGACTTCTGGGGCTGTGCTTTGGTTATGGTTAGTCATTGCATAACATGATGAAATAATGTTTTATAGTTTCCAGCCTTTTTATTTAATGTCTGCTTTTTTGCTTTCTGAAAGTCGCACTTCTTTTTGCATTTATCATCACTCTCGCAAGTATAGTCATACTGTATGGTTTAGCTGGTGAAAAAAGAGACTGGTTCTCCTTCTGTCTTTCAAACAAAATTGACTATATCTGTGGCTTTTGCAACACAGACATGTCATCCTATCGTCCTTTGATTGATGATATTTCTAAAAAACAATTTCTCATAAGTGCCAGTTGCAAGAAAGGCAGGTGAGCGTCCTCAATCCCATCTAAAGAGGTGAAAGAAAACATTAAAGCTGCCACCAGTTTGGTGTTAGCATAATGAAAGCAGCAGAGTGTGAAGATGGAAGGCTAAACAATTTGGAATTAATGGCGGAAGCTGCTGGGGAAAACAAAGGGACAAAAAATGCAGAGCTAGAGAGAATCAGATTGAGAGGAACCTTTTTAGTGGCTTTCTCTTGTCAAATTGAGCATATCCATCGCACTGATGTGCATCGCTCATCTGGTCAACTTACCCTCCATTAGCAGACAAAGACTTGTCTTAACTGCACTGTGGTGGTCCCTTAGTTGTCAATAGCTTTTCTTAAAAATGTCTTTGTACTAATTTGGTTTTGTACTAAGCAAAACCAAATTCTCAATGTTTGTTTGTGAAATTATCTTTCACTGTAACTTTACCTGTAGTTAGCAAGACACTGATTAGTACTGATTCCTTTCTTTCCTTTGTTAACATCTATAAATCAGAAGCCAATGAACTTAACCAGGTCGTTAGCTGAAGTCAGTTATTGTTCTGAACTTAAACTTATGTTGTTGTTTATCAGAGTCAATCGTTTGAGGCAATGAGCTTATTTGCACTTGATTATTATGGGTGCCTCCTATATGTTGTATGTTATTATGGGCTTGTCCCCCCCCCCCCCCCCCCCCCCCCCCCACACACACACATGGCTGTGAAATTCTGTTGGCAGTGACATGGTTGATTTATCTGTCTTTATCTGTTTCCCCATTTTTCTTTTTCTTTTTTTTTTTGTCTTTCCTTTTCTGAGGACATGCACCACTTCCCACTTTCTACTTAGCATAAGCACTTGGTGGCTTAGAAAGTGAGTGAGAGAAAGAGCTGAATAATTCCCTCCCTTTTCCCCCCAAGTTAGCCAGACAACAAGAAACATCTGGACAGAGAACAGAGAGTTCAGAACGCACCCATTCCCACCTCGGCTGAGTCCAACAATGCTTGGCTCAGATTGCGCACTTGGAGTCTGGACACTGTGCTGTTATCCTACCAAACCCTGTGCAAGTGTTGCATTCTTATCATAACTTCGCTGATTTCTGAGAAGAATATGTGGGTGTTTTCAGCTGTTCAGTGTTGTGCAAAATGTATAATTTTCTTTCTCTGACTGGGGCAAAAGGTGTTACTTTTCCTCTTTAAATTTCCATCATGGTATCCTCCAAATCTATTTCCAGAGGAGTCACCAGCCTTTAAGGTGTTTTCGCACTCATTTTTAAATCTCAAGCTTTTATTTTGTAAGCTTCCAGTTATCTTAAAAGAAAAATCCCCAATTTTTCTGTCCTGTAGTTCTATCATTAAAAGACCTGCACTCATGCCACAAAGAGGTTTTCTACATCACCGGTCTTATGTGAGTGTGCAGTGCAGGTGCTATAGCCAGAATTAGAGCTGTGGAATAAGGTGGACAAACTTCTGCTTTTGTAAGACTTTAATATTTGCCTGTTCATTCAGCTGTGTCTGTTTCTGTTTCTGCTCTTTCCTGCCATGTCAAGACAGTGGTTGGATGCTGGGGATACAGTTCCCCAATCTCATGTAAATTATTTACCATGTCTGCTTTATTGAGAGATGTGGGCTGTATAGCGGTAAAGAGTAGCTGTTATGGTAATTGTGGCAAAGGCCAAGTTTTAAAAATACATACATAAAAAATAGTATATTCTGATACTGGGTAGAATAATTGTTGTACCAGAAATCTGTTTATCGGGACGTGGCATTTTCCAGTAAGAGAAACGCTATGAGATTTCCTTACCTGCATTATTGAGCATACATCATGCCAATAATTATTGTAGTTCATATGGTGTCAGCTAGCGCAATAATTTTTTTTGCATTTGAAACCGGAGGAGTTGTACTTACATCTTATGCCATTAGCTTGTCCTAGGTCACGGTTTCCGTCCACACATAGCTTTGCAAAAATTGCATATTCCAGAAACATGCTTTGTCGATCCGATCAGCTGTTTGTAACACTTCCTACGTTGGAATAGACATCAGTGCGAACTATCGCGTGTCCGCCATTACCTGCCCGGAACCGGAAGTGACGTCATTTTTGCGGAAAATGTAGTTTTTTTTCCTTCAGGGCCTCATAAGCCTATACTGCTGTTTTTAAAAGTTATGTTTGACTTTATGCTTTTCTGTATTGTTTCTGGAACCTAAATTGCACTGCTGGACATAGTTTATTTTGATGCACATGCTGTTTTTTTTGCAAAAAACTATGAAGACACTCAAAATAAATTTCCTGTGGTTGGAAACTATTTTGTGCAGCTTTTTTGTATTTACAGTTTTGAGGGATAAGCCTCTTAAATTTCTCTAACTAGAAATATATGTTAAAAAAAAAATTAATGCATACATATTATTAAAATGTGGGCTGTAACGGTTGTATTGATGTCTAGCAACTTGAAATGCTCCCAAAAATGACACTACAGCATGTAAAAATATAAAGATAAGCTCTGGTGGACTTGGTTCTATGGTAGGTCGTAAAGGGTTAAGCTACTGGAAATGCTAATTCTTATTAATTTGTTGGGAACCTGTTGGGGTATTAAAGCTGGGTTTTAGAGAATAGTTTCCCCTTTGGCAGTTTTTTTCAAAGAAGGTATTTGATAACTTGGTCTTAACTGATACCAAAAAGTCTACTGGAGCAGACATTTTGCATTCCTGACTTTATTATAGCCTATCCTTTAACAAATATTGTCAGTATACTGTTCACTTTGTACATAATCCATCTGGGATGAACTTGACACTGTTTAATTGCGCTGATTACACAGTTATAGGCAAAGCTGTATCTAACTTAAATTCTAACTCTTGGTTATTCAAAAGGGCGTAATTCTGTTTATAAGATCCAGATAACTACAACGTAACTAAACATCTACATGTTCTTCACCCAATCCCAAATCTAAATGTTGCTCAGTTTTACTGTTACGAAAGAATAATGAGCAACAAAAAGTTAGTGAGTATCGTCCTGTGGGATTTTTAACGTTAAAAATGTATTTATTTTTAACCAGGGTTAAACTTTAACCACCATGTTTTAGACATCCTAGCTCATTGCATTCACATTGGTCTGGGTCGTTGCCTCCCTTGTGTGCTCCATCATGTATTCATTAACTGGATGAAAAGGCTTGTGCAACAAGATAAATTTCCTGAAACCTTCTATTGTCCTTACCTTGGAACACCTTCCTTGCCAAGGCTGTAGGCTTTATTATAAAATGTGTTTCAGGATTGCACTTGGCTTAGCTAAGACTAAATGTATGTGGAGTTTGACCTGTTCCTCTTTGCCTCTGGAATTGCTCCTTCCTCTTTCTCATTCTTCAGTTGTTTTTCCAAAATGACTTGCCCTTGACAGTGGAATATGGGGGTGGTAGCAGATAGCATTTTCCCTGACCACAACCTTCAGACAGGCTTCTGAGATAATAAACGACACTGCGTGATGGCATTCATCTTTCCCACATACACCTCCTTTTCGTTATACATGTTGATCTACACCCCATTCTCTGGGGTTATCTTTGTTCCATTTCATGTCGGGAGAAAATAAAAGATTTAAGCGGGTACAAAACTAAATATTAGGTTTTTTATTCCAAATCATTCTCCAAATTATTTGGTCCGCTATTCGTAGAATACCAATTAGTGTGTTGTGCATGCACATGATACACATACTGTTCTATAGTATCCTTGAGGACTATAGAGTTTATAGCCAAGTTCTGCCTTGTTAGAAGTGTGTTCCCACTTAATCCAAACAGCATATTGGATTTAGACGCAGGTATTTAATTGTCTTTAAATGTCAGCACGAGTGATGACACTATTGGGAGATCATTATAGGGCTCGCTGGCTTAAATGAGCTTACTTTTAACCAGTTGACTGAATGGCACTGCTGATTGGCTGTTTGTCTGGCAGAACTGATGTATTTTTCTCCTGCTGGAATTTAATTTGTGTAATCATAGAGGCAACCTTTGAGAAAACAGCATTGTTAAACCCCAGCTTTGATTGATAACTAAAAATCTGCTTAGGGCTTCAGGCTGTCAGTCATGGCTTTGTTGGGTAGTAGTAGTAAACAAAATAGTACACCACTGAGCTAAAACATGTTATTTAAACATGTCATTTATTTTCAGCATGCATACAGGGGCTGGTTTTCATGAATAATAAGGTTGATTGGATTAATATTATTTAATTATGGCATTTACAATTCCAGAGCACACTAGTTGTGTGGTGTGACTTGAGCTAATTTCCATAAGAGTCTGCTGGTTTACATGTCTCAGTATTTTGGTCATGTAAATATTGCTCTTATCCGCTGGAAATCCTGTCATGTGTGTGGTTTTAACCACCTTGTGCTGCAGACAGTTCCATTTAAATAATACTATGTTGTGTTCTTGAGTCGTATTGCATTTTTTTTCAGTTTGTCGCTCAAAGGTTGAATATTGAGATCATTGATGTTGGAGTCACATTTGAGGACAGCCCAGTAGAAGCTTTTATTTGTGAGCACCTCTAGCCATGCTAGCGGCTGGTTTGATGGATGGCACTACCTGCTAGTCAGCTGGTCCACCTTTTTGGTCCAGACTGAAATATCTAAAGAACTTTAAGATGAATTGCCAGGAAATTTTGTACAAAGATTTATATTTCCCTGAGGATGGATGCTATTGACTTTGGTGATCCACTGCCATGTGCTGTAGCACCACCATCAGATTGTGCATGGCTCCCACACAATGCACTGACTACAAAAGTTGCAGATTTGACTAGATTGACCAAAAGCCTGCTCATATTCCTGGCCTCAGATAAAACTCAAATATGAATGTGAAAAGGATTAACTATGAGTAAAAAAAAAAAAAGTTTTATTTAATCGTCTCCATTTTAATAATCAAATGTATTTTTGTATCTCTGTTTCTTTAAGCACCTATGTGCTCAAAGGTGTCAGTACATGTGAGACATTGTAAATGTGTTAGCTAGTCCCTGAGGAGCTTTGGATGAGGGTGATGTTTGCCTGTCACCCCACATTTCTGACACTGCCAGAAGAGCCAATAAGTGGGGGTAAAGGTTTTCAGTGTGACAAAGGAAACTTCCTCTGTGAAGAACTTCATAAAACCAGACAGCTGAATGTTAGAGGCCTCCAGCCCCTTGCACCCCTGCTGACAGTCCTGTCATTTGTGCTTCCTCCTCCATTAATTAAAGGAGGCCTGGCTCCCATCACTGGCCAGCAAAGGAACGACTACTGAAATATTTAAGTTGAGTACTTGTACATTACCCCTGGTTAAGGGGATCTGAGAGAATATTCAAATATTTACAAGTGTTCCCAAATGTACAGTTTTCCGATCTAAAAGTACCACATAAAACTCTAAATTTATAGTTCTTAGTTGATGGGCAGATAACAAAAAAATAATAAATTGAGGATCCACTTTTAATATGGCAGTCATTCTTTATACGCATGTTGCAAGATTTGTATTGTACATTCACTGCTTTGAATCCAAATTGCCTGCATCCAGACAGCAGTATTACAGGCTATTTAGTCACCATTAGAAATGATAAAGCTTCAAAACGAGTGTCCTTTTATGGCAGCTATGAAAAATGCACAAGTGCAGCAAATCAGCTCTTCACAGAGCTGTTTGTGGCAGGTGTACTTTTATCAAGGTTATGAGACAACAGCAATTATTACCTGCTCTGCTTTGCGTCTTGTGGAGATATGAAGCAAAAACAAAGAGACTGAGAGAAGCAGGAACATAAACACTACAGCCACTGAAAACTTGAAGTGCTTCATTAAGAGTTCACAAGGATCTGAGGACAAACGGGATTCTGCACAGAACTTTTCTTTTCAGAAGTGCAATCAAACTAGCAGAATAAAAGAAGACATTTCCATTTTCTCATCTACTTAATGCCAGGTTCCTAATGCCTCAGGGCATATGAGAGCGCAGTAATGAGAAAAACAATAGGATGCCTTGCTAGACAACATAATGTGATGGGGAACACAGGATTTCCTGCCATTGGGTTTTATACTGACTTTTAACGATACACTTGATTAATTGGCTATTTTGGCTTAATGTGGTTTTAGGAGCACATTCTATAGCAATGGCCCAGGGCAAAGAAACTTCAAACTTAGCTAACATGTTCAGAGATAGTCACACCGCTGTGTTTTACACATCTGTGTCCGCAAAACTGTTGATTAAGGTAGAACGTCCTAGAAAAATCTTTTTACTGCATGCCTTTACTCTTCGCTGCAGCATATGCTCCCTAAATTATTCAGCTACCACGAATCACTGGGTCAGTTACTGGCTTGCACATAGCAAGGATCACAACTGTCATTACAGCTGTCTGAGGCTCACTTGTTATTGAATAGTGTGCAGTTAGGAAAGTGTCATTTTTAATAACTACTCAGAAGGTTTCTTGGGTTTTTCAATTATTTACAGCTTAAGTGTTTATTGCTTGTTTGTTATGACATTAGTATTCTTACTGGCTGACAAGTGTATGTTAATGTGGTATAAATCATACCTCACACAAAAATCTTGATTTCACACTAACCAAATCATGAGATAAACTCACTGCAAATAGCTTTTTAAGGGCATTCAGAAGGTCAGTGTTGATAATTTTTTTTAAAGTCTGGAAATGCACGATGATCTCAAAAAACATTAAAAAATTGAATGCGCTTACTTTCTCTCATTTTCAGGGCTTCAAAGAAGCTACACAGCTCACCCCCTGCTGTGTAACATGACCATTTTTTTTTTTTTTTTTTTTTTTTTAACCCAAACTTGGGGTGTGAAACTGTGTGTCTGGCAGACAAGTGGAACTGTGAACAGAAGGTGTCAAAGAAATGTATCTGTGAGGGGGGGAAATTTAGATGATGATGGGCTTTTAACCTGCCAAATTTATAACGAACCTAAGTGGGGTAGAGGACCACTTCAGTGAATGCCGCAGTGGTCATTTATTTTCGTTAATCTTTGTTTAATCAATTAGTCTCATTAAGACTCTTTTCCAAGGGAGACCCAAGAGCAAGAAATGTTCACAAGAACCCAATTAACAGACAAAAAACAACAAATAATAAAAGGGGTACACAAATCATTAGATTAGATTAGATCTCAAAGGGGAATATAGCTCGCTACGCGGAAGCAAATCTTTCCATTGAAGGGTGCACGGCAACTGAAACCAGTTCTGCCGAGGTTAGCGTGTGCATATGAATAAATGGCAGATGATTGAAAGCTTCAACAGTAGTGCTTTATAAATGAAACCCATCAGAAAGTGTAGTCAAAATATTGCTTTTTATTCAGAATATATATTTATTTATTGTAAGAGGAAAACAGAATGTTGGTGGGATTATGTATTATGCACACTCTATATACTCTATACCTTATGGGATGTTTTTCTTATTTAAAATAAATATATGTAATCTATCCCAGCTCTTTAACCTTTAGTTTATAACTATGAATTACATCAAAGCAAATTCTGCAGGGTTTTAATGTACACGCCAGCCAGATGACTTGCAGTCATAAATGTGGTCCATAGAGTCAGTGTGAACCACAAACCACCTTTTCAAGTTTATTCTCAAAAACATTAATAAGTGCTGACTGTGTAAGTAAGCCCGCCACTACACAAACTTGGATGCTGATTTGACTTTTTGTTCTTCAGCAATGCCTTCTGGTTCTAACTTCAGCAGTGTTTAAAATAAGACCATGCATTTTTTTAAAAGGGTACAATGGGAGTTTATGCAGTTCTAGATATACAGTAAGTGCACATTTTCAGCTGTGTGTGCCTGGTGCTCGAGCACTCACCGGTCGCAGTGGCAGAAGTGTAACAGATTAAAGTTTAAGAACAAAGCGAGGTGTTATTGGTTTTGGAAATTTTCAGACCATTCACAACTTACTTCTGCTCTCTTCTGTGCTTTGTTTAAGGCTAACTGCAGCCCTTAGCAAATCAAGTGTGGGCTTGTTGTCTATTTTGCATTTCTATCTTATTTGGCTCAACCAAAGTGCTCGTGTGAAAGATCTGACTGTTCATTTGTTGAATATTAAAGCAATGTGTTGGCATTTGCTTCCTCTGCAGGACATCCCCCTGTGATGTGTAGTGTGTTTGTCATTCATTACATAGCACATAAAACACTCAAACACTCCAATTAGATTAGAGTGAGTATAGCATACTGACATTTGACAGGGTGAACGTGAGAGTTCTGCGTGTTAACCCATGCACAGAGTTTTATTTTCTGTAAATCTTAACCCTAGTTAAAGTTATTATCAACCCTTTGCTTTCCACCTCTAAATCTTATTTTATTTTATTTATTTATTTTAACTTAAGATGTTTTTAGATTTATTTTTGTTGATTAATTTATTTTTAATTCATCCAGCAAAACATACCTAAGAACTACAATACAGCCTCTTTAAAACAAATATAAACATAGTATGGACTTCCTTTAAGATAAAGCCATATCAAACGTAGTCATAGTTATCTTTTTATTTCAGCTGTGCAAAAATTTTCATTCACCCCTCATTTCTTTTTGCTAGGAAAATGGGAGCTAGTTGCACCAATTTATTCAGACATGTCCAAACATGAATGCAAATGCAGTCTACAATGAACTATAAAAGGCAAAAACGCAGTTCTAACTGACATTAAAGTCAATATTTGGCATGACCACTTTTATGTTGAACCACCTTAGGTAACCTTGTAATTATTTAAAATAGTCGTCAGGAACATTTAATAGTCTACGCACATCTTTCAGGTCTTCTTGTCGAGTTTACTGAATTTTTTCCTATTTCTTAAGGACAGGAATCTCAGATACTGTTTGTTTGATGCCTGTCAAACTATTATTTTAGCTGTTAGATCTAACTAAAGAAATGGGAACAGATTATGTGTTTGGTGACTGGTGACAAACGATAATGTGCAAGGGCTAGCCTAAATACAAGTGGAAAAAAGTTGCCAGTTATTTAGAAAAGACTTTGAAAGACCTTCATAAAGCCGGGTGAACTATTGCACTACACCACTTAAAAAGTCTGATTCCTTGGTAGTAAAACCCAAAGAAATGGGGGTGGCTCAAGATTTCTGCACATCACTAGCACGGTGTCGGATTGTGATGGATAGTTTAAAGCCTGAAAGTAAACGTGGTGATTGGTTGCTGTTGGTTAAAGGAAGGAAAGCAGGCACGCTGTTCACGACACAGTTAGACGCGGAAATTGATCAGAAAGCCTGACCGGGCGGATCCGGCTCAAGGTTTAATGAATAATTTAAATGTGGATGATGACTCAGCACTAGTGTCTGCCCTTCTGGAAATATATACAGTAAAATGTAATATAGTTTGTTTTGTTTAACGAGTGAAGTGTCAGAAAGGAAGGCAAAGTATTGCTGATTTCAGTCCAGAATTTAAACTAACTTGCATTTTACAGCAGCTACATTTGAGATATTTTGCCACATAGTCTCTTTTCTGTTATACAAGTTTGTTCGAAATTGCTATCCACACATTAATGGTGGATGATCATAGACAAAGGTTAAAAAAAATGACGTTAATGTTTCTATTTTTGTATCATAATATTAACAGTGAGAGGAGATGTCCTTAATAATGTCCTTTCACGCGTGAACACAGGCACCCCACATAAGCCCTGTTCCAGTCCTTTGTTTGTGAAGGACAGCCAATCCCCTTGTTGCTTCTAAGAGAAGAGAAGAGGTGCTATTATAACATGTTTCAATGCATGGACTGAGACACTGCATTTTCGCTCAGTAGAGGATGAATAAGGATATTTTGAACAGTGAATATTGCAAAGGTATGCTTGTAGAGTCAAAGAATACAATTATGGAGTTGGAAATGAACATAACATCTTGCAGTAGGTTTCTTGCTTGTTATTATGTTCAGGGAAAATAGGTTTTCTGCTGCGTACCGGCTGTGGAAATGTTTAAATCAACATCATGTAAATGAAGTACAATTTGATAAGTTTTTTTAATTGTTTGATTGTTTTCTGAAGTCATTCAACATTTAGTATTTTGTATCTTTGGGTTTTGAAACATTTAACTATTTTGGCAGCAGAAGATGTTATTTAGGTACTTATAAAGCCAGGACTTGCTATTCAATTAAAACTATAGTCAGAAGATAAATAATGTTAACAAAAATCCTTGCTTTCTTGTTGATGACCAAAAATTGGGGTAATCAGACAAGGTTCTTGAGCCTTGCATCACTGCTACTTTTTTTTACAGTAACTTCACTGCAGGTAATTAGGCAGATCTGCTCATTTTTGTTAAGAAGCCCTCTTTATTCTATTATAAGCTATAAATAAGGGAGTTCCCACAGCGTGCCTTTCTTCTTTTATCTGAGTGACTCCCTCCTTGCCAGTCATGTCCCCTTGCTGCAGGCACAAGTCTCTTAATGGATATGGAGGAAAAACAACATCTAATGGCTGAGCCTCTAAAGTAATCCTAAAATAATCACGAACAGGGAGGAGGGATAGGGGTGAGGGGCAGTTTCCGGTTTGGTAGGGATGCAGAGGTTGACGTGCTGAACCATGGGGTTGGAATCTGGAAGGGATGTGTCCTACCTCCCCAACAACGCACGCGCGCACACACACACACACACACACACACACACACACACACACACACACACACACACACACACACACACACACACACACACACACACACACACACACACACTCCCCTGAGTGACCAAGGGAACTCCACTGGGAGGAAGTTGTGATGTAACTCTACTATGAAGCCTAATGGATGGGATAAGGAATGTTCATGCATCTAAACTTGATATTTCCTTTGGTTAAAAAAGACTTTGTAGTATTTTGATAGTAGAAGACCATTAGAATTAACACAGAAATAAGATTATTAACACAGAAATAAGATTATTAAAAACAAACAAATCAAACACAAACAGATTAGCTGCACGAGTTTGAAATTCTTTGTGTTTGTGTTTAATCTTTGTGTTTGAGTAGGTTCTTTGAAGCAAGCCACCCCAATCAATAAAAGTTATAGTATTGAAATATTATGACGTTTCAGTTATTTTACAGTGATGTTTGGGTGGTTGCCGCATTTTAAATTAAATTAGTGATTATTTGACCTCTTATTTTAGAACTTATTTTTAATTCAGTCTTACCCAGGCCCGTGCCTGTATCATAGAAGTGAGGACAGATGGTCAGCTTGTTGACAGCAGTGCGACTTGTGGTGTTCTTTGCTCTCAGAACTTATTTTCAGACGTGATTAACCAAGCTTATCCCTATGGGTATGCAAGTTTATTGGTCACCCGTGAGTTTCAGCACTGCAGACGGGCTTTTGTAATGGTTCTTTTGCATGAGTGCAGAGGAAGTCAGGACCGAGTGCTGTTTATTTATAGGGCAGGGAGGTCTTTCCCCTCTCTGTCTCTGTCGACTAACAGCCAGAGGAAGCTTCACAACTGATTTTGTGTCTAGGGTAGTTGCTCATTTTACTCATTTCTTTTCAACTGTAGCTGGTATACAGGAACTATGCCTGTAAAAGTTTGCATTGCTTGCTCATGGGAAAATCCCCTCTCTGTAGCTGAGGTTGTTTGAACTGCCTGGATTTTCATTTAGTTTTTACTTTTCTTTTTTTTTCTGACAGTATTACTAGTTTTTTTATTTAAGTTTTTCATGATAATGCCCTTTTATGTATGACCACTTTATTAAGAACAGAAAGCTTTGAGTGATTGTTATTCAGCAAAGCAGAAAAAAATAAAACCACATTAACCCAAACTCTTCTAGCAGGAGTGAAATATCTGCAAAGGTGTGGGCTCGATTCCTATTTTTTATTTATTTATTTATTTTGGCTCTGATAAGATAAGGGAACTCAAGCTGGGAGTTCTGCATGTTTAAATTGAGGGTACCACACAGGCAGTCACGCCTAGACAGATTTGCCTCTGTGACAAAAAGCACACACTTTGTTTTCAATTAGCATTCAGTAGCTCACTGATTGGCAAGAGTGCTATATAGTGCAGTGCAGAGACCTCCTCTGAAGGATTAGTGGACAAAGGAAAATATACACTCAAATTGTCTGTGAAGGTTCTCAGTCAAATTGTTTTTCAGGTTTGATTCATTTTCCTCTGGGCCACTTTAGATGATCTGCGTTTTATTGTATATTAACGGTAATGGTAGTATGTATCATCTGCGCCTGTAAACTAAATCAGGTGGAAGAGCTCTGAACCACAGTGGCCTTTATGAAACCATTTGCTCTGCTTTACTGCTCTGCTTTATTGTGCAAACAAAGACACACACAGAGTACACATCATCCGACACATACGTGAACATGCACATACGCAGCAGTACAAACACTGTTGCCTCTGATATAATGGATTATATTTCCATAGCAGTTTGGATAAGAGAGTAGTACCATTAGAAAGATGGATTGTTGCAAACTGGATGAGGATTTATCACGAAGCCAGAGCAATGTGTGAAAAATGAGGGATGTCTCTTTTTTGATCAGCATGCTTCCATTCATTCAATGACTCTCTTGTGTTTGCATATGCTTTTTCTTCCTGGGCGTGGCCTTTGCAGCTGAGTCATGCCTGCACTCTCAGCCCTTCCTCCAGCTGGTGGACAAGATCTTCAATTATAACAGAGCCCCACCACATGTCTGAGACTCATCATCCTCATATCTTCTGCCTCATGTGGGCCCTGTGTGGTGCACCTATCTTAAAGATGCAAACCATCCGGCAGTAGTGTGTGTGTGTGTGTGTGTGTGTGTGTGTGTGTGTGTGTGTGTGTGTGTGTGTGTGTGTGTGTGTGTGTGTGTGTGCTCATATGGGTGTGAGGTTATCACTCTAATTCTTATCTGGTCATTTGCATTATCTGGGCACAGCTACTGCATTGTGTTGGATTTGCTGTTTTCTGGCAGGGAGATGTTACTGTTGTTGTTCCACATAGATGGATACAGTGTAAAGGGGCAGGGTGTAGGAGGAGGGACAAGGAAAGGCCAAACCATTGTCATGGATCAAAGATCAAAGATTGTCTTTGTGATGATGGAGTAGCAGTTAAAGCAAATGGACGCATGAAAATTGTCGGAGCTTTGCCTTCCCTGAGGCTTTTAGGCAATTTGTGTGTGTGTGTGTGTGTGTGTGTGTGTGTGTGTGTGTGTGTGTGTGTGTGAGAGAGAGAGAGTGAGAGAGAGAGAGCGGGAGAAAGAGAGAGAGATGAGTATGGGTTCTAAAAATGCTGTAATGTCTAACTTGGGTTTTATTCCTCTGGCCTATTTACAAAGGAGCAAATAGACAATTTCAAAGCAGACTGGTTTAAAAAGGCAGAGTTCACACCCATTAAAACCATTCAGACCTATTTATTCAAGTACTCTAAGTAACTCTAATACCCTCATCAAAGTACATGTGCATTACCCTCAACAATTTAATAATGTTGACTCTTGCGCCCGAATTGGCTCCCGATGCCGATCCAACACCTTGTCAATATGTGCACTGATATCAGTGAAAGCACCCCTGGTGTTAGATCCATTGCAATTGATCAGCGAGTTAGAGACACATCTGCTTTGGCAAGCAGGATCAACCACAGTCAGGAATCCGTTTTGTACCCTGTAGCTTTCCAACTAATATCACTCAGCCAGGAGGTAGATTTTAACAATATTTCACTTTAAAATATTGTTAACAACTAGGGATTTCAGATTTTCATTACTAGGGCTAGAATCAACTGGCAGATGATTCGTGACAAATTGAATCAGTTATTTAGTCAGTGGAGTGAGATGAATAATAAACTATTTAAAAGAAGGAATCATTACAGTCAGTCATCTTTAAACTTTGGATTAGGTTAGGTAAAACAAGTGTGAGTCAGGTTTTTGTAGCTTAAATACAGATATGATGAAAAAAAAAAGTGTCCTTTCGTCTTTGGCTCCAGCAGTTACCTTCAGTCATGTCCCTACACAAGTGAGTTGACTCAACCTATCATTTACACAAGAACCAGTAAGGAGCACTTGTCACGTGGAGCTGTCTTCTTTGTTCTCAAAACCCTGTTGTCTCTATCACTTCTACCTTTCTTCTCTCCACTGCTGTGATCCAGGTTTTCAGAAAAGGGAAAGGTGTTGCTCTGATGTTGCCAGAGGTACTGAATTACCCTACATGCTATTGCTATTTTCATCCTCTGACCCGTCTCAGAGCTTCTCTAACCAAATGAGGACTGGCTGGTTACTCTGGCCAGTTGGGAAAACTGCTCCATTAAGATGACTGAAGAGCCTTGTGGGACTTCTTTTTAAAAGCTGTCTGGGGTAAAAAAAAAGTCTCTTGCCTCCAGAGCATCTTTGATCTAATATTGGTTGCACTGAGGTGTTACTAGTTATTTTATTTATGCAATTTAATTACATTTTTGTCATTAGATTTTTATTAGGTTTTTAACCCCAAAATCTCCTCTCAAGTGAGATGTTTCTGTGTTTGAGATGCAGTTTCCAGGATTACACCTGGTTTTTGTTCCTGACATAAGCAGTCTGAACCACTCCAGCCAAGTGCCGGAGAGAGAGAGAGATCTGGAGATACACAGAAAGAAGGAAGTCTCGGCACTGCACATAGCAATTTAAATTTTAATTGCCTAGATTTATCTTCCCCATACAGTGTGACGGGCTGATAACTAGGGCTGATAGCAGAGGGAGCCTGTTTGTTAAAGCTTAGCAACATCCAGATATCTGGGCAAGAGCCACGAGAAGGAGAAGAATGGATTTATTGCAACATTTCCTAAGCTGCAACAAACCACTACGTTCACAGTACAATGCACAGTTCAGTCAAGGCTTAAGTGGTGGGTATACTCTTAAAGCCAGACAAATTGGGCCATTTCAGCATGTCTATGGTACTAAATCACTTACACTAAGTACAACAGTAAATTGCTGTAACACTCAAGCCAGTAGCGTGCCAGGTTAGCCAGTCAGGTTTTAAACAAGCATTGTTTTCAGGAGCAATCAGCCCCTCAGTCAATCCCAGAAAGTATTTAAAATCCTTAGCTCACCTCCCAAAATCCAAAATTGTGTGGTAATGGTATATTTTTAGTCTTACCAAGGTATATTGTGTCACAAAGACAAGTTTTCATTGTGGCAGCATATTGTAGTTGAAGAAAATCTTGCAAACAGCTGTGGATTTGCAGGTGGTTGGTGGTTCCCTACAAGGATCAGATCTAGTGTATTATATCTGGAAGAGCAGCTAAAAATAATACATGGTTACTTGAGTAAAAAAATAAAAGACTGTGGGTTAGAGCAGCTGATCAGTAACTTGTAGGTTGCAGGCTCGAGTCTTTGGATGTAACAAAAATAGTGATTGTAAAGGCAAATTTAGATACAGAGAATAAAAGTAAAATAAATACTGATTCATTTAGTTGGAGGAGGTTTTACATTAGTAATAAACAAGTAACAAACAGAAGGAATATGCATGTGTTTGAATTGTTCATAGCTGAACAGTTCAGCTAAGGACTATGTTTCCTCTGATTTCTGTCAGTCCTTCTGATTTACTGACAGGCTGATATTAGTTATTTGCCAGTCTGGCAGTGTTGGTATTTCCAACAACTGATTAAATGAAAATTACATATTATATAATTATATATTATCTATTTTATTATAAGTCTTTTTTTTTTATGTGTTGCAGAAAAATATTAGCAAATATATGGGAATCTCTGCGTGTTTGTATGTGTTAAGAGAGTGGACGGGTGTCCAGTACTGGAACATAAGCGTTTTCGGCCATTACAATGTGGACGCACAACTCTGTGAAAACGACTGAAAGCGCTAGTGTGGACGCGGAGTGTTTTCAGATGAAAATGCCATTTTCAAATCTATCCAGTCTAGTGTGGACGTAGCCAAAGATCAGCTTGTGTCAGCTTGATGATTATTAGTGAAGGACGTAGTGTGCCACAAAGGTTTTCACTACCAACAAAATATAAGGTTATACTTATTTCCAGAGTCAGCAATAGCAGGTGAACTCTTTATTTGTTAGCTTGAGAAAAGGGCCTTATTAAACTAGATAAGGCATTTTTGTACAGGTTATTTTGCAGCTGATAGATATAAAAATAAAATCATATATAATAAAACAACTAAGAATGGTGAAGTACATTCTTAGCTTTAACTGCTGTGTATCTCATTTCAGTGGCCAAACCAGCAGCCTTATTTTGACCTAGATTCTTAAATGAGAACTGTTTAAACATTAAAATGTTAAAAGTTCTGAAAGTTTTCTAAGTGCATAGTAGCTCATCTTGCTTGCTTTAAGGCACGAAGTTAAAAACTCTGTAATTCTTTCCTGAAAAACCTGAGAGATGGTTAATATTCCCATAGCGATGCAGATCCGGTTCATAGTCGAGTGTAATGTTTCAGTGAAGTGCTGAGAACAGGAGCTCCATGGCTTGTCACACAGCACAAACATCACCAATAAGGCCCCCCCTCCATTTATTTACTCTTTCACACTTTTGCTCATCTTCCTTATCATCCATCCATCTTTCCTTATCATCCCTTAGCCCCCTCCACAAGTGTATGCATCACTTATTTTTCCACATCTTTCACCACTCTGTAAATCTCCCCTCGCTAGTCACATTTTGTAAGTCAACATAAAAATAAAGATACTTGACCTCCATCTGTGCATTTTCTTCTCCTTCTTCTCCTTTTCCTTTTTCCTCTCTTTACTTCTATTAATGCTTTATTCCCAACTGCCATTAAGATTCATTTTCAGGCAAACTCGAATCAACAAATGCAATGGAAGTGTAATTGAATAATTTCCTTATGGGACACAGCGGCATAATGTGTAATTTCCTCAGTAAACAGCGTGCCACCATGCTGGTTTGTAATATGTTCTCACTCAATAGGCATTGCGCCCTGGAGTTGCATCTCAGATTGTGCAATATGAAACAACAGCCCAAGTGGGTGATGCTGAGCAATATGAACAATCACATCTTTTATGTTTCTTCATATTTCCCCAGATTTTCCTTCCCCTCTGCCAATTGTCTAACAATTAAAACCATACAAATGTACTTAATTAACTACAATAACATGCATTTAACTATCTGTTACTCGAAGTGTAATGAACCTTGTCTGTGCTCCAAAAAAAATGGAACAGTCTGAAGCTGAATGCTCCAGTTTGATGCTGGGAAGTTGAGGAAATTGTGGATAAGAAAAAGAAAGGAGTAAAGGAGGAAATTGTGATTCCTTTAGATGATGGGTGAATTAGCTTGTCCAGTGACTGCGTTCATCAGGAAGTTAATTTGCTAGTGACTGTTGTGACTTTTGTGAGTGATGGCCTTTGGATGTGCAGTATTGAGTGGAATAATGACTGGCTGCTGCAGAGAAACCTGAGACTTCCTATGTAATTAGCATCAAAATAGAAGTTCACAAGAGTTCTGGCTTCAAGTATAAGATGCTGTGTTTATGGATGCTTATTGCAGTTCATTGCAATAAAAAAAAGATTAGTAGGACTGAATATGTAAGTTCAGCATAAATCCATAGAAAAGACGAAGCCTTGGTCATCAAAAGATATTACCCGGGATGTATATTTTTTATATGTGCACATCAGCAATCCTAGGATTGCTGTATGTGTATAACCATCAAATTTGCCTGCCTTGATCTGCGCACCATACCACGTAAATGACTTTGAGATTTTGTGTTTCTCTGTGTCTTAAAAAAGAAGACACACTCATAGAGCTCTTAAGGTTAACTGTTTGACTTCATGCCGCGTGATAGATGGATGGACAGTAGTATACATCTAATTGTCATTAACCTCCTGGAGAGAAAAGCCTGCTGTAATGGAGATTCTTATTACTGCAAGCCTTTATCAGCGAATAGCTATCTTCCTGCTGTTAGGCTAAGCCAATATGGAGATGACTGTCTGTCTTTCATAGAAGTCCTCATAGTTGAGAACATTACAGTTAATTTATAATCGCTTGCTGATTGCAATTCTGTTGATTTAGATAACTCTACTGCTATTTTGCACTTAAGATCTGTTAAAGTCAGACAATCTCTGGCCATCTCTTCTTTCATGACTTCTTCTAAAATGAGCTTAGCCACTGTATAGTGTATTTTAGAGTAAGTGGGATAAAAAACAAAGACCATTTATACCTGCATCTGCCAAGCTGGGGCATTTTGACCCACATAGAAATAAATATAAAAATGCTATGCTCAACAATTATGATATGTCTCGCTCCCTAGGAAGACATTTTGTTTGAAAAGTATAAAAAATGGTTGTAGCTGTGATGTAACCGGTTGGTTTGTGAACTCCTGTTTTGAAGCCTTGAGATGCAGGTTTTCACTATCATCATCTTGGTGTTCTTAAACCAGATGTAACAAAGCAGTAGCAGATCTGACTGCGAAACTGTCATTGGAGGATTATCAGGGGGTGTGGTCACAGACTAAGGACTTATGATTGACAACTCTTTAGCCAGTGATAAGATTCACAAAATTAACTGTAACTATGAACACAGTGTACTGCTTTCCTTGTAGTCACTTAGTGCAATATACCACCGTCACCATGACGTTGTACTGAAGCCCTTCGATGAACGTCATCTCAGATCCGTCATCCTAATGTAGGCCAGATACATGAAAATCAGGGTTCAGTTCACAGGAGTGATGAAGCAATGTAAGAAATTATTTTGACATGCTTTTAGCTTGCTAATCTTAGACGCTAGCACAGATCAAAGACCCAGCCACTGGATATAGTGATAAGAAAATGAATTGAAAGCAATCTAAACCTGACTGTAGAGGGGAAAATGGCTTTCTCGTTGCTGATATTGGACAGAGTGAAAAAAGCCTAGAGAAAAGCATGCTCCGAGGTATCCACATTCACATAGTTCTTTTAAAAATAGCTTTCTTTGTACAATACGGTGCATGCAGTCTTTTTATGTAGGCACGTAGGCTATATTTGGCCCTTGGCCCTTCCTACTTCCAAGGAATCAAAGGCATTCAAGACAAAAGACCTTCCTCTGGTTCCAGTATTCACTTGCTGCTCTTTAGTGTTTGTATTTTTCAGTTACATTTTATTCTCATTCCTTTAGTGAGAAGCGTGGATGTCTGGCACTGTACTGATATTTTGGATGACACAGAGAATCCCAGGGTATAGTTGGTACTACTTGGGGTTAGAGCCTCACTTTTGGTTGTACGTTGAGACACTGTGGATAACCATTTAGTACATACGTAACATATTTCCTTGTGTATAATTTAAAAAAAAAAAAGAAGCTATGACTGTATGCCGATTCAAGTGTCATAGTGTGCACTTGATCTCTAAATTGTAGAGGTGATCTTTTGCAGCATTTTGCCTCAGGTTTTGCTACCTTAACTATCACAATGAGGGCTATAAACTAAACTCTATGTTCAGTTTGCCAGCTCAGCTCACCTGAGTTTACATGTTCCAGTAGTATATCGACCATTCTATTGAGTCATTAAAGAGTAGAGTCGCCTTGAGGGCTGTGTCTGCACCACGTGTAAAGAGGGATAAAAGTTTGCCAAGTGGAGTGTGTAGCTATATTGAGATAGTATCTGGGGTTTATTTGCCTGTATACATTTTCTCTTAGTCAGCGCGATAAAGTCTTAGATAATGCTAAATGGACCGTTTGTCTCCTTTGTTATCTCAGTCAGTCACATCACATTGGACACACATACTGTACTTGTGTGGACAGATCTGTATGCACATACACACTTGACGACAAAGGCAGACAAAACACACTCACTCAATCACACTTGGAGACAGGGCATTCAGGGCAGTGATTCCAGACATTTTTTAGAAATTTGGGCAGACAGCCCAAAAAAATTAATCAGTCGCACAAGATGAATTTTAATTAGATTATTTAAAAATCGACCCAAGATGCTGAAGCCAAGACTTAGATTAGGTTATTCTCATTGATGAAAGTGTACAATATGCATATTGGCCAACATTTGACACATTTTTATAGATGAACATAACATTTGTTCTGACTGCCAGTTACCAGTGGCTGATGCTGAAGATCAAGCACAGCTATGCAAACATTTTGGTCACTTTAAATATTTAGTATTTTATCTGCTTATACCACCAGGAAGTCCCAAAATCATTCTGCAGTGTCAACAAGCCCAAAGAAACAGCAAGAGTCATAGTGAGCTAGTTTTACAACTAGTAGAGTTCTGGAACATATTTGATGCCCCTTTGGGTCCTGATGTCAACATTGTGTAGTCACTCTAAGAAACTGGAGCAACTTACACAGCCACTACAGAGAAGAATTGTAGCATAACCACCAAGACACCTTGAAAAAGATTGCGCTAATGTACCTCGAAGTACCGGTGCGTTTGTAAATATACCAAGTAATGATGAGTATGATGTTTGTATGTGAGTATGATGAACAAAAACTATCCATGACATGACATTTCTTCTTTCTTCATACCCTTACATTATAGAATCCTAGCAACAATATTAGTGATTGTCTGTTTGTGTGTGGGCAGGCACATGGTTAAGATGAGATTGTTGTATGGTTAAATCTGATTTTAAAACATGAGCTCAGTCACTTGAACTCATTTAATAGGCATCCAAAAGCTGTTGTAACCCAGGATGTGAATCTCACTATGTCTGATTTGTTTAGATCGCACAGGAGGTTATTCAAATGGCTAATGTGTCTGTTAATAGTGAGGTAACCTGGTATGAAAATTCCACCGAATTTTGTCGGGAAGTGCTGTGAAGGCTGAGCAGACAATGAGATATTTGTGATGTCAAACACACCTGTTTTTTTGTTTTTCTTTTATCCTGAATAGCCCCAGTCACAAGGGAGATTTTACTTCATTACTGTTACCAATAGCATGTACAAGTCCCTTTATATTACATTTTAAAAACATAGTTAATTCGTTTTTGTTTAGACTTTTTGTTTCATCTAATAGCAGATCCATTGAAAGCGTACATGCATAGAAGTATTTGGGTATGCGGATAAGTGAGAGGTTCATGTACACATTGCTAATGTTAAGAAGCTGAGTGTGAAATCTTGCTTTATTTTTTATTCTAAGAAAAAAAAAAAGGACTTCCATTATTTAGCTGTTTTGAGTTAGTTTGGATACTACATTAGGCAGGTCTCCCTGAGCTGTTAGCCAAAAACCTGGTATGAAGTGTGTCCTTTAAAATTCTTCATAAAATTTAAGGAAACTGGACAAGTGGAAGACAACACTATAAGTGTCAGGCCTAAAAACATATATAGCAAATGAGCAGTATCTTAAAATCATAACCTTAAGGAATAGGAAAGGAAAGATCAAAACCCCGACACGGGACCTGAGAGACATGTTTGCCACTTCAGTTGATTCATTTGCTCTTCGTGGAAGCCTCATCAGAAATGTTTCAGTGCAACGGTGCCTGTAAAGAAGCCAGAAGGAAAGGCTGAGGTATTCCAAATTACATAAGAACTGGATTGAAAACAGGTCTTATGGAGAGATGAATCCAGATTTTAAAAAACTGGTTCAAATTGTCATCAATATGTATAGAGATTGGATGAGAGGTAAATCAGAGAGTGTCTACAGCTGTCTGTGACAAACTTTGAAGGCTCTGTCATAGTTTGGGGCTTAAATGCAACCCCAGAGTATTGGGGATCATGTCAAAATTCATCCCTACATCAGGTTCATGGAACTGTAAATGAAGTATCATTAGATTTCGATCTACCATATTCCAGCTGGAAGTCATCTTGTTGAAAAAGGCTTCATTTTTCAGCATGACAATGCAGTAAAAGCAAACCTAGATAGAAAAACACAGTGGAACCCTGTCAGTCATGGAGTGGCCTCACGGGAACTTGGATCTCAGCATTATTAAGGCAGTGTAGGATCATCTTGACAGAGAAGATCTTTGGAATATCCTAGGTTTTACCATTTTCCTATCAAAGTACAAATAAATGGGAGTAACTCAAGACTTTTGCACTGCACTGTAGATTTCAACCATATCATCCAGTCATCGCTGGCATGAGTGGACATGAGTGGATGGTGTAAGGCAAGTAACAGGACCTCAGTAAACAAGTTGAGATTTTTTATTATTTTTCTTATCAGCTGTCAGCCTGTCAGATATGTTACACATCAATGGGAAAGGAGAAGGAACATCTTGGTGAGAACTTATTTCTTTCACCTCCTCAGGTCCCTTATATGCAAAAAAAGCAAATCTGGCCAGACAAAAAGGAAAAAAAAATCACGCACACTGTATGCTCAATAAAAATTTTTTCTCTCCGTTTCCCTACATCAGGTTGATTAAAATAGGAAAAAAAAGAAAAGATGGTTGACTTGTCTGACATCTAGATATTATAGCCAGAGTGTTTGAGCTGTTGTGCTTTCTGTGCTGATCAAATATTCCATTACTCTGCCTGCTCCCCTGCATGTAATAGAGTGGACCATATCCATGTTCAAATAGTATTAGACTGTTAACACTCCCACTCTCTCACAACAGTATCCAAATAATTGCCTCTCTCCACATCTACCCGCTGCAGCTCCAGTTTTAGCTGGTGGTGTGACACCCAGTGTGTACAGCGGGTTGATGGAAATTATTGTTTCATCATGGTTTATTCAGAGAATGCCAACATCCATCTGTCAGAGCTCGAAGAGCAATATTGTTTTGCATCAGGTTTTCTTTATTTATTTATATTTTTAAATTGCTATGTACTGTTGATGATTTGCTTTGTAGAAGCTTTTCAGCAAAGTGGAGAGGAATTTATTCAAAATGACATTTTATTGATCTTAATGCAGAAATCTTCAGGCAACTCTTGCTCAAGAGTTTAAAGGTCATCTTATTACATTATTTCTATCAGGTGTTTTTTTTTTGTTGTTGTTGTTTGTTTGGTTTTGGGTTGGGTCAAACCAAGAAACAATTCTGGCCGTTCAAAATGCACAGTTCAGTTTAACTGTCCTCTTTTCGTTGCATCTTTGTGCACAGATCAATCTAGGTTTGACGAATCAAACATTTGGTTAGTCATAGAAGATCGTGTGGAGCTTATTTTTCTTCAGAGACCTTTTTCCCTGACAAGAACCTTTAGACTACAAAAGAGTGAGTTTCTTATCTTTGTAAGCTGATTAAAGTACAATTGACCTATTCAGATTTGTAAGTCTACTTAGTTTGAATACACATGCCAGTGTAATCTACTTCTTTTAGGTGTGTTGCTTCCTAACAATTATGTAGGAAAGTGAATTTTACAGTAAGTCGGTTTTATTGTGAGTGAAGATGGAAATTGTTTTGTTTTCTTTCTTTTTTCTTTTTTGTGGTGATGGCACAGTTTGCAGTTGGTTTCACTTGTTGCCTGTGGGCCTTCTGCCTCAATTGGCTAGCTTTCTACCCTTAAAGAGTATAGCTGTTTTCTGCCTTTGGAGACAGTTGCATCACTTTATAGGCTTGTTTGTTTGTTTTAAGATTGCTCTCAGTTCCTCTCTTTCTCTCAGGTTTTCATAGCATGTTGGATGTGGTGTCACATTGTTTTAGATTGGGACAAAGAAACCGATTTCTTCACCTTCATCTCTCCCATCAGATGCACTTCTCCATGCTCTTTCTCCAAGTTCATTGCCCCTTTCCTCTCCGAAGCAGACAGATCCTCTCTTAACAGTGTATGAGAATAACTAACATGCTTTAGCAATTTTCAAAAATGAATACATAAGGAAATTCCCATAGGTGTGTTGATTTTGATACCTCATTATGGAAGCATTTAGAGAAGCTGGTAAGCCTGTAATTCAGACCAGCAAACACATGTTGGAAAGATGCCTCAAGGACACTCGTCATGATGGCTGATCTTATGATTAATGATTGTCCTTGAGGACAGCTTGTTTGTAATATGATTTTCCAAACTGACTGTGCATAGGCTTAACTCTCATCGGGCTTGCATGTTAATTAATTACATATAGACTGATTGCAGATGAGTTGATTGCTTCACCTTGCTCCCAGCTTATAGGAACAGTTTTATCAGCGCTGTGTGGGGTTGTGAGATCTTTATAGCTGAGCTGTTTACTGCTGGCAATTTCTGCAGGGGATGTTTCTCTTTAGAGATGTATCTATACTAAGATGTATTTCTCAATTGCTCTTCTTTTATTCCTTTTTTGAAAATATCTTTGATTTATACCTGGATCCTTTTAGCTCGCAAATCTCGCTGGCAGGGTTAGATGATAAGTGCCTATAAGTGAAATATAGATACACAGATCAATAAAAGGTTTGGTGGAGTAATACTTCCAGTGAGTTCCTTACTGAACACAACTTGCTCCTTTGATGTTGCTAACCTGAGCTGGATATGCTGACATCTAATAGCAGTAAACGATACAGAATATCATCTTTACATGATAAGGCTGTAATGTGCCTCTAAACAATTTCTGTCCCTGTTTTCTTAGGTCGCCACACTCTCCGTTCCCTCTTTCATGTGAAGCACTTCACTCTGTCATTCAACAGCTTAGGAGATGCCCCTCCCTTCAACCCACTCTCCTTTTTTGCCATCTGCTTTGAAATTAATGCACATGTTGAAAAGTAGGCTAAATCCAAGTGACAGCTTTTTCTCCCTCCTATTTTTAAAGATATGCTGCAGGCAGTGTCCAGCTATGTGGGAGATGGAGTGGAGAGAGCTGGTTTATCAAGCTGCTTCTGCCTCTCAGATTCTCTCACCTCTGCCCTGAGGGATGCTTCTGAGACCATAGCTCATAGCATCGCTTTTCTCAGTTTGCGATCGGCTGTGTTGCTCTTTCACTGCTTTCATTTTCTTGGCCATACTTCTGTTATGCATCAGTCAATTAAATAACACTAAACTATTCCTTTTTCATAGACATTCAGTCAGTTCCTCTGGGATTTCTGTTTTTTGTGATTTTTGAGGGTCAGCACAAATGGATTTGATGAAAATAATATTTAAAACTGGCTGAAATTTAATTCTGTGCTAGTTTGCAGTAAATTGTAGAGCATATAATGGCATGTTAGTGCCACAGAGTCACTTAGTTTCAGGAGAATCATTTTTTGGGGAGAGGGCTTGTGTCAGTCACTGAGAGCCTCTGTTGTAAGACAGCTGAATGCGCCTATGTAGCCGTTTGTAATGTTAATGTTTCTGATGGTTATAGAGAGAGGTGTCAACAATTCTCTCAAAAAAATGTAATGCCTTGGGTGTTCATTTGTGATAGTTTCAGTTTTTGCTGTTTTAAAAGCAGTTAATAAGAAAAAGAAGCATAGCCAGGTTAAAGTCTCAGAACCTGAGTAACTTCAAAGGAAAGAAATAAAAAACATTTTTTTTGCTTGTGACTCAATATAATTTTTTTCCGGTGATTGTCGAATGAAGACAGGCAGGTTTAGAGTGCAATCTTTTAAATGGACTGGTTCTTAAGTAGCACTTTTCTAGTCAATTCAAGCACTCAAATCGCTTTCTTACTACTAATCGCATGCACATAAGTGTTTTTTGCACATAAATGTACAAACACTTGCACTCCTGGATCAGTAACTCTACCTTCTCTACCTTCTGAGCCACAGCTGCCCCATCCTATTGCTGATGATCTATGTTATTTAGCACTGTCTTGCTGAAATAAGCAGTACTTAACTGGAGGAAAAGAAAGATGTAATCTAGATGGAAGCATATGTCAATCCATGTCTACACTGAGTGTACACTGAGTCATTGTACACTGGATTAATGCATTAATGCATGTAAGTTCAACTAGATTGGTATTTTAAATGCACATACATTCATGGTGAAGTGTGATCATGAAAAATCTGTAGAAGCTGTTAAAATGTGAAGGAAAGAGATTGATTTGTCTTAATGTTCTGTTTCTGGTACATTTTTAAAGCTAACATGAAATATTTTATAGCATTTCACATGAAGTGCACTGCGCCCATACAGTGGTACAGAAATAGACCACTCATATTCATATCTTTTGAGCCATGAAAAGAAGTGTAACCTTGTATTTTTGGGGTCTGTTTATACTGCTGCCATGTTGTGGATTACAGACACTGTACGTGGGCTAAAGCCTCCAATTAAGAGACAGCCACAGTGTTACATCTGAAAGGCATAAGCAGCTACATATGGCCATGCACACTCTCTCTTTCTCTTTCCCTCTCACTCTCACACACACCCACACACACATAATATACACATAGTCTTTCCACGCTTGAGGCTTTGGGCTGTGATCTTTCCAAAGGTTTCCTCCTGTGGCCCGTGTGCCAGACAGTCTGGAGAGCTGTGGAGGGGCTGGCGTCGCCTCGCCTGCTGGATGAAAAAGCCAGTAACATTTGCTTTCCGTGGCACAGCAACCAGCTTCTTCTCTTCTCCGTTCCACCTCTCCTGCCCTATCTCCCACCTCCCCTGCTTCTCCTCTTGAGGAGGATTACCGGCAGAAACTGGACGTTTGATCCTGCCTTGCTGTATCCGTCTGAGAAGGCTCTTTGTTTCTTTTACTCTTCCAGACGTCTCTCTTTCTTGCTCTGACTGTGTTTAAAAAAAAGATAAGTTAAGCCCTTTTGCTGTCTGCTTTTTGATGTCTCAGATTTAGCTCCGGTCTACCTCGAAGGACCCAGGACAGGTGGATCACAGATATGCAAAAAGTTAATTCAATTTTAACTGGAATGGAGCATCGAAGATCATAAAGACAGTTGTTGATAACTTATGACTGTTTCCTTTGATAATGTAGAACGAGCAGTGTAAATGGATAATTAACTGTCATGAAGTGACGGGTTTTCTCAAGCAGCAAAGCTCAGAAATATATAAAAACATAGCAGGCGATGACTTGCATGCTTTGTAAGGGCTTTTTTGTCTGTGTTTTTCTTACCGCTGTGACAGTGTTGTTCATGATTAATTGTGAGGGACAGTGCCAACAAGCTTTCCTTTGTAATTTGCAGCAGAGATGTAAACAGGAAGTGTGCTCCCAATACATAATGTTGTTGACTCAACTACACAGGGTGATCAGGGCCAAAAAAGTTTGATGTCATTGTGATACATTGTGACAGAGGACAGGATTCACTGACCTTAAGCTGTCAAGCTAAAGTGTAAACAGAGTTGCTTCATTAAGGCCTGATGGTTGCGTGACTAAGTTGAGGAAAGCCACCCCCAAAAAAGAAATAACGCCCTTTCAATGTAGGCAGTAATTATAGGATTGCAAGCAGCTCTTGAAATCCAAGCTAACTGTGATTAATTTGTATTGACACTTGTCACGTTGCTTTTAATATTTGTTGAAATAAATAAACGCTGTTATTACAGAATATTATATAAGATCAGGTGGACTATACCAAAGGAACTGTAGAAGTGAAAAATACAAGTTACAGTTACAGTAATATTTATAAATATTTATAAATGTTAGTTTTTTTTTTCTGTGACATAACTTTGTTCAAAGTAGCAAACCGGACATCATATAGATCAAAAATGTATATATTATATACATTTTTGATAGAAAACAACACTCAGTGTTTATCAGGAGCATCCTTTCTGTCTGAATGAAAAGGCTGTTAATATTCAGTCCTTATTCAGACGGTAATGGGCAAAGCAGAGGCCAAAAATACTTTGCAGTAAGAAGCAATGTGCCTTTCCTTCTGCTGAGTCTAAATAATAATCTATTTATCAAAGTTGGGCAATCATAAATAGGTGTGACTTTAAGCTGAGAGTAATTATTTCCTATTATCCTAATAAAGACATTGGAAATTTCAAGGGAAAAAAGTATAATGGATGCTGAAGGTCTGGTATTTTATATAGAGCAACAGCTTGCATACCAGAGTTGATGGTTCCATCCTCGGACCCTCTAGTCTTGGGTAAGATACTAAACCCTGAGTTACCCCTAATGCATCTGTGTGAGTGTGTGAGCATTAGGTTAATCGCACTGAGACAGAGAAAAAAAATGGATGTGTGCATGGATAAATGAGGCTTGTGGTAAGAAAGCAATTTGAGTGCTTAAATAAAGTCGAAAAGCACTATATGAGTACCATATTTTTCTATGGCTTTTTCATGAAGAATATAAATTTACATTGGATACGGACTGACTGATTAGATGCATGCATTATGTGAACGAGTTGTTTGCTGTTCAGACAGCTTTTTGTTAAGCCTGTTGTTGTAACGGGAGTGCTTCTTATGTAGTGCAAGTTACTTTAGCATAAAGTCTAGAGCAGCCAGGGATCCACCAAGCTTCCAATTAGTAGATGACGTGCTCTACCTCCTAGGTAATGGACACCTCATTGCAGTTTTAGGTCACCATTGTCCAGTATATCACTGATAGTATATAAACTATATCTTACAGCATCCACCCGTCCAATCACCTAATCTGTAAATTGGCTGATTGGTGCATTGTGTGTCACATCTAAGCTGTATGATGATTGAAGCGGGCTGAGCTCGGTCCCACAGGCAGTTGGATAATTAACAGGCTGTTCTCCATGTTAATAGCATTAGTCACCTTGGAGATAATCACAGGCATCTAGAGCACAGAGCCGCAGCCCCTCAGTGTACCTGATAGCCTCCTTAAACAAAGAGCTGACAAATAGACAGCACTAGCTTGTTGACTTTTGGCATAATGTATTTCTTTATTTGTACTAATTGGAAGGTTGGTGGATCCCTGGCTGCCCCAGTCTGCAAAAGGAATAGTACAGGACTATTTAATCTTTGAGAAAACCTTGTTTGACATTTGTGTTCTCAAATACACCTGCAGCCATGTGAAAATCAAAACTTAAATCCTGTGAAACACTAAGTACAATTCATGATTAAGTAGCTTGTACAGTAGAACCACCTTTAGTAGCAATAACTTGAGGTAATAGTTTTCTGTTTGATTTTATCAGTCTCTCACATTGTTTGTTCTCCATCTCCTGCCCATGATTTCAATAGTGTTGAGGTCTGGAATTTGATTGGGTTAGTGCAACAGGTTTTTTTTCAGCCACCGTTGTAGATTGCTGGTGTACTCGGGTCATTGTTCTGTTGCATAAGACAGTCTTAGCTGTCAACACACGACCTCATATTATACTCTAATACTTTGGAATGAAGAGGAGTTCAGAGAGATCAGTGCCTTTAAGGTGCTCAGACCCTGTAGCTGCAAAAGCCCAAACCACCAGTGTGCTTAATGGTTGGTATAGGGTGTTTGTGCTGATATATCGAGTTTGGCTTTCTCTAAACGTGCCTCTGTACATTGCAGGCAAACAAGTTGTCTTTGTGTTTGTCTGTGCAAAGGACATTGTTCCAGAGGTCCTGTAGTTTGTTCAGATGTAACTTGGCAAACCTAAGCCATTTAACCATGTTCTTTTTAGAGAGAATAGGCTTTCTCCTACCAATCCATACTTTTTCAGTGTTTCTTAAAAAACAAAACATGCTAACTTAGGCCTATAGAGTCTGCAATGGTTTTTTTGTTGACATTTCTCTGCACACTCTGACCTAGCTTTCTTCGTGTTAACTCATACCTGAATGCTCCAGACCAGAAAACTGCCAAATTTTTAGCTTTTGTATAGGTGGTCATGCTTGATGATGATCATAGAGAACACATAGTTCTGCAATTTATTTTTCCTTTTTTTCTTTTGTTATTCTGGGATTCGTTGCATGTGTGACTAACAGTCTGTAATTTGGAAAAATATAGAGACATATCAAAGCTTATCAGTGTGTTTCACACTCTCATCTGTTCGGATTGGTTGCCAGAAGCTCATATGGTGATTTTGGCTTCCAGTGAAATATGATTCATCTGTATCTGATTCTGTTTTTCACTACAAGCATAATTTGTTTTGGGGCCACAGAAGTGTTTTTAATTAAGTTACTTATGATGAATCTGAAATGTTAAGAGAATGTTAAAGTCGTTGTATGTGTGCTATGTAAAAAAAAAAAAAAAAAAAAAAAGTCTATACAGATTTCAATTCATAGTTATTTTTTCAGCCTTCTTTGAGTCAGCCTTAAGGAAATGCAGCTCTGCATCATATTATACAAGGCAGTGACTTAATGAGCCTAACGAATGTAGCCATGTTCGGTTAAGTTAGGATCATTTTGTCTAAACTATGCATTTAAAATGAGTATTTGTTTTGAGCCTTTGTTTTGTGTGGAGAGAGCTAATGGGTAATTTATCTTACTGTGAATCTAAATCACCGCAATGAGTCTCACGTTGTGAGGGAAACTCACAGGGGAAAAAGAATAGATGCAGTTCTCCTCTCCATGGCCTCGTGTCATAAATTACCTGGCCATTGATCCATGGGTGTCTAAGATTCTCGGTGGACCTCCTCCACACATTCATCAAGCTTTAAGTCTGCAGCTAATGCCTCAAACACACACTCCTCTCCGGAGGGTCAGCAACATGGCCTGTTGCTTAGATACAACACAGATTTGTATTTATATGAAGAGAAGATTGTACCTGGAGGGCTGCATAATGCACCAAGATGTTTGAACATCTTGGCCTGTGTTAGATTTTTGGTTTAGTATTGAGAAGACACTTTTCATACGCGTAAAACAGTTTGAACAACACCTGCAGAAAGGAGGAAGAAAGCCTCCTGTCTGCCTGATTCTTTGAAACTTAAAACATAAGAAAATATAAGAAAACATATCTTGAATCTGTTTGAATCACATTTGGGAGGTTAAGAAGAAAATCTGAAATAGGAAATTCAGGTAATGTAGAATTAAGTGGCAAATGCATTTGTTCCTTAACTCATTTCCATTTTCTCTGTCAGCTCTGCGCCAATCACATGTGTTTTCATTTCCTCTGCAATATTCTTTGAGCAATTTTTGTGACAAATGCAATCAGTGGCAGAGTTGTCACTGCAAAGTGACAGTGCTGATGACTTCATAATCAAGTTGTGTTGATGCCAATCATTATATTCATACAAAGTTTTTAACTCTGAAGGCACATACAAGTTGAGCTGGTTGCAAATACAGGTGAAAGCAAAGAACGAGCCTCTCGTTCCAACAATAAACTTCAGTTTTATTGCCCTGCATTTCAGTTGTCAACAGTGTTCATTGTTGCACATTGCTGCTTTAAGGAGTTCTCTTCTTGTTGCCGACTTTGTTTGCAGTGCTCCATCTGGGATTTGAGAATATATGTACAAAAATTGTGGCAGTCCATTCAGGAGATGTTCCAGAGGAAGACCTGACCTGTAGTTCTAGTGAAGGAATCAGTAAAAACATTAATTTCATTCTCTATAAAATCACAATTCTTGAAATAGTTATATACATGCAACAGTCTAGATGAGAGTGGTTAACCATGTGACTACTGAACAGACCACTGTTATGAACATAGTGATACCATAGTGATACAGCAACATCAGGAAGAAGGAACACGAGAAACTTGAGAAGTACCAAGGACTCAGAGAAGAGCTCAAGAAGATGTGGAGGGTGAAGGTAGCAGTGGTCCGAGTGGTAATCGGAGCACTAGGTGCAGTGACTCCCAAGCTAGGCAAGTGGCTCCAGCAGATCCCAGGAACAACATCCTAGATCACTCTCCAGAAGAGTGCAGGACCCTCAAGCTCCCAGGCCTCTGGTACAGGACCTGAGCTCGAAGGATAAACCGCCCAAATGAACGAGAGGGGAATTTTATCTTTTTTTATATATAAAATTAACATAATGACGTGATAATCCATAAAGAATAGTATCCCATCTTGCACTGCTACTAGTAATTTTAACTCATTCATAAGTTGTAGTTAAAGTCCCATTTCCTTTCCCACATAATTATCCATGAGAGCATGCTCTTTGTTCCTAGCGTTGGTCATTTCCACATCAAAAGGTAAAAAGGAGGAAAGTACAGTACGTTAAGACACACCATTCCTCCTTTTTTCAACATTACCTTTAACTCTCTCCCATTGAAAAAGGCTTTTCATTCCCATGAAGATGACTCTTTTGTTGTTGTTGTTATCTTCAGGTTCACTACTTTCATGTGGGAAGCATGTTACTGATGGCTTGTTACGCTTGTGCAACTAATGCATTCTTCCTCACACTGTGTGCTTCTGATCTCATACCCAGTGTTAGTGCTTGTGTTTTTATGAGTAGCCAGTGTAAGGGTGAAGGTAGACTTGATTAAATTATGCTCTACAGCTGTGGTGACTTTCTTCCACTGGAGTCTATGATGCTCTAAGCTGAATTATCTTCCTTTGTAATGGAGATTAACCTCACTAAAAAAATGTACGTAGCCTATTTAACTTCCATATTTTAACATGGGCCACGTGAGCCTCACTAACGAAGCAGTTCTGCCTCGACTGCTAAGGGTTGTACAAGATTTAAAACTGTGGTCAATCCTTCCCTGCTTACAGGCTTTTAGGGGTAATAGGATAAGATTAACACATTTGCATACTATTGCCATGAATTATTCATGCAGTGTCCTCTTCTCTAATTTGCAGGAGCAGGGCCTGTCTCCTCATTCACTTTAACATCTGGGTGACCTGGAAGTGAAGCAAAAGAGCCCCAGTGCCTATCAATCCACTCTTAGTGTCACCTGGCACGTGCCACCCTTGTATTAGCTTGGTACTTACTATAGCTCAGCCAGCCATGTGCACTAGGGTGTGGATTGGAAAAACTGTTGCAATTTGAGATAAAACTATGGTTTACTTAAACATATTGTCCAAGTATTCCTAATGCATTTATTCAATTTTATTTTTAAATGTAACTTTCATTTTGCATCCGTTGCATGTCTGCAGCCCTGGAAACTCAGATGAATCATTGGCTCTTTTAATGTTCATCAAAGCAGACATTGATCACAAATAAGGAAGTCCCAAGAACACAGAGAGGAACTTTGCACTCGTGTTCATATTGATTTTGTTTGTTCCTTTTTTGCGCATTTAAAAGAGAATAGATACAACATGATAGCCTGACAAGAATGAGAGCTTAACTCACTGGCGTTGACACTGGTAAGACCTCATGATAATTTGTGGGGCAAATGCTAAAGACTATTTGGTATTCAGTTTCCACATAACAGATAAGTAGTTTTTTGATAAAGCCAGCTAGCGATGTAATATCTTTGCAATTTGCTAAACTGGTAATTACGCTGAAAATTATGGGATTTAAAAAATGGCTCAACACAACAAGCTGGAGATCACCTCAAAGTGACTTTACAAAATTAGATGTAAAAGCTGTTAAAGACTGCCAATTATATACCCAATATGAGCAGTCAATTAAAAATAACAGCATGCAAGTTTTCTAACTAAAGTAGAATATATCAGTTTTCTTTGTTACCTTTTATTTTAGGTAAATAACCAGTAATAATAAAGATACCACTGACACCGGGTGTTTCCTGGTTTTCAGTTTCTTTCTACTTGTAGTTGGAAATCATCATTTTCAATTGGAACAGCCTCTCAGGTTGAATTTTAAACTCTGAAAGTCAGAACACCCCAACTGCCAATCTTAGATGGCAGCTGTTAACATAAACAGTAGTAAAACTGTTAAACTTTTACTCTGTCGTGCATTTGTGATTTGCCAAATAGGCTTTTGGTAGATCATTGACCAGAGTCTGCCTGTGAATGTGCTGCAGCGGTGTTTTAATGTGCAAAAAGAAAAAAGAGCATTGTTTTGTATTGCTAATGAGTGGCTCAAAATGTTTGGTATAAACAGCATGTGCAAATGAATACAGCGCTGAGAATTATGAATTATGAGCATTATGTAACATGCATGTGCTTATGCTGCTTGTACTAGGCTGAAAGTATTAACTTTGTCTGACCCTTCTGGTTGTTTTTAGGTTATAGTCATAACCATCCATCATATATTATTAATATCTACTAAATCTAGTAATATATGTCAAATATTTTACAAATATTAATTTATCATTTCACAGCACTAGCAATCTGGTAGAAATGTTTTGTGAATTTTTGAAGCTCTTTTTCCCCTCACCCTGTTCCTTTGTTGGCTAGTGATTTAGGCTGAATGGGGTTATTACACAGCTGGTGTAATGGAGATTTTATGTCTCGAGTTTAGCACTTGGATGAGGCATATTTGGGAAGACTGAGTGCTGATCACTACAAAGCATAGACCACTCATTACCAGAAAGCATTTGCCTCCCTTGCTTGCATCATTAACAAAATATTTGAGATCCATGATCACCTTTGCGTTTGGATGCATGCACGTGCATCTTGGTAGGTGTGCAAATGTGTGTGTTTAGACAGCTTAGTCAGCCTTATGCTTTAGTCTTTCTGAGCTCCTTTTTGCTGCTCTCCCTCACCTGCTGATGGCTCTCTTCCTGCTGTTGTAAAGATACAGAATGATTCACAGCCTCTAGTCACAACATGGGGCTCCCAGCTCCCAGACAGGCATCAGTCTCTTTCATTGACTGCAGTTCTGTGACTGACTGTCTGAGTATCTGATGATCTGATCTGACTCACCTCAGTCTGCTGCTTATAAAGCCCTCTCCTCTCCTCTCACCATTTAGTTCCCCTCTTATTTGACTTCAATTGCTTTACGTGCTAATTATTGCTCTTCTTCTGAAAGTGCATGTATTGGTAAAGTTATGTTTCCCCAAGGGTAACGGTTCTAAAATGTCCAACAGTGAAAAGTATACTCTAGTGAAATGAAAATATAATCACTACCTTTGGAAATAAGGTGAGCCAAATGCACGATACTGTGTTTGCAACCTTATCTGCAAGCTATACCTAGTGCTTGTTATCGTGTCTGGACAAAATAGTTTATCTGAACAACCTACTGCATTGCGTTGTTTTTGAACGCACCCTGGACTTGTTAGATGTGCCTTGCTGCATACACTGCCAAGTTTATTAGAAACAGTTTTTTCTTCATACACTTTTTTTCATTTGTTTAAACTGTATTCTCTTCTTTGTTATATCATAATGGTTCTGTTAAAATACATTTAGATTTATATAAAATACTATTACTGTTGTTTTGGTTTCACTGATGTCACTGTCTTTGCTTAATGGGAACTCTTGCCAGACACATCTGGTACCAGAAACAAAGTTTCTTTCTTTCTTTCTTTCTTTCTTTCTTTCTTTCTTTCTTTCTTTCTTTCTTTCTTTCTTTCTTTCTTTCTTTCTTTCTTTCTTTCTTTCTTTTTAATGTTTTGTTTGTAAATTTGCATCTAATTTGTGAAGCGATAGGGGCTAATTGATTCAGGAAACCGTTTCTGATCAGATCAATTTGGAAGCAGTTCTTCTAAATTCTAAGCCTTACATACAACCTCCTCTCTTTTTTGTTATTTCTTCCCCGTGGGCTGTGATCTGCCCCACCTCATTCCCCCTTTTCCCAGACACCAAAGAGCTACAGTTTTTTTTTTTTTTTTCTTTTGGGGGGAAGCAAAAAACAAGTCACAGTTCCCTGTTACTCCTCCTCTCTCCTTCCATATTCATTTGCACACTTTTCTGCATCCCATTTCTCTAATTTGATGTTGTGCGGTTCCAGGAGGAAGTTCTAATTTGTATCTTCTTAGATATGAGCATGTAGTGGGTGTGTGCAGATAAGGACCACCCTCCCACAGGAATAATGCATTATTCTCTGTGTGATGTAGCGTGGTGATATGGTGGAAGGGCTTGTCAAGGATGTGATGGGTCTTTGTTACCTGACTTTTTCCTTTTTTTTTTCCTTCCTCTTGCCTTCTATCTCGGCACTCCTCCATGCCTTCCTGACAAGTGTGCCTCTTTAAAGAGCTGTTTGCTGTTTGACTGAGAAGTCAAAATCAGAACATTGCTCCAGTGGTGCACACACACCACCTTGTAAAAAGCCTCATCCCATCTCTCTCCCTCTCTTTCTCAAAAATCGTATTTAACTTTGCCATATCTGTTTTGCTTTTCACTTTCCGTTGCTCCTAGACTTTCACTTTCTATCTTCTAAACATGTGATTTAGTTGAAATACTTGCACTGATGCCTGAATCTGATTATTACTGAACTTGCTTCTAGATTGAACACCTTTAGAAGCACGATTTTCAAACTAAAGTGAAGTAAGAGGAGTACTGGGTTGACACCACGTTGCCTTCAGGTGGCAAAGACTCAAAGCAAACAATAAACACACTTGTGTGCTCAACAGAAATGCACACAAGCTCATTTGTTTGTTCACAGTTGCGTTTTTTTTCCTGGTATGTGGGGGAGGTATTTATGCAAAATACCACGTCTCTATTTCCATCTTTTTTTTCCCTCCATGTAAAAAGAGTGTTTTGTAGGTTTGAAGAATTCTTAGACATCAGGTGCACGCAGCAGAACAAGCACGATAACAGCCATTGTTTTAGTCATACAGCCACACGTGGGAGTTATCTTCTTTTTGTTAGTAAAGTTTTGGAAGTAGACTTCATAATCAGTGAATATGTCTTTAATGAGTCTATGCTGGAAAATAGTGACAGATGCTTATCATAGAGGCCCTAGAGCATAAAGGTAATGTTGTTTGGTAGTGGCTCCATGTTATAGTGGTTAATACAGTTGCCTGAGACACCAAAGATTCCTGGTTCCAGACAGTTAAAGTGACTGCTTACCTTCAGGCTTCCCACACACAAGACATTTTCAGTTTCTAAAGCATCTGCTTGTATTAGTTCTATTATTATTATATTTTGTTACATACCTGACTGGTGGGAATAATGCCAACGTAAAGCCGCTTTTTCAACAAACTCAAGTCCCGAAGTTTTCTCCATGGTGTGAATGCCTGCCCAGGGTTTCGCTCTAACTCACATTCTTTGCCTCCTTTAACACAGAGTCTTTTGTTTGCTCAGAAGAGTTTTCACAGTTTCTCCGATTGTTGCGCCATTCAATATTTCGACAACATGGGGAAGGCTATCAGTGGCTAACAAAAGCACTGTCCTCCAGTCTTTCATCTGGTGGCAGACACACACACACAAACAGAACTGCATGGCTAACGTGACACTTATATTCAACCAGTGTGATTGCTGGTGTTATTATTATTCAACGACCAGTACCAGCAGATTGTGCAGGAAACGTTAAAAATGATGGATATACGATTGCTCTGAGTTCATGTAACTTTGAATTCTCCTTAAATTAATAAAATATACATAGTTGGTGAATTTTAATTAAAATTCTGATGTTTCTTTTTTATCAGTGTCTCAATGCGAGATGCACTTGCAACCCTCTAAATAAAATTCAGG
The DNA here is from genome assembly GCF_041146795.1 of Maylandia zebra. Classification (NCBI taxonomy): domain Eukaryota; kingdom Metazoa; phylum Chordata; class Actinopteri; order Cichliformes; family Cichlidae; genus Maylandia; species Maylandia zebra. The sequence goes on along the minus strand of NC_135173.1, from coordinate 37,845,192 downwards.
ATTTTCTGTGCTTTGCCTTGAATTTGTTCCAGACACTGAGGTAATACTTGATAGATTGTGCTGAGGGCTACATCAGCTTAAGGGGATGACCATACTCTGTTTTCTATCAAGTGCACCCACTCTTCCCACTCTAGGAGAAAAAGTATATGTATTCTATTTATTTACTTTTTTATCATTATTTTTAACTTCGATCATAGCGACTGTGCTTATTCCTACAGTGGTTTTCTTATCGCCAAATATACATTTGAATGTCAGACACATCTCCCGCCTGCTGATCCATATCTGTAGATTCTCTCTTTCTCTCGTTTGTAAACCACTCCAGCAAATGTTACCTTTTCTTATCTGAATTGGGAAAATAAGCTTTTTTTCTTCACCCCATTCACAGCACGTGTGGATCTGTAGACAGGATAACCTTGGTTGCTGAACTGTAAATGTCACTGTGGCTTGCTAGCCAGTTGCATTTCTTTTCACAGGCCAGTGTGGCTCTCTTACGGGGGCACACCCGTGACACCAGGACTAAGCAGATGTGCACACATGAATGAGAATGAGTCAGCAGGGCTCTCACTGTTGACCAGGAGAGGCTGGCTGAAATATCATCAAATGCCAGAAATACTTGACAGATGAAAGATTATCAAAGAGATAATAGCAACAAACACGATGTGCTCTGCAAAAACAAACCCCCCCCCCCCCCCCCCCCCCCCCCCCAATCCCTTCAGGGTGAAAACCAAGGCTGAAGAAGGTGATGACCAGGCGCAGCACCAGGACGCACTATAGCTCATCAAGCTGCAGAAAGGCACAATGCACACCTCTCAGTGCCTGGAAAATGGATAATACTGCACCTGAAAACCCACTGGAGCTTATTGTTGCTGCCTTTGAAAGGATTTTAACATTAACTAGACATCAAGTGTGACTTGCAAGGCTTCTGGTTAATTTACTGGTTTTATCCAACAGCTATTACAAAGATGGAGTATGTTGTCAACGCTTTTACTAGAATCAAAGCAATCACGTTTTTTGTTTCATACATACTCACTCATTTATGTCTCCTTTTGTGTGTTCTTTCTGCTTCCATGGCCATCAGTTTATATCGCTTGCATGCAGAAAATTGAAAGGGCATATCTAAGCAGCATCTGGATTTGCATGCTAGGTAATTTGTTCTTCACACAGAAAGATGGTAGATGGGAGGCAGTTATGCTTATTAATATTTCAATACTGCGGTTATTGGTCTGTGCCTCAGCCTCAAGGTTTATCTGTGTGATGGCGTATTTTGGGGACTGAGACCATCAATATTCGTGGCAGGAGGGTATTATGCAGTTTATTATGAGCATCCTTTGCCTGCTGTAGGTTCCCAACCATTGCCCCCAAATGGCTCTTCAGTCTCAAGATCACTAACTTGTGATCTTGAAACAGTGTTCAGCAATTTATTTTATTTTTTTTACTGCCAGTGTAAAAACAGAGGGTGCCTGACTGTCATGCATTAATTTAGACTGGCATACTGGCCAGGGTAGTTTAGCGGTCTGCAGGGTAGTTTTACGTTACAGCATCAGTGGATCTTGCTTAAAGTGTGTAGTTTAGAGATGTTTTATGCATATACTCTTTATATAACAGGTCGATGAATTTGGTTAGCAAAGGTGTATGAATCAACTGTATGGTCCATTGCCCATAGGTCACAGATAAAATACTAGAATTTCAATTACCAGTCTTCTTGACTGTACTGTTAGTAGCATTAATGCTATTAGAATATTATTGTGGTTAAACCCCCCACCAAAAACCACAAAGTGTGCACTTTTGCAATTTAAAAAAAAGTGTTTAATTGGATCAATTTTTTTTTTAAAGGGAAAATGGGAGAAAAATGGGCCAAGTTTATTGAGATCAACCTTTAAATCCTACCTTTTTTGTGGAGGGGGTGGTGTGTGTGTGTGTGTGTGTGTGTGTGTGTGTGTGTGTGTGTGTGTGTGTGTGTGGTCCTCCTTTTTATATAAAAAAAATGAACAGATTAAGAAGCTGAATGCTTTCCTAGCAATTCAGAGACAACATCATTAACTGCATGGACTTGTAAGACTGTGTCTCTACCTGTATATACGCTGAACATTGGAATATTCACATTTCTGTAAAATTTGTAAGTTGCACATGGCATTTTAAAAGGAATTTGTGTAATTGTTGTTGGACACTCTTGAGACCTTTCAGTATGAGGTAAATGTCAGAAGCCATCAGGTCGAGTGTGCCTCGGAGCAGGTCTTTGCTGCTGGGCTTGTCCAAGGACACCTTGTCTCCTCTCTTTGCACTCCTTATTTCAGTCTGAGGAACAGCCCATCAAACTCAGGAGAAGCAATCATCAGTTTCATATTTGGTGCTGAAAACCAACACAAACACATTGGGAAGGGATAAACTGGGGCAGCCTGGCCATCATTAACCAGGAAATTATCTATTTCCAAGAATGCTGTGGCACTGAATTATAATATTAAACTGACAACATGTTTCCAAGGAAAACATACTTCTTGTTTAGTCATGTTGATAAACACCTAAATGAGTCCAAGATGTGTTTTTTTTGTGAGTGTGTTGTTGTTTTTTTGCTTTCATATTGTTTTGTGAAATTATAATTAAATGATATTATTTATTTCCTTTTTTTTCTGGTTTTAGTTCCTGTGTTTGAAGAACATCCGGACATTTCTGAAGGTGTGTCATGACAAGTTTGGGCTCCGTAACAGTGAACTCTTTGACCCGTTCGACCTCTTTGATGTCAGAGACTTTGGCAAGGTGAGTTAAACATTACAAAACATGGATGCATGTTCAGCTGTTTAGTCTCCAAAATGTCCTTTGACATTGCATGGGACAGAAACAGTACTGCCCACTTTAACTGCGCTGGCTACTTAGAGACATGATGTTGCTTGTGTTTCTGATAATATCAATCAGGCTACAACATTCAAGATGTGGCATTTTTCTGATTAGATCTTGTTCTACAGGCTGGAGTTTGAGTCTGGACATTTTTCAGCTTTGAAATGTGGAATTTGCTGCGTTTATCACATGATACTCGTTTTTCTTCTGCTGTTACTACTGCTTGTTTGGAACTTATGAATACTCATTTTGCCCTCAATATAATGTGAAAAGCATGTGTAGAAGACATGTGCATTATAGTGCAGCATGCCTGTAAGGCTTGCATGAGTTTAAAGGTAGTTCAAAGTCAAACTGGTCAGCTGGTTACATTAGCTGTCATTGTGGAGCTGAGAGCTCAGCTGAGCATTTGGTGCGTAGCACCTCAGGGTCAGCAATCTCATCTCGTGTCACTAAGTGACGAGAGTTAAGTGCAATACTCTTTCCTAACATTCTGCAATCTGTGCCTACAGTAAGGTGGGATATGTGTGTTGGCCCAACAGTGAAGATGTCTGACTCACTTGTGCATAGTATTAGCTGATGAAGAGTTTAATGAACATTTGTTTTGTGCAATATTAAAGTGGACTTTTAAAAACGTATTTAGTGGTTAACCAGAGACCCTCAGAGGAATTTCCTAAATGTGGAAATTTAGGCAGACTGCAAAGCTACATGTTGGCTCCTTGTACCTGGCTTGACAGCCAGACATCTAGGAAAGAAAAACTCGAGGTGGTTTAACATCAAATCAGGATTTCTTTGAAGATGATCTTAGCACTTCTACCAATTTGTTGATCCAGAAAACTCAGGAGGGGATTATATTTTTCTACCAGAACTGGGAATACCTTAGGATGCACCCAGCTGTTGTACATACCTGGGGGAAAACACTTCTGGTTACTTTCTTTCATCTGGTCCTGAAAAAGTTTATCATCAAATCAGCTGGTTTAACTCCAGGTTTATATATCATTAAAAATATCAACATACAGCACTGCTTTTAAATATGACTTTTTTCCATGCATCTCTCGCTGGTTAGCTTAGTCAAAAAGTAAAAACGGGATGGCAACCTCTTTGGCTAGAAAAAAAATGTGGTTGCCCTGTGATAATAATTTTGATCAGATACTAGTCTGCAACCATGGTTTTCTCTAGTGTGTCTGTTGTATAACAAGACAATCATGCCATGGTCAACATATCGTGTTGGTTTCAGCTGCTGAAGATGTAATAGCTTTGACTGCACCGTGTGTGGCTACAGAGTGAGCCTTGGCTTCTTTTCGGCTGTTAAAACAGGCTGCATGTAATGCATGATGTTCATAAATTAGATGGTGGCAGCTCATGCCATTGTGCCAAGACTTATGTGGTACATGTTTATGTGATGTTAATACTGTAGCCTTTCAGCTGATTGAAAAAGCTGTATTTATACTGAAGCCTGGAGAATATTCTGTAGAGGTGATGTATGAATAAACTATATTACATCATTTTTGAATGATGACAATGAGGAATGTTATCTACTCATTAATCTATTAAATTCCAGATCTTAAACACGCTCGCTCATCCTGCTGTGGGCTGAAAAATATAGGCCCAATGAAAGAAGAGGAAAAAAGGAATGAAAGGAAAGTTAAAGGAGACAAGGACTCATTTGGCAGTTTGTAGATAAACCACAAGACGATATCTGAGAGTCAATGAGCTTTCAGTGAATGGTATTAAAATCCAACGGCAGTCAGAATCAATCACATAGGCCCTCCATATGTCAATTTAGAAATTGCTTTTGTATGGTCTCAGTGGTGGCAGGCTTGTCTCACTATTGATTTTCCATTAAGGGCCAAACATCACATTATAATATATTGAATTGAGCAGATCCCCACTAATGTGACATACATTTAAATAGTGAGCATGCCTCATAAACGGAAGATAAAGAGGGACGTTTTATTCTTGCAGTTTATATGAGCCATCCTCTTTTGTTACCTTGACGCAAAAAATGTCGTGTCCACATCTGATACAGAACAATGGGACATTATGAATTAGGTCCTAAATATGTGAATAGGATACAGTGAAAATATCTCATTCTTCCCTTCTTTCTGTACTAATTTTTGTTGAAAATGCTTGGGATCAGAGTAACAAACAGGGCATTCTGCTAAGTACAGCCCTAATGGTTGGTTGGAACTACAGTGAAAGCTATAATTTAAGAGTGGAATTAAACCAGATGGGTTTGGGGAGAGGGTTTTTTTTTTTGTTTTTTTTTGGTGGCAGAGCTTCTATAAACATTAATCAGCCCCCATCCACCTTTCATACCTCCACATTTGCTGCCAGGGGACCCAGAGTTCATCTCCCTTGGCCTCTGGTCACCATCTCTTCCTCTAATGATGGCTTTCCGCAGGTCACAGGCAGAGAGATTCAAGGCCAAAAGAGCCCAATGCTATTACAAAGTAATTGTGCCTCCAAAACCTCCCCGCTACGTTTTCCAGCGGGGCTGGTATTGAAACAGATGAAGCAAATCACCAACTCGATGTTTTCTACCGACTTTTCTTTTTTTTAATAATCAAAGTAATTTCATCCCAAGACACCTTTGGCCACATCCAACTTCGGCTTATGCTCGCTTGTTTTGTGAAGCCCTTGTATGCTTTCATGCACATATCGCCACACTTTGATTCTTTGCGCTCTAACCCATCCCCCATCATTAGAAATTCATTATGACATCATTAAACCAATGAAATACAGCTTATTACAGTAGGCCCCAGAGAACGCTTTTATTTAAACACCTCCCTCCATCCGAACCCAGCCGCCTCGTTTCCTTTCTCCCAACCTATTTTAATTAGCCACCAAAGGAACATTGCTGTCATTTAAATGAACATGGTAATCAGTTTATTTGGCTGTTGCCATGATTAGCATAATTAGCCTGCACCTGTTAACCATCTATCAACAGTTTGGTAATTTTCCATGTGTGACTGGAGAGCAGTGGAGGAAGGAAGCTTTCTGACAGATTTGCTGTCTTCATTAAAGGAAATGGCGTCATTTATTTGAGATGCAGCCAGAGTTGCTTGGATCCATTTCTAGATTGAAATAGCCTTGGATCCATGACTGAGGGACTTGTGAAGTGTAAAGCTATAAAAGTAATGCTCAGTGACTTGATAGTGAAGTGTCAAGGTGAATTTCACTTGTAGGCTGCATTTGAATGGAAAGTGGATGTTCAGTACGTCATGGTCCCCCGTTTTTAACCTAGTGTTTTGAGTTTTGTTGTGGTTTCATACCATTGCATTAAGAAGACAATTTAAGTTCAAGCTTTGAATTTAGTCCTGACTTTAGTTCTTTTGAGTGTCTCTGAGTTTATCTATATTTCTAGTTCATGGTGTCTTGTTTGATATTAGGGTCCTTTTATGTCTTTGTTTCATCTCTGTGTCTTGTCCTCAGCATCTCCTGTGGAAGTCAGTCTTGTTTCTATGTTTATTTACCTTTGTTTCCCCAGTTGTCTTTGTCTGTCTCTCTGTGTCTTTCTGGTTTCTCAGTGTCCCTCTCTCTCCCACTCCTGTCCCTAACTCTCTAGCTCTTTCTCTTGTCTCTAGCTCGCTGGGTCTCTCAGTCTTTCAGCTTTGTTATGTTTCTCGTACTTCCTGTTTTATTCTGATAGTCACTTGTCCATCATTGTGTGCTGCATCATGTTTCGTTTTCCTTTCCCTGTCTGTCAATTAGATTATACCCAGCCGTGTTCCCCAGGTGTTTCCCCTCTGCCCTCATTCCCTGTGTCTATTTATTAGCTGCATTTCCCTCTGTTCCTCGTCGCAATCTACCGCAATGCTGTGTGGGCGTTCTGTTCAGTGGTTCTCGCTAATGTGCTCTGGTACCTGCCAGTAGGGCTGGGCCATATTATACCGTTCACGGTAATACCGGTATAATGTTAGGCAACGATAGGAAAATGAAATATCGCGATAGAATGGGAGTAAAACGCGCATGCGCAGTGCCTTTGTTTTCATACGCACATGGCCGATTGTTGAGTGAAACAGATGAACCAGAATTGGTTTGTAAAAATGGTGCAACTTCCGTGATGTGGAACTGGTTTGGTGTTTGTCCGTCAGATACACAACAAAGCACATTTTTTTGCAGAACATGCAAGCGGCCGTTGTTATTGTCATATTTGTCGGACTAAGATGCTCTTAAATCTGGGAGTAATCTGGGTCCTAAACTCCGTATGCTTCAGGTCAAACAACACTGCAGCATCACTTAGAGTTAAAAACTGTCTAAATTCTTTCATCTTTAATAAAACGATCAGCATTGCTGCTTTACCAGGTGTAACTATAAAGTTTAACTTCCAGGCATCCATGAAAACAAAAGTTATTACATTTAACGGAGTTAGAAGTTAGCAGGAAGCTAGCGGAAGTTAGCTCGCTAGTTTCGCTAGTTACCTAAGCATGATATTGCATGTTCTGACTGAGAGATTTCTGAAAAAAATCAAACGTACAGCTCTGCTATCACTTCCAACATAAATGAAGAAAGGAAACTAAACAGCAGTGACGTTTGTAGGGTTACTGAAGTTGGGCTAGCTGGTATATAATGATGTGCTACGTGATCGCTAGCGATACAGCTATGTTAGCATAACATAAACAGTGAAGCTGGAGGACGAACACTAACACTTTTCCACTTATAAAAGTTAACGTGAAGATTCCTCATGGTTAGAGACAAATGCAATCGCATGGCAGGATGCTGTAAACGGACAAAACTTCAGTCAGGAGAACAACTGAGATAATCCATCCACAATACGAGGTTAGTCATTAATATACTGCAACAACATGGGAATAGAGCAGCTGCCAGAGAATTCAACATTAATGAATCAATGGTACAGAAGTGGAGGAAGCAAGAAGAATGAGTTTAATAAAGTTTGATTTATCTGACTGCTTTGTTTCGCTTAATGTGCCTTATAATCCCGTGCACCTTATGGTCCGAAAAATGCGTACTGCACACTGCAGTTTAATGTTGCAAAGCACCTATTTTTAACTTCAGTGGATATTATACATGGTTATGCTCAGGATTTGTCACCCCATTTCTACTGGAAATGCCTTTTGGTTAAACTTTCAGCAAGGAATTTGCATTTGCACTGTTACATTTTTATAAAGCTTTAATGTATATAAAAACCAGCTTCTTGTTTAAGTGAAAATAAATGGAAGGTTGTCTTTTTGCGCTAGTAATGTTGTGGAGTTGTATTTTGTCTCGCATCAATTATATCGTCGGTTATATCGTTATCGCAAATTTTCAAATATATATCGTGATAAATATTTTTGGCCATATCGCCCTGCTCTACCTGCCAGTTCTGTGTATTCTTGGAAGTTTAGCAATAAAGCTCCAGTGATTCCAGCCCTGTGTCTGTGTTCTGGGTCCACAAGCCTGTCTGCCACACAGTGACACATGACACAGTGTGAGTTTGTGTTTATATGAATCAGATACCACTTTGCAGGGTTATTCAGATGACAGCGAGCACATTTTTCAGTGTGCTAACAGTAACTTTGTGCTCATTTTCCACCAAGTTAAATTATCCACTTTAGAACTTTGGAAAAGTATTTATGCTTGAAATTTGCTTGAATTTAATGTGCTTTAGAATAAATCCTACATTTCATAGTAGGATAGCACAGATATTTGGACAGCATCGGAGGCTATAGCCTAATCTAATGTCAAATACACAATACAAACCTTGAAACAGATGGAGAGCAGTAATGTGAAGGAATCCCAGCACAAACACGCACCAGTCTCCCCATTTCATTTGTACCAACTGCTCCTTTTTCCAGCAGCCTTTCTTTCTCCTCTGCTCTTCTCCCTGTACACCAACTGCTGCACCTCCACCCACCAGTCTGTCAAGCTAATCAAGTTTGCAGATGACACCACCGTTATTGGACTCATCTCGGACGGGGATGAGTCTGCCTACAGGAGGGAGGTTGAACGTCTGGTGTCCTGGTGCAGCCACAACAACCTGGTGCTGAATGCCCAGAAGACAGTGGAGATTATTGTGGACTTCAGGAAGCACACAGCCCCACTCCCCCCCATCATCCTGACTGACACCCCCATCACCTCTGTGGACTCATTCCGCTTCCTGGGTACCACCATCACCCAGGACCTGAAGTGGGAGCCCACCATCACCTCCGTCATTAAGAAAGCCCAGCAGAGGATGTACTTCCTGAGGCAGCTGAAGAAATTCAACCTGCCAACACGGATGATGATGCAGTTCTACACTGCAATCATCGAGTCCATCCTCACCTCCTCCATCACCGTGTGGTACGCTGGAGCCACTATCAGGGACAAACAGAGACTGCAGCGTGTTGTGCGCTCTGCTGAGAAGGTGATTGGCTGCAGACTCCCATCTCTGCAGGACCTGTACACCTCCAGGACATTGCGGCGTGCAGCTCGGATCTCAGCTGACCCTTCTCACCCTGGACACAGTCTGTTTGACCTGCTCCCCTCAGGCAGGAGGCTCCAGTCCATTCGCACCAGAACCTCTCGCCATAAGAACAGTTTCTTCCCCTCTGCTGTTGGACACATGAACAATAACCATATGACTGTTCCCGCTACTAACACATGACCCTACGCTGTGTTCACTGCATCATTCCATGATTGGCACTGATCACCACCTGCACTCATGTATATATCTTTCAACGTAGCACTCTTAATTCTTATTCTCATGTATATATCTCATGTATAGCTCATGCACATATCTTTCTACGTAGCACTTTTAATTCTTATCCCTACTTTTATTTTTTCATGTCTATTTAAGTGCTATTTATGAACACTATGTTTGCACTGAAGCACCGCAGCAATTTCCTAATGTTGTAAACCTGCTCAACATTTGGCAATAAACCCCTTTCTGATTTCCCTTCCTCACTGTCCTCCTTTCCCACTCATTCATCTCACACCACTTTCACTGTGAGTGTGTTGTGATAAGACTTAGCTAGCTGCAGGCGAGCCACAATTGTGTCGGGACGCCATGATTGCCAATGGTCGGCGGTGTTTGATTACCCTGTCTGCTGCCCTGAAATCTCTGCACACTGAACTCTGCTCCTTTCATTTCCTTTCTGCGCTCTGTGGCTGAAAATAGCTAGTTGCTTAGCATCCACGCCCAGTGCTACTAACATCTGGAACGTGCCTCAACCACTGCTGGCCACTTGCCTGAATGCTATTTACTGAAGTATGTTTTAACCTCAGTTACACACCCTTGTGCTCATTTGTAGCCAGTTTGTGAACATGTCATACAGTATAAAATATACATTCTAACCCTAGGAGCTCTTTGCAATTGTTTTCATTGTATTAGCAGGCTTGCTGCATTTCATGTACTCTGTGCATTATTTTGTTATGATAAGTTAAACTACTCAGAAATTGCCTAGCTTATGGAATTATTTTGCTTCATTTCTAGTAGATTTGAGTAAAAGAAATGATAGGTAAGACTTGATTTGCTGCTTAATGTCACTAACATTACAACTCATGTGCATGAAGGAAAGTTATTGTGCATTTGGAGAATTCATATAATGTGTTTGCTCTGACATCATAGGTGTTTTTATTTATTTATTTTAATTTTCACCAAAGCTGGAGTTACAAAGAAGTTCCTGAGGTTAATTATCCGCTGAAAGCTTGTGTTTTTGTTTAGCAATGGAAATTATATAAGGCTGAATTCTCCACTTAGTGTGCAGGCTTCCATGCTTGGTGCATTATTGGTATTGATTCACAAAACTGCGAAATGGGTTGTGATCTGTGCCTGTCAGGTTCAGGCTGGAGAGAGTGTAGTAAGTGATAGAGGGAGGTTTAAGGGTCAAGTAGCCAATGTTGGCAACTCGGGTGAATGCGTCAACTTCCATTAGTGGCCCCATCCTCAGCAACTGTCCTTTACCTGTCAGGGACTAAGTGGATTTTCAAAGCTAACATTCTCAGTTACCTCATCCTTGTGAAGGAGATAAGGCTTTCTGTATTTCTTGCAAAATATATGCTTGTGAATGTTTGTTGGTGCAACTGGGCTAGTTTCGAGGCAGTGCAATCACTTGTGCTTATAGTTTAATGATAAAGTTGATCTCTAAGACACTCTGGGGGGGAGATTTGTTTTTTTTAAATTATTCTGATGTTTCTTGGCATTCTTTAGCATTTAGCTTCCAGTTACAGTCACACAAAAAGTACCTCAATATTGTATATTGGCTAAGATTGAGCATCAAACAGGGGCGTTTTGCTGCCTTAACTGTTCGTGGGAACTACAGGGAAATCTTCACCTTGAAGTTTTATGCAACATTTTATCACCTAAAAGAACCTAAAAGAAAGATCGCTTATGCTGACATTAGATTATTACTACTTACATGTAATGCATCAGTATCATAATAGAGATATTTCAGCATTAGTAGGATGCGTTGTGTTACTTCTGCTTTTACTTGATCTAAATTCCTCATCTACCACAGCCTATCCACCAACAAACTATCCCTTGATCCAGGATTACCCCTACTGCTCCCAGAAGAAAGAATCTATCCTTATAACCTTCAGTGAAAACACTCCCTCCTGCCTCAGCAGACAGGTTTGTGGCTGCTCTTTCCATCCCTGTGCTCTCCCTCTTCACCGACTGTCCATCAAGACCCCCCGACTGCAAGTTTTTACATAAAGCTTCCTAGATAGAAATGAATAATTCATTGTAAATGCCACGGTGCTGATGATATTTCTCCTAACATTAATTATAAATGAAAACTTCCTCCCTCTTCATGTGTTTAGACCCCCTTCTGTCTCTCCTTCCCGTGCTACACTCCCACAGCCTCATTACTTCTGCAGCTCATTATTGCCACACCCGTCAGAACAGGTGGTTCAGCGGAGGGGTGTAATGATTCTGAGGCTAGGACCAAAAACATCCACAGGAAAGTACCATACTGAGTAATGATGTGGAACTGTTGATGTCTACTTAATTTATTAGTCAATAACTAAGTTAGCACCAGGTAGTTATAAAGAAACTCTGTCACGAATTCATGTTGAATTCACATTCTCTTCAACAGTGACAACGATGCTTACTTGAAACTATATTTATTTTTTGTTTTGTTTTATGAAATTCTGTTGTTGCAATCACAAAGAAAGAAAGAAAATCTTAATGCTATTCAAATGTTGAAACTAAAGCGACAATACCTTTCTGCATCAGTGGCAATATCTCACATAGCTTAAGTGTTTTGTCTTTGTTCCTTTCTTCCTCTGCAATTTATTTTGCTACTATTCTTCCTCTGACAGCATTGAGTCATTTAAACCACACGCTAAGGGAGAAGGAAAAAAAGCAAAGTGATGGGCTGTTTTAAAACCGTTTATTGAACTTTTAAAGCCCGGTTTAGTGTGAATCCCACTGTGGAAATAATTGGCCTCTTTTGTTTTGGGTGGCAGTGAAGGTTACTATACGCTGCTAGAAAGAAACTGACAGGGAAAAAGAAAAGATTTGATTTGGCTCAAGCTTCGTGTTTAGCCTGGCCCTTTTGAAGATTCTCAGCTTATGCATTGCTCAGTACCCAAAAGGCTGCTGAGGTGTGATCACAACTCTCTCTCGCGTTCGAACTGTGATTCACTGGTCACTGGAGGGTGTGTCCATGTTGCGAGATTGGTGTCTTGGAGCACAGCACGACTAAACTAAGGGGATAAATAGGAAGGGCCCCCACAGAGCAAGGCTGCTTGAATTCATCGCAGCTGGTGTGAGCTCTCATTATTTCCCCTCCCCCAATTTTCCACCCCTGAGGCTTCAGAAGCACAGCTGTGATGGACAGGTATCCTCTGAGGTATAGTCACTGGAATGAAAAAAAAAAGACCTCACCAAAACTGCTGTCTGTCCTATTTTTCACCCCTTCATTACAGCGATTACTTACAAATGGCACTAAAATACAAGCCCACTGAGCTCATATAAATCATATTTATTTGAAACTGGATTTCAATATATATTTTCCATTATGTAATTGTGACATACTTGCTCTCAAATTGATGATTATTTCCCAAACCTTCAGTGTTATGGCATAAACAATGACTCAGCACCTTATTATTTCAGGAGACATTTGGCACTCAGAATGTCAAGGTAGATTTAGAGAAGCAGGAGAAATAAGCTACTTTTTAAAAAGCCATTAGGTTTAACGAATGGCAGTGTGTGTCAGAGAAAATGATTCATTTGTTTGTTAACAAGGTGGGATCACTAGGAAAACTGCAAAAACTCTTTCTCTGCACTTCCAACACCAGTATTAAGTGGTATAAAGGGACAGAGGCACCAATAAAAGGAAAAGCTTTTCCAGTTAGTTGCATCCTACCAGCGTTAATGGACCCCGTGTTTACTGACGCACAGTAAAAGTCGGTCATTGGGGTTCGGCTTGGGGTCTAATAGTGAAGATCTCGGCTATATAAACATCTAATATTTCAAATTAAATGATTTTAAATGAGAATTATCATTTCAAGTACATACTATACACAAGATGAAAAGATGTAGCTACACGGACTCTTCTTAACTGTGCATGTCAGGTCGCTGTTAAGACATCATTGTCCCACATGTCACATAGAAATCAAAGATCAGATTTATTACTAAAAGTGAAGATTTAATTCAGAAAATATTTTTATGATTGGCTATTTGTATATGTAAGAGTAGAGACAATTCTTGCAAGGTTGCACCCTATTGATTAGATATCAGCTTTCCTTTAGTATCATTGAAGAGTAACCCTCAGGGATTCTGCAGTCACTCCAACCTCTGACCTCTGGGGACAAATGTATAAGTCAGTAGAATCTCAGACCAGAAAGAAAATTATACTCAGAACTCAAGTCCTCTGCACTATTTAAAGCACAGATTTAGAGCACTTTAAATTTGGGCTTATCACTTGCTTTGCCAAAAAAAAAGTCACTGTGTCAGACATGCATGACTGTACAAGTGGAAAAAAACACTTCACTCAATTGGAACGTTAACAGTGCTGTCTATGGAAGCCATTAAATTTGTCATTGCCTTTTATACGGTCCAGTTCATCAACAGGAACACAAAGTGCTGAAGGACACACACACACATATACACACTAGTGTGTGTAGGTGGACACTGAAACCCGCACATTTGTGCACAAACATGCGCACACAGATTGAAGCTCAGGGCCATAAAGTCTCTGCTGGAGCCCGTGCTCTCTGATTTCCCCTTATCAAAGGGTTGTAAAATGGAAATTAGACTGAGTGGATGACATAGTTTCTCATTACCTGCGGCATGTATTATAGAAAGTCACAGCAACACATTTAAGTGTGATAGCGACAGCCTGATATTGGCAAGATGCTCAAGCCCACTTACCTTTTACTAATCCCATTAATACACCACCTTCCTCCTGTTCTACCACATTTCTCTGCCAGATTCTGCAGCATATGGTCAAGATGGTCTTTCTTTTTTTTTTCTTTCCCAGATTCTAGTGTTCCCACTTGCCTCTCCCCCACCCGTGTCTCACCTCTAATCCATGTAGGTCAAAATAATTGTGTTTTTACCTGTGGGTGTACCTTGTGTTCAGCATGGCACATGGTAATTTGATATGGTTGATAAAAAGCTAGCAGCCAGGATCCTTATTGTGTGCTGCTGGGTAGCTTGCCAGGTGTTATAAATGCCCCCTGCAGCGACCACTAAACTGATTCCCTCCTCTGTGCTTCTGTTCATTCATTTCTCTGCGGGGGCATTGTTGTAGGTAGCAAAGATGCACAGACCTTATGTGGCTTGTTGGGTGGACTGCATGATGTGCTGGTAAAGCTAAAAGTTCCCTTTCTTAAGGGAACATGGAGTGGCTCAGGAACCAAAAATAAATAAATAAATTTTGGCTTGATTGGATGACTAAAGACTGTACTTACAAAATCTAAATGTTCATTACATGAAAATATTTTTTATGGCAAAATGTGCAGCTTGTCTTTTTTTCGGCAAAAGTCTCAAGCCACCACTACATCTTTTTTTAAATATTTTGTTTCCAGAAAGATTTTGTTGTTATTTTTTAACATGCTTTTGAGCAATAGTTCTCCAGGCTTTCTGAAGGTCTATTAAAGCTTTTCTTTGGATGTCAGACGTTGGATGAGGTTGCTTTTTCCACTTATTTTTAGTCCATTCCTTGTACCTGACCATTTTCAGAGGAATGTGTTTTTTGTTTGTTAAACCACGTAACACTGACCTCTGAAGCCTTAAGCATAATAAATCTATCTAACTCAAGGGACCAATGTTGTGTGTAAACATAACAGAAAACTTAACAAAGAACATAGTATTTTTAGGCACTTTGTTACTAGCAGCCTGTCACAAGAACAGATAATTTATTTGCATTTCTTTAGCTGAATCTATGAGAAATGCCAATAATAAGACAATTTGACAGGAATAAAATAGTGGTTGATTCCCAAATTCCCACTAGATAAGTGGAGGCCAAAAAAAGTGTCCGGTTAAAAAACTTTCCAGTAGATGAACAGTGTGTGAGTTTTCAAATTAATATTCCACAAATCTCTTAGAGTTCACTGCAGTTTGCATTTAGAAATGTCAAAGTAGGCTCATGAAGGGCCAGAGTTCTCTAAAGCAATGAAACAAAAGACTAAAATTAGTCAAGTCAAATATTCCCATTGCAAACATTTTCTGTAGAAATATTAGTAATGAGGATTTTTTTTTTTAAATTTTATTAAATGCTACTTTATGTGTCACACTTGAAGAAAAGATGAATTAATTCAGGAGTCTAAGCCCATTTCTGACATTTACTTCCATATCTGATGTAGTGAGACACACTCCTGAACATAATTCTTAGCTTCTTTTGGATGTGAGTGTGTATGCACACCTACACGCCTTTCCCCCATGCTGTGCTCTGTCTGCCTTGGCTGCAATTACCAGCAGAGAAAGTGCCCATATAGCTACCTGCTCATCAACCCAGAGCCAGGGCCCAGCCCTGGACAAAGCACATACAGCAGCTCCTGCCAGAGACTGCATTATGGAGATTAGGGTGAAAGCTTGACAAAGGGGAAGGAGACGGGCTCGATGTGAGCAGTAAGTTCAGAGAATGGATATTAGTTTGCTTCTGGATGCTCCTGTAAGGCTCAAGCTCAAGGAGAAGTAGGGGGAAAAGCAGGATTAGGATGGGGGGGGGTAAAAAAAAAAGAGGCCGAAATGGAGTGAGGGACAGAAACAGACTAATCCTGTCAAACATGTCAGTCACTGACTTCAGAGTTGCGTCTTTTTTTTTATTTTTATGATTTCATCTTAAACAGTAATTTGGGATTTTATTCAAAATTCTTTGCGCTTTTATTGGAAGCTCAGAAAAAAAAGGTTGTATTTTAAATGTTATAAACATTTTTCAGAATTTCCTTTTGAGCGGGGGTTTCTCCAGGCTTCTGTGAGCTCGATGAGACAAGTCATCTGACTATGCAATCAGACGGATAGAGTGATGACGTGAGAGGACACCCGCAGAGAACGGAGGGTCGCAGACTTGGCGCAGGCAGGCATAGAGACGAAAATTCTGGCAGACAGAGGTCAAGTGTTGGAGAAAATAATGTCTGAAAAACTCCAGTGTTGGAGGTATGCATTTAAAGAGATGATGAAGATGGATTCTAGAATGTAAAAGAAAAAAGATTTGAAATGAAGAGTGACATTGCTATCATTCCTGTTGTGGCTGGAGTTTATTCACTCAGCTGGGTACCTTAGTGCCCTTTGTGATAAAGGAGAGTGGTTTCAGTGGTGGGAAGATAGAAAGCTAATGGCCAGACTGGACCTGTGTCAGCCTTAATGGTAACAATCAATAATCCCCTTAGTTTTTACCTTGGGAGCCTGGAGCCTGAGCTGGTGTGATTGTGGCTTTCTGTATGTTCTCATTTTCTACATACACTGCATAAAACAGTTTTTCCTGTATATGTTTGACTCGTTATATAACTGGGGCCAGGCCAGATTTATTTCCAAACGCTTAAAAGCCTAACATTATTTTCCCCATACTTTTATTAAATAGTAAGCCCAATGATTTTACTCCACAAAACAGGTTTGCTGGCCCATCACAATTTTACTGTTTGTGTCCTCAAGCCACCAGTGTCCTAATTGCTAAAAAAAAAAAAAAAAAACCACCCCAAAACCTGAAAACCACGAGACTATGAAAATAGGTGGTTGCAACTGAAGTTTAGAATGGACTTTAAGGCAAGACCCTCCAAAAATAACTCCAAGTAGCCCCTGCAGTTATTAGTTTGCAGTCACACTTTCTGTGGGGTATAAAAAATTCCAGCCAGAGTTATTCATGTAGTCCAATTTCCTTAGATGGAGACGCATTTGGTTGGTGAGTTCAGCACAGTGGGGTTTGCACTATGCAGCCAAAGGTGCCAAGCTGTGCGCAATATTAAAGGTCAAAGTGAAATTGCCAACTGCCCACACCTGCAGCACTGCTCAATATGGACACCAGAGTGTTTTTAGAAGGCCAACACACTCTCTCACGTACACACACACACTGGAGACTTTGTTAGCTCGCTGGCACAGTCAGACTTCCCGGTACAGCATGTTTCCACCCTGACTAACACAGTGTGGTCGTTGTGTGTGTGGTTGCAGCATTGTGTGGACACATGCATGCAGTTAATAGTCACACTGGATTGTATTCATCGCAGAGAGATGGTTGTAGACAATCCTCACAGTCTGGGAAAAAAAAAGAAAAACAAGTTCATGTTCTGAAACTGGAGTGACTCCCTGTTTTGGAGCTTTGGACTGTAGCTGGAATAAAATAAATAAAATGCATTGGAACTCTTTTAAATGCAGGTTGTACTGAGAAACCACAAACACGATCCAAGCATTCAGAGTCTTTTGCGAAAAGAAAAGGAGACAACCCTACTAAATCTTGCACTGTTAGTGGGCACATTATAAAGAAACTAAAGAAATTACAGAGGCTCCCTAAAGCCAAGTCTCTGCCACTCACATGTTCTTTTTTCTAGAAAGGGAACAAGTAGCAATGCTGCACTGTTCTGTTGGCAGTTTAATATATCACCTCCTTCTGGCTTTTCCAGTATTGGTTCTGTTGTTTTCAAAAGGGTTTCTGAGCTCATTCGGTGCTGCACTGAGGGAAACCTAACAGCATCTGAAAAGGCCGGATCATTCTTTCTTTTCTTTTTTTTTTTATTGTAGGTTCAGCCGTGCTCCCAGAAATGGAAAGTCATTCTAGTGCAGAAAAGTCTGATGGACCATAGAGAGTTGTTTCCTTTTTCCCCCTCAGTGTGAAAGTTGTGGCATTGATCTCGCTCCCCAGGCATCCACACTGCACAAGTTGTAGCCAGAGCAGAGGCAGAGGGGTGATGCTATGGCTCATAAGCACAGGGGCACACACAGACTTGGAAAGCACAGCGCAACAGAAACAGACACGCTGTACGCACATTAAGTAGCTGGATTTAATTTGGTTTCAGTGATATGTTCTCATATGGAAGGAAGGAATTCATCCATTCACTCTCTGACTTACTGCTTTTGACAAGATTTAATGTGACTCAAGTGACTCAGCTGTCGCGAACATGATGTCTGTAGCCTCAAGTGTGTGTTAGTGTGTGAACAACAAGGAAAGGTCTCTTTGTATATTGTTAGCGGTGGAGAATAGGGAGCTTGTAGGCACACTAACTAGGAGTTGAAGAATTTACCATTTGACACCATGTGGCAGTTTGCAAGAGGAAGTTGAAACAAAAGGAGGAGGAATTAACCCTTACACTATATGCAGACTAAAATTACTTGAGAGGACATTTGAATATTGACAGGAAGTTCTTTAAAACCCACTTTTATTATTATTCTTTTTCACAAAATGCAAGTCATTGTGCCTATATATTCAGTACAGTTACATGGCAGGTATTACTCTTTCCATTGCTTTGGCCCAAACTGGAATATCTCAAATGGAATGAGTGTGGAATGCCATCCTGCTGGTTTTGGGAGTACCATGGGGCGATCATGGCTCAATAGTTGGGAGTTTGCCTTGTAATCGGAAGGTTGCCGGTTCGAGCCCTGGCTTGGACAGTCTCGGTCAAGTGGGCAAGACACTTCACCCGTTGCCTACTGGTGGTTGTCAGAGCGTCCGGTGGCGCCAGTGTCCGGCAGCCTCTCCTCTTTCAGTGCACCCCAGGGTGGCTGTGGCTACAATGTAGCTTGCCATCGCCAGTGTGTGTGAATGGGTGGATGACTGGATGTGTAAAGCGCTTTGGGGTCCTTAGGGACTAGTAAAGCCATTTACCATTACCATTTTACTATGACTTTTCCTCTTCTCAGCCATGAGTTTGGAGTTTGTTTTTTTTGCAGTGAATTATCTCTTTTTCTCACAGTCATGTTCATTAGTTAATACAGCTTAATAAGTCAACATCATTACCATCAACATTGTGCACTCCTTTGCTTCTTTGGCACCTATAATATGAATGATGTTCACCTCAGCCTTAGCTATTAGATAGATTTTCTGTGCTTTAGCATGTTAACATTGACACCAGGAAACCCTAGCAAAGCCATCCAAAGCTGCTAGCATAGTCGTAAAGTCTTCAATAAGCCTCAGTAGAACAGAAACTCCTACTGCTGACCTCAGCTCATTCCTTCTTGAAATGAATACCACACATTTCCTTTGGGCAAAAATGGCACAATTTAGAAATTTAATTACTGAGGACTAGTATGATAGCTAATACTTATCTGCCACTAAGCTGGAAGTAGAAGAAATTCCCTACTGTTTGAAAGTTTGGGATATCCGTCTAACTCAAACCTGAACCCTTCCCACATTTTTTTTAAAATGTTCAATAAATTAACCAAGAGAAAAGTTAATCTATTCAGAGACTCATATCAGAGTTGCTATGTGAACTATTTTCATTTGTCTTGAACAACAGCACAGATTCCTTTGTGATGCTCAGCGCTTTGATTTAAAATGCAGTAATATTTCACCTTATATGCTGAGGCACTGTTGGGGAAAATAATGAGATTGTAGCTCTGAGAAATGAAGTGCTTTTAGGTGTTTCAAAGTCCCGACTTCTTGTTTTTGAGTATTGTGCTGTGGTGCTATCTCTCCTTTTATTTCTTGTTTCTTTTACATAACTTCTTTCACTCCTGCCCCCCCACCCCCACCCCATAATGTGCTCTGCTGAAAGTAGTTGAGTGAGGATTTATTCATAAAGTTTAGGGTTTTGAGGCTGACTAAAGGTCTTTTCCTTTTAGTCCCTTTAGATGGGGCTAAGGTTTTTTTGTAATTCATTCTAACAACTGTGATAGCTAATTATGCGACAGGTTTATTATGATCTTAGTTGTGAGAATGTTTGAAAGTGTTTTTGAACGGAACAGCACTAGATCACGCATTTCTATACCGAGATGTTGTCTTTTTCTCATGGTAAGAATGAACTGGGCATGCATTGCAGTATTAGTAGCCCTTGTATAGCTAGAAATTGCTGCAAAGACATTTTGCATGTGTTTGCAGGGGGCCGACCTGGGTCAGTTGAGCTAAGAAAATCTGCATATTGAGGTAGGGTAGGAACTGGCCCTTGTCCAGAGGTCACGACCCACTGCAGCTATGTCCATGTGGAAAGCTGTATGTCAGAAGAAGCTCACACTGGTGTCTCAGCATCCCGCTGAATGACCTCGACACACTTTCTGATCGTCCTGTATACCAGGTTTGCTGAATTAGCCTGAATGTCTTTCAGCTGCTTTTTGTTTCTTAGTTAAATGTCTGGAGCGTGAAGATGAAGTTACCATCTCCTAAGGATGACACAATCATTACACCGTTTAAGGCGAAGGCATAATACTTTTGAGGAGGTTGTTACAAAAGTTGGAACGGTCATATACACACTCTCCAAACCCAGTGGATTAAAAAGTAATCTGCAAACCTTTGTAGTGCACAAACCTTACTACTGTGAAAGTTCTAGTCAGGTATCCCTAGCCTTTCTGTTTTGTTGTCCTGCTGACAGACTGAGGAGTTGCTCTTGTGGCTCTCTGGAGACTTTCTTGTGGTCGGGCTGACTCAAACTCCACCTTTCTTGTTTGCAGCTGGTGTGGTCATCCTTGTTGTGCTCTGGAGATGCACTCTGAGCTGGAAAGTCAGTCTAACCAGAACCTGCAGCAGGTGGCTGTGGATCAGAATAATAGCTACCATCTGCTCTCTAAGAACAACTGGTCTCTAAAGACAGTGGACTTGGAGTCCATAGTATCTTTTCAGAGGAGTACCTTTTAAAACAACCTTTAGACTATTTACTGTTGTCACATTGTATAATTTTCACATTTATTTTTTCCGCATTAATGTGAGGAATCTTGTGTAATACAGTGTTCAGGTTTATTTTAGTTTAAGTTCTGCTGCATCCTGTATGTAAATTAACAGGAAGTTCTACATTTTAAAATGTTTTTTCCAGGCAAAACAGTTATTCAAATGAGTAACGTTATATTAATAATGTAGTTGATGTTGCAAATTCTCCTATGGTACAGTAAGTTCAGATTAGTAATAATGCTTCACATTTGTACATCTTCTGCCACAAAAATCACCCTAACCCGAAAATGAGGCCCATGTAGAAGGTATATATATTGAGAATAGTGGTAAGCTACACTTGGTCTGACTGATAGGACATTTAGTCCTATCAGTCAGACCAAGTGTTTTCTAATTATGATAAGTATTTCGGCAGTGGGAAATGGATTAGTAACATTTGCATGCTGATATGCTGCACAGGCATGATGTTAATAATGTTAGTGGCTATCAAGTGTGTCAGAGTGATTGCTAGGAGCAGTTCTGTCTCACTGAGAATGTTGGATGCTAAAGACAGCAGTGACACAGACTAGGGCTGAACGATTATGGAAAATAATCTAATTGCGATTTTTTGCCCCAATATTGCGATTGCGATGCGATATGCGATTATTTTTTAAGGTCTTTGTCTTCTGTATTATTAAACAAAGACAAGCAATACATCATATAGTATGGCCAATACTATATTACATTAATTTTAAACTGTTCTTTCCTGGAAGACAGACCTCTGTTATGATGACATGAGGTGATGCATGAATTGATGACTGACATTTTTATTTAACTTCTTCAATCACAACAGTATATTTGAACATACACAATAGTTTATTTTTAGCTTACAAACATCTGAGCATAAAGTGCTGACAAGGAACCCTGGTGTAAACATTAAAATGAAAGTCAGTACAATGTGCAGATTGCAGAAATATACATAAAAAAAAATCAGTGGCTTTACCACACTCAGTTTTTCGACATCTGTGAACTACTAGACAGTCATTCAATTAAAAAATAATATTAAATAAATAAAACTAATAAATAAAAAATACACACATCTTACTGATCTCTGCAGTCAGTAACATTACACATAAAGTGCAAACATAATAGCAATTGTATAAACACACACACAAACATGCCTTTAAAATTTAAAGGCGTGAAATTGGACGGTCTAGCCTTCTGAATCAGAAGGCTAGTTCTGATTAGCGTCACCGCTGTCTCGGTGGAGTTTAATAAACTCGGCCGTCTGCTTCTTGCTATCTAAAATATAACCAGACACTGGCGTAAATTCTCGACTGTCTCATACTTCTGTTTAATCAGTTTTCTGTTTGACGTTTAGTCAGCTGTGTGAAAACCAAGGAGGAACCCACCCGGGGGATTAATAAAGTTTTATTTTATCTAATCTAATAACTTTAATCTCAGCCAAACCGATTTACTCACGAACAAACAAAACACTGAAAAAAGCCCAACAATAACATTTTTAGGTTGTCTAAGTGACTTATATATTACGTTTAACCCGAGCAGCGAAACTCCGCGGTGATCTGAAAATGATGTGCCGTTCTCGGCCGCATCAGTAACCCTCGAGCTCCCGGCTAGCTGTCGAGCTGGTGGGTAGCAGACACCTCTGAAAACGTCGAAGCACTTTTGCAAATATGGGATATCTTGATAAACCGAGCAGATATTTGATGTTTACACAACTACTTTCTCGCCTGAAAATATTTTAAAAGTTTATTTTGTGACCCAGAAAGATTAGTATGAGTAATTTTAAAACTTAGTAGCGGCCGCCATTGTTGGAAACTGGAGTTTGGCTGGGCCGCGCTATGAATTCTGGGATATGGTAGTAATTTGGACAGCCTTCGGCGCGTCGCTGTGACGTAATCGGTCTACAAATGCGGCCTCAGGAGGATGCAGCCCATGAATTTGGACATGTCCAGAGTATAATCGCAGCCTTTGCGGTTAGAAAATTGCACTTGATCATGTCGCGATATTATCGCAAATGCGATATATCGTTCACCCCTAACACAGACTTCGCTGACAGTGACGAGAAACAAAGAGACAGCGCACATCTCAAAACGCTGCAGATTCACATTAAAACTTTTTTCTGTTTTTCTTCTTCATCTTTGCCTTTTTACTTCTTTATCCCTCATTTTCCCCGAGCCCTTGACCTTAATAGAAGTTTCTTGTGTGCAAAACCTTACAAAAACTCATACAAACAAATACTTGTGCAAACAGAAGTATGCACATTGGCTCATCAAGCTGACGTCTGAGTGCTTTTTTAGCACTGTGTGTACATGTCATCTCGTGTGAAAGTGCTGCGCAAGAGGAAAGCTCTGCGGGGAGAGGAGATGTTGTGGTGAAATTTATTTACAGTTCTCTGGACTTTTCACTTGAGCGAGGGACGGAAGAGGATGTTGCCTTTTCCTCATCTGCTCGTTCTTCCTGCCAACAAAGGAATGCTTTCTGTTTGTATAACCCCTGGCCTCTGATGTTCTGAATTTGCCCCTGCTTGGTCAAGAAAATTCTTAACCTTAAAGAGCCCTGTACCATCTTCCCATTTAAAGGCCAATTATTTCTCACAGCTTGTCTGGCTCTTCTTTATCATTTATTATTGTTAAGTTTCTGGATGTAGAGTTCTAGTCAACTAGAGAAAACAATGGTCACTGAAATCTTATCCACTCTTAAGCCAGTTCATTATTTTACCTGTGTGTTGTGTTCAGACTAACTACATTGGCGACAGAGTACTGACTGCACTCTACCTGCTGTGCTTATTAGCCTAATTCACATTAGACAGTTGTAGGTATTTTATTGTTTCTTTGATCGTTGTAATTTTAATATGTTTGCCTGAAATGGGTCTCTTGTAATGTGACTGCGTTTATAAATAAAGATTACATGAAATAAAATAGTTGGATTAAAAATGTATCTGAAAATCTGGTATTTGAAACATCTGTCTTTTTTTTTTTTGGAAAACTTTATAAACCCCTTTTTTTTAAAGCATTAAAAAAGGGGTTTATAGGAAACCGTCTTAGCATGTGTGCAAGATTTATTGTAATGTATCTGAATGGTCTAACAGAACTGCACAGAACTGTCTGATTTCCACAAATGCCATCCACCTCCAGGTTGTCCCATCTGTATAAATTCTGTACATCTAGAGGCAGGCAGAGAGTAATGGTGAGATGCAACAGGAAAATAAATGAGATGATACAAGGCCAAAAGAGAGCCAAAGAAACTAAAAAAAGGAAGCCACCTCCCCTCATTCTTTCTGACTGAGATACATGTGTTTTTCCTTAGATGCACAAAAACTCGCACCCACAGATAAGGCCTCCAGTGGGTTGTTTTTGACACAAATGAATTCAAAATCAACAAAAGCATTGGGTTGTTTTCTAAGGATCCTGGTTGAGGAGGTGGCAGATAGGTTTTTGTCTTCCTCTTACTGACAACATCTTTTCTTTTGTAAATAGGAGCTGGCAGATTCAAGAAACATGCCACACAAAGCAGCCTCCTCTGATATTGTTATATAAAGCAAACACAGACAATATGGTGGGGCGTTTTGTAATTGATTAGTTCATTTTATTATTGGTATTCATGGGTTCATAAAGGTAATACTGATGAGTACGAGTACTAGCCGTAAAGTCTAAATCTATTGTGCTCTGAAGCACTACAAACTATAAAAGAAAATGCTGCATCAGACATCATTATTAAAGCTACCAACCATCAGCAGAGAGTGTGAAACAAGGCGTGACCAAAGATATCTCATTGCTGCAGTAATCATCAAATGTATTATTAAAACCTGCCCTGCCTAATTTCAACTAATCTGGCCTGAATTGGCCAGGTACACTTGGGAATTGATTTGTTGAGCCTGGGAGCTGTCCCATAAATTGCAATGTTAATGGTGGGGCTGAACGGGCCTCTATGCCTGATAAAGGCAGATTTAGAGGAGATATTTAGCATGGAATCATTTATCAGGGTCTGACAGATAGGCACTAAGACTCCCACCCCCCAAAAAAGACACACACATGCATAAAATGGTCCAGGTCCTCTCTGTTAGTGCTTGATCTGCGGTGACACAACTTTATCTGTCTACAGCAGATTAACTCGGCTGTCTTTGTTGTGAAATTAAACAAAAAATGAAAAAGAGAAAATAAACCAGTGCATATGTATATCAGGGAATGGATGATTTTAGCTGTGCGGAGGTGTGACTTTGGCCAGATGGAAAGGAAAACATGCAGTGAGATTTTTAAAATGCTAGAGGTGATGCAGCTGAAGCAAGCCATAGATCACTGATATAATCTGTCAGTTCAATAACTACAGTATGAGCGCAGCTGAATGCAGAGAGAGAGAGAGAAAGAGAGAGAGAAAGGCATTGCTATGCAGGTGGTGCACATGTGTGCTCATGTTGGTGGCATTAATGGTCTTTCCGTGTGCAATTTTATTTGCAAAGCTTATGGTCCGTTCAAGGATTTTAGGGTTACCGTGACTTTTTGAATTGAAATGTTGTGTAACAGAAGCACTGGCTGCATATTGTAACAGCCCCACAAACGCTTGTTCACTCGGCTGTGTACACTAAGAGTCTGAATTGCACATGTTCAGCCCATTTTTATTATTATCTGCACCTGCAAAACCCTCCCTCATATCCATGCTTTGTTTTAGTGTTTTCACTGCCTCGAGACTTTGTTAAACCTGCATAAATTTTACGTTTTTATCTTCTGTGTCAAACACATTGGGTTTAAATTTAATGAAATGTGCTATATAAATAAAATTGCCATTACCATATATTAACTGTAAGCTAAATATTAGGTTGACAGCTCAATTACTTAATTTTTTGCTGTGATTTGGAGTAAATAATCGTTCGACTGCATTATAGAACCACAGGCAGAACTACTATTAAATGAACAGAGACTCTGAATATAAAAAAGAAAACAGAAGGTATCATGCAGTAGCTCCAGTGTCACCAATAACATGATTGGTGCAAAGTTTTTTAAACTTGCAGTTATAAATTGATCCCCCACGTAAAAGTAATGTGTCAAAGCTAAAGGACTTGGCCAATCGCAGTGACTGAGGTAAGATGAACTTCCAAGTTAAAGGAAAAAGTAAAGTTTGACTGAAACTGAGGCCCAGAAAGAAAATTGGATTGGTTTTACCTGCATTATCTGAAGTTTTGGTTAAAGAAGCCAATCGAGAGAAAACCATAAAAAAGCTCAACAAATAAATGCATAATTCATTATTTAGGGGAATAAATCCCAGTGTGGCTTACAGCATGTAACTAAAATTTACTCACTAACCTTCTTGAAAGTAAAACAATTTATCTTATTGAGCCGCAATATGAAACCACATGAGATACACCAGATATTAAAAAACACAAAAATGTAACCTAGATAGTATAATGGGTTTTAAAATGATGAAACAGCAAAATAAACACATTCAAGTTATACAACAGCTTAAATGACCCAGGCAGAGGGCAAAGATCGTACTTCAGTCAGTTTGAGATGCATACTTGCTATGCCTAAGGGTGTCTTTGTTGTCCTCCATATGACCTCGCCTGACCAGAGCTGCCACATCATCCTTTGTTCATCTTATCTGTCTGTTAATAGTGCTCCCGGGGGACCTGACTATGCTCTCTGTCTCCCTCTGAATTGCCTATTTGCTTTGTCCACCACCTCCCAGTCCATCTATTCCTGCAACTGGTGATTTAATGAAGAATTTGGTCACCATGAGTGACCTCTCTCATCATTGCAGTCCAGTCATTTTTTCTTATTTATGTCTTCTTCTTTTGGTTAGATTATCTTCAGCAAGCTGCAGAACTTAAACAGTTTTATATTATTGTATTTTCTGGTACTGCGATCAAGCATAGATTTGTTTAAGTGAGAGAAAATCAGAAAATCTGTGAACTTGTACAGTAACTGTGCCTCTCATGTGGATGTTTACCTACCTACGATACCTAAATGCATGTCTATAGATTATGGGAGTTTTAACTGAGGAGCATTCTTGATGTGATCTGACAGTGCTAAACACAGTTTTATTGTGCCAGTGTTTCATAAGAGCTGCATTATTTAGCAGGAATTAGTAATTTCAACAGACTTTCAACAGTGTGATTTTGTGCTTAGAAAGCTAATTGGCTTGAGCCATTGAACTAATAGCATCTATGGTACGTAGATTGCTCTTTGTATCCTTTGAAGCTAACAGGGTGGTACTATTATGTGTAATCTAACACTGGAAAGGTTTCCGCTCTCCTGCTGTCAAGGTAATGCCCTGTAATTGGCCTTCTAATTTTGTGGTATAATGAGACTAGAAGTGGATGGCAGAGGCGATGTTGCTGTATTTACCTACAGTACCAGACAATTAGCACCGTAATACTAATCGTGGGCTGGCAGGTGGAGCTTTTAATGAGGCTAAAAAAAGGATTTGTTCTCACCTCTTTCTTTTACAGTGTTAGCAGGAATGTAAAAATGGTTATCAATTGATTACACGTTTTACAAAGGTCGCTCTCCATGCTGCACAAAAGATACATTTTCAGTAATTATAAAAAATGTTCATGTAATTCTTTATATTAATTATATTAACTTTAGATTAGTCATATATAAAATACAATTTTGCACACAAACATTTTAATGTTTAGTCACAATAACGGAACTTTGTCCTATAAAAACTTTGACCTGATATTGATATTCTATTGAATGTAAACATATACTTCAATCTCAGCATAGCGTTAGACACAACCTCAAGGGAGGTCTGAAGTAATTTAAATGCATAACCTAGGGATAATAACTCAAAAGCTGATAGAAGCAACATGCAAAAGCACTGAGTAGCATTGTAGCCTGAAGGAGGAAAAATCATTCCAAGTGGTGCTGCCACAAAAATCCATGGTCTTCAAACATTGGTTCTTTGTCCAAAGGAGAGAGACATGGTCACTGGTGAAATGGATTGTCTGTACAGTGGTTAGCACTGTTGCCTCACAGGTTTGAATCCCCCATCTGGCTGGTGTAAAGTTTGCATGTTCTCCACTTATCTGTGGGGGTGTACTCCAGCTTTATCCGACAGTTAATGCAATTAATGGGGTTGGCTTAATAGGTGTGCATGGTTGGCTGTATTTTTGACCTGTCCAGGGTGTATCCTGCCAGCTGGGATAGGCTCTAGCCCTCTGTGACCCTGAAGGACCCTGAATTGCATAAGAGAAGAAGATAGAAAGGAATAGATGGATGGATTCTGTGTCCTTCACAGAAGTCAACTTTCTTGAGCAGACTGAAGAGGATAAACCTTTAGGGATTCTCAGAGCCACCTACTATCTAACAGAGGGATGCTGATTAAAGTAAAGCCCTCTCGGGTTGACAGTGTACTGACAGATTTGTCAGCTAACACTAGCCCCTGTAAATTGCCAGTTACAGATCCTAATTTAGCTGTCTTTAACCTTTCCTAGAATTCCTCAGCTGGAATCCCTCTTATGCTTTTGACTCTGAGGAAGGTTAGAGTAGAGGTGGCAGGGTTTGCAAGAGGTCTGACTCTGTAGCCTAAATCTGAGAGGGGTGGAAACGATAGTGGGAAGTTGTTTCTGTCAGGGTCAGTCTCAAAGCAGAAGCAAGAGGACAGATTATGGCGAGAGGCATGTCAGTGACACTGCCTTCCGGACAGCATATGCTCCATATAATGCGACTGCCCATGCACAGAGGCACGTCCACATGTGCATACAGCAGTATACAGATGCGTATATATTAAACAGAGGGAGACACGCTTGTGTGCGCATG
The DNA here is from genome assembly GCF_041146795.1 of Maylandia zebra. Classification (NCBI taxonomy): domain Eukaryota; kingdom Metazoa; phylum Chordata; class Actinopteri; order Cichliformes; family Cichlidae; genus Maylandia; species Maylandia zebra. The sequence continues at coordinate 37,816,433 of NC_135173.1, read as the reverse complement.
CTGAACTTGATTCAGCCATACTGAATACAAGTAAACAATCATGCTTAATTTCATGCTCCAGCTTTCACCTCCGTGTGCGTGTCTTTCACTCATCACATGAGTAGCTGTGCGTTTATATTGCGATGGCACGGAAGTAATCAGGGAGGAAGATGTCACAATTGCACAAAGAGGTTAATGAAAAGCCAAGATCCTCATTTTATTCTAATATTCTTGCTTAAATATAGATGATGATTTTTGTGCAAAACGAAGAAGCCGCACTTATTAACAGGTTTTAAATAGCCCTACTGTGAAGTAGAACGCTATCGTTTAAACTTTGATTCTCCTGTCTTAATTTCCCAGTTTGATCTCTTTTGTCCTCCATAAAACTCAGCTCTTGTTGGCTTCAGCGCCACCCTTATGAAGTCCATAACTTAAATACTGATTAGATTGGACACTGTGGGATCTTGGAGATTATGAGAACAAAGAGCAGGTCTTATCAGTGTGTGTGAATGAATTTGTGTTGGCTGTTTATTTGCTGCCCTGTGTGAGATTGTGATTTGTGAGGCTCCTCCTGCATAAAGATGAATAGAAATATCTCCCCGAGAAGCGATAACCTCAAGCTTAAACACACAACACAGTGGCAGCATTTGTTTTCATTTACTTTCATTTATATATTTTCTTTGTGCCTGAGCAAAAAAAGCCATTGTCTGTGCAGGACCATAAAATGGGAATAAATGGCGGGCTATAATTTGCAGCCCCAAGAAAAGATCCTTTTAGATCAATCTTCTTGTCATTAAAACATTATTGGAAGCCTAACTAATGTGTTTTTTTTCCTTCGTTTCTTTACTTTTATCAGAAGGACCTTTAAACACATATCTGAAAACAGGTTGGAAGTAGTTCACACGAAGAGGTGTGGCAAAGCAGTTACATGATAACATTTAAGAGGTAATTAAGTTACCTTTATTATTTTTGACATCTCTGGTACAAAAGTCCAGCCACTTACGGTATATCATTAAGTTTATTTCCTTTGTGAAGCTTTTCCTGCTGCGTTTCTAGGTTTCTGTGTTTATATGAATGCACATTCAGTCAGTGTCCTGGTTCTGTCTTAGAAAGCTGTAATGGTACCCCAGGAGTACAGGAAGGATGTCTTCCCACTTGGGGCATGTCCTTGTCAGAGAGCACCAAGTTCAGCCCCACTTCTGTCTTCAGGGAAACAAGCCAGTATAGTTTCAGCTGTATAATCCGTTGTGCCCTTGTCACCCGCATAACTGTGATGGTCATCGCTCTTATTGCATTTTCCCAGAGGGCCTAATGCGCCATCATCACGCTGCATGCGATGACGGCTGTTTGTTGACAGCTGGTTTCACATGGGAGTGGAAATCACGTGTTTTTCTCAGACATGTCTGCTTTTTAATGACACCAGCCATGCCATGGCTGTCGACTGGTTGGCTCACAATGGGTCTCATCAATTTTTATCCTGAAGGGGTGATTTTTTTTTTTTTTTTAAATTTACAGTCTTTAAATTGTGTGTGCAGACTATAAGACTATAAGTCAACCACAATTTGGGGCACAGCTGAATTGACCTACAGGTGGATGCTTTGTCTTGGCTAATTTTGCACAACTTTGTAAAAATATCCCTTCAAGAAAATCTGCCCTCCAGTTTTTGACTAGCTAGTCTATTGCTAGATGCACCACTACCCATCCATAGACTGCAAGAAGGCTTAGCTAATAACCTAGCCCTCCACTTTTTAGTCCTTCTATGGGCATTTTTCCCTCCAAAACATGAACATGGCATCATCCACAAATTCTTACACTCCAGGCTTTTGAAATGGGATGTTACAAGCCAAATGGTAATGTCACAGTAGCTACACCGAGTTTTGAATGTAAAACAGTTATTTTTGGTATCAAACAAACACAAGCACTGGATTTAACAGGAAAGCAGTCCTTGTCTTCTTAAGGGGATGTCCGCTATTAATAGTAACTGAGCAGTGAGAAAGAAGTTGATAGACAATATTAAGAAGAAACAACAAATAAACTCACAAATATGTATTTTTGAGTGCAAATATATTTTGAATCTGTCTATATAAAGGCAGGAATAGAGTTGGATACCCTGTATGCAAACTTGCCAGAATCATTCTCCAATGTAGACTCTGCAGACTATTCCTTTGAAACTGGAGCTCGAAGGCTAAAACTTTATCACAAACTTGTGGAAACGTTATGGAAGCATATAAAAAAGCATTTGTTTTGAACTACAAGCTCAAAAGTTGGTATGCAGTGTGTTAGTGGATTTAGAAAGACCTGCTACATTTATGCCTGCAGCTTTTGTGTAACTAGTCAAGTAAGTCTGAGTCCTTCTGCATGTTGACTGCCTCTTTGGGCTTGTGTTGATTCAGGATTAACACATAAATGACCCGCGATAGCGAGATAATCTCAGTGACCTATTAGAGTAATACAGCACTAAAACAAACAAGCAAGCATACCCTGACAGTCATGAACAAAGCACTCTTTAATTGATTTGCTGAGGTTATTTGTTTTATTTGTTTTGTTGCATGCTTATTTAAGAGGAAAGGGTGTTGTGCGTGCATGCAATAATGATAATGGATCACTGAGGTTGTGTTTGCGAGGGAATAATAATTGTACTGTATAAGGGGACGGTGGGTTTGGCTGTATGGGCGAGGGAGATAAAACTACAAAGATTAAACTATGATCTGTAAATGTGTCAAACAGAAACCCTAATGGCCCCAGTCAATATCATATTTTTGGAGATTATGTTGATTGCAGTCTGGGCTTAGGCTCTGTATAACATTAAGCTTCAACGATTAGCAGAACAGCATGGCAGTAAGTCCCAAATAATACTGTAATTGAGAATATTATGATAATTGGAGACGAAAGAAACAGTAGACACATAGACACAAACAGGCAGTCTGACAGTTAAGATTTATCAGCGCACACAATCTGTTTTTTGGAGTATGTGCATCAAAGCATTGCTGTCTGCTGTGAGGCACATAAGGCTGAGCATTCACAATTCTATTTGTACCAATGAGAAAACTTTTTTTCTGTAGGATCTCAACAGAGGGAGGCAGACAGAAAGTGGAAGCACAGAGAATTTCAATTAACACAAAACCAAACTGTATTCCATGATTTTTAGCATTTTTAAAGGCAGCTTGGGTGTTTAGAAGTATGGAGGAGTATATGTTTTACTGCTGTTACAAACCAGACAATGGCAAACCAACAGGCTCTCTCCTTGACATGCTTAGCACCTGCACAGCCTCAGAGTGCTTGTCCAGTTAATCAGTAATATTTAATCGAGCACCGTGCAAACTCAACTTTTAATACCCTTTCCAGTTCCTTTTTTTCTTTTTTAATTTCCCTCGTGCTCTGCCTTTCTGAGATTTGACCCAGTGTGCAGCATCACAACTTAACTTCTTCTGCCACTTTTCTTTTTCCCCTAAGTCTTTCTCCCAAGAACTATTTCCTTTATTAAACATGCACACATGACACACGCCTTTTTGGAAATTATCTTTGTTTCCATGATATAATCTGACGGATTGCAGTGAGCAGGAAGTGTTGACTGAGGCCAATTTGTTCCTTGTTCTACATTATGAGTAGCTGGGGACTCTGTTTTCTTTTTTATGACCTGAGATATGATATCATGTCAAGAGCAGCCACCATAATCCCTTCGCTAGCTGACACATGGCCCAGTCCGGGGGAGAAAAAATCGCTGCACTCACCATGCCTCAGGCACGCACACCTGCAAGGCTGTCCTGAAAACAAATAGCTGGTGGGCACATATTTTTCAGCTTTTAACTGTGATTTAAAATACATGCATTTTTAAACACATTATTTAAACCCACTGCCTAGAGCATACAGTTATGCAAAATAATGGATATACCTGTAGAACACTGTCAGTTTAGGCTCATTAATTACAATCCCAGTCACACGCAGAGTCATATGATCATGTTCCTCAGATGTTTATCATCATGGCGACTAGAAACCACCAATCTACAGCTGCTGAGAGTAGTCTCTTCTAAAATAATGACTCCATTAATTATCAGGCGATGTTATTCCAAGATGGTGCTCTGGCCACGCCGTGTTAATTGAATGTATGTGATTGAATAATGGATTTACAGCAAAGTCGAAAAGCTCTCTGAGCTGTCTGTTTCAGGCCTGCCTTGTTCACCTAAATCAAGTCAAACTGTTTGGGTAAGACGGAGGGAGATGGGAGAGGAAGAGAAGTAGTACAAAGATAGATGGGCGTAAAGTCAGACTAATGATGTAGCATGAAGCAAGCCATCTATGTTTGATGAATGTTAGCTGAGAGACTGGAAAGTGAGATGATAAAAAGATGAAAAGAAAAAAGTCTGACAAGTACAGTCCCACAAAGAGAATTGGGTGATTAAGCGAATATCAAGCACAGATGCACAAGGGCAAAGAGTCCAGATAAACAAGATGCACTCCCCCACCCCCAAGAGTGGCTTATTCCTGTTGTGTTTTCACTCTGTTCAGCTTTCTGTTTGACTAGAAAGCTGCTCTTTTACAGTTTGAAAACACAACAGTCTAATAAATGAATTTTTAAATTGTTAACAGATTAAATCATTTAAATGTATAAGCTGCATCAGGTACTGCTGCATCATTGCTGTTGCCTCACAGTAAGAAGGACCTGAGTTTTAAACCACCGTCTGACCAGGGCCTTTCTGTGTGGAGTTTGCATGTTGTCTCTGTGTCAGTGTGGGTTCTCTCCATAGGCTAATCCAGCCTTTTCTCACAGTTCGAAGACATGCAGTAAATGGGGTTAGGTTAAATGGTGATTGGGAGTGTGAAAGGTTTGTGAAAGGTTGGCAGTCTCTCTGACAGACTGGCAACCTGTCCAGGTAGTACCTGTCCTGGAATAGACTCCAATTGCCACAGGGCTTGGATAAGGGGAAGAAGCCTCTGTGTTGTCTTTCAGTCCAGCTTTGTCCAGCCACTGGTAGGATTTCTGGATATCAGCCACCTCCTCTATCTGCCGGTGGTACATACCGCGCAGATAGGGCTGTGCGATATGACGAAAATCTCATATCCCGATATAAGAATTCTATCGTCCCGATAACATTTTACATAAAATTTACATAAAAATGTAACATTTTCTGTAAATTCTGTGAATCTCGGGCAGCTCGTCTTGCGGGAAGTGTTTCCAGCTGCGCGTCATGTAGCTGGAGTCGAGTGTTTTAATCGATGCATGAAACTATACATTTTTAGACATAAGTTGTAAAGGCCACGTTTTCTTTGTGAGTATTTATTACACAGCGTGCTGCGGGGGAAACCTGTTCTAACGTTTGAGCCTAAGGTTTATTTTTTAGCACCTGGCGGCTCTTTTTTAATTCTCATCCGTAAATAATCTGCTTTTTCACGTGATTCAGTTTATTTCGACACCACGAAACAAACGATAGCGTAAAATGAAACGATAGACGTTTTTATATCGTCATCCGATATATATCGTTATATCGAACAGCGCTACGTGCAGGGGTCTGTATATGTATGTATATGTGTATATATACATGTATGTATATATATATATATATATATATGTGTGTGTGTGTGTGTGTGTGTGTGTGTGTGTGTGTGTGTGTGTGTGTGTGTGTGTGTGTATGTGTGTGTGTGTGTATGTATATATGTGTGTGTGTGTGTATACATTTTAGAACACAATCACATAAACAGCACAATTGTTGTATAATTGCAATTACTCTAGGCTAATGATATGAGCAGACTCAATTTGATTTAGCGCGCAGTTTAAATTAGTCCTAATGTTGCCTTCTGCTTTGAATCCACCATCTGCAAGCTGAAGTGTATATCTTGCTCAGTGTAACTATTACACAGCAGCACATTTTTCCTGGTGTGAAGGTGTGCTATGTGACATCTTCACAGTCATTAGTGCTTTAGTACAGGCGCTAATGGAGTGGCTAGCTTGCTGCGACTCTGCAGGCCTGGTTAAAAGCTTCAGCAGTTTTTAATGTCCTCCAACTTTTTACTTTGTTCTTTTACATCTCTCTTTTCCTCCAACTGTACCAGGCATGTTGTCTTTTCAAGCAGCCTCTCAGCAATTAAGCTCCCAGCCGCCACCCTTTCTGTGTTTTTCTCCCCCATCCGTCAGCTTATGGCCGAATCGATCGCTTAGGGTGTGTAAGATGCAGTGCAAGCTCTCTGCCTATTCCACTCACTCACACTGAGATGAATGTTAATCAATTTGATGTACGATGGAGGAAATGCTTTAAAATCCACCGTGTCTTCCCCATTTGGGATGGATATCATCTTTTTTCAATAAACACCTGAACATGCTCTTCCAGTTAAATTACCATTGCCCTGCATCTCAGTAAGAAATCGCGTGTTCAGGTGTACCACACAGCAACACACACACACAGCAGTTGACACTGTTGTCATGTGATCGACATTCTAGACGAAGTGTAGAACGTTTAATGTTTTTAAATCAAAAATACACTTTTGTACATCATGCATAAAGGGGTTTATTTGTCTTATTTATCCAATAATTTACATCTATTCAAATATATTGTTCACGGGTACATATGATTGATAGATCGGTTAAATAACGGGTACTCAAAGCAGAACTTTTATGACTGCATCAATCATCTGGGTTTAGTTAGGAAGCAAAACCCCCAGATGTCCTGTTTCTAGCCCCTTTTCTGTTAATATATATGTCTCATGATTCTAGTGAGTTTCTGGAAAGTCACTCACTCTTTTTCAGTGTCTCTTTTTGGACGCAGTCTAAATAGTTTGAACTGCGTTTATTCGTGTTGGTTAGTACTCCCTAAGATTGTATTTTTTGCAGCCGTCTTTTGCGCTCCTCGCCGTGACCTTCTGTGACAGAAGTCATTCTTGGCAGTGTGACAGATGATTCGATTTACCTGCTGCAAAGATGTCAGAAGATGATCACAGGGTTACTCATGGTTAAAATGTCAACTTTTAGGGCTGACTAACTGCAGCCGAGTGATTGTAAACAGTCTCAAAGTTTCAATATTGAAGTGGGGTGGGGGGCTGCACATTCACAGCGACAAATAATTAGTCTCAGCTATGGTTCAATTTTGAAAGTTCATTTTTATAGGATATTAAAACAAGTAGCATAGCTAGGCTGTAGGTTACCAATCTAGACATTTACTGGATGTCTTGAGGGTATAATTTGCAATTTGCAGTTTATTGCATTAAACATACAAAACCATTATATAGTCCTTGTAAATCTGCGACACAGACATCTATTGTCTACAGTAATCACTTTCAATTATGCTCATTCTTTTTCTTTTCCCACTTTCTTATTGTTACTCTTTTTTTTACATGTAGCTTACTTTTCCTCCTTTGAGGTTTTGATCCATTATAGATCAGTGATAAAGTCATGATCCTGAAGTTCCAGTACAAGTCAATGCCTCACCTGCTTTGTTCTTTCTAAGCATCAGTCCGAGGAAGATCAATCTCCATAAGTCAGTCAAATAGCCCTCCAGGGTGCCTTCCTACTGAGCGGATCCACCACAGACACCAGACGGCTCACAGACCTTTTAGTCCACTGTCTCTGTCGCATTTAGCAGATCTCATTTGTCACAATGCGTCTCTCCTCATGGGCGAAGGCAATAATTCACTCAGTGTGTATTTATTACGGAGGCACTTTTTTGATTTGATCTTTAATGAAAACAAAGTTGATGGTATGAATGTCGCCACACAGCGAGAACAAAAGAGGCGATGCCAGCCTCTGTAGTAAGGACTGGGTGATTAGAAGATACTAATCCAAACTGAGAGTAGGGGACACAAAGAGGAAGTGGAGAGAAATAAGTTGGAGATGTGTTTGATGCAGACACCTTTCAGCTTCATTAACTGGCACTATTACAACTCCTGCCTCTGTTGAACCAGTGCCCCTGTCTCTGGGGCATCATTAATATAATACAGCACAGGTTTTTAGAAAGGTATTAAGCGATTACTGTGGCTGAATAGATTACATGTAGAAGTACTCATGAAAAAGGGATTTGTCCTTTCATACTCATTCAGTCCTTGTCATTACAATAAATTCCAAGGTGATGAAAATTTCAACAGAGTTTATCTACCTTAATTTGCCAAGCCAGATGGCCAAAGTAGCAGTCAGCTGACTTGTGCCAAAATGACGCCTATTATTTGCTTCCACCTCTATTTAATGATAAGATTTTTTTCTGTCCTTTTTTGCTTTTGATCAGATAAAATGGGATTATTCATAACTACGGCTCACTACTGTCATGTGTAGCTGATTACTCCTTCTCCATTTTATTATTTGTGATACTCTCTTGTTAAATATTTTATCTCTGTTCACATAGAGCTCTAGAAATTCTTGAATGGGGCGAGGAGGGGAAAAAAAAGATGCGATCATCATTATTCTGGGCTCTGGCCGTCGTTGCTGCAAGAAAGGATTTTAATGAGGGTCGTCGCTTAATCACAGGTGTAAAACAGAATGCCTACGACACAGACAGATACTGATATGCACTACTAGATTCACATTACATATAATGTGGGAGACGGTAAGACCTAATGGGCCGCTGCGGAGTCAGATGTAATGCAGCATAGAGGACAGGACATGACATCAAGCAAACACAGCGGTGAGGCTAATGCACCATCACACCATCACATCAGAGACAAATCAGAGGGACAGGATGAGTCATGAGACAGCTGCGGGTCAGCACGCTAGAAGGAGACAGAAAAAGAAAGAAAAAAACTTACAAAGTTGTCAACACTATAACTACTCTATCTGTATGTGTCCAAGGTCACCGCACTCTCTTTGCAAAAAGATTCCCTGCAAACATTCGTGGGTGTTTCTGTAAATTGCTGTAGCTCAGTAAAATTTGAAAAACAAAACAAAATGGAAGAACAGATATGTATTCGAGGGGCTGTCGTCAGATTTGAAGTAAAGAACAAAAAAGAAAATCAAAGTAAATCAAAGAAGCCACATAATTTCTTTTCTCACACACTGGACAGCAAATCATTGGCAGGAAAACACGTTCAGCACACTGTTGTAACCCAAGGGCAGCACTGTGCGTCTGTAGCAGGCCACAATTTGCCAAACCAGTGCGGCAGAATGATGCCATCACCGCCCTGCTGCCTGCTTGATGTAAGTTGGTGCAGGGTGGCAATGTGCTACGGAAACACAAATCAATCAACACCTGCTGTTATTATTTTTCTCTTTTGCATGTCCTTCCTCATTTAAAACATCATCTGTGCTCAGTGTCAGAGTTAGGTTATAGATGCCAAGCAGCAACAATGCCTCTGTTATTAAAGTGCATCTTGCTGCAGCTAATTGAGGCCTGCAGTATGCAGGCAAATTAAAACACCAAAATAACACTGATGTCTAGCCAAATGGGAAGGAAAGGATAAAAAACCCCAAGGTATCATATTCTTCCACCTTTTAGGGATCAATTATGAATTATTTATACTTTTGAATTTTTACTCTATATACTGACACTAGTTCTATATACAAGCCATCTAAATCTAGTGAGTTTTTCTCCCTGACATCCATCTCTGGGCTGTGGAGAACAGAGCTGTGACCTGTCAAGGTGGCACACAGCATCCCATATTGACTCTTGTCAGCTTGAAAGTCTCAGTTTCTCCTGTGCCTCTTCCTCCTGGGATTACCCGGAATTCACCAGACTGTCAGAGAGCAGACGTACTTCCATCTCCACCTCTAACGCTGAAATACACAGCCTCGTCTTCCAGGAGATATAACATTTCTAATTGGAATGATTCAAACAGAGCTCCTGAGAGTGAATCTTTTTTATTTTTTTTTTATTTTTATGCTTTCAGTGGTCCCGTGACGACAAAACAGCCTCCTGCCTGCTGCCAACGCTTCTGCTGTTCACACAATTCATGTAGAAAATATTTGGAAGATAAAGTCCCACTTGGGATTATTTTGGACAAAATGATATGAATGCAGAACTTTTTTTATTTTAAACTGACACAAGAGTAGAATGCTGATGGGTTCTACAATACTGATTATTCTAATTATGGCGAAGTTTAGATAGGTCGTTTGCCATTAACATTCCTATTTCCAAGGTTTTGAAACATCAGGCAGCTACCCCCCCCCCCCCCCCCCCCCCCCCCTCTCTCTCACACACACACACACACACACACACACACACAACAAAACAACAACAAAAAAAACCCTAACAAACCCTAAAAGCACAAGTATTACAAAAGAACATATTGACCAGATGATGGTGGTTTTAAAATCAGCAAACTTTACAAAAGCCATCTGGGAAAAATTTCACTAACCCACAAACCTGCTGGTGGTGCTTAACTGAACAAATCTGGTACTTCCAAGAAATTTGTCATTTTTCCCATATTTATATGTACATCTTATATGCACACGAATCAATATGACCCGTGTTTGATGTCATTAAAAAGGATGAGGTGGGACACAAATTGAAATCTCTGCATTGATGTCTGATGTACTGCAATCTACTTCCCTGACCTCCACACCTCCACTGTCCACATTGCATTGACCACTTAGCTTCCTGCACTGGCAATGAATATTGGCACTAGTGTGATGCATAATTACACAGCTGTAATGAATACTGGGTTCTGCAAACTTTTATATGAATTAAAACCAGTAGCTCCAAAGTGTTTCATAAGCTAACTAGCCTTAGAAAAAAAACGACTCTGCTAACAGAAAGTACATTTTGCTAACTAACATACGCCCTCAATCCAGTTCTGTTTGAACTGTTTTTCCTGTTGGCAAACTGATACACTTAATGGCTAATAATGTTGTTTGTATACTGAAAATAGGTCATTTTAGTCCATTGGTAAATACTTGGCAAGCAGTGTGATGTGTGTAATAATCTATCACTCTGCATTTAAGGTAATACTGTAAATGAGATGTTCTTGGTGTGAAATTAAAATGATGAATTCATCCAAAAAGTGTTAAAGATGCATAAATACTAAAATGGGACATTTAGCCATTTTTTGTTGGATTGCTAGAGAACATTATGACTTTGTAATATATTATTTAGATAAGATCCTACAGGGGCGTTAGATTTACCCACGAGTTTGGTTGTTCAACTCAAGTTCAGGGACAAATAGACAAACAAATGCACAGACAGAAAGATTTTATAACAGAATATTGCTGCACTGATTTTTAACAAAGAAAGAGTTCTGGGTAGTGAAGGCTTGCATCTTTAAAAAAAAGCCCTTTAAAGTCTTGCAGCTAAATGCTTGGCAACGTTGGCACAAAGCGCTGAAACTGCTGATGCGAACATCTAAAATAGAGACACCGTGTCCGTCAACACTCTGATGGCTGATGGAAGATGGCCTTGTTAATTATAACCGCTGTGTTTTCTAGTTTATAACTGACTCTATGGTGCTTGTATACATGAATGCAGTCTTACAGGATAATGCTCACCCTGGCTCTCTTGGTTTACTTAACAGGGATAAGTACTGTGCATATTTTAGAATTCCAGTATTCAAAAATGTAAAATTAGTACTACTGTAAACCTACGAGAGACTATTTGGCAGTTCTGTTAAGAGCCAGGCAGAGAAGTGCTGCCTGTAAGATTACTGTTACAGAATATCTTAGGGATTTTTAAAATTTCTAAAACCTGGTAGTGTGAAATGCGTATATAGAGTACATAGATTTTTTTTTCGTTTTTTGAAGGAACCAGCCCTGTAACAAGTGGGAAAATGCAGTGCCATCTTTTTTTTTTAAACTTCAATACAAATGATCTTTTGCATACGTCAAAGTGACAGAGCAAGAAACAGTGGCTGAGGCACAAAAGGAGAACCTCTTCAGAGAGCAAAAAGCAGATAGAGCTGTGGTCAAAACGACTAATTTCCCTTATGAAATCCACCCTGTAAGACCTCCTGGAATAGAGTTTATTAAATGGTGGCTTATCATTACACTCTCACTATAGATAGCCTTGGAATCCCTTATAGACCTTGCTAGCCTACTTTCAGCGCCTCAGAAAATGTGACTGAAGAGTGGAGCAGGTTTTTCCTGCTCTCTGATGATTTGACCTCTGACCTGCTTGTTTATAACTGCGTAGGAGGTGTCAGATTTTCTCATTGGATTACTGCTGGTTTTTGTCTGTCTGAATATGACATGCATCTATATATATATATATATATATATATATATATATATATATATATATATATTTTAGCTTGGCTGACGTAAACCTGCATTGTATATTAGCTCAGAGATGCTTAAGGGAAAAAACAAATCCCTTGTAGTTCATGGATTTATCCTTCTGCTGTCTTCAATGCTGCACATTCCATTCTCCTACTGGTAAAACTGTCCTTGAATGCTGTTTGTGTGTTATGGGTAGGTATATATCATTGTGTCGAGTGGTTTTTAGCAGGACGGTATTCCAAATGCTCCCCCACTGCTGCAAGAGTAATTTTGCTTGTATATAGCCCCACTTGGTTGCTTGTCTTTTCACCACTTAGCAATCGATTCCCCCTCACTGCTGGACTCCCCGCCCTCTCTCTCAACCCCTACATCATCCCAAAAGACTGACTGTCAGAATGAAGGGGAAAGGGGGTACCAAAAACAGAGACAAGAGCGAGTGAAACAAAGAGAAACGCGTGTAAACAAAGAGACTGAGGAAGAATGTGAGGGGAAGTCAGAATATTGAACAGGAAATAGAAGTGCCATTAAATGTAAATGAGGGGAAGAAAAAATTCAGCGATGCATGCTTTTACCTCATTTTACCTGTCATTATATTAGATATAAAAACAGAGTGAAAGGTCTGACCAGCATTTAAGCTGAGTGATAACAAGTGCTAATAAATGATACCTGATTTTATTTAAAGGTTTATTGACACATTAAAGTCCTGCTTGTTACCGTAGAGCAGGGGTCCCCAATCCCAGTCCACAAGGGCCGGTGTCCCTGCAGGTTTTAGATGTGTCCGTGATCCATCACAGCTGATTTAAATGGATAAATTACCTTCTCAACATGTCTTGAAGTTCTTCAGAAGCCTGGTAATGAACTAATCATGTGATTCAGGTGTGTTGACCCAGGGTGAGATCTAAAACCTGCAGGGACACCGGCCCTCGCGGACTGGGATTGGGGACCCCTGCCGTAGAGTTTTTTTTTTTTTTTTAATGCTATATATCTCAAGGACAGACAGAAGAAGAAAGCTTCTGTGTGGCCTTAAACAAACAAACAAACAAAAATGAATCCAACAGGCTAAATTTATTACACAATTACTAGAAGAAGAGTGGAATAGTTTTTTGGACCACAGAATTTGGCAGACTTTGGAGCATTCATGTAGTCCAGCATCAGTGTTTTGGCTCTGGGCTAACTCTAATCACCTCCAAATTGTTGCGAGTCCAAACATTTGCTCACACAATACAACATGCCAAAGCTAGACGGCACAAACGCGCACCAAACCCACCTATCTGCAGCCTCTCTCCCTCGCTTTTACTCCGCATCCACACACCTGCCCTCTGACACAAAGTCGGTCTCCCGGTCCATCCCTCCATACCTTAATGAGGAAGCTCATTATGGACAAACATGCTGCTGCTCCTCTGAATAAGCAACTAGGACAGCTATGCTGCTCAGCTGAGTGTGGAGCTGCAGGCTGAATATTTTATTGATTTTGCAAGTCCAGCTGTTGATCTATCTTGTGCATCCTTGTCATTAATATAGTGAGTGCAGAACAAAGGCCTGTGTCCTGTGAGTTCATCAGACTGCGGTAATTGTTAAGTGGTTGCTTTATTGTGCTGTCTCTGCTCAGGGTCAAGACATTTTGGTTACACCTAAACTGAGTTTATGATCTTTGCTGGTTGTTGTATTTTGATGTAGTGTTTATACATATATATTTGTTATAGTTGATAAGCAGTTGTGCATTGTTGTGCTTGGGGATTCTTTTAGTGCTATGTTTAACGTTTTCAAGGACGCAGCACATATGGATTCCAGACTTCTCATTTACTTAGAATGGGGTGATACTATGGTTCACTTTCTTTGCTTTGTTTGTGCTGGGAAGAAGAGTTGAGAAGCCTTTTGAAATTCTAGTACCAGCACCAGCCAATCGAATCGCAAAGTGAAACTATCCTGAGAGAGCACGATTGTTACTGGTGCAGTTTAAACATAGTGGATAGTATATGGCCACAACTAGGTGAGCTTTTGCTAACTGGTAATGAAAGCTCTAGGTGTGATAACAGTGGCAGTTGGAGCCTGCTCGGCTTCATGGGCACTGGTTTGAGCCGTTAGACTGGACCTTTCTACCACGTGTGTGCTCTTTGTGCCCTTTAGGTCATTTTTAATGAATTGTCTGACTAATATTATGTTTTGCTGTGTGGTACAGTCCTTTAACTGGAAGTCTGTGCTTTAGTTTTGGTGAGTGAAGCTGTAGTATTTTTTAATATGTGTATTTCTGAATCAGGCTTTCTAACCAAGCCATCCAGCATTAGCTGATAACTTGGCAATGACTGTATTACATACAGATATAGCCACTTGTAAAAAGAACAGTTCAGATCCATACGTTATGCTGCCTATGAACACAAGCTACAGAAATCTGGGTACCAATACGAATAAAAGAAGAACAAGTTAGTGAAAAACATCGGTGGATGTAGTTTGCATGGATTTGCAGAGGCTTTAAAGACACTTAAAATAATTACAAATCAATTTTCTAGTGTGCCTTTTCATTGGGTTTCTGTTATTGTTAGCTAAACTGATAACATAAAAACAGAAATGATGATGTTTTTGAGTTGTCCCGGGTATCGTTTTATTGTCTAGATCTCCTAGAGACAAATTACACATTCAAGATTCACTCAGTCTGCAGATAAAATGCAGACTTATGTGTCTGTATAAAGCATTTTCCAGCTTTCTAGGTTTCTTTGAGGCTGTAGAGGTCAAAAGCCACAATACTTGCCCCATGCCATATTCCTTAGTCTTCAATTCTCTGCAAAGTTGTAGGGGGAGATGAAGCTGTGTTCTTTAACCTCCGAAGAACTCTTCCACGGCATGCATTTTTAATTTGTCTTTGATATTTGGGCATATTGGGACCCGATGAATGTAAAAACAAAGGATTACCAGATTTTTTTTTTTACCTGATTTTTGTTTCTAAGAAAAATGAGAGCCACATATGAGGATATTCATTTAAAATTTCAATAGAACAGTAGCAGTATAATAATTGTATAATATAAGCAAAATTGAGTATTTTGGTCTAAATAACCCAAAATGTGATGTCCACATATGTGGATGCCAGGTCCTAGGAGATTAAAGGACACTTGCACACACGCACGTGCACACAAACACGCACACACATACATTATTCTCTGATCCGTTATAGTTCTTTATTTCGCATCAGCTTCGTCCTCCTCAGTGAGGAAATGAAGCAGAAAAAATCTGTTAACATCCCAGAAACATTTCGATTATTGAAAAGTGAATGCTAATTTCTGTCGAATTCATTTATTGGGAGACAACAATCAATGGTCCCTGGAACCTAAATGCAACAAACTCAGGGTACAAATAGCGTTATGAAGCAGAGGGAGCGAGTGTCCTAAAAAAAAACTGGTGATTTTTTAACATTCAAATTAAAGATATAGCATTATCTCCTTTTCTAGATAAGGAAAACAAAAGTCTTTGAGATTTTGGGCCCTAAATGTGCTCTTCAGACTGAGGTGTGTTGAAGCTGCGACACAGTCGTCTAATGAAGTTTCTCCTTCTAATGTAATTAATTACAGCACTTATCTGACCAGACAAAAAGCCAGCTCGATGGATTATATTAGGATGCAACATCTCTGCCCTGGATGGCCGACTGGGAAATGGATCGTGATTATCTCACAGTTAGAACAACAGAGACACACAGAGGCCCATCGCTTCATATCAGATCAATTAGCAGTAAGGCTCTCTTCCCCTGCACTACTCGGTGTCATTATAGCACCATTTTCCAGGCTCCAAAGCAACTATTTTGCTATCATAAAGGAGCTGTAACTCTTTAATGCAGAAATGCCGCAGTCATTTCTAGCAGCTCAAAGCCATGCCGATATTCAGGGTTTGAATTCACTAGGACCCCAAAATCATATTGCGCTGTCTTCATTGATTTCATATGAAGGTGAAGCACGAGCAGAAAAAAGACACTACAAGCATCTAAAACTTCATATTTTCAGCATGATCAGAGCAAATCCTTACTTTATGTGACACAAGAAGATGAACTGAAGGAATTTAACAGATAAAAAGTGTCCTTGAATTAAGCAGTCCTTTCAGATCTGTGAAGCTACTACATTACCTGTTTATTAGGGATGAACGCAGAGGCTGTGCAAACAGTCAATATTGCCTGTACTGACTGAGGTGAAAATTGGCTTCTCAATAAGTGGAAAAAAAAATCCTGAATATCTCTCTAAATATTTTAAGTTTGTAGAGGGGATTAGTTTTACAGTCCACACATTCTGTCACAATCAGTGACCATAGAGACATCATCTGTCTCTGCTGGCTAGAAATGTGTGCACTGACCATCTGTGTTTGTGCGAAAGCTCCGGAGCAGATGGATCTTAAAACTTCCAGTGATTTTTTCCTCCAGTTTATTTCCTTTTATTTCAAGTCTCTGTATTTTGATGGTGTTAAGCCATGCAACTTCACGATGGGGGCAGTTATTTTTCTCATGTTAAGATATTGTAAACTCATGCTATATCTCTCTTTGTGGGTTTTTTTTAAAACAATTTTATTACTATATTAAGCACTGTGTGAGAGTTAGTCCATTGCAAGTTTGCTCACATCATGTTGCTCACACCTCCCTTGGCAGTCGGCTGGGTAAAGCCATGTTGCGTACGGTCTTTTGGAGCTGGGAGCTCTGACATGACAGCTTACAAAGTGCAATATTTAAAAAGTTTCATACTTCTAACAGTATAAGTCTTTACCACCAACAGCAGATTCTCGTGGCAGCAACCACAGTCTGTGTGTGAAAAATGCAATACCGTCCTTCCCTCCCTCAGGGGATGAGGCGCAGGCATCTTTATCTACTACTGGCCGACACTCTCCATATTCCATTGCTAAATTACTTCCTCTGCCTCTGTGATGGAGAAGTAAAAGGAAACGATAAGTCTGAAGGCATGGAAATGGAATTTATATACTGTATAAACGGCAGTTTCTTGTGGGATCCTTTCAAGCCGAGCCTTCTGAAAGATTGGAGAAATGACTCTTTAGGGTCCTGTGAGAGTTGACGGGAAGAAAAGGATCTCCGTAGTGGTGGGATGAAAGAGAGTATAGCATATACCTCGTGTTTTCATCATGTGTTATGTTGTCATATTTTATACTACACTATACCTGGTGTGTGTTGGTGGAGTAATTGTATAGGCTACTGTATACTGGCAAGCAGGGAAACAAAATATTCCCCAGCATAGAGGATTAACAACTATGGGAGTGACAAAAGTTCATAACAAATACAAAATGAGAAATGGCTTTCTACTCTAAACAACAATTACAGATTCACCAAATGTCTACCCTGGCTTTCTCTCCGTGTTTAGCTGTATTTGCTCACATTTCTACATGAATCATGCACACATTAGTTAATTAATTTATTCCAAAAATAACTATTCTTCTTAAAGTACTTATCAGAGTAATTATCCTTCTCTTGACTTAAAACCACACATCGTTTCTCATCTGCTTCCTTCAGAAACACCAAAGCGACAGGAGTACAATAGAGTATTGTAATATTAAGTTGAAAAAAACAGCAGTCGAGGTGTCTCTTCTCTCTGTTTTTTTTCTACATCATGTTTGCTTTTTGTTGTTGTTTTGGATTTATAACTGTTGTATCCTGTGGTTGGTGGAGTTTAAATTAAGTCATCCAACTGTATGCAGTGGAAAAGAAAACAAGCCTAGAATTTTGTCTGAAGGGCATCTGCATGTGGTGAACCACTTCACGGCCCTGTTTGTTTGCATATTGGGTCTTTTGGGCTGTACATGGAGTGAACTGAGTTAATCAGCTTCACATCAAGGCAACAAAAATTTAAAATAACCCCAGGTTGGAAAAAAATCCCTCCAGACACATCAAACTGATGTAATTATTTACGAGACTGTGTTAGCGTTTAAACACGCCACTTAAGTCGTGGAGATATGAGTGGAGTGCTGGAGCATGAGGCATTATATTACACTTGTTTGTTTTATCTACTGAGAATGTTTTAGTTGCTGTAAAGTTAATGGATCTCATACACAGTGTTCAAGTTGTTGGGATCCTTAGTATTAAAATCAGGTGTTGATTATTTGCACATCTTTTTTTCTTTTTACATAAAAATGCTTTGAAATTTCTGGTGCTATGAATGGGCACTTTTCACAGAAAATAATTGAAACTACAATTTAGATGGAAGAGTGTCTAACTGAAGAATTGAGATTTATTTCTTAGAAACTGTTATTTTTTTTTTTTTAGAAATCAGCAGGGTCAGCATGCTAAGCCTGTAAATGTGTGATTTGACAGACTGGATCGATACTGCAGTGCCATTAAAAACAGCCAAGCAATAAAATATTTGACTCCGATCTGAATGCAGAGACTCACATTGGCTTCTTTCTGATTTCCTCTATTTCTAAAAGAAGTTGCATGCAAAATGCAAATACAAATGCATTTTATTTTAACAGGGTGCCAATATAAAGCCAATCCGTGACCATAACATAGTGAGAGCCTTCCGACAGAGATACTCAGCTTGACCCTTAGAAATGTTGGTGATAAGGAGCAGCTGCCTCCCTGTGATTCCTCTCATATCCTTGGTATGTCTGGGGTTGCTACTGTTGGTCGCCACCTTCCAGCAGATGCACACTCTGAGGTGTGAGGTACAGCATGCTGGTCTACTGCCCACACCGACTCACTTAAATACCAGCCAATGTGGCCTGACAGCCTCCACGCGCAGCTTGGGGGCACCGGAGCAGCAGCATCAGGAAGACACAGATTAAACATCTTACACATCAGAATGGTTTATCTGTGCGGTTGAAGTAAATCCTTCTTAGCACTTAACTTAGGTGAACTTTGACCTGCAAATTTGGGCTTTTGAATAAAAGCAAGCTGTTTTGATAGTGCAGGCCAGGGCCAGAAAGTCCATAGTGAACTGTTAAGCTTTGTTGTATATCAGCGTATACGTATTTGTGAGAGGAAACGCAGTTAAACAAAAAAGCTGCAGTTGTTACTGTACAATCTGTAATCCTCTTACGTCAATATTGCATTATGAGCAAAAGTGGTATTGCTTCTTAATGTAATAGTCAATGATTATGTGATCAATACGTTCCTGTCCTCGGTAAGAGCTGTGGGTAGTGACAGTGACCTTCCTGTGAAGGACATTCGAGTTCACTCTTAGAGATAAGTGCGAGGAGGGAAGTCATTCAGGGGGGGCTGAGAGTAGAGTTACGGAGCTTCCACATTCAAAGAAGCAAGTTGAGGTGGTTAGGTCATTTGACTAGGATACTTCCTGGATACAGCCTAGTCAAATGCCCTAGTAATTGCTTAGACTTGGACCCAGATAAGCCGTACTTATGGGATGCATGGATGAATGGATGGATGCCTACACACACACACACACACACACACACACACACACACACACACACACACACACACACACACACACACACAAAACAGCCAGGGATATAAGGCGACTAATGCTGTACAGACTGTAAATCCCTTCTGTTTCAGTCCTATACATGAATATAGTGCACCACACATTATAATTTTTGCTAGCCATGTTATAGGATCATGACAGTCATTGAGATGCAGGCATCATCTTTTACCCACCATCATCACTAAATCAATGTCATCTTAGTCTTGTTACCAACACATGACCAGTTGGATGCAGTGTGTGTGTGTGTGTGTGTGTGTGTGTGTGTGTGTTTCTATGGGGACAGGACACCTTGGGAACATTCTGCCTTCCTGCTTCATTTGAACAGTTTAACCCCATGGCAGTGCTGAAGTAAACCCCGTGTAACCTCACAGATGGCGTATGTATGTTTGTACATGTTTACTTGTGGGAATAGCCCACTTGCCGCACTTCTCCAACACTGGATATTGGCAAACTTCTACCAGTAGTAATCTCACTTCATTTTCCATCAATTAAACTTAATTACCTCTTACAGAGACCCACTTCAGGTCCATTCAAGAGACGTGTATAGATTTCTATGCAGCTCCTCAACAATGTGAGAGGCAATCTGAAATGATGTTTGATAATGCCCTGATTAATATTGCATGCGTCATCTCGCTTTACTATTAATGTATTCCTGCTTGCTTGTATGGTATCTCTGTGGCCCATCTCTCAGACGTCTCTGCTTGTTATGCTGTTCCCATGTGTGTTTATATCTGTGCGTGTCGGTGGTCAGACCCCCCACCAGCGCGCACGCACGCACGCACGCACGCACACACACACACACACACACACCAGATAAGAACTCATTCTCATGCCCAGGGTGAGTGACAGGGAGGAGACAGTAAAGGGATAAAAGGAAACAATGGGCCACAGATTTTTTTCTTATCAGACACCAAAGAAGAGGCAGCTGGATGAATCAGGCAGAGTGGTACAGATATCACCAAAGTCAGAAATAACCTAATTTATCCCAAAATATTCATGTAGACTCTCTTATTATGGTCACATTACTGTTTCTTTGCAGAACTGACCAAAACCTGTGGTTGATTTCTGTGTTTAAAGATAAGAAATCTCTTATTATAACCTTCTGCAAGGAATATCTATCTTATAGTTACAATGAGCTAAGTTATATGCCATTTTGTGCCCTTGGATTAATTTCTATGAGAATTGTGATCATTGTTTTCAGTCTCTACTGGTGATAACTTTGGTGGTGACTATGCTTTAAATTTCATTCAAAATTAACATTACCAGACTTGTTTATTGCATATAAGTCTTGTGCATTCATTTTTTATTCTATTATTATTACTTTTTTTTTTGGTGAGTGGAGCAGTTGCTATTCTCTTGAGGGGAAAAAGGAAACCATTGTTCAACTGGAAACAGTTGTGTCTTAATTATGTTCTTTGTACTGGAAGTGATGGGAGCAGTTCAGCCGCATCTTTTCTTATTAATGTGGGGGCCAACAGTCTGCACGAAAGCACATCAGTCCTGAGGGAATTGTTCCATCTTGACACCCCCTGTGGAGCAGCCAAGGATGACTCGAGAGAGAACAGGAGCACTGAGATAGACACACAGGGGTGGACACAGGCCAGACACCCCTTACGGCTGTTTGGGTTTTCTGTCGCTCATGCGGATGTCAGAGAGCGCTGACCCACGCACCAAATTGCATTTCAAAGTTTGAAAAGTTTGGGGTTTTAAAAAATGTATTTAAAAAAAGAATTTAGATTTGATAAGATCACATAATTGTAAACTATACACACCAGAGGGTGATTTAAAAGGTTCCCCATGGTTACAAAGGAGTGGAGGAATGTTTAGGTTTTTAGCACGGAGGAAGCTTGGCATGTCCCAGGGCAGTGTGCAGGATCGTGCTTGGACCAATCCAAGGGTTTTTCATGCTTTGTGTCAGCTTATCTGCTACAGTGCCTGTTGCTATTTGAAATTGGCCAGATTGTAGCTTGCAATTGTGTGTGTGTGTGTCTGTGTGCTACATGCATCACAAATATGCTGCCTTATATATGGTGGTTTCCTATAGTATTACTGTGTGGCTTGCATGTTTTGAATCCATTTAATGCTGGATTTGAATCATGGGTGCATAATGAAACAATCAGTCATAGCGGAATAGATTGCTTCCAATCTACCGAATGTAACACAAATCCACCATCATGGCACGTTCTACAGAAGAGTAAACAAACAGTCACATGGTCACAAAATGCGGGTTTAAAAAGTGGATGTGAAACTAATTATTATAGATTTTTTGGTGTCTGTATTTGGTTTCAGGTTTTCAGGTTTCAATGCTCAATTTTTAGAAGTTTTTCTTTGGCAACTTTAAAACTCTTAATCCCAAACTGTGAGACTTATGGTCCCCGAAAAAATTGTGTTTTCACAGTGAATTCAATATTTCTCACAACCCCAACCTGGAATGGAACATTTTCTTTGAATAATTTGTTTTGTTCAAACTCCAGCTGCTCCCAGGCTTCTCCACTGAGATACTGTCCCCTCCCACTGTGGAGGGCACGGCTCAGAGTGATGGTTTAGATGGCCTTTGATGAATTGCCTCCAGAGTGATATCCCTTTATACTGTATAAACTACAAAGCTAATCATGCTGCATGGAGGTCATCAGACATTTTCTGTCCTTTTCTGTTCTTCATCGTATTTGGTGGTGGATATCATCATTATTATGGTTGCTCTTTTCACCTACTCCTGTTTGGAGGCTGTCTGCCTATTGCAGCTACTCAAAGCTCACATTTTGAACATTTTTATTTACAAGTTGAAACATACTGGCACAAGTGCATTGTGGCATACAGTACAGTATTTTAAGGATAGTGTGAACTGACACAGTGCTAAAGAAGCAATAGAGAGTATGTTGTAGTAGTGAAATCTATGTGCAGAAACATACTTAACACTTTAAAGGTAATGGTTGATATGATTTCCATTTTTGTAGAAATCATTCTGTATTTTTTCTGTATTTTGTAGTGCAAGTTAACATGACAGCTGTTTTTGCATGTTGTGTGAGCTAGAAAGTTTTGTTTTTTTAATGCAAATGCAAAAGTTCTGCTCCAATAAATTAAAGTCTCTGTTTTTTCCAGCGCAAAACTAAAAGTGTGTTCAGGAGAAGAAATTCTGCCATTGAGCTTTTCCTCTCCCTCGTGTATTTGCTCCTTTTCTCTGCAAACTGTTTGATCAGTGTGATTTGTACAAACAGAGTGTGGCTCTCTTTGTTTTTTGGGCAAACTTTTCACTCAACAGGTGGCGTATCTTAGTTTACTTTTCATTTATTTTTAATGGTTGGTCCTTCAGGCACTGGACTCATGAGCTCTTATCCTGCCCTGGTTTGCTATTGCATTGCCCCCGTGGGAGGGCTCCCTTGAGGGTAAATGGCTTGTAGCTAAGGTCATGCTTTCATTAAGCATGATTCTCTGACTGCAGAAGCTGCCTTGCCAAGCTTTGAGGGCACTATGTGTCAGCAGCCTCCCTCTAATGTCTCATGGTGAAGAGCAAATCATCCAGACTTCACAATATATTAAATACCGACCTGATGAATGGAACAGAAGAAAAATAACTTTTTTTAAAGCATTTATTGCTCTCTGTATACTGTAGAGTAGTAAATGTGTGTTTCAAATACTTGATTTTTTTTTTTAACTTAAGTATTTTAATTATGTCTTTAAAATTTACACCAAACTACAGGGTTTACTCTCTTATTAACAGCAACTTTGATCATGGTATAAACCTTAACTGATGATCTCCTCAAGATTAATCAGAATCTCTCCAGAGTTTTTCGTTAGTTCCACTGGAAAAATGTCTCCATTTATCTGGAGAAATATGCATCAGCATCTGCTGGATGTATTGGCACATAGTTTGATACAGATATTCATGGTTTCGAAGTGAGATATCCAGATTACTTTGGTGATCCTAATCCTTTGAGGTTCATATCAGCATTTTTGAGTGAAATGTCTCAACACTTACAGGATGATTAAAATTTCATATGCACATGATGAACTATAACAGTAATGGGAATCTGGTGACTTTCAATCTACAGTAGTAGATTTTTTACCTTTTTAATCTTCATCAAATGTTCTTTCCTTTATCAGTCTCAGCTGTAGATAGTAAATGTGAATGTGTGTCTTTGAAGAACAAACAAATGACTGTTAATCTATAAATGATTGAATGAAACATACAAAACAAACATCCAGTGTCCTGATCCACAGCATTTGATGATTCTTGCAATACAGACACATGAGGACAGAGGTCTATTTTCTTTTAATACAGTATGATGTCCCAGTAGAATATGCCAACAACTGGTGCAGCTGCCTCACTGACTATATAAAGCTGTTTATATAAAGCTGCTTCTGTCTACTGCTTTCCCTCTGTCAGCACTGGGTCTCTAGAGGAAGGCTGGGAGAATTTGTGACCATAGACCTGTCATATACATATGCTCTTATGCATACATACTGTACAGTAGCCCAGTTGCCTTTAAGCCCATTAGCTGACTTGCACACAATCCATAAAGTGCAATGACAGGACCTCACCAAGTTGTAAATGTTTGTGTCTACATGTGCTGTAAGTGCATTTGCCAACTTGCAAGTCAGAGGCACTGAAGTAGAGCCATGTGAGGTTACTACTAAGACTGGGTTTTTTTTGGTTTTTTTTGCAGTGCAACCCTGTCAGCAGCCACTGAAGCATGCTCTCCTGTCTGCTTTAAAATTAAACATTTTTCCACGGGATCGGGTCGGGCTTTATGAGTATACTGCCTCATGCTTCAACCTGCCAATTAGTCCTAGCCTCCACTCCTCAGCACCACTGGTGTAAAACCCAGAAGGATTTGCAAGAAGGCCTTACACGTTCAGAGCCATGTATTTGCCCCAGCTGTACCACATTCTGACCAGGTCGTGCTAGTTGAGAGCTGAGCAGCAGAGCTGTGTAGGTGCTCGTTATATTTTTACTCTTCCTTTTACATAATTTTAACTTAGATTCTTCTTTTGGCCACAATTGTTGTCTTTGGGAGCCCAGTGGAGTGTGCTGTACGTCTCTTGATTGTTTTCATGAAGCAGCACCAGCAGGCTGAAGTTGGAGTGGCTACAATTTCTATGCACATAATTTGTCTGACTTTGAAAAATGAGTTGACTTTTGGATTTTATGCATCACACTAACTTCAGAGCACCATAGGATGTCAGTCATCTTACTGGATTTTCTGCCATTTTGTCATTTATTAAAAGAAATAAGGAATAAGGATTTTTTTTCCCTACCTCTTCCAAGCATTATATAAATGAAGTTTGAAATGTTATAGGAAGTTACTTGAAAGTCTATAAATACTGTATTTGAACTTCCACATCAATGTTTTGTCGGTAGAATCTCACAATAATGTCCTCGAGCCCTTTTCTGCTTTAAAGAGCAGTATGTCACTGTAATAGAGCAGTAAATAAAAAATAAAAAGATTTGGTGTGCCACAACTACAGCTGCCTTTGTAAAATATCTTTCAGGCATTTAAACGTCCTAAACTGATGCTTGTCGTCAGAAGGGAAACTTAAATGTTCCTTACCCTTTATACCAATTTTGGGAGGGAAAACAACACAAAGAAAAAAACAAAGACAAACACTTGAATGAAAAACATCTAAAAAATATATAATCAATTGATAGGCGGATGAAATAGCTTATTTGGAAGGGTCTGATAATACTATTTGGCTCGGAAACCTGTGTTCGCCTGGAGATAGCGATTTCACACTAAATTATGCAGGGCATCAAGCACACCAAAGCCATCACTAAGCACTCAATAACTGCCTACAAAGGCTTTAATGGGCTTTACACAAGTTTTATGTCTGATATATTTTAGCATTACTTCACTGGAATCATCTAGAAATCTCGAGAAGCTGTCGCATTTCAGAACAATGCCGAAGCCTTAAATTATTTGGCTTTTGTACTCCATCAGATGAGCCTTTAATTGGAGCACTTGGGTGTATTATCTGTGCTTTACTCCCTCTGATCAGTAGGGAAAATGCCCTCACGAATGAATTAGTCATCTACAAAAGATTACTGCTGCTGTAAAATGGCACGCGTCTCATTTTGACCTTCGTAGCCATGTTAAAAGCTCCGTGGTCACCTACAGTGGCACAGGTGGAGGGTTGGGTGGATCCAGAGCTGGATTTATTCTGCTATGTCTTATTTCATCTTCTATTTCAGAACATAATCAGAGTATACCTTGATGATTTCAAAGTATCAGTATTTTTTTTTATGTCTTATGTCATTAACATTAATTTTCTAGGAATATTTGAAAAGTTCCATCGTTGTGGTTTTTAGGAACTCTCCGAAGCCAAAAACTGCACTTCCCCTGAAAGGCTGCATGTTTTTAGCTTGTTGTTTTAACAGTTTTCTTCCATATACAGTTATTTAAAACAAAACAGACGCACTTTTTAGCCTTCTGTGACTATGATAACACAAGGGGGTTAAACAAAGAACTCCTGAGCAATGGAATTGCTTATAAGACTTAGTGATTTATCAAGAACGAGTGCATATCCGCAAGAAGCTGACATATGTTTTAATTTGTTTCTTCTATTGCACTCTGGATAAAACCATCCATCTTTCCCTTTTATGAGTTGTTTCCAAAGGGCCCGCCACTATAAAGTGTCACCAGCACTCAACTGTCTCCTATTAATGCACAAACTCCAAACCCATGTGAGGAGCTTGCCTGGAGCAATTGGCTGTGTGCTGTGTGTTTCTCTAAGGAGCAGAAATGTCACCGAGCAAGAAAAAACAGCAATCATCTCACCCCTTGCTCTTTCTCTTTTTCAATATTCTGTGAGGTCTAGGAAGCAATGAATAAACAATAGGGGAAGCAAGTATTACATGCACAGCCCAGAGCTTAAACGGTAGGGCAAATACAGCTGCTGTTCTTTTCACATGCCCGACTCAGTCATGACTGCCCTGGCTTGTGCCTATTTGACAGATAGTATGTCCTGGACTCTGCCTGATCGGGATACACATTACTCCATTATCAAAGAGGTACAAAACAAACCAAACCTACCAACTGCTTTTATCTTTTATTTTTCTTTTATTTTTTCTGGTGGAGAGAGAGAAACAACACAATGACGATATGGGTGGGGGGTGGGAGTAGAGAAAATAGGATGAGAAAAAAAAATAATTGAAATGGTTTGTAGCCCATCGGCCTGGAAACCTTATATTATTGCTTTTATGTTTCCTTCCATCTGCTGTTCCTCATGTGGCACTTTTCTTTAGGCACACCCCTTCTCCTTCTATCCAAATGTTACGTCAGTCCTTTTCTTCCAGGTACATATAAGCTAATGTAGTATTTGAATTACTAAATATTTTAAAAATGCATTGTCATCATATCTGGGATATAAGTCATTTAAAGCCTCTCTGCTGCCAAAAACATGTCGTGTTGTTGCAAATGATCGCTTTGATTTTAGAGTTGTAGGCAACCAAATGTAGCCTTCTTCTTCTTCTTCTTCTTCTTCTTGTAATGAAAGATATCTGGTTTCCATTCTTGCCATTTTTCAATTGAATCTGTGAGTGCTCCCTTGGGACAATAACAGGAGAAAACACATTATGGTAATAGCTCACCCTGCCTTTTAGTCTTGTTTGTGTCCCCTCAAAAAACCCCACCATTAAACAAATTACTTCATGTTTTGCTAAGGTAAAGCTTGTAAAAGATGCTTTTCAGAATGCTAAAGCAGTTACCAGAGAACTTTAATTTCTTTGAATAGTGGGGAGCTAAAGATGCTGAGGTGCAGGCCTTTTACATTAAATGGAAACAGTAATGGTGGGGCAAAGAAATTGACTGTGTATCGAAGAAATGGAGCTGACCAAAAATCTAATTCCTAACTTTGCTTTGTGGACACTTCCCTAAAGCAAAATGAAAGTCAAACGAATGACAGTCAAAACGCGGAAGCAGGCTGGGTGATGGAGGCAGACAGGTTTGACCTATTGCACTTGTAGCTCTCGTCAAATTAAACACGCTTGCTCACTTAGGGAAATACACACGAGAGATCAGCCGGTCATTGCTTATAAGTGTGAGTGCGTTTACACCCTAAGGTATAGTAGTGTGAGGACACTTGAACTAAAACCTTCTCTTGTCAGATACAATACAGCACATGAGACTCCTTTCATGCTGCAGCTCACAGTGTCTGCCTTTATCACAGCTTTGACCGTGGTCCTCATCACTTCAAGCTAGAAAGCTGGTGGGAAATGTGTTTGACCTTGGTAATGCTTCGAGTTCATTTTAACTGCGCAGATCTCCATGAGCAGTATTGAATTCACTACTCTAAGGCATTTGAAATAAACTGACCAACTAATCAATTGCTGTCCTTAGATCCCTCTTGAGAAAAGGTTAGCCATGCCTAAGGTCAGAAACTTAGTGAGCAACAACCTTCAGGCTACTGATTGTGGGTGTTAATAGCCTACCATTACCCATAACCTTTATTCACACTTATAAAAACAGCCCAACGCAGCCAACCCCATTTACAGACTGCAGCTTTTTCCAAAAGATATTTTGGATTAATCCACTGGACTTGATGTCCAGCAGGTTTTGCCAAGCAGTTGGCAAAAACATTTTTTCATGATTTGCTGGATTAAATGAGACGTGAACCTAGTAAAATTACATCAAAGGTAAATGCTTATGTGTGCCCTCACATACATCATACCATCTTTGAAATATGAGCTCAGAATGTGCTAGTCAGCTTGTTTTGAGGATGCTATTCTCCTAACTTCATCTAAAGATATAAAATAACCTTTTTTTAATAGAAACATGCTTAGACTTATAATCTTGATAAAAAGATTTGTTTTAGGTTCAAGGTTCTAAATTTGGGCAAAAAAAAAAGTAACATTTTTGCAACTGGCTTGACTTGATACAATCTCTCCTCTAAATTTCTCTGGAGGCCGTTGTGGTTGCCAGACCTGTCCGCTGGTGTCATGTCAGCTGCTTCCTGGCCAGATTATATCATCCTGATGCCTTCCCTGTAGCAGTGACATGCATGTTGAACTAAGAAGTCACATAAGGATGACACACTGGCTATACTGTGTTTGGCAAAAGACATATATACATGTAATACTGAGTAATCAAATCGTATCTTTGTTGTGATCTTACAGTTTACTCCAGAGACTCAATAAGAAGACTGGTAATAGTCTTGAATCTGAGTGGTCTCCAAGCCCTGCTGTATATGACAGAAGTGCTTGTCAGATTCCTCCACATCCATCAGATTCAGGGTTATTGAAAGTGTCACTGTCACTTTGTGTTTGCGCTTGGGTGTGTGCGCGCAAACACATTGCAATTGGATGTACCTCTCAGAAAGCCTTTTTCTGCCTGTGTGTGCGTGCATGCTTAGCACTGCAAACTTTCGTGCTCATGTGCGTGGCTGTCCTGTCCACTCTAGGCTGTTGTGATTTCACCTCACAGTGAAAAACTCTGAGTGACATGCATGATAGCAGTGAGCAGGGATGCTCAAGAAAAATGCCCCCAAGTGGACAGTAAAAGTGGATTTGAGTAGCACTAGTGTGCGTGTGAAAAATGAAAAACAAAGCAGACGGCCTGGTTTTGAGAATTCAACACAGTAAACCAAACTGAATAATTCATAATTTATTTGGATGGCTTTTCAACCCAGGCAAGGATTAGGGGAGATGGCTGGGCCCTGTTTTTGTGGTGGCCCTGCTGCTACGTGTCTTACATTATTAAGATGTGCACGCTTCTTTGTTGATCTTAAATGGTACAAGATGATGGCAGGAGGTTTTGAAAATGGTCTTATGAGGTAATAGTGATTCTATGGTCTTTCCTGTGTCCCCTAATGGCTCTGACGTTATGGAAGAGAGCATGGTTTAGCAATAAAATAAGACAGGTGAGATGGGTACGGGAGTTTTCCAGCACTTTGTGACAACTGACAGCTTAATGGCTTTCCCTGGTTTGAAAGCCCCGTTTAAAGTCCCGCTGCTGTTATTGTTGGAAAAAAATACAAAACTGGTGACTGTGCTGTGAACCTGCTTTTCTGTTTGTATTCTTGTCAAAAAATAACAAAAAAAAATCTTTCCAAGAAAGGAAGTATTTCTCTTTTTTGGATACAGCCAGGGTGAAGTGATAACTGTTCCACTGTGCCTGGAAGAGAGTCTGAAAAAGGACAGAGAGGAAGCGTAAGCATGACAGTGGGTCTTGTAGAGAGAAATTCACTCCAATAAGGTCCCATGACAAGGCCAAAACAAAATCTATCTTTAGCTGAACATCATATCTCTCTCATACAAAAAAGGAGCTGCATTAATGATTGAGACCTCTTACAGAGTTGTGACAACAAAGATGACACTTGCTGTTTTGCTGGAAAGTTCTCCGAAGGGGGACCTGTGAAACTCTCTAGTTAAGGGCCTAGATCCTGATTGAATGACCTTGTCCCCAACCACCTTTATCTCAGCTCAGGAAGCTGAGTAGCTGATCTACTAATTGAAAGGTTGGTGGTTCAATCTCTCGCTGCTCCAGTCTGCCATCCTTGGGCAAAAATCCTGAGTTGATCCTGATGTGTTCATCAGGGTGTGTTGTATGTTAAAGAGAGTGTGTGAGAATGAGTCATTTTATATAAAGTGCTTTGAGTGTTCAAGTAGAATAGAAAAGTGCTATAGAAGATCCAGTACATTTACGATCCTGAATTGCCTGATGTTAATGAATTTTACAAGCCCCACCCAACCAAGTTATTGGACTTTGGGTTGCATACTTGTTTGGCTCTTTTTATATTCCATCACCTTAGTGGGGGTTTGAGTTTCAAGTTGAAAATATACACCTATTTG
This sequence comes from Maylandia zebra, assembly GCF_041146795.1. NCBI lineage: Eukaryota > Metazoa > Chordata > Actinopteri > Cichliformes > Cichlidae > Maylandia > Maylandia zebra. Next base: position 37,786,135 of record NC_135173.1, on the reverse strand, counting down.
GCAGTAAGGATGAGCAAGTGTATATTCAAAACATTGGTTGTTTAGAATATGATCTGTATAATCAGGTTTGGTGTGGTACTTCTCTTTCCTATTCCAATTGACGTTTGTACCACTCTTTCATTGATGTCACTGACACACTAGGAATCCTTTCTCTGCATCTTTTCATTTTGGAATTGGGGAAAAAAGCCACATTGTGGTTCCCCTTTTCTGTGTCCACTCCCCTCCCCCAGTCTACTCCATGCTGTCCCTGGTGAGACATGCTGAATGGAGACCCATAATGAGCGCCTGTCTGTTTCAGCTGACATAGTGAGCTGTCTGAAGCTGTGATGTGTCACTTCTCCCTCCTTCTCCCTCTCTCTCTCTCTCTCCCTCTCTCTCTCTCTCTCTCTCTCTCTCTCTCTCTCTCTCTCTCTCTCTCTCTCTCTCGCTCCCTCTTCTTTCTCTCATTCTGTCTGTCTGCAGAATAAAGGGAATCCTCCCCCCAAATGCTTCCAATTTCCACATAGAAGAGGTTCATTCCTCCTTTAGTGAGGTCCCTGTGGCTTAGATTTGAGTTACACACACTATCACACACTTACACATCAGTAAAGACTGTCTTTTCCCTTTACTGAGACCTAACCTTGCTCTGCTTTCATTTGAAAGAGAGATGATGAGGGAAAAAAAGGACTGTTTAAGAGCTTCATGTCATTTTCACCGCAGGTGTTTTTCACTTTTGGAATTGCATTATGAGTTTTCACCCTCTTTGTGACAATTACAGAAAATAGCTTAGTTTGTTGCAGTGCTGTCACTTTCTGAAGCTGTGCTGTGCATTGCCACAAATTGCCTAATTCAGAATCTTCAACCATGGTCCCTCTAGTGCAAAACAGAGTTTGTTTTTCATTAGGGTAAGTGAGGCAGTTGGCGAGAGCACATATGTCTGGCAGCAGTAGCAGCAAGAACGACAGCCTGTTTACCTGTGAGTGAGCATCCTGATAAACCTGGGTCTTTTTATCATAAGCCACGGAGTGCATGATACAGAAAGATGTTAAAAAGGTAGGTGATATTGTAAGCTCTCAAAGGGAAAGGTAGTTTTTCATAGATCATTGCTATAAATTCCTCTGTAATAAGAATAAATGAAAAATAAAAAGTTTTCACACAGGTTGATTCACTAGGCCACTTTGAAGTGTGAAATCTGTAGCTGAACTCAGGTTTGTTCTACCAGACAACTAGTGTAACATCCACAAAATGGTTATTGAAAAAGTTGTGTTGCAGCCCCAGAAGGTCTGCAACACATAAGAACCGCCAAAACACACAAAAGGTACATGACACATTTGACACTGTCAAACATTCAGTTTGTCATTGTTTTTTTCATGCTTTGCTTTTTTTGCACAACAAGGTCACATTTTGAAGGATTTTAGACAGTAAATGAAAGAAGCTTGCAATCTTTTTTATTCGCCAGCAAGGAGAGACTTTTGTCTCAAACAACAAAAAATAAGATGGCAAAATTTGAAGTTCCTAAACATTATGTCACAAACTAATGGCCGATGCCATGTTGGCAACCTCCATCTTTAATATACAGCCTATTGACATTCACAGAAATTCATGTACTCGGATATCAAAACCAAGTGTATAATTACATACATTTGTGTAGCCGTTGCAGTGTAGAACTGTTCAGAGATATCGGGGGTTTTCCACCTCTAAGTCTTATTCCTCAGTTAATCGACAAGGCGAGCCACTGTACACTGAACACCTTGTATGATGTATTATACAGTGTTTATTGATCACTTACAGAATGAATGCCATCTCAGGACATTGACCAATCCAGAATGTATGGAGAATGGATTTTTGTGTTTGAATAGCTTGCCCTAATGCACCCATTTTATCTCTTGAGGCGTTCAAGTGCGGTGTTTGTTACAGCACTACTGTGTGTGGCCTTATTATGTGATGTAGTAGTGAGAGCTAGAAGTTTGAAGTAAAAATTAATAACAATAAATCCACATTTAAATTATTTTACATTTTTTGTTTGTGACCTTATTTCTTTCTTTTAATAGATTTCTGTCTAGGGTGGAGTCTTGGAATGGTTCACACATGCTGATTTTCCCTAGGAGACACGCAGCAACATTTTCCAATGATTTTGGTTGAAATATAAATGCTATTCTAAGAAAGCTAAGCATACATCATTCTTTGTTTTGTTTTTTTGTAGTCGATCCCATATATTTGGAATCAACAGTCAAAAAGCAATGAATCCCTTTTGTGTTCTGTTTGTTTTGTATCTGTCTAAGACTCTTCCTCACACATCTCTCACCAACAAACACACTCATATGAAAATTTGCAAGCACACATACTGTCACACATGCTCGAGTGCACACAAAGAAGTGAAAACACCAAAAAAAAGCACTACCCACATCCTGTTTAGTGAGCTCCCTGCAAGCCATGGTGAGTGTTTGTACTTCAACCACAGAAGCCGTATGGAGCCTCAAACTCCTGCACTTATCTCACCGCACTCTGCTTAACCTGGCAAACTGTCTGAAAACATTCCCTTGATACAGCTTCACCTCTACTGTGTTACGCTCCACAACAAACAGGGCTCAAACAGTTTGGCAGATACATGATGAATCTCTTTCAGCGGCAAAGTGGATTTGGGTTCTGAATCGGGGAATGAAAGGAAGAAAATAAACTTGCTTTTTTTTGCCTGTTTTGTATGTTTTAAAACAAATAATTAATTTTTTTCTGTATTAAAATGCATTTGGATATTTTTTTTAACCATAAATTGCAGTATAACAAAATAATACAACATATCTGAGAATGTGATTACAAAAGTTATGTTTTCTGTTAGTTGCATTTCCAAGGTTGACACCACATGTAAACTCTCATGTACCTTTTAATTGAAGGTGCCTGAAAAAGTAAACGAAGATGGATGACTCGCATCGTTTCACAGACAAAGTTCTGTATTGGTGATGATACACAATGCTTTTTAATCCACATAACCAATGATACGATCACATATTTCACAATATTTTTATTACATTAATAATGGAGCAATAAATAGTTTGTGTTGTGATGTTAGCCAGGAAGCAAAACTGCATCTTGATAGAGCTGGAATCTCCAGTAATAAAGCTGCTATTTTTGTGCTCTGCTTATTTTACAGCTCACAAATCATAAACATTTTTTTTTTACTCCAAGAACCAATAAATAAATAAAAACAATAAAATAAAGTGGAATAAGGCTAGAATGCTAATTTATAGCAGGCGAAAGAGTGTCTCTTTATGTAGGAAAACAGAGATCTAAGCTCAGCTGTGGCAACAACAAAATGCCATAGAGTTTCTGAGTGACATGGAGAGGCATTAACCTGCCTCATGAGAGGGAATTATTCACCAGTGTAGAGCCTTGCTATGGTGGCCACCTAACTTCCAAGCCCCAGCCCTATCCCTTTGCACCACCCTCATCAGCATGCATTATTCTTTTTTTGGTGTCTGTTCACATTGGCTGACAAGCTCAGTTTGCTTGGCGTAGCCTGGAGGTACAACCACATCACACATACAGCGCTCCCGTTTCTCTCGCTGTCGCACGGGCTGTTAACAGTGGTTTCAGAGTCAGGGAATGTGAAAATATTCAGCGTGAAGTGGAAGGTGGTGGGGTTAGGGGTGGGTGGGATTTGACTAAAGAGAAAAAGGACTGGGGGAGGGGTTGGGGGACTTGAAAGTGTGACACCACACAGACTTGCCAGTGTTGGCTGATGCGTCTGGCCATCCTGAAAGGTTAACAGGCACCAACCTCCCCTCTGTCCAATGTGACATGACACTCTCTCCGCTGCCATCGCCCGCTTTGATGTGACGTTCGCTCACGGTTCATGAACTCTGGGGGCCTTGAGTGGGATCTTTCACTTTGTGTTGTGTGGGACATCATAAAGAGCGGCAGCACAAAGAGAGCCCAATTAACTATTTTCTGGATTTTTGCCGTTCTTTGATCTGTCGCATACAGACTAATGACGGAACTCGCACACGCACAAACAGTCGCCCATGCAACTGTAAACACATATCCATGCCGCACACTCACACACAGTGTTATGGTCCCACCCTGCCCCGCCCAGAAACACATTGTCTCCCTTCAGAGCGGACATTAATAAGAAATGAGTCCTTTTGAAGCGTAGCTGTGGGTTGTCAAATCTCTAGCGACATCATCTCACCCAAGAATAGCCTCCTCCCATCTTTTAACATACACTCCTACACATTCAACCTTCCTTTGTGCATATGCAACACTGTAAGGAGAGTCTGTATCCAAAGGTGTCCTAACTTGTTACCAAAATGTATTCAGTTCCTGGAAACACACATGATCCCCACACTTCATGTTTACTGCAATGCAAGATAGTAACACAATTTTTGTTCTCTCTGTCTGACGTTGCCTGCACCCACTCCTCATTTACTTTGAACATTGATTTGTGGTATTTTGGCTGGATGGAGAAATCAAAAACCAAATCACACCTGTGGTATTGTTCAACTGTGTGTGTGTGTGTGTGTGTGTGTGTGTGTGTGTGTGTGTGTGTGTGTGTGTGTGTATGATCAATTTATTCCTTTAGTTCAGGGGTGTCGAACTCCAGGCCTCGAGGGCCAGTGTCCTGCAGGTTTTAGATCTCACCCTGGGTCAACACACCTGAATTAAATGATTAGTTCATTACCAGGCCTCTAAGGAACTTCAAGCCATGTTGAGGAGGTGATTTAGCCATTTAAATCAGCTGTGTTGGATCAAGGACACATCTAAATCCTGCAGGACACCGGGCCTTGAGGCCTGGAGTTCGACACCTGTGCTTTAGTTAAAGGCAGAAGGGCAGAAAAAAGTTATCAGTACATCAGGAAGAAAGGTGGGATCCCCCCATTTCTCTGCTCATATTTACAGGGTTTTTTTTCCTTTTTTGATGTGATGTGAATGCAGGGTTTCCTCCATCCCAACTTACTTTTGATGTACAGCGTGTGTTTGAAGCTTAGCCTGTCACTGCAATATCTCTGGTAATGTAAAGCACCCCATGCCCTCTTTGTCACCCTGAACAACCCCCTCCTGACTGTGCACACACTCTCGCCCATGGCGGATTTGCTTCCCAGTTGCTTCTTGCTTTGATGGTGTGATACAGTTGTTAAAGCACGACACTCTTTTATCTTTTTTCATGCCTTCATGGTGTGATTAGGTGTTCAGTGTTTCCTGTCAGGTCACAAACCTAGTTGTTCCTTTGCTGTCAAATTACATGACTAGAACTAATGCATTATGTGATGACAACATGTCCAAATTAGTGTTATTTGTAAAAATAAAAATAAAAATACTTGATTACTCTGAGTAGGGCTGCCACGATTAGTCGACTAGTCACGATTACGTCAACTATCAAAATCGTCGACGACTGATTTAATAGTCGACGCGTCGTTTGAAGCTTTGTAAGATCACAAAAGACGCAGGAATACCGGTAAGCAGTAGGATTTAAGAGTGTAATAACGACCTGACACAGAAGATGGCAGCACTGCATGTACAAGGATGCCAGCTGCCATTAACCCCGAAGAAGAAGAAGAAGCTGTGTCCCAGAATTCATAGCGCAGCCCAGCTCAGTTTCCAACAATGGCGGCAGCTAGTTAGTTTTAATATTACTCTTATTATTCTTTCTGGGTCACAAAATAAACGTTTAACATATTTTCATGCGAGAATGTAGCTGTGTAAACCTCAAATATCTGCTCAGTTTATCAAGACACCACATATTTTCAAAAGCGCTCCGACGTTTTCGGAGACGTCTGTTACCCACTAGCTCGATAGTTAGCCGGGGCAAGGCTCACCCAAATCGTTTTCAAACCCACTGCCGTCTGTCGCTACTCAGGTTAAATATATATAAGTCACTTAGATAACTTAAAAATGTTATTGTTTGGCTTTTTTAATATTTTATTTGTTCCTGAGTAAATCGGTTTGGCTGAGATTAAAGTTATAGTTTTTACACAGCTGAATAAACAACTGGTTATCAGAAGTGTGAGATGCTCGAGAATATACTCCGGTGTCCTGTTATATTTTAGATAGCAAGGAGTTTATTAAACTTCACCGAAAGAATCTGCAAATTTCATTAAAATTTAATAAACTATCATCTTGTCTTTATTTTTAGTTAGCACATACCGTAAACACTTAAAGCTGTAAGCTAATGATAGTTATATAAGAGCAGATGCTGCTAGTGCAATAAGCTGTACGTTTTACGTCCAATGGATGCATGATCTGATTAGTCGACTAATCGCAAAAATAATCGGTGACTAGTCGACTATCAAAATAATCGTTTGTGGCAGCCCTAACTCTGAGTACAAATGCACATTAAACAAACTACATTAAATTCAGCCTTTATGATTTTCTGAATGCAATAAAATTTAAATTATAAGAAGTCAGAAAAATCTGTTGGAATTGCTTCCAACAATGTAAACTGCCACTCACAGTATGTCACGCCATGGAATCTATCTTATAGATGATAGCGAACTAGCTATCTCACCCTCAGTTCATACTTTCCGACATCCTCGTCTCTCTGCCTGACACCTGTTATACTCATATGAAAGATGTGCCTCCTCCTCGGTGCTGCTGCTTTAAGATTCGCTTTGTGCTGCCGGTAAAAGCTGCCTCAATACACAGTCTGAAAACCTGTAAATTGTCAGTGTGAACTCTGCACACAGACAAGATTGTTTCTTTTTTTTTCCAGTAAAAAATGTTTTACCACAACTTCACATGGAAAAGTATCCTAACACGCTGCACGTGAACATGTAGGAGTAGATCGGTTATACAGGATAGACCACCGCACAGACCAACACACTCAGCAAAGAAAAATAAGCAAAAACAACAATGCCCATTTTGAAATTGCTATCAAGTCTTTGGTCACGAGAGAACTGTAATTTTTATATTTGCACATATCACCAATGGATCTTTAACATAAATGTGCCGGGTGAGGATTCATTGTTCATCCTTAGTTGGTTAGTGTAGTTTATTTTATGTAACACATTTCTAAATGCTAAACGCGCTCTCCCATGTCCACATGTAACCCTGCCATTTATTTCCCTCCTCTGCTGGCCCTCTTATATACACACCATGTTGACTTGTACACGGCATTTTCACCAGGAACAATGTATTCATAACTAACTGACAGACAGTAAAAGAGCTTGTAAACTTTGTGGTTAGTGTCTGACTTCTTTTACAAACATGGGGCCGTATGCACCCACGAGGCAGATACTGTATTGTCGGAGGCCTCTGACCCCATGGAAATTATTTTTGGATATTAGGGCATAACCAACGTTTTCGTCTGCTTTTAGGCTTTTTTCACGTGCTGTTTTTCTTTCTTTCTTTTTTTCTATTGCATGCAGCAGGATACATTTTCCAGTAAATGCTTTCTAGATTTGTTTGTGAACTCGTTGAATATGTTGTTCGTACACCACAATAAATTTATTTTGTGAGCTATTAATGGTTAAAGTGCTTTACACCGCTTTGTGTTTCATTCTGGTCTCTCTCTTTCCTGTTGATTATACTCTTGCCTCATTTGTCACAGCGTTTGAAAAGTGTGTCATTTCCTGTGTGTTCGTGGCCTGACCCTATTCCATTTATCAGCTTTTTGTGAGACTCTAATTGTCATTGCTCTTGGCACAATGTTGTAGCCTTTTTTGTGCTCACCAACAATTATTTCATATTCAACCTGAATTTTCACTTGCAGTTCTCCATTCTGCAAAGCCATTAATGTGCGGTTATGATCAGGATCTCCATCATGACAAATGACATGATTCATGTGCAACTTCCCATAAAGCAGTTTCCCATTTATTAGTGATTCATTATGAAGTCTGTTTTTTTCATGGTATTACCAAGGCTAAAATATATTGCAGGTATCTCACAGATTGAGGTTATAGTAAACTTTGATCTTATTGGCTTATCAAAGAGGTCATTGTAGATAGGAAGTGTTAAATGTCACAGTTTTACAGTGATAAAAAGACAAGGAGAAAAGAGCACTTACAAAAATAACCACACTGTACTTTGGCAGTTTTTCTTTCGGTATTATTTTGACATGTGGTCGCAGCAGTGAATGGAATCTGCTCCGATAGTTTAGATTGCTCCCCGTTGCCTTGTGCTCCTCTTCATCTGTCAGCAGCATTAGGTGTTCCCAGACAGGGTCTTAATAGTGGCAGAGCGCAGGGGACAGGGCCTGTAATGGAAGCTCTTTGTCCAGTTGTCACTTTCACTGCTCCCATGGAAAAATCCTGCTGGCCATTGCGATGAGCCCTCTAGGTAACAGCCACAGCTCTTCTGTCACCGCTTGACTAAAAGCATGTGTCACACTAAACTATCTTAACTTTGTTCTGCCTTGTTTTCTCTTGATCTCACTTGTTTTTCCAGCCAGTTGTTTCTTGGGTTTTTTTTGACAAATGTTCTTCATATATGGTACGATAAGTCATGAGAATATCAGCTTTTATGTCATTTGAAACATGTGAAAAGAAAAATATTACTTTTGACGTTGTCTCACCTGATATGTATACAAATGCTTTGTTGTTGCATTGCCAAGATACGGTTCAGTAAAGAAAGGAATAAAAGCTTTATGCCATTAAAATTCCTTCATGTCTCAGATGCCAGAGTTCCCATCTTATCATCTCCCTGAAGTGGTTCTGAATACCTTCCACTTGACTTTGTATTAGTTGAATATAAAGGGAGCCCTGGCTACATGCAGCTCATCCTCTGGGTAAACATTGTTGAGTGTGATAAGAATTTTAGAGAGAAATTAATTTTGCCACAGTTCAAGGAAAAGGCCAAAAAAAAAAAAAGTGTATCGCGGCAACCAGTTTGAATATAAAGCTAGGGGGTTGCCATATGATTCATCATCTGCAAATACCACTTCTCTCAAGATGGGACGTGGAGTCGGACCAGCGAAGGCTGCTCATTTGTGCATGAATAATGAGACCAATAAGCTTCAAACCCTGAAGTTGCTTCAGCTCCAAGAATCTGTAGTATAGGTTAGCGTGAGTGCCGATGAAGGCATGCGCATATAGTTATAGAATTATTTTGATTGATCGTATTCATTGAAGTATCATAGATGGCAAAGAAATCTACTGTATATTATTAGGTTGCGTAAACTATATTATTGTTACCATCACACCAAGTCTATATGGAGTAGCATGCTTTCTGGGATGTGGCTTTGTGTGTAAGCTTTTTATCCTGGTTCATTTGTGGACAGTAATGTGGATATGTGCACACAAATGCATACCTTTCTTGATCACTTTGAAGGTAGTTGTACGCTCACTTTTTAAGATAACTTAAAATAAAAAATATTCAATATTATCAGGGCACTATTTGACCATTCTTTGAAGACCTGTACTGGCTCTCAAAACTGCTCTTAAATGACTGTGCTGGACTTTGGATATACTAGCTGTACTTGAACTTGGGGTTTTTGGTGTTTAATGGCACGTGACATAGAGCTTCTGTGTGTAATACTGGCACCTTCTGGTTATTGTAGTGTGGTTTGTTATTTTATATATTTGTATTTTTTTGAGATTTTTTTTCACATATATAGTTTTTTAAAGGGGTATTCCAGTCATGTAGCAATGCACTTCCACAAAGATTAAAGATGCAGGGACCTTTTATTCCACAAACACTGGATTCACCATTTAACATATACAAAAGCAACCATGAGCATCTTGCCCTCATCAAGTATTCACAATACAAACAAAACACTTGACTATGAAATCAATTCTGTTTTGCAGTAAGTTCAGATGTTTGCATAATGTGGGGGTTTTGCCCATGCCCCGCCTTCCCCCAGCTTTCTTATCTCCTCCAGCAGAGGGTAGTGGGCAGACCTCCATCCCACAGGCCAGCTGGATTACGCTTGTTGGTTTAATCCCATTCATTCTCTCAGTACTCTGTGTCAAACCGAAACCTACTGGACCATCATGTCCTTTAGTCTTGCTTACACATTTACACGCACACACATGCACACGGGCATACGTACACGCACATGTACTGAGGTGTCTGTGTTTGATAAGGCCCGTGTGGAAGTATTAACCCATCAGCCCAGCTCCATCACATCATGGGAAATCCCTTTTCCTCCAGTGATCCCCAGTCTGCCCTTATCACCACATCCTGCTCTAAAGCCCTAAACCCTTGTGTCACTACACGCTGCTTCTGTGTCAGGGATCAACTCTGATGTGCGTGTAGAGCGACTAAAACTGAAAATGCTGTTTACATGTCAAAATGACTTCAGCTTTACAAGATGATTTTAAAAATGAAATGTTTACAGTAAAAGACCAACAGGAGATAGATCCCCCCCCCCCCCCCTTCACATGTCAGTGTGCATCATCACTAATCACGTAGAGTTTTATCTGGTTGACTTTATCATTAGAACTTTTTAATCTTCCTATTATTTGATTTAGCAGTATTTGTTTTTCTTTAAAATTTTTAGTATGTTCTTAGGTTATTTTACACTTGCATGGAGCACAATTCTCTTGCATTGTTATTCCACTGCAGCTGAAAAAAAAGGAGGAAAGGTTGTGTAATAACCAATGGATTTGCTGAAGGCAGCAGCTGTTTGCTGTTGAGTTGTGAGCCAGACAGTGTTGTATGGCATCTTGACTGGAAATGCTCTGCAAACAGCCAGCAGACTAAACAGATTATAGATCTGACAAGCAGAAAAATAAATAAATAATAAAAATTGCAACATCAGGAGCTTCAGACAGTCACAGACATAATGCAAACTTTACATCCATTTTCTAGCAAATAGCGTAGATGTGTGTATATCATAGAGTATGCAATAATAGTTGTAGTTTGGGTCATACGCTCTCTCCAAGACAAATAATTACGTTTTGGGCCCAGCTTTCTTCAAGATGACCCCAAAACAGAGTCTGCCTCCTCTTCAGGAGCCATTGTACTTCCAGCTATGCAAAGTATAAAGCCAATAATCACTAACAAAATAAACTTGCAGCAATAGTTAAATTTGAACAGTGGATATAATTTAATTAAATACATGTCTCTCAAGCAGTATGATAATATCACTCATTTTAAATAGTAGAACATCTTAAATCGTAGTTGCTTAAATTGTGCCTGTGATTTAACACACTTTACTTCATTGCACTCTATTGCATCTCAACATCTTTCCCGCAGCTGTTTGTGAGACATTAAGACATTATTCTTAATGACACATTCTGTCACAGAGTGCCCCAAATGCACGTACCCCCTGATTAAAATGTCATTGACGACCTAGTGGGTTGGACAGTTCATAGCCTACAAACAGCTGATGAAAGTAGTCGAAACATGACATAACACATGGGAAATTTCCATCGCAGCAGGGGGTTTAGTCACTCTAGCATGCAAATGTCAGACACATTTTTTTTAGGAAGACAAAAAAAAGAAGCGGGCCAGCCAGAGCAGGCACATTATCCTCAGCTACACTCACATACACATTTTCTCATTTCCTGTTCAATTTTTGTGTTAACTGAGTCCTTTCAGCACTTAAAGGAGGGGTGGGAGTTTTCCTCAGCAGTATGCGAGAAGACCACGAGAAGAAGATTTTGTTTGTTGTGTTAGCTGTTGATAATAAATGCCAAATTATTTCTGTCTCGAAGATGAGCTGCAGGCAAGGCAAAGGTTGATCCACTGATAACCTACCATGTGTAAAATCTTCAAATCTGCCTCAGAGATGTTTTTTTAAAATCATTTTTCTCACATTCAGTCACAGTTGCTTTTTACTTCATTTTGAGATCATCAGAAGCGTCAGCTGAGTTTGACTCAAGTATTTCTCAGCAGGGGGAAGGTTGTTCTACATCACTCGCTCTCAATATGTGTTGTTTTGACAGCATGTCCCAAAGAGCTGTTTTAGTCAAACAAGTGTAAAAGTAGGTGTCATCCATAATTTGTTGAGGGCAGACTTGTTGTTTTGTTGCCTTCATGCTCTGAGAGGTGATACACTGTTTTGTTTTGTTTTTTGTTTTGTTTTGTTTTTTTACTCACCTCTTTAATTGAACCCTTTGGGCAACAAGTGACCGAGGCTTTATACAGTCACATATTTTACTTTATCATTCATCCACCAAAGCGTTAGATTAACCTTTCAGTAAATTTTCATGCAACAAATCTTTAAAAAAACTGGTTTGACATCTTTGGAGATAGATCACACAACTCTTGGGCAAGGATTTATGAAGGATTAATGTCACTGACATCCTCACATATTCCTTATGATACTCATAAAGTGACATTTTTTTTAGAATGAATCTTTTTATGTAAAAAAACTAACAACAATAAATCAGATAAAGAGAATCTCTATAAATAGAGATGATTTTTTTTTCCTGACTTTGTTAAGGCATTGTCTTTTATTTTCACCTACCCACTAGTGGCAGTGTGTACAGTCCTACTCTGAGAGGCTGCTGTGCTACAGTGGCCCTGAGATGTCAAACGAAATGCAACTTTAAAAAAAACCAGCAAACTGAAAAATACTGCAAAAGCAAGCATTACAACAGAAGTTGAATAAAATGCAAGAGAAGTAGAAAAAAACAACAACAAAATCTCACAAAACACAACAGAAATGTTTCTGGTGTCCCAATAACCTGATGGACCAGCTGGGGAAGTGACAGAAATCAAAAAAATGTGAACGACTGCAATGGGGCAGGCTTAAAACAGGACCATCAGGGTTGTGAGGGTTTTTTTCTATTTCCATTGATTTTTATTCAGCTTCTTTTGTGTTTTGTATGCTTCTGCAGCAGTTTTCTATTTGCTAGTGATTTCTTAAGCTGCAGTACATTTGACCTCTCATGGCTACCATAGACTGCCACTGACGTAGTTGCACCTACTGATCACATCTCAACTTCCATCTGTTAACATAGCAAGGCATTTTTGAGCCTGCTCTGCTGGGATGTTCAGTCGAATGCTTGTTGTTTGGCTCTTTCTGCAGAATCACCAAAATGTCTTCAAGTTCTTCTCGCCACACACTCATTCCCAAAACCCCCATACCTTCTTGCTCAAGCTTAAGCTAAAACACTGCTGTGATACTCTAAAACACGTTCCCTCCTCATTTATTATGAATGGTCTGGCTTTGCAACAAGTAAGCTGCAAGAATATTAGTCCTGATTGAGTGCTTTCTGGTGAGTGCAGAGGCACCTTTTCTGCTATTGTTGTATGATCAGTGTTGCTATGCTTCTTGGAGCACGCAGGTTAAGTGCAGATTTATACAGCAGTAATGCAAAGTCATTTAGGCGGCCTTTCTGTTTTTTGTTTTTTTTTTTTCTTTTTAAACTAAACCTTTTAAGTTGGTCTAAGGTGAAAAGAAATGCTGCACTCAGAGACCATCAATCCATAGTGTCTCCTGTAAATGTGGGTAAGGAGACAGAGTGGGCCATCTACTAATAAGAAAGTTGGCAATTTTATCCTTGGCTCCTTCAACCTGCATGCTTGTGGGCACAGTACTAAACCCCCAGTTGCCCCCAATAAAACAACGTGTGAATGTCAGGTTATAAGTGCTCAGGCACTGAAAAGCTTTGATGGATGTACGTGTGCATGGGTGGACGAGGCTTGTAGTAAGAAACCACTTTACTTATAAGTACCAGTCCATTTACCTTTTTTATATGATTTGTTTTGGTGGTTTGGCCTCTGTGGTTTACTTACTTTATATAAACTCAGATAAAGACATTTTAGCATGTTAACACTTATGTCCACTTTATTGTAAATGTTTAACACAATTCTGGACTTGTTTTCAGGTTCCCTGAGTGTTGTTGTGATTATATGTTGTTCTGGTATTATTAAAATTGAACTGAACAGAGCTGAATTTATTAAAAATAATTGTGCCCAAGTCCTCTGTTCTTTTAGCTGTGAAGCATATCAGCCCCACAACAACAATAAATTAGTTTCTTCTGGGTCTTTTTTTAATTTTATTTTGTTTTTGTCATTTTCAGTTTCTGGATAAGTTTCCATTAATCCCCTCTCTCTGCTCTTGTTCACTAATATTGCATTATTTACAAGCTGGTGCAGCATTGAGCTGTTTCTATTACTGTGTGTGAAAGAAAGAGGGGGGGAAAAGGAGGAAAATGTGTACACATCTTGAGTGTGTGTGTGCTGATACACACATGTACAGCATACACAAAACAGGCATAGTCACGCACAAGCGAGCAGGCACATGTCTGGTGATATAGCGTGAAATGGGACAGGTCATGGACATGGCTGCAGCACATCGGCAGGTGTTGACCAGGCCAAAACGATCTATTGAGTATAATTTGCACATGTTAGCCACTGTTGCCCTTTTCCCTTCAAGCAGCGCAGGTTCAGATCGAATCGATGTTCGAGGTCCTTAAACCTAAATAAGCTCTAAAATTGATTTGTTGGTACATTTTTACATCAATAGATCATTGGTGGTGGTAGGATATGCATTTCAAAATAGACAAAAAAACCTTCAGAATTACCTGTGTTATATTAAGTTCAGTCAGTGGGATAGGTAGGAATGATGTGCATTTCATGTGTGGGCTAACTACCCTGAAAAAAGCTTAGAGCCATTTTGTCTGGCATCCATAGTGCTTGGGGTCCTTAGGGTCAGCAGCAGCACTCTTTCAGACCCGCAGGCCAAGCCAGAGGCTTTTCTTGCACAGACATACCCAGTAAAATCCCCTGTAATCAAGCAGCTGGAAGGTCCACATTGAGGGGATTTAGTGCAGTGTGGCAAGTGCCAATCTGTCTGCAATCAGGATTTACACAGGCCTAGCTCCCGATGGCATTCAGTAATTTCTAGCGCGATGCTTGAGACTGATCACAGTGAGTCATGATGTCCCTTGAATAGAAAGACAATGCTGGTCAAATACAGCCCATGATTCGTGGGTCTGGAGAATGGTGAAAGTAGAAGTAAGGATTTAATATAAACAGAGCCAACATTTTATATTTTGTACAAGCATGCCCTCAAAACTACCTCAGTTACTATTGTTTTTAATAGTTTTACAAAATATACAATGAATATAAATCTTTGTGATCCTGGTTCATGTTGACTTGATTGTTTAACTTCATAATTTCTGCAGATTTATCAGCCGCACATTCACACCCCCAGTATCTTGTTCTACCACCTCCCAAAGCTATTCTATTGGCTGTAGATCTGGAGTTTGGGCAGAATACTGAAGTACACTCATTGTCATTTTTATGTACGATTTTTAAGATGACTCTTGCTTTGTGAAATTATCTGATGTCAAGCTGGACGTAAACATGAAAAGATTGTAAATCATGTCCATACACATGGTTAGCAAGCATACATAGAACGGCTGTGGCATTTAAACTATGATTGATTGGTATTAACAGGTCCAAAGACTGCCAAGAAAACATTTCACGCACCATTGGTGAGCCTTTGACCACTGCAGCCTCAAATTTGTATTCTTGGCTGACAGGAGTGGAACACGACATGGTCTCCAACTCTTATCAACCATCTGTTTCAATGTTGGACATTATGTGCGTTCTGGGATGTTTATCTACTTAGCAGAGTTGCACAGAGTGGTTAACTGAGGTACTCTATCAGCACCATCCAGTCTCGCAATTATCTTACCTCTTATTGACAAGGTACTTTCGGCCAGAGAACGGTTGGTTATATTTTGTTGTTGCTTTTCACATCATTAACTGTTTATAGAGTTTACTCTTTATATGTGAAAAATGCTGAGAGATACAGTATCTCTCAGCATTTTCAGGAATGCGCGATGAACCAGGCAATCTTGCACCAGCAAACATTCCACTGTCAGATCATGTTTTCCATCATTCTAATGTTTGGTATGGAAATTAATTGAAGCTTCCAACTTGTATTGACTGAATGTGTTGCGCCGCTTTAACATGGTTGGCTGAATGGTAATTGCGCGAAAAAGCATGTGTACAGGCATTCTTAATACTCTTGATATACAGAAATATCGTTGATGTGTTTCTGAATTCTTGTTTCATTTAAATATTTAGATAACTTGTATTGCTTTCTTCTGCCTAAGAGTATGGATTGTAGCAGACTATTGCCATCAGTGCACTTCTGTTAGCTGAGAATAAGTGTTTACTTTCTAGCCTGCTTAATTAGGCTGTTACCCAATATTGTTGGGCTCAGCTTGATTTATAACTGGTTTAATGCCCTTTCCTCCTCCATAGTATTTCTATTTATATAGTTTGTTTCAGTTGTAGTTTTGGATGTTTGACTTGAAGTAAACTTATTTCTTCTTTATCGCCTTTTTTATTGTCCTGTGTACACAGAGCCCCTATGCAATAAAAAAAGTAATCAACTCTTTTGGGCCTTTAAGTTATGTGTGTGTACGCTGCACACTGGTGTTTATCGCTCATATATGGGATACGTGACGGAAGCTTTTCAGTAGGGCTGCCACAAACGATTATTTTGATAGTCGACTAGTCACCGATTATTTTTGCGATTAGTCGACTAATCAGATCATCATCCACTGGACGTAAAACGTACAGCTTATTGCACCAGCAGCATCTGCTCTTATATAACTATCATTAGCTTACAACTTTAAGCGTTTAAGGTATGTGCTAACTAAAAATAAAGACAAGATGATAGTTTATCAAATTTAAATGAAATTTGCAGATTGTTTCAGTGGAGTTTAATAAACTCCTTGCTATCTAAAATATAACAGGACACCGGAGTATATTCTCGAGCATCTTTAATCTCTTTTCAACTTTAATCTCAGCCAAACAGATTTACTCAGGAACAAATAAAATACTAAAAAAGCCAAACAATAACATTTTTAAGTTATCTAAGTGACTTATATATGTTTAACCTGAGTAGCGAAAGACGGTGGTGGGTTTGAAGACGATTTGCTGGGAGTCCGGTGTTCTCACGGCTCTAGTTAGCCTCGCCCCCGGCTCGCTATCGAGCTAGTGGGTAACAGTCGGAGCGCTTTTGAAAATATGTGGTGTCTTGATAAACTGAGCAGATATTTGAGGTTTACACAGCTACATTCTCGCCTGAAAATATGTTAAACGTTTATTTTGTGACCCAGAAAGAATAATAAGAGTAATATTAAAACTAACTAGCTGCCGCCATTGTTGGAAACTGCGCTGGGCTGCGCTATGAATTCTGGGACACAGCTTCTTCTTCTTCGGGGTTTAACGGCAGCTGGCATCCTTGTACATGCAGTGCTGCCATCTTCTGTTTCAGTCCGTTATTACACTCTTAAATCCTACTACTTCATCCTGCGTCTTTTGGGATCTTACAAAGCGTCAAACGACGTGTCGACTATTAAATTAGTCGTCGACGATTTTGATAGTCGACGTAATCGTGACTAGTCGACTAATCGTGGCAGCCCTACTTTTCAGGAGAATTTTCTGTGAATTGTGTAGAAAATGTAAAAGAGAACAAAAAGGCAAAGGCAGAGGTGGGGAGAGGATGGGAGGCAGAGGATAAGAGGAGGTTTGTAAAATGCTGAAACTCCCAGTGGCAGTGGGACAGTCGGATGGAGACACACACACACACACACACAGACTCTGCTTTCCCTACTTTGTGTGTCTATTATTGATGGGCACACAGGGTTCCCACTCAGCCATCTGTTCTCAGCTCTCCCACTCTGTGCCCCTTTTGGTTTTTGCCTACAACTTAGGCAGACTGGCATGAGCATAGCAATGCTGTCCAATCAAAGTGTGAATCCTTCATAAATATATCACACTATTAGGGAGTTAGCTGTTTGAGCAGGAGCCCAGTGAGAGAAAAGTGAAAAATAAAAGTAATGTCCTGAATTTTTAATTAATTCTTCCTCTTTGCTGGATAGCTTCCAATACTTGCACTGATTTGCAGCAGAAGGTATAATCAGAACTTTCACAGACACATAATCATGTCATAACTTCATCAGATCTAAATATAATTGGCAAAGGGGTGTGCGTGTGTTTGTGACGGACTGTCTTCTTGTGTTCAGATCTTAATCAAATCACAGCCACACCCTCCCACTGTTAATAGCATATGGCTGCAGTTTTGATTTGATCAGTGCGGTAACTGATGACCATGCAAATTTAGTTGCCAGGGGGAACCCGTGTTGTGCAGGTCTTTTGATTGGCTGCAGGGTGGTCGCATGCGGTGTCGCTTGGCGCCCAGCTGGGACACAGGCCACATGTGGCGAGTCTGGAGACATGTAAGGTCGGTGTGTTTGCAAACACTTGGCTTCGCCCCGTCGGTCCACAGATGCAACCATTATCCCCTCTCCCCCATCCTTCCCTTCTCTCTCCTCCACACATACACACACACGCACCTTCCTATGCAGTAAACAGGCTATAAACGTTACATTTCGGTCATGCGCAGAAAACCGTGAGCACAAGTTGAGGCTGTGAGACTTAACGTGCATCCTCAATTGCATTCATCTTGTCTGACAATAAGGGTCACCCATGGGTTAGGGAATGCCAGAGGCTTGTTGGGGGTGCTGATTAAAGGTGAGATCATGGTTTCGGGGCTTTAAAAACCTGCAATATTACTCCATCGTGTGACTTGTATTTTCCATATTCCTAGAGGGGCAGAAGAGGCTTTATTCTCTAGCGAGCAGTAGAGTTAGGATCCCCCGGGGAGTACAAGATGAGAGGGGAATTAATAATGTGCGTGGACTCAAAGGCTTTGACTGAACTAAAGGATCAGGAGCGGCTGAAGAGAGTGTATTAGAGGTAGAATGGAAAACAGAAACATGGGCAAAGAGAAGAAAGTAAGAGAGACTGACAAGCAACCTTTGAGCAGTAACCTTATAAAAGAGATAAAACAAGTCTGTTTCTTAAAAAAAAGGAAGGAGAAGAAGAAAAAGAAAGGGTTTTTTAAAAAGACCAGCTATTAAAGGGATGCTCCCCTGAAGTTATCCTTTCAGTATCCCTTGTATTCCTTTTATAGTCTTACAGCTTTGTGATGTGTTGACATCAATAGTGAAACAATAACTGTACGTTAAATAGATTAATAAGAAGCGTAATCCTCATTATAAGCAGTACATGCGAACAGTTTTTCATTCCTTCAGCTGCCCTGAAAACAGATTGCAAATTAGCATTTCTTACCAAAGCTAGCGTGAGTCACGAGCTGCCATGGCTCCAAGTACTGAGAACATATTTTTCGCATTATGATGTGTGAAGCCAACATGAACTAAGAAAAGAGAACAAACTTCCTCATGTTGAGGAAACTTGAGATTTAATATTAATAGACTTTACCCTGTGATGTGTGAAAGTCACACTAGCATGCTCAGTGCTGGCACACACTCTCCTCAGGCCACACGGGCTCTGGCCCTGCTGTGACCTCTCTGGCTCGAAGCCAGTGGCTCTGCTATCCTTTGAACCTGGGCAAACCTGGCTCGAGGCACCTGTGTTTAGCCAGATCTGAGTGCAGCTGATCACGGCAGGCAGCATGAAATATTAATTGCTATTAAATGCCAAGCGCGTACACCCGTTCATCCTCTTGTTTCATTCGCATTTTACATTTTTGTCTTTGCTCTGTCTTTAAATTTTGTCATCTGTCTCTCACCCTTCAACAAAGAATATGTAGGCTCATAAGACAAAAAAAACCCCTCAATAATGATGATGGGGCAGTTTGCCAGATGCGTTCCCTTCCTGCAGCTTTGCCAAGTGGGCAAAATGCCACCAAGCAGCACAATGGGTTTATCCTCAGTGATTTCTTAAATACCCTAAACACAGACACCTGAAACAAAGACACATAGTAATCTTTTCTATCTACTCCCTTGCTTCTTTCCACATCTTTATCTGTCTCTTTTTCCTTTTTTGCCTCCATCTCTATTTACAGTAAACAAATAGGTGTCAAGTTAAAACAAAAATATAATCCCTTAGTCTCTTCATAAAGGGGACCTTCACACTATAGAAGCCATACTGTTATCTTTGTCTCTGAAAACTCAATCCATAGTTGTTCTCAGTAATCGCTTTTATCCTGTAAACAAACTAATGCTGTCCTGAATGCCATTTTTAGGCTTTTCGGTGATAATCAGCCATAATAATTGAAGCTTTGCCCTTTGCGTCCTGCAGTCATAACAACTCGTTTCTGATTATGCAACCTTGGCAAAATCACCAAAACACCGTATAGATGAGTAAAAAGACAATGGCCAGATCTCTAACAAGCTGAATATCCATGTGAAAATTTCAGCAAAGAAGCAAGACATCTCCACCATCATGATTAAAATACTAAATTAGGGATCTTTTAAAACAATGCTTCTGCCTGTCAGCAGACTGATGGGGACATTCAACAGCAACTTGAATTGAAGCTGGTCAGGCAGCATGTGGTGGCCTAACACTGCAGTATCTTTCCTTTAATTTCCTTTAATTGCAAATCTATATGTAAAGAAGGTATATAATGTTAGACTGACCCTGTGTTGAAACCATTAAGCACGACCAAAACACTCCATTACACAGGTCTTTAGCAGCTCAGAGAAATAACCTCCTATTATCTGGTTGAATAAAGGGATTCCCCCTCTAGAGTGGTTTGATGTAAATGAATGTGACATATATGCACTCCGTGTAACTGATTATGTTAAAGACAAGAACACCTTGAATAGAGAGAGTGGACAACAGCACTTCAACACAAGCACTCCACAGCTCGAAATTGATGGTCTTCGCTTCATAACAGCCATTAACATGTGCTCAAGTTGAATGTTAAATACTAAAGGCGTTGAGGTGCCACATTGTGTGTTTAGAGAAGAGGGAATTTGATGAGACGCTGTCGATGGCACACCTGCCAAGGAACAATTTTGTCCTCCCTGTTGAGGAGACATCTGGCATTGCCACGGTGTTACAACCCGAAATACACCCAGGAGTGGGTAATGAGGCGTAGGAGACAGGGGGTTGTGTTTTTTTTGTGTGTGAGTGTGTCTGTGTGTGTGCGTGTGTTTTGGGGCGGTGGTCCTCATCTTCCTGAACTAGCCTCTGTAGGGCCTGCAAGCGCACCATCTGCAGTCCTTAGCGTAAGCCCACTTGCGTGTGACTCATAAGCAGCAACAAATCAACTTAAATGCATGCACAGACACATTTGAGCGTTTAAAACTAAAAAGCTAAAGTATGGAGGCTTTACAAAAAAAGCTGCCAGCCACCTAGCTGAGGCTTTGCACCGCATGTCTTTGAATGTTACTATTAACATGGTGGCCTGCATTATGTTTACACACAGTCCTGTGTGGTGCTGCATACGCATGAGAGGGGTTGCTAAGAAACGCTCAAGTAAGGTTCGATAATCACCCTCAAAGAACAGAGGAGCTGCAAGGAGTGTGTTTTGTTTAATTGCAGCATATACGATGTAAATGCGAGTGGCTCTTCCCCTCTGGTGTCTTTTACTTTTCTTTTTCTGTTGTTGCCTTTGATTTTTTTCTTTTCTTTCTGGAGCCTGTCTGTTAAAATCCATCGAAATGGACACAAACGATCAATCGCTTATATGATAAATCATAAAGTCTTTCAATTCTGATTTGTTATTAGAATAATTACGTGGTGCATAACAAGAAACAAAAATGGAACACAGTATAATGAAGCCGCCTGGAGCTGCTTTAGTGTTAGAAGACTGCTTTCGACAGTATTATGCAGAGATGCAATGAAGATGTCTTAATGGTGAATTCTTAGTAGCATATCAGAATGTATTGCAAGAAAAAAAGATTGCCGTAAATGTGTGTGATGCTTGTGTTTTACAGAAAGTGGTGGACACAGCCTTGTACATTGGGGGTAAAGGTGTAGCGGTATGAAAACAAAGCATTTCACAGCCAGCTGGTATAGTTTAAATTCAATAAATAAGTAAAGTTTTATCTGTAAAGCACATTTCAAAGTGCTTCACAACAAAATGCCATAACACAAAAACAAAAGTTGAAATATGGAGCACTGTTCTAACTTTTCCTCTGACACCACTGAAATGGTAAATGGACTGGTTCTTATATAGTGCGTTTCTACTCTACTTGTATACTCAAAGCGCTTTATACAACATGCCTCAATCACCCAACACTTTCTCTTTTACCATTTTCTATCTAGCATTCCTACACATTCACAGTCTGATGAGAACATCACAGAGAAACTTGGGGTTCAATATTTTGTCTAAAGATACTTCAGTGTGTAGACTGGAGAAGCCAGGGATCAAAACCCCAACCTTCCAGTTAGCAGATGACCTGCACTGCCCCTGAGTTACAGTCATTCTACAAATGCTCAAGAGAAGATGCTTATGGAAAATAGGGAGCGAGGAGCCTGTAGGCCACACGTTCCCATATCTCAGATATGTTGTGCTCAAGGACACTCCATAAGTCAGTGTTTAGTAATATGGTTTACTACTTAGTGAAACGTATTACTAAGTAGGCTTGTTGTAACAGAGTTGTTACATGCAGCACAGAGACGTATGGCTGATTTTCATGGAATCAAAGGTTAAGGGACACAAAACTGGTTACTGGCAAGTCAACAAACTGGTTGTGTTCTGGTATTCAGTGTGATCACAGCCTTTTAAGATGACATCATGAGTCAGTTACTGTAATCTGTGGTTACCGTAACTGTAACTGAATGTTTAGTTCATTAGAGGTCTTCAAACATAAGAGCAAAGATGAAAGAAATTTGTAGTTTAATTGTTCTAACGTTTCATGTCTTTGTTTATTTCAGGTAATCTCCGCTCTGTCGAGGATCTCCCACCACAGCATTGCACAAATCAAAGGCATCAGGTATGAGTCTCATTTCTCTCTCATTTGTCTTTTAGACAGCTGAAGCACTTCCAAATATCAGCGTCAAAGAAGCCATTTGGAACGATTCCACATTTTCTTACCAGCCTATTTTAAAATGGATGTAGCTATTAACGTCTGCTGCTCATTTGAAATTCAATTTACATTTTAGGCAATTAGCAGCAGCATTCAACCTCCACATTATCATGCAGGACAGAAATGACTGACAATACATTCCCATCTGTCACTCAGACAGCGCTGTGTCGTTCGCAGTCAGAATACTTCATTCCATGCAAGAGTAGTCATTTTTAGTCTCAAGTAATGGCGAAGTTGAGAGAGTTCTCCCCATTTATTGGAATGGGCTCCTAAGTTCTCGTCATTTGCTTGATCTGCTTGGAGCTCAGTGGCTCACCGGCAACACATAAAAAGACATTTTATCTGTCTGAGTAATGAGTTGATGGAGCACAGCCGTTAGGAGCTGTGCCAGGAAATGAAGGGAGGGGAAGGAAACAGGGAGCGAGAGAGTGACAGAGAGAAAGCAGGTCCCATGACATTAATAAAGGCAACATAACCCGCTGACTGCTGGCTAATTCACTGCTTGTGCATGCTGACCATTTTGCTGTGAGGTGTCAAAATCAATGCTCATTTGACCTCATTGTAAATCACAGGACTTTTTATTCTCAACTTATTTTACTTTTAGTAACTTTTCAGTTTTTTGAGTTTCACTATTTTTGGAGTGTTTGCCCTTTAACTGATTGATCAGCCGCCACAATGCTAAAGTCACAGTTCTAGATAGTTTTGGAGGTCGTACCTCTTTTCTCTGCTATAACTGGGACTATCGTAGATTCTATAGCTATGTTTTTAAAGACATTTTAGCTTCTGCCCTATGTCTTTTCTTAACATAACTGTGACTTTGGGTGATGTAGGCATGATGTGACTGATCCAGACTTTAGTCTACTTTAATATAAATTTAACAACAGCACTTTGAATACCCAGGCTTTATTAAACTTTACTTTTGTTTCAGTGAAATATGAAAATATTCACTACAGTCCCCCTTAACTTACTGCAAGGTATCAACCAGGCAGTGGATAAATACAGAGGGAACCTGAACAGGATGAAAAAAACTATTACAAGAGAATAAAATTAAGAATCGATGCATACTCTGAATTATATCACTTCAGACGTCTTACTGTAGTTGTAGTGTAAAAGCAGACAGAAAAGAAAAGCTTGAAAGGTAAGCAGTAGGTATTTGCCTTTAGTAACCCAGAGCTGTTTGGTCTAAAAGTAAGTACTGACCTCTTAGTCTGCTCCCCAGCAAAACAAATGAGAACTTCATCACAATGACTAAAAAATGACTTTATTAAGTAGGGTCACATTTCACTGTTGGCCAGAACAAAAGAATATTGATATTAAAGAGTACACTCATCTAAATCCTAAGGGAAATGTGTCAGAAGAGGAATGGCATAATACAAAGTGTTGTCTTGATAAGTGGCTGGAAATTAAAAGTACTGCTAAGATGCTTGTTAAAATTTTGTTATGTTAACGTGATCTATTCTCAGAAAAGCAAATGACAATTTTAAACTTTTGCAAAGATAATAAAGAGTTAATTGTTTTTAATATTATTATTTTATTATTTTTCAGTTAAATAAATTATCACTCAAGTAGAAGTCTTTTTGTTTCTCCTCAAGCTTTTTAGAAATATTTCTTAGTCTCGATTCTAAGTCAGCGCTTTGTTTTTGTTATTAGCATTGTGTCATATATTTAGTTTAAGCAAGTATGTATATATGAATATATTTCTTATCCATGGTAAATTTGTAGAATATAATGACTTGAAAAGTAATTATTGAATATGACAGTCACAAGAACATTTCAAGCTTCAGCAGTGAGGAGTGCAAGCAAAAGCAAGTCGCATACTTGTGATGTGCTTTTACCTTTTTATTTTTACAGGTTTTTAAGCTGTATCGATAAGTGTGGTAGGATTTATCGTGGCACACTGTTTTCACTCCCTCAGAGCTAACTCTTCAGGCCACCTCTAAAGCCGAATAGTTAACATTAAAAAAAGAAAAGAAAATCCCAGAATGCAGAAAATTAATGCTAAATGCTAGCCGTAGATGTGGTGACTTAAATTTACATTTCGCAGGTGAGTTCGAGGTGAATATTAAAATGAACTATCAGAGTAGCAAACCATTGATTTTCTTTTTCCCCTCAAGTACAGCACAAACAGGGATTTCATCAGTTTTGTCATTTAAAAAAAATGTAATAGGTGACTCAATATTAAGAAAAGACATTAAGAAGAAAAAAAATCCTGACAAAGTTCCTTTCATTATTTGACTGGATTTTGACTTGATATATTTGGATTGAATTAGTTGCGCTACACACAAACACAAGCAGTGCATGAAAGGTTGTTTTAGAAATTGGATTGAGAAGAATATTGTGGAATGGAGGGGTTTTTTTAGAGAGCAATTTTAAAGCTCTTTTCCAGCTTAGGCTCCTCAGATTGGAGGGCTCGATGTCCAGATGGTAACTCCACAATCTTAAATGTGCATTCACAGACAGCACATTGTGGCAATGCATTGAACTGTAGACCAATTGGAAAGTTCCTCAATGTGTTAATCGTTGGATAACATTGCCACAGGCATGACTTTGATGTTTTGTTGAAGCGCATTGATCTTGTCTGTTCGCTGTAATCAGAGCTCAGTAGTTCATGTCTTTGTTTCTGTGTCAGCATTCCAGCCAGAGTCGGGCATTAAGGCTTTATTTCTCCATGCAGACACGTAATTGCACAGAAATGCACTCAGGATAAAATCACTCAGGATTTCACACATTTCCTGGAACCTGCTGATTTTCCTTTGGTGTAATTTCTGTCTATAGTCACCTCTCATTTCTTTATATTTTGGAAATGGAAAATAGGTGCAGTGATTTATTGAACATTTAAACATTTATGGAATTTACTGACTTTGTATCATTCTAACAAGCCTGAACATCTAAATTTGGTATGACCACCTTTATTCTTCAGCATATCCTGAACTCTGTTAGGGAACCATTCTTGTATTTCCTCTCCAGGAATAGTTCTCCATGCAACTTGAAGGACATTAAGTGCTCTTATGTGTTTTACATTTTTAATGGGACTTTTCCACATTCATTATTCCATTGATTTTGACAGTATACCCAACACCACTGGCTGAAATGCAGCCCCAAACCATGACAGCCTCCATCTGTAGACACTCACTGTTGTATCTCTGTGTACCTCCTCCACAGACAGATCAACTGAAGGGCTAGATGTATCTCTCAGGCCCTGTGTCAGGTCTTTACTGGACATTTTCCTATTTTTAAGAATATGGCGTTCACATACTGTTCGTCTGTTGTAGATACTTTTTAGGTCTGCCACTTCTTCTTTTGTCCTTCACTCGTTCACTTTATTCAGACACACTGCACACAGCACTGAGATTTGCCAAATTTTGTCTAATAGCTCTTTAAGAACCTTGATGAAAAAGCATTGTGGTTATCTGTGGCATTTTTCATAGATTCAAATGATGAAACAGGAACAAATTCTACACATAACAGACAATTTAGCAAAGAACAAAATTTAAAATGTGATGATGCATTATTTTAACCCTCTCCTACAACATATTTTTAGCACTAAAACCTTAACTGGTCCCATTTTATTTTCTATTTTATTCTGCTTGCCTTCATGATTGACGTTGTCTTCTTCAGTAACAAAACTACAAATCCTCTTTTTTTTTTTTTAAGCCTCATGTTCTCATCTTTTTGTGTGTCAAACGTGTTGACCTTGGCTTTCTTACGGCTTATCTGCAGTATAAGCCTGCATCATCCTCTGCCCTGTTGTCACCCCAAGCCCCCTCCAGACAGCCACCCTACCGCCCACACACACTATCCTCCTACTGTAACCTTCAACCCGCTTGTGCTTGTGTCCTAATTCATCACTGATCCCTGCTGTTTGAGTGTACAGTATCTCCTGGCCTCTGAGGGATCAGGTCATAGAGTGTGGGACACCTCAGATCACCACATAGACTGATCTGATCAGGAAGTTGACATAATATAATGATCCTCCAGTGTGATATTGTCACATGCAATGTATTTACATTTGTGAATGTTTACTTTTTAAATATTATAGTGGCTTCATGGTGGTTTGCACATTTGCCTAACAAGCCAAGAAGCCCTGGTTTGATAATTTTTTTAAAGATTTATTTATCTTGGTTAATCATATCAGAAGTTTGAAAACTGAAAGTTTTATGGCTTCCCTCCAGGCAGTCACAAATATTTCATCAGATTTACCCAAAGTCTTTCTTCAGATCACCAAAACCCAAGTTTGACTTGAGTTAATTAATCAGTGTAATAAACAAAAATAAAAATCAGACTCTGTAATCATTGTTTGAAATTTGCTACATGCTCATGGATAAGCATTTACAGTATAGCTCAAAGGATAAGAAAGAGCTTCCCTGAAAGAAGACTTACAGAAAAATTGCGAGATATGCTAAATGAAGAAGCAACTGAGACCAAAACTAGACTATAACATTTTTAACCCTTTGTTTTGGGTCAAAATCTGCAAAATGAGGCATTCTTTTTGAAGTTTCCTCTTAAATTCCAGACATGATACAAAAGGTTGGAAAAAAAACTGCAGTGAAAATTTGTCCAACATTCTCCCTCTTTACATGCAGATGTAGATCCTTTAGCCAGTCAGCTATAGGGAGAAACGACAGAGAGAAGAGACAGAGCAGGTGAACAAAGATGGTAGGAGGTGTGTGTAACAATGTCTAAACAGCATAGTTGCTTTCTAAATAAGGAATTGGTGATGACATCTCCATCTCTGCTTCCTGAGAACTGCATTAGAATATTGATGTATATTCTATGATAATTAAAAATCTGAAGAATATAGCTAGCTAGCTTAGTTTAGCATAAACACAGAACAAAGGGAAGCAGGAAGTTCTTGCATCTGTCTAAAAGTAACAAAATCTGCCTGTTGACATATGTATTAGTTTATGAACTTATCTATTGTTATTTAGGATATAAGGAATAGTAAAACACACTTCGTCTGTCTAACTGTGTTTATTTTGTGCCCCTTTACACCACTGAACATCACGCTTATTAGTACACAGTCATCATGTTGCATGCCCGTTTCTGTTTTTCTTATATACCATTTGACTGTACTGCATGTGCTAATTTCTCTGTAAGCGCTGTGAATCCAGCTCTGCAGAAAAAAAAGAAAAAAAACCCTCCTATTCACATGCTGATTGCACACACTGCCCCTCCCCAGGAAATGAAACTGTAGCAGTGGGTTTTCAGGGAGAATGGGGAGATTTATAGACAAGCATGGTACAATAAGTAGCAAAGTGCGGAAGCTTGCTGGAGCTCCAGCGATTTATCGACCCCTGCAGAAATGAAGCCGTGTCCTGGGACATGAAACTGCTTCCATTGCTGACCATTTGAGCTGCTTTCACACACAACATCTACACTGTTGTTCTGCTGTTTGACAATAATGGATCAATGGGACTGGCTCATTGCGGATTTGTACAGGACACCTGCACTAACAGTTCCCATTACACCAGAAGAGTGTGGAATAAATTAGACATGATCACAAAGACATTGGGGTTCATTACAGTAATGTAATTCAGTGAGAAAGGAAGAAGAGCTGCAATGTGTAAGATGAGAACTCTGATTTATGAAAATTGTTAAGTAAGAAAAACAAAAAACCAAAGCAAAACAATGCTTTATCTGTGCTTAAAGAGATTTTTTACCTCTTGTGGTTTGACCATGGGATGTTTCAAATCAAATAACAAAAGCGACTATAATATTTAAAAGTTGAATCATCCAATTCGTCATTCACCTGCTATGAATTAAAGTAAAAAAGCATTCAAATAAATAAAAAAGAAATACCTCAATGGTTAAAAGTAGGCAAAAACACATAAAGACACCAAATTCATTGGTTATACATGGCTACAATTACAAAAATACTGAATCTCTTTTAGTCTCTTTTCAAAGTACTTTTAAATGAGAAAAAATATAAATACAAAAAAACATATAGTATACAGTGCTTAACAAATTTATTAGAGCACCTCTTATTCAAATTAAAACAACAACACACACAACACAGATATTTTAGAACTCTGGGAAAAATGTATTTAAAACCAAAACTTGCAGCAGTTACTGAACTGAATTTGTGTTTTTATACCCAAATTTGAGTCGGCACACTGAGAAGTCAAAAATGAATCAAGCATAACATAAAAGCATTAAGACTAATTTTTCTGTTCAGGGATGCAAAACTGTAAAAAAACAAAACAAACAAACATAAGTGCTTTAACAGTAACTTCATGGGTAACAACAATAATTATATTTTAGCTTTATAGATACATTTGGGTTAAAGAGGCTGCAGATACTGGTGGGTTAACCATTAAAGAAACATATGTTTTTTGTAATTACTTAAACTGTAAATTTAGTGCAGCTGTGACATAAATGTTACGTTGGGTGATGGTCTAATAAATTTGTAAATTTATATATATATATATATAAATTCTACATTTGATACATCTTTTCATCATATATATGTATGCTTAATAATGAATTTCTTCCAGGAGAAACATTGCATGCAGGGACCCCAGGTCTTACTGCTGTAAGGTTTCTTCTTCTATTTTCTTTTTGGATAACAACAAAAAAATGAAGTAAAATGAAAAACATCTGGACAGCTGTGATGAAGCTCATGACTCAGTGTGGATGGCCACTAACTAATGATTAGACTCCTGCAGATATGTGATGCATTCACAGGCAAAACTAAAATTAAAAATATATCTGCAAGCAAAAAACAAATCTTTAACATTTTCTAAACACAAATCATTCACCAGCTCCCATTAATGTGGTGTCCATTGCATTTTTACATTTTGGAGTAAAACAGTGAAATGAGGTGAATGATGCAAGAGTCAGTGACATGAAATTGTAATCATTTTCCAAAGGTAATGTGCTCCTCGAGTAACCATTTTCTATGAAGTCTGGAGACCAGTTGGTGCTGAATTGTTTCAGTCTTTTCCCTCTGAAACCTCTGTTTAACATGTAGCAGTTTTCTTCACCAGGGATGCGCTCCGAGGCTTCGCTTTATTTGCAATGAGATTAGTTTGAGCAGCTTGAGAAGGCGAGACAAAGACTGAAAGCAGGTGTCGCACTCCTAAAGCATGAAAGTTGGAAACCGTGCATGTAATCGAGCCCCCCCCCCTTCCCTTCTAGCACTGAATAGCCAAGAGACAGCTCATCAGAGGTGTACTGATGAAATTATGAACATAGTTCAATTGTACCTCGTTGCACCATTAAGAGAAATGAAAACAGCAGCACCGGACAGAGCTTGGCTCCGCAAAACAACACAGAGGTGATAGATACGAGTGCATATCTCCACAAACTACTATGTAATTAAATTTTGCCCTGCGGGACTCCATTAATAACTTATAATATAATGCACATTTCATTGGAGGGGGCCTTCAGATGTGGGTGTGTTATTGCACTCCGGAGAAAGCGCCCTGTGTGCTTCATAACAGTTAGCGAGAAGGTAACATAAATCAGATGAGGCAGTTTTTTGTGTTAGTAGTACTTGTAATTGTCTTTTGAAAATATGCGTTTTAATAAAGTTACAGCACTTAAGCATGGAACAGTTAGCAGAATAAATAAACCAAAGCGGCTCATGCAGTATTGTGCGTGTGTGTTAGTTGACCTTTGACTGTCTAGCTGAGCATTCATTACCCTGATGGCTGACATGTTCTAATTACACAAAGGCTAATTACTGGTGTCACACATACACACAGCTTTACAGAGACGCAGTCCACTTCAGTTGGCTTTTTAGGAGGGCATGGAACTGAGTCTCACTCTTCTGATCATATCATAGGATTAAACACAGTCAAAGGATTTCAAAGCTGTGCGCTAACGGAGAGGAGAGGGCTTTTGTGAGAGCTTTGAAGGTCTTGTCTTGTATCATCACTGAAGAGTCCACATCAGCTTCCAGCTCACTTCTCAGTCTTGACAGTGACATCTTTTTCATTTGCTGTCCCTTTTGTGCTCTGCTCTGATTCCTAAATTCTCCCACATGAAAATAACCACCACTTTATTTGTTCATTTACGACGAGCTGATAAATACTTGATCCCAGATTTGGGAAATGATGCAGCAGTTAGAGAATTAAAAAATTAAAAGTGAACTGAAAATGACTTAATAAATGTCAGTAGAGTTAACTGCTTTAATTCTACTCTCAGTGTTTTAAAAAAGGCAAACAGAGAAGTGAGGCTTATTGCCTCATAATTGTACAACAATACCTCATTACCACATATGAACGGCTTTAATGTTGAAAGAGGAATAACATGCGATTCACCTGAAACTAAAATGGGATACCTTGCAAGTGAAATCACTTACAGTGGCATAAAATGGAGGTCCAAGGTCCAATTCTGGTGCTCTGCTTTTTCTGGGAAACCAAAAAAGAAACCATGCTTTACTTTTCTAAAAGCTGTTATCATTGTATTAAAATAATAATAATAATTGTAGTATTTGTGTAAGCTGTAAAACAACGTGAGTGTTATGGATTTGGAGACTTACATAAGGTTTACTGTTTGATCTAGGGTATAGAGTGTGTGTAGTAATAATACACAAACTGTTTCTCTGCCATTTGTGTTTTGATGATTAGCACTGATCATGACCTCAGTGACTTTAATGGGTTTCAGTTGTGCACAGCATTAAGCTAATAGGCTATAATCTGCAGCAGTCACAATCTGCTCTTGGTAAAAAAGGATATTTAACAGCGTTGGTCGTTTGAGATCTACACTGATCATGCATTTGAGAGTAAAGTTGGCAGAAATCTTGGAGATAAAGATATGCTGTTTATTGATTTAGTTGATTAATCTTCCACTTCTATGCTCTGCTACTCCTTTGGAGGATTGTTTGTTGACAGTGTTTGCAGGAAAGGGAAATTTCAGCATAGGATCAGTTGATTCGTGTAAGCAGTGAAGGTTGCATTCAGGTTGGTCATTTTTTGTATTTCATAGTCAGTCCCTTACATTGCCCCTGAGGGTCCTTGACAAGCTGTCCAAAAACCCTGTGAGAGGATATATGAGCCACCTGCCTAGCCATCTGAAGAAAAAATAGTGTATTCCTTCCTGAATTCCTGAGAAGGTTGGCTGGTGGAAGATGGCAGATTTTTTTTCTTTTTTTATCAGCCAGTAGCAGTATGT
Source organism: Maylandia zebra (assembly GCF_041146795.1). Lineage (NCBI taxonomy): Eukaryota > Metazoa > Chordata > Actinopteri > Cichliformes > Cichlidae > Maylandia > Maylandia zebra. Next base: position 37,754,348 of record NC_135173.1, on the reverse strand, counting down.
TGATGTGTTTTGACAATGTTGTTTGTGACTGATGGGGTCCTCTGTTGAATAGATTCTGCCCCTGTGCTGTTGAAATGATGGAGCAAAGAGTGGCAACCTGACAGATGTAACATGACGTTTCTGACTAGTTATTTTTCTACCTGGAACACTGAGCTGTTGCAGTGATAAAGCACTTTGTACTCTGTCTCACTCTCTGTTTTTTGTTTGTTTGTTTTTGTGTGTCTGCATATGTGTGTGTGCGTGTGTGCCAGACCTTTTCCATCGGAGGATACTGCTGAGAATGAGGATGATGTGTACCGGAGCCTGGAGGAGTTGGCAGAGTAAGTCTTCTTTTCACCACAAACTGTTTTTCATCACCTAGGGGGACTTTGTGTTATTTCTCCGAAGACTTTTCCTAACCCTAAATGTACCCATGAACACCATATATCCTAGCAAACGCTAACTCAGTCGAGGGTGTCCTACATAAAGAGTAGGACATGGACAA